>NC_072383.2:58260000-58885000 GCF_028885625.2 Pongo pygmaeus | reverse complement strand
TAACTCGCCTTGTGTTAATCTCAGGCATCTGGTTCCTCTGTTGTAGCCACTGATGTTTCTGCTCAGATTTATATATATTATTTTTATTTTTTTAGCTTAGCAACCTAAAGAGCGTCCCATGTGTTTGCATTGTTTACTATTCAGCCAGTGATTTGGGGAGAGGTTGTACTCAAGTACTTTGAGCTGAGCCTCTAAAGTTTTCATACTCTGCTGATAGCTCTGTTTGTGAACTGAAAAGCCATTAACAGTTCACCCAGGATTCAAGTATGCCTTGACTTTTCCTTTCCACTGGACCCTACCAGGTCTCCCTGTGCATGAAAGCAATTTCCTAGCCAGAGATGTGTGGGCCACTTATATTGCTGGCATTTCTTGGGTTCTCTCATTTCCAGATCCCACCATTAAAATTTTAGCCGATTTCACTCTGCACACCAATGTGGACAGCTACTTTAGGATAACAGAGCTTCCAGCTTTCTCTATGATTTCCTGTGATACTTATTACTTTTACTGACAATGCTACCAATCATGAATTTTCACCTTCAACCCTGAATCAAGTTTGTCCTTCTGGCAGTGGCACTGCTGGTTTTCATAGCAGGGTGATGAAACAACAGAAAAAAATGGGTTTGGATAAAAAGCAGCAGCCTAAGCAAGAAGGCTACAGACTCAGCTTTTATCCCAAAAAGTTTTAATTGTTTTTCATGAATAAACACTTCTCAACTTACTGATTATTTCAGCAATACTCAGAGCCTTGAAATGATTATTTGGGATAATTTTGTCTCGTATACTTGTTTTGGGGAACATGATTTCTGACCTGTTTGTGCACTATTAAGTGGTTGCTTTTTAATGATCTGCTTTATATGCACACATGTTCCAGAATGACTTATTTAGTATACCAATAATAGTTGGAAAATATAGTATTTTCCTTTGAATTTTTCACCTACAGCCCTTTAAATCTATCTGTTTTCATTTGTTTGTTTTTCCTAATAAGTGGTGGGACTCAGAGGATGATAGTCCAAAGTATGGCACATGGTGATGCTGAGTACTTTGAACTAGAGGAGATTGGAAAGGCCTCAGAAGGAAGGCCTTTCTGAACTTCTCCTGACCTCTTATCGCCCAGCCTTCTTTGTCCCCCAAAGCAAGCCATCAAACCTAGGAAAGTCACTTTCTCTCTTCTTCCTTCTTTCTTGAAGGCACTCATTCCCACTGGGGCCCTGCCCCATACTTGCCCCATCCCTGAGAGGAATGCTACAGAGAGAGGCCAAGAAGAATCAGAACAGACAAGCTTTGCCCAGCTTGTCTGAGGGGGGCAGCCCTCAGTCTGTTACCATTAGATTATGCCCTTTTGTCTGATCACATTTCTACGTGGCTGTTTATTCTTCAACAAACCTAAGCAGAAAAATAGATAGTTTTTCCTTGGTCTTTCATTCTTCATTTCTGAAGGCTCCCTGTCACATAAAATTTTAATTAAATAAAATTAATAAGCATTTCTGTTGTTCACCTGTCTTCTGTTGAAGGAGTGTCAGCTGTAATCATTACGATGGGTGATGAAAGGCATCACACCTTTCCACATCTACATAAGCAAAAGTTTGGGCACTACAGGAATGATTCTAATTTTCAACACCCCCTAAAAATAGTCTATGACTCAGGAATATTTTTGTTTCCTGTTAAATTATTTTTTTAAGTTATAGTTGAAATTATTGGTGTTATTACCGAATTTAGAAATCTACATGACAAGTTTAAAGGCTATTTTTGCTTTTTTAATACCCCTTTTATTTTTAATTTGTTTGTTTCTGTATTTTTTGTATTTCCATTTGAACAACTGGCAATGATGGGCTTTCACTTTGATATATTCCAGAGTCCCAGATAATAATGAATGTAGTAGACAGAGACCATTTTATTACTATTGAATACCTAAATATTTTTGTTATTTCAATGAAATTTCCACTGGGTGACTGCAGGAGTAAGACTTATTTCTATCTAATCCCTGACAACTAAAACGTAAGCATTTGTCCTGGGCTCTGATCTTCCAAGACCATGAATCCAGAGTGATACAAAGATGTAGGAAAATTTTAAAAATATTCATTTCAGAGTTTGGTAATTAAGCATCCAATGAAAAAAAGTACAATAATCATATAGATTGATTTATTGGCAGCCTATAATTTTATTTCTTATCAATTTCCTGAGACTTGTTTTTTTAATTCCTGACAATTCTGTGAACCACCTAATATCCTTCTAATGAAGCTTATTTTAGCCAGAGCTTGGAATAATGCAATAAGTAATTTTGAGTTTGAGCCATACTTGAGCCTAAGGCAAAAGGAAAAATTAATAATACTGATAATGTATTTGATATTTTGTTCATCCTGTTTTTTTACATTTATTTTACTTTTTATAAAATCTATTAAAATACCTTATTTGTTTCAAAGTTACTTCCTTTGTATGGGTGAATGCAAAGATGTTCTTATCATGCTGGTTCAGGTTGACTGGGCCCCTTATGATTGGGTGCTGTGAATCTCCTGTTTTTGGGGAAAACTAGCCTGTTTTTAAGTTCAGTTTGATTACATGGCATCGAGCACGAGTGACTCTCTTCTGGTTTGATCTGGTCTATTGGGGCCTAGTGCAGCAGCTTAGTACAAAACAATGACATCTCATACATTTTATTTAACTTCCTTAAAGATAAAAATTTTCATCATACACCAAATTAGTTCATACTATTCAATATATATTTTCAGCATTTCAGAATCTTATTCTAAAAACATTAGTAACTTCTCTGTGTTCAGTTTACCTGGCAGGAAGCCTGATTACATGCATTTTCTTCCCTCTCTCCCTCTTTTTCCTGTCTTTCTTGTTTTCTCCCTCTGTCTCCTCCCTATGCCCCTTCCTTCCTCCCTTCCTTCCTTTCTTTCTTTCTTCTTAATTTTTCTTATTTTGTGTTTTACAATATTCATTTATAATTAAGTAACCTCCTATCTATAGGCAGATTTTCTTATTTTTGTGTTTCAGTTTCTTGGGTTACTTAAGTTGGCTATATTGTATATTGAAGTATTATTATATTGCCATGTAGCCTTAAGTATAATATTTTTCCTTTTAAAACTAGAATGATTTTTAAACAAGATTTGGTCTGAATACAATGTGCAAAACAATAAAATTGTTTAAGCCAGACCTTACAAATATTTCCCTATTTTCCACATATTTCTTGATAAATACAAAAAGTAAAAATAAAAATACACATTAAAAAATCCAAAACCCACCTATATATTCTTGTCTAACCATCACTTTATTTCTGACTTGCAAAATTTGGCATGCTTACCACCTAACAGCTGAAAAAGAAGTATCAAAGGATACAATCAGGACATTGGGTAATGATCTCTTTTTTCTTTCTACAGATAAAACAAAACTCACAGTGTCAATTCAGTTATTCAGTTTCAACCACCATAGGAAAGGTTCTGAATTGAAAATTTGATAAAGTAGAGCAAAATCTATATTATCTGAAAGATATACGCTTCTTAAAAATAA
Organism: Pongo pygmaeus; assembly: GCF_028885625.2. Taxonomy (NCBI): domain Eukaryota; kingdom Metazoa; phylum Chordata; class Mammalia; order Primates; family Hominidae; genus Pongo; species Pongo pygmaeus. The sequence goes on along the minus strand of NC_072383.2, from coordinate 58,881,490 downwards.
AAAATGGGCTTTCTGGGGGCCCTCTCAAAACAATATAACATAGAGATGAATTCTATTCCCTAAACCAAAATATAAAACTCTTGAGTTAGACTTGTTCTCCAATCCTGTAATATGGAATACGAATTAAAAGAATTTTCATAACAATATCAATCTCACAAGGAAGTTTTGTTACTACCAATAAAAACAATAGCTACAACTTACTGAGCTTTTATAATATGCTAGCTCATGTGCTTATTTCTCTATACATGATATTTAATTTTAATTCATTTTAGTTTTCCTTGTAAGATGATAGAATATTGTTATTACTATCAAAAAGTAAAAGAAACTAAGATTTAGTGGCTTAAGTATATAACTGAAGGTAGTGTAGCAAGTAAAGGTACTAACACTTGAATTTAAGCTTGACTTCGAATGCATTGTTCTCACTATTACTCCTTCGGAAGGGAGAAGTTATTATCTGTGTGTTCCTCTGGAATCTCAGTGACTTAGTGCTTAATATTTGATGGGGAAAAAAGAAAGACTTCATTTAGTGTCCTTTTGGGAATATGAAATGTGGGAATATGCTTTTCAACTCTGTCTTCTTTGAAGGGAGAGAAATTTCATGATGAATAGTGTTTACAAACAAGTAAATACCTACCACTCAATAGATTTTGTTCCATAAGAATGGACTTTCCTCTTTTAAACTAGGATAGGATGTCATTGGATGAAGCCATGATTAATAAGTTATAGCCTACTTGTCATCATTCATTCCACTCTCAAAGGATGTCTCAAGTTAACCTCTCCCCTAAGAGACATATAGTTCTTCCAAATTAAGAAAGACAGTTTGAAGTTATAGAAAATACCTCTTGAAATTTGTTGATTTAAATGTGTTTTGTTTATTAATTTTGCTAATTCTTATCAAGTTCTTACAACAGCTAGGGGAAAGGGTAAGCATGCTCTGAATATTTTTTAATTTCAATACAACTATTGCACTTGCATAAACATTAAATAGCAATTAAATGATTACATATGATATTATTAGTAATCACACATTTACTTACAACCTCTAATTAGTTTCTTACTGTAATCATAAATATTACCTAATGTTTGCTACCAGCTTTTACTAAATGGTCTCAAATTTAAAGAGTATGATAAATGTAAGCAAATTTGAGTGTTACAATGTAAAGCACTTAACCTTCTGATTATCTTTCTCATTAACGTGATCCTATCCCTTAATGTTGACAGTTTTGTTGACTTCACTTTTCAGATGAATATCTTAGCTTCTGGCTTCCTCCCTTCCTCTATTTTAATGGCTATTTTAATTCATCTCTCCTATTTACTTACATAGTTAATGTTGGATTTATTCACTAGAAACTGTGGAGTCTAAAAATTTTAAAACCCTGCTCTCCTGCCAGGGTGATTGATTCTCTGAACTTGTGTATTCTAGTAACCTATGAACGTAACACAAAGCCTTTTAATGCATCGAAACCACCAAATTCTCATTATCCAAAGCCTCTTTCTGGATTTTTATTTGTCCAACCAGAATAACATGATGCATTATTATTATTATTATTATTTATTGGAATAGACTCAATTATATTCATTGGAACATGATCAATTCCCTTCCCCATTCTGTCTCGATCCTACTATCTTGGAAAAATCAAAACCTGGAAGAATAAACATCTTCTTTATATGTGCAATGCAGCAGCTGATTATTTTTGGAAAGAGAAATTAGGTATTACTCCCTTATTCTTTTCAAATCAATTTCAGATTTTCAGTTCTCTTCCACATCACATTTTCTAACAAATGTCACCTATGTATCCTCTCTCCTTTTTGTCACTTTATGCGTAGCATAGAACTTTCTATTTATTAGTTAAGTGTTATCTAACCACCTTTATCAGAGTGTAAGATCCATGAGCACTGTCTTGGTCATACACGTCATGGTTTACACCCAGCACCTAGTACATAGCAAGCCCATCATGAATCAGAGACATGAGTGAACTCTCCAAATTCATGCCATTTCCATCAGTCTCCACATTTAATATTTTTAAAAGATTAGTCTTTTTTCAGTTCTTTGAACATGTCAATATTTGTTGACATTAGGACTTTTTCATGTTTATTCTTCTTTCCTAAGGGCTCTTCTCTTTCTTATGAATGGTATCCCCTTCTCAACTTTTAAGATTGCCTTTCAATGTCACCAATTAAGAAAGAGCTGGTCACTCTATCTAATCTAAAGTTGGTCTTCCCCTAAACCTTCATTCTATTAACCCTTCTTTGTTTCATTCATGTCACCTATAACAATCTATTTTGTTTGTTCTGTTTTATATCTTCTTATTTTAATTATTTACATCATCCTACATTTCCATTAGAGCAATCAACGTCTGTCTAGCTCAACTTTTTCTTTTTTAATTGTGGTAAAAAGCATGTAACATAATATTCACCATCTTAATCACTTTTACATGTGCAGGTCAGCAATTAACTCAACTTGTTTATCCCCCCTCTGTAGAGTGTTGCCAGACACAGAGAGGTTGTGGAATTAAAGACTGTAAAAAAAATGAATACAACATTTTGCAATGACCACATTCTTGATGGTTTTTAAATTCATGATTTCGTACAAGACTGAACTCAATTTTTTGAGCTGGCTTAATAGGAATAAATTAGTTTCTATATACGCCATTTATACCCATTTGTATTCTTAAATCCAGTGCCTGGATGTGTCTATGTCAAAAAATCCTTGGATTCTGTTTCTATTTTCTAGGTCACCCTTAAACACTGACAGGAAAAAATAGTTTAAATTTTTTTTTTATTTAAAAATCATTCTTTCTAGGTTAATTTTGTCTTGTGTCCTTCAAAATTAATTTGAATCTGAAATGGGGGGAAATTGTAAGTACTCTTCACGATTATTTTCTAAATACCATTCCATAGACATTAACCATATGAGGTATACATTATTAATTCAGCCATTGATCCAGGGCATACATATATGGAACCCAGATCATGTAATAATCTGTGTGTGTGTGTGTGTGTGTGTGTGTGTGTGTGTGTATAGATATATATATATAGAGAGAGAGATTATTATGTGATGGATTCTGACTATGTGTTTCTGTATAAGATGCAATACCTGAAAACAGAAGCATTTATTCTGCTAGTGGATGTAGAGAATTAAAAGAGTAATTACATAAGATGTGGAACATTTTATAATAAAAAGTAAACATAGGGCTATTTTGAAGCAAAAGAAAGAGTCACTATTATGACATCATTTTACAAATAAAGGAACTGAGGCTCAGAGAAGTTCAATAACATGGTGAATGTGTTACAAATCCTAAAAAATGACAAAGCCAGAGTTTATATCTTATCTTGACTCCATAATTTAATTTGATAATAATGGCATCATACTGTTTTCATATATATATGAAAGCATCTGTTTCAGATAACATATTTTACGTACATTTTCTTATTTAATTGTCCCAAAACCCCTCGAAATAGAAAAGATTTTCTATTTTATCAACTTCTATATAAAGATACATACCTTTAGGGAAAACACATACTTGCTCTAAGTGGTTAAATACAGGGATGACTGGATCTCAGATTTCTCTGACTTCAAAATACATGATTTAAAAAAATTGCTATTGAAACAAAATATTTTTATAATATTTGCTATTTTCTCAAGCTCACTTATAATATTAATCCATCATGTCCTGAAATCCAGTAACTTTTTTGTTTGGAAGCTTAATGGCAAAGTGTACTCTGGGCTTGAATATTCAACACAGGTACATATTGTATATTTATACCTTTACCTATGCTCATAATTATTTTGCATATATGCATCTACTGGCATTCTTTTTCTGATACCCTCACTTATGTGAGGATTTTCTCAGTGATGTGGACTATGTCGCTGTAGCTCATCTTTCTCTGCTCTGCATTGTTCAGTCCAACATTTTGTGTGTGGCAAGTGAACAGGAATATGGATGGTGAAAACAAATACTCTGTGTGTGTGTGTCATTTATTATGTTATATACAAGGATGCTGAGACTGTGGAAATGGGTATAATTTGGACAGGAAATTCGGGTAGCATGTTAATTCACTTGTCTGTTATCAAGGACTTCTGCTAAAAAAGATACATAGAGAGGTCTTGTGTGTTTTGCCCTTTCATCAATATTGTCTACCACATGCATTACTCAGCATCTGCCCACGCCCAGCCTTGGTTTCTTTGGGGTCAATGTGAGGAGATGTTAATCTAATACAAGAGGAGATGAAAAGAGCTTTCCTTCCCAGGAACTAGTAACCGTAGTATATTTTTATTACCTGAGGCATATTGCAGTGCTCGTCAAACAGGACCCTAATGAGACTGAGTACCTCCAAACCTGTGCTAGTATTTGCCATCTTTCCTTAGAAAAGAGTGGATATATTTTTATTCTTAATGTGAGAAAAAAAAATCTCAAGGGAGGAAAAAAAACTATGCTGGAATAGCAATGAAGAAGTAGTTGCTCTACATGACATTTTATTTCTGGATGGCAAGAAAGATCAATGTACTTGCCTGCAGCTCATGAATTAATATCTTCAGCTATCAAGGAGTGAGACATTGTGCACAGCAACTTGTTCTTCATTGCTAACTTCTTGTCATAAGTAAAGTAATAATAAGGCAGCTTCAGAATAGGTGTCACCCTTGGGATACACTATTACTATATTTTTAAAATCACTAATAATTATAATGCATGAACTTGACTTAAATTTTCTGTACAAATGAGACAGTTTCCATTGGGTATACGGGAAGCAGACACTCTGAGTAATCCAGGCTTTTAGACATATATTTTTATATTTCCAGAGGCTACCATCATTCCAACTGGTTAAATGAAAAGGACTGGGCTGGGGTTCTTGAACATGAATTTCTTTTAACTTAATGTTGATAACAACTAGCCTGTGCTTTTGGCAAATCATTTCTGAAATGTTGATAGCAATATTTTTACCAATTATAAAAGTACTTGCCAAGGACAAATTCATTAATGCACATATTTTGTTTTTTGATATTTATTAAATGTTTACTAAGAGCTAAAATTCTACTGGACATTATATGTGTAACTATCATTTCAAATCACTTCAGAGTTTAGTTGGTATGGTAGCAATAAAAATATTGCTATATGACAAGTGCAATGAGAAAATACAAGTAACTAACTGAGGAAAGCAGAAATTTCTTATTTATAAAAGTAACAACTGACCCATAGAACATAGGATGGCAAAGGTGAGGGTACAAAATTTGTAACTCAATAATATGTTAGAAATCTAGTCTATGGAACCTCAAGTACAGGCTGTTACTCTAGGAATATGAATTTGCCTAAAATCCTTCTTAAGATTCTAATGATATAAAGTGAAGTAAATCCAAAAAGGCCAAATGAATGGGTCAGTGTTCTGGGAACAGTGGAGGTATAAAAGGCTACTGAATGTTTCAATAACATTATCAAAGGAGAAATTGTAAGAGGGTTGAAGGAACCGACAGAGTTAACAGTGCTCTTCACTATGGTATGAAGGTATGTCACAGGGGATTTTAGTCACTCTTCTGCTCTTTTCAGAATAACATATTTGAATAATTTTCCAAAGGTAGGATTATTTCTCATTATTCTCTTCTTACACTCACAGTAGTATTGTTACAAAAGTAGAATTATGTCTACTTTCAAGGTGAAGAATCTGACATTTAAGGTCATCTAAGGAAAGTTCAATGATGAGTAGAAATGTCTTTCTTTTCTTTTTCTTTTGGAGACAGAGTCTCACTCTGTGACCCAGGCTGGAGTGCAGTGGCACGATCTCAGCTCACTGCAAGCTCCGCTTCCAGGGTTCACGCCATTCTCCTGCCTCAGCCTCCCGAGTAGTTGGGACTACAGGCGCGTGCCACCAAGCCCGGCTAATTTTTTATTTTATTATTTTATTTTATTTTTAGTAGAGACGGGGTTTCACCGTGTTAGCCAGGATGGTCTCGATCTCCTGACCTCGTGATCCGCCCACCTCGGCCTCCCAGAGTGCTGGGATTACAGGCGTGAGCCACCGCGCCTGGCGGAAACGTCTTTCACTGGCAACTTTTCTTTCATTCAGTAAGTGCTAATTGAACACTTAACACATTCACAGCCACTGTTCTGCACAATAGCTCAATAGGGATGTTATGGTAAGGTAAATATGATTTCTACTTTTATTAGGTTTATAATTTTCTGACTTTTACCTGAATATTTATTACAAATATGACATAAAGAAGACAGAGTAGAAATCGTTAAGTTTGATAAATGTAAATATTTACAGTATACATTTAAGCTATAATATCCACATATGTTTCTGTGAAGACAAAGTATGATCTGTACTGTGACATTACTAAGAATTACTTCACTATGTCAATACCAACTGACTACTTTATATTTTAATTCTATGGGAAATGTAGAAAACACTATGGCTAAAGCATAATGAATTTCCATCATATGTCGCTTTGGTTAAAGACATTCTGGAGAAATATTTGCATGACCAATTTTATTTTACTATATGTGGTTATTGTTAGCTTATTTTATGTGTAGATTAGATTAAATGTAGTAACTAAAATAAGACTTCCTCCATGTAATTTTTAATGACATTATCTCGATTTGTTGGCTATATTTATGGTCTTCTATTTATTTTCTTCCATTTTCTCTTGAACCCAGTTCAATCAGATATTTGTTCCCACACTTCCACTGAAGCTATTCTTAAAAAAAAATCAATTACCTTGTGACTAAAAGACAATAAATCCCATAGTTCTCATCTTATTCTAGCTTTTGATAGAGTTGTCCACAGTTGACTATGCCGTCTTCCTTGAAACTTTTTCTTCACTGACTCCCAGGGAATTGAACTTGTCTGATTTTCCTCTTTGCATTAAGACCACTCCTCTCTTAGGTTCCTTTTCTGGCTCCTTCTCATATCCCTAATCCCTAATCCTGGTGGAGTCCAGAGCTCAATCATTTTACCTTTTCTTTTTTTCTGAATACCTTCCTCATCTGGTCTCATGGCTTAATTACAATCTACATGCCAATAATTTCCACATTTATCTAGACAGCCCAGAACTCTCCCCTGAGCCCTTAACTGTCTCCTTGACGTCTCCCCACTTGGATGTCTAGTAGATTTCTCAAACTTAACATATCCAAAAGTTAACTCACTCCTGATATTTACCCACCAAATAGCTTCTGCCCTCAGCTCTGCATAATTTGCATCCTCATCCCCTGTACTAGTTCCAATGGCTGCTCCAAGAAATTACCACAAACTTAGTGGATTGACAATACAAATTTATTTTCTCACAGTTCTGGAGGCCAGAAGTCTCAAACCAGTAATATAAGGCCAAAATCAAAATGTCAACAAGATTGCACTCCCTCTGGAGTTTTGAGGGGAGAATTCATTCTTAGCTTCTTCCAGCTACTGGTGGCCACTGGCATTCTTTGGCTTGTAGTTGCATTACCCGGCCTCTGCTTCTGTGGTTATATTACTTTCCCCTCTTTTGTTTATGAATACAATCACTTCTGTTTCCTTTCTAAAAAACATCCACAATTGCATTTAACATTTAGGGCCCAATTGGCTAGTCCAGGATAATCTCTCCATCTCAAGATCCTTCATTTAATCACATCTATATGTGTGATCACTCTCTTTCCCACCTTCCCTTTCTTTCTTCTTTCTTTCTCTTTCTTGCTTTCTTTCTCTCTCTCTCTCTTTCCCTCCTTGCCTCCCTCCCTCCTTTCCTTCCTTCTTTCCCTCCTTCCCTCCTTCCTTCTTTCCTTCCTTCCCTCCTTCCTTCTTTCCTTTCTTCCTTTTTTCTTTCTTCCATAAAAGGTAATATTAGTAGTTTTTAGGGATCAGGACATGGATATCTTTGGGGGTGGGGGGTTGGGGGGTATTTTTTTTTTTTTTACACTATCACAACCTTCTTCAGATAACTGCTAAAATGTCAATATTTCTGCAAATCCTTCTTTACACATGTTTTTTGAAATTTCCCACCCACTACTACCAACGCCCCTGAACTCACTATTGCCGTATCCTTTATTTTTTTATCACCATACTCCTTATCATAATTTAAGATAATTTTATATATATGTTTAAATTTGTATTAATTTTTCAGGGTCTTGAATTTATTTATTTATTTATTTTTAACTTTTATTTTAGGTTTGGTTGTACATGTTAAGGTTTGTTACATAGGTATACTTATGTCATGGGGATTTGAGGTACAGATTATTTCATCACCCAGGAATTAAGCTCAGTATCCAGTACCCAATTATAAGTGAGATCATGTGGTATTTGGTTTTCTGTTCCTGGGTTAGTTTGCTAAGGATAATGGCCTGCAACTCCATCTACGTTCCTGCAAAAGATACGATCTCATTCTTTTTATGGCAGTGTAGCATTCCATAGTATACATGTATCACACTTTCTTTATCCTGTATATCATTGATGGGATCTAATTAAACTAAAAAGCTTCTGCACAGCAAAAGACACTATCAACAGAGTGAACAGACATCCTACAGGATAGGAGAAAATATTTTCAACCTATGCATCTGACAAAGGTCTCATATTAACCTGATCAGTCACTTAAAAAAAAAGACATACATCTAGCCAACAAGAATATGAATAAAAGCTCAATATCACTAACATTAGAGAAAGGCAAATCGAAACCACAATGAAATACCATCTCACACCAGTTGGGATAGCTACTATTAAAAAGTCAAAAAATCACAGATGCTGTCAAGGTTGTGGAGGAAAGGGAACACTTATAGACTATTTGTGTGAGTGTAAATTAGTTCAACCGTTGTGGAAAACAGTATGGCAATTCCTCAAAGAGCTAAAAGCAGAACTGTCATTTGATGCAGCAATCCCATTCCTCAGTATATACCCAGAGGAATATAAATCATTCTACCATAAAGACTCAGGCATGTGAATGTTCATGGCATACAATAGTGAAAAACATTGGCCTCAACCAAAATGCCCATCAGTGATAGATTGGGTACTTTTCTTACTATAATTGTAAACTCCACAGAGATAGAGATTTTTAATACTGATCCCTCATGGGGTGTGGTGGTTCATACCTGCAATCCCAGCACTTAGGGAGGCAGAGGCGGGAGGATAGCTCAGTCCAGGAGTTTGAGACCTGCCCGGGCAAACGAGTGAGAACCTGTTCTCCACAAAAAGAAAAAAAAAAAAAAAAAAAAACACCTTAGCTAGCTTAAAAAATATTTAGAGAATTTGTTGAATGAGTTGTTGTGATCAAGTAGTCTACACAAGTAGATTACTGTATCATTATTGCATGAGCAGAAATCTTATTCTTTGGTCTTCAGATACATGCATTAAACAAATCTCTAGTAGTGTTAGAAAATTTGTCATGATACCAACAGAAGTATTCTTACCTGAGAGCCTATCTAAATAACAGTTGGGGATACCTCTATTTTTAGACTTTTTTTCTGAATTATATTGAAATATTAACAGTAATGTAAAACCTTAGATTTCTTATAAATACATGGCTAACAAATTTGAGAAAAATTGATATTATTTCACCATGATTATTCCAACTGACATTATAGTGAGACAGAAACAAATTTCTGAGGTTTATAAACTGTGAAATATTAAAAATTTACCTTCTCTAAGAGGCCTTCCTTGGGCAATGCATTTGTACAAATATTCTGGTTAAATTACAACATTTGTAATATAATTTTTATTGATATTAATTAAATATGCACATCACATCTACTCACATATTTATCTTTGGAACTGTCACTATTATGGCTTAGTCAACAACAAGTTATAAGATATACTTTTTAAATTTTAATTGGTGCTGCCAGACTATTTTCACAGATGGCTGTATCAATTCACATTACCATGAGAATTGTGTAAAGTAAGTTTTTACCCATATTATTGTTATATTTTATTGCACTTTTCCCTCTTTAATTAGGAGAATAATAATATTTTTATCTGTGAACTGTGTTTTGTATTGCAGTCTTTGTGATTGTGCCTCAAAGGCTTTCTAAGTTCTTGGCATTTCCCATTAATTATTGTGTCCCAAAATGGAAAGGATGCTTCTGGTAGCTTGAAGTATTACTAAATTTTGGATGCTTATCTCATAGATCTTCATTACCAGTCTTCCATTTTTATTGTTTGCCTATTGTCTTCAACTGTTTTTCCATATTACGTTGAATGAAGAGTTTATTACTTTGCATTCTACTTTATGCTACAGAATCCTTCAAGAACTGGTTCATTTTTAATTGAATTCCATCCTGAAAATATCTGCCGGCTCTGTTATCTGCTATAATTATATGATATTATCTTTTATGATCACTGTATTAGTCCATTCTCACACTGCTATTAAGAAATACCAGAGACTGGGTAATTTACAAAGAGAAGAGGGTTAATTGACTCACAATTCTGCATGGCTGGGAAGGCCTCAGGAAATTTACAATCATGGTGGAAGGCACTTCTTCACAGGGTGGCAGGAGAGAGAATGAGGGCAGAGCAAAGGGGAAATCCTTTATAAAACCATCAGATCTAGTGAGATCTCACTCACAATCATGAGAACAGTGTGAGGGAAACCGCCCCCATGATTGCATTATCTCCCCTTGATCCCACCCTTAACATGTGGGGATCATCACAATTTGAGGTGAGATTTCAGTGGGGACACAGAGCCACACTATAGCAGTCACTATCAAAAAATTGCTGGATACATACTTCAAAAAATTTCTTGAAACTCCTAACTAAAAGCTACAATGTTTTGCATGATTGACACTAATCCAGAAATAATCTAACAAATCTCTGTTGGTTATAGATCTATCTATCTAGTTGCACTCATTTTGTTGTCTATTATTGCTTATCATTGGCCTGGTAACAGTAAATTAAATTTCTTCTATACTTTCCTATAACTGGTTTCTAAAAGATGGAAAATGTGTGGGTGGAAAGTATGAAATTTACATGAATAGAGATGAAACTGCATGCCAGATCTGAAATTCCCTTTAAGGAAAAGAAAATTATGGATAGATCTATAAGCACTAAGGAAATTCTGATCTAAAGTTTTCAGAATTCTGGGTTCTACATTATCATGATTTCAAATTGATGAAAATTGAGCCTTACTATCTTACAAAGCAGTACCCTTTCTATTATAGTTTTGTATTTTCTTTGTCCTTAGATAGTAATTTTATTTTTATACTAATGATTGATTAATAAAATTCTTTTAGTTGGTAAACAGAGAAATTTTCATTTTAAAATAATAGTATTTAAGTATTTAAATATACTCACAGAAAACAAGTAGGAGAGTGTTTTATTGCATTTTAACTTTCCTATAAACAGAGAATGGACATTTTCAGTCACCACATTCTTATGTATATATAAAAAAAGAGCTTCAAGTGAATTAAGACAAATTTTTATGCATATAGAATGTTATTTAATCTTTACAATCTATTTGTTACCCATCAAGATATAACTATGTGTAAGTGCATTAAGTAAATTTGCTTTTTACAGCTTAAAATTTGAACCTTTACTGTAAGTTAGGGTTTCTCAACCTTGGCACTATTTATATTTTGTGCAAGGTAATTCTTTGTTGTGGGGCTGGAGCATTGTCCTTTGCATGGTAAGATATTTTTCAGCATCACTAGCTTCGATATACTAGTTGCTAGTAGCCTCCTGGCCATTCCACCATTATAACAACCTAAATGTCTCAGGCATTGCAAATATCCCTTGGCCAGAAGGCAGGGGATTTGTCTCCAGTTGAACTCCACTATCACAAATTAAGAAATGTTACTATTGATATTATTATGTAATATTATTTCTTACATCTTGGTACTTGTAGATTACATTTTAATTTTGTAAGGTCACAATCATTTTTGTAAGGTCACAATTTTGTAAGGTCACAAAACCTTTTGTAAGGTCACAATCTAATACAATTAGAACATTCTGATATGTAATTTTTTTTTTTTTCAAATGGAGTCTTGCTCTGTTGCCCAGGCTGGAGTGCAGTGGCGCAATCTTGGCTCACTGCAAGCTCCGCCTTCTGGGTTCATGTCATTCTCCCGCCTCAGCCTCCGGAGTAGGTGGGATTACAGGCACCCTGCCGACCCGCCCGGCTAATTTTTTTGTATCTTTAGTAGAGAAGGGGTTTCACTGTGTTAGCCAGGATGGTCTCGATCTCCTGACCTCGTGATCCACATGCCTTGGCCTCCCAAGTGCTGGGATTACAGGCATGAGACACTGTGCCCAGCCCCATATACAATTATTAAGCAATGCACCTCATATTAACTGCCAGAGGTAAGAATAAATAAATATATCTTCAATAGATATAATACATTATAGAACATTTTAATAATCCTCTCAATGCATATCTAATAAGAATTATTTCACTTAAATATTTCTATACTATGTGCCTCTCATTTAAATATGAACAAATTAAAGTAATAAATAGTTTATACAATCACTGGTCACTCATTATTGCTAGTAAATGTTTAGTCTAGAATATGTGTTAGGTATATTTTGTGACTTGTCATAGTCAAATGAGGTTGCTGCTCTCTATTATTTCACTATTCTGCATCTGCAAATTTATTAAACAAAAAGGGGTATCTTTTCTGCTGTATTCATTTTACATTTGGGTATCTGCCTCCATCAGAGTTCTAGTTTAATATCTTGAGTATTATTAATTTAAATAATGCTACATCTAAGTACACAGCAGTAGTCAGTCAATCCATAGTGACAAAAACAGTTCACATGTTAACAAAATAAGAGGTGAAGCGTTATATTATACTATAGGTAAATTGTGGCTGTTTTGATTCAGAGTAAGTGAGTAATTCATAATGGATAGCAATTCTAAATTAATGTCAACTTCGTGTTCTTCTTTTGTTCTGTGTCAAGTTCTTTCTCCTCAAATTGAACAGAATTGCTTCTTTTTCATTACTTTACCTCTAAGAACTTTTGTTTCACCAACTTCCTTCTCTCTTTATTCCAATCCATTCTGTTGTGACCGGAGCAATTTACCCCTATGTACTAGGTGATTGTGTCATGCTCTTCAATAGAAAATCATCAGTGGCTCCTAGGTGTTAAATTAAGTTAAATTTGGCTCAAGCTGCCTCTATAAGTTGTGGCCTGTAATCTAACTTTATATGTAAACAAACTGCAAACCAACTTGAGAGAATATTCTTGTAACAGGTATGTCAGGCCTCTGAGCCCAAGCGAAACCATCATATCCCCTGTGACCTGCACATACACATCCAGAAGGCCGGTTCCTGCCTTAACTGATGACATTCCACCACAAAAGAAATGAAAATGGCCTGTTCCTGCCTTAACTGATGACATTATCTTGTGAAATTCCTTCTCCTGGCTCATTCTGGCTCAAAAGCTCCCCTACCGAGCACCTTGTGACCCCTACTCCTGCCCACCAGAGAACAACCCCTTTGACTGTAATTTTCCTTTACCTACCCAAATCCTATAAAACAGCCCCACCCCTATCTCCCTTCACTGACTCTCTTTTTGGACTCAGCCCGCCTGCACCCAGGTGATTAAAAGCTTTATTGCTCACACAAAGTCTGTTTGCTGGTCTCTTCACATGGACGCGCATGAAATTTGGTGCCGTGACTTGGATCGGGGGACCTCCCTTGGGAGATCAATCCCCTGTCCTCCTGCTCTTTGCTCCATGAAAAAGATCCATCTACGACCGTGGGTCCTCAGACCCACCAGCCCGAGGAACATCTCACCAATTTTAAATTGGGTAAGCTGCCTCTTCTTACTCTCTTCTCCAACCTCTCTCACTATCCCTCAACCACATTCTCCTTTCAATCTTGGCGCCACCCTTCAATTTGTACCTTCTCTTAATTTCAATTCCTTTCATTTTCTGGTAGAGACAAAGAAGACATGTTTTATCCGTGGACCCAAAACTCCGGCGCTGGTCATGGACTCGGGAAGGCATCCTTCCCTTGGTGTTTAATCATTGCAGGGATGCCTGATTATTCACCCATGTTTCAGAGGTGTCTGACCACACAGGGATACCTGCCTTGGTCCTTCACCCTTAGAGGCAAGTCCCACTTTTCTGGGGAAGGGGCAAGAACCCTGACCCCTTCTCTCCCTGTCTCTACCCCTTCACTGCTTTTCTGGGGGCAAAACCCTCTGATCCCTTATTTCCGTGCCCCAACCCCTTATCTCTGCACCCTGATCCCTTATTTCCATGCCCCGACCTCTTATCTCTGCACCCCAACCCCTTATTTCCATGACCTGACCACTTTCCTGCTTTTCTGGAGGGTAAGAACCCCCAAACCCCTTCCCTCCATGTCTCTACTCTCTCTTTTCTCCAGGCTTGCCTCCTTCACTATGGGCAAACTTCCACCCTCCATTCCCCCTTCTTCTCCCTTAGCCTATGTTCTTAAAAACCTAAAACCTCTTCAACTCACACCTGACCTAAAACCTAAATGCCTTATTTTCTTCTACAATGCTGCTTGACCCCAATACAAACTCGACAGTGGTTCCAAATAGCCAGAAAACGGCACTTTCATTTTTTCCATCCTACAAGATCTAAATAATTCTTGTCGTAAAATGGGCAAATGGTCTGAGGTGCCTGATGTCCAGGCATTCTTTTACACATCAGTCCCTCCCTAGTTTCTGTTCCTGATGCAACTCATCCCAAATCTTCTTTCCCTCCCACCTGTCCCCTCAGTCCCAACCCCAAGCATGGCTGAGTCTTTCTAATCTTCCTTTTCTACAGACCCATCTGACCTCTCCCCTCCACGCCAGGCCGAGCTAGGTCCCAATTCTTCCTCAGCCTCTGCTCCTCCCCCCTATAATCCTTTTATCACCTCCCCTCCTCACACCTGGTCCGGCTTATAGTTTCGTTCCATGAGTAGACCTCCCCTACCTGCCCAGCAATTTCCTCTTAAAAAGGTGGCTAGAGCTAAAGGCATAGTCAAGGTTAATGCTCCTTTTTCTTTATCCCAAATCAGAGAGTGTTTAGGCTCTTTTTCATCAAATATAAAAACCCAGCCCAGTTCATGGCTTGTTTGGCAGCAACCCTGAGATGCTTCACAGCGCTAGACCCTAAAAGGTCAAAAGGCCATCTTATTATTCTCAATATATATTTTATTACCCAATCTGCTCCTGACATTAAATAAAACTCCAAAAATTAAATTCTGGCCCTCAAACCCCACAACAGGACTTAATTAACCTCACCTTCAAGGTGTACAATAATAGAGTAGAGGCAGCCAAGTAGCAACATATTTCTGAATTGCAATTCTTTGCCTCCACTGTGAGCCAAACCCCAGCCACATCTCTAGCACACAAGAACTTCCAAACACCTGAACTGCAGCAGCCAGGCATTCCTCCAGAACCTCCTCCCCGCAGGAGCTTGCTACAAGTGCCAGAAATCTGGCCACCAGACCAAGGAATGCCCGCAGCTTGGGATTCCTCCTAAGCCACTTCCCATCTGTGCGGGACCCCACTGAAAATCGGACTGTTCAACTCACCTGGCAGCCACTCCCAGAGCCCCTGGAACTCTGGCCCAAGGCTGTCTGGCTGACTCCTTCCCAGATCTTCTCAGCTTAGTGGCTGAAGACTGATGCTGCCTGATTGCCTCGGAAGCCCCTAGACAATCACGGACGCCAAGCTTCGGGTAACTCTCACAGTGGAGGGAAAGTCCGTCCCCTTCTTAATCAATATGGAGGCTACCCACTCCACATTACCTTCTTTTCAAGGGCCTGTTTCCCTTGCCTCCAAAACTGTTGTGGGTATTGACGGCCAGGCTTCTAAACCTCTTAAAACTCCCCAACTCTGGTGCCAACTTAGACAATACTCTTTTAAGCACTCCTTTTTAGTCATCCTCACCTGCCCAGTTCCCTTATTAAGCCGAGACACTTTAACTAAATTATCTGCTTCCCTGACTATACCTGGGCTACAGCCATACCTCATTGCTGCCTTTTCCCCCAGTTCAAAGCCTCCTTCACATCCTCCCCTTTGTCTCCCCATCTTAACCCACAAGTATAAGACACCTCTACTCCCTCCTTAGTGACCGATCATGGATCCCTTACCATCCCATTAAAACCTAATCACTCTTACCCCGCTCAATGCCAACATCCCATCCCACAGCACACTTTAAAAGGATTAAAGCCTGTTATCACTCGCCTGCTACAGCATGGCTTTTTAAAGCCTATAAACTCTCCTTACAATTTCCCCATTTTACCTGGCCTAGAACCAGACAAGCCTTACAGGTTAGTTCAGGATCTGTGCCTTATCAACCAAATTGTTTTGCCTATCCACCCCATGGTGCCAAACCTATATACTTTCCTATCCTCAATACCTTCCTCCACAACTCATTATTCTGTTCTAGATCTCAAACATGCTTTCTTTACTATTTCTTTGCACCTTTCATCCCAGCCTCTCTTCGCTTCCACTTGGATTGACCCTGACACCCATCAGGTTCAGCAAATTACCTGGGCTGTACTGCCGCGAGGCTTCACAGACAGCCCCCATTACTTCAGTCAAGCCCAAATTTCTTCCTCATCTGTTACCTATCTCAGTGTAATTCTCATAAAAACACACATGCTCTCCCTGCTGATCATGTCCAGCTGATCTCTCAAACCCCAACACCTTCTACAAAACAACAACTCCTTTCCTTCCTAGGCATGGTTAGATACTTTCGACTTTAAATACCTGGTTTTGCCATCCTAACAAAACCATTATATAAACTCACAAAAAGAAACCTAGCTGACTCCATAGATCCTAAATCCTTTCCCCACTCCTCTTTCTGTTCCTTGAAGACAGCTTTAGAGACTGCCCCCACTCTAGCTCTCCCTGACTCATCCCAACCCTTTTCATTACCCACAGCTGAAGTGCAGGGCTGTGCAGTCAGAATTCTTACACAAGGACTGGGATCATGTCCTGTAGCCTTTTTGTCCAAACAACTTGACCTTACTGTTTTAGGCTGGCCATCATGTCTCCATGCAGTGGCTGCTGCCGCCCTAATACTTTACAGCACAAACTATGCTCAACTCACTCTCTACAGTTCTCATAACTTCCAAAATCTATTTTCTTCCTCACACCTGACACACATACTTTCTGCTCCCTGGCTCCTTCAGCTGTACTCACTCTTTGTTAAGTCTTCCACAATTACCATTGTTTCTGGCACAGACTTCAGTCTGGCCTCCCACATTATTCTGGATAACACACCTGACCCTCATGACTGTATCTCTTTGATCCACCTGACATTCACCCCATTTCCCCATATTTCCTTCTTTCCTGTTCTTCACCCTGATCACATTTAGTTTATTGATGGCAGTTCCACCAGGCCTAATCGCCACTCACCAGCAAAGGCAGGCTATGCTATAGTATCTTCCACATCTATCATTGAGGCTACTGCTGCTCTGCCCCCCTCCACTACCTCTCAGCAAGCCAAATTAGTTGCCTTATGTCCTCACTCTTGCAAAAGGACTGCACATCAATATTTATACTGACTCTAAATATGCCTTTCATATTCTGCACCACCATGCTGTTATATAGGCTGAAAGAGGTTTCCCCACTAGGCAAGGGTCCTCCATCATTAATGCCTCTTTAATAAAACTCTGCTCAAGGCTGCTTTACTTCCAAAGGAAGCTGGAGTCATTCACTGCAAAGGCCATCAAAAGGCATCAGATTCCACTGCTCTAGGCAACACTTATGCTGATAAGGTGGCTAGACAAGCAGCTAGCTTTCCAACTTCTGTCCCTCATGGCCAGTTTTTCTCCTTCACATCAGTCACTCCCACCTACTCCCCTGCTGAAACTTCCACCTATCAATCTCTTGCCACACAAGACAAATGGTTCTTAGACCAAGGAAAATATCTCCTTCCAGCCTCACAAGCCCATTCTATTCTGTCGTCATTTCATAACCTCTTCCATGTAGGTTACGAGCTGCTAGCCCATCTCAGAACCTCTCATTTTCTTTCCATCATGGAAATCTATCCTCAAGGAAATCACTTCTCAGTGTCCTATTTGCTATTCTACTACCCCTCAGGGATTGTTCCAGCCTCCTCCCTTTCCTACACATCAAGCTCGGGGATTTGCCCCTGCCCAGGACTGGCAAATTGACTTTACTCACATGCCCCGAGTCAGGAAACTAAAATACCTCTTAGTCTCGGTAGATACTTTCACTGGATGGGTAGAGGCCTTTCCTACAGGGTCAAGAAGGCCACCGCAGTCATTTCTTCCCTTCTGTCAGACACAATTCCTCAGTTTGGGCTTCCCACCTCTACACAGTCCGATAGCAGACTGGCCTTTATTAGTCAAATCAGCCAAGCATTTTTTCAGGCTCTTGGTATTCAGTGAAATCTTTATATCCCTTATGGGCCTCAGTCTTCAGGAAAGGTAGAACAGACTAATGGTCTTTTAAAAACACACTTCACCAAGCTCAGCCACCAACTTAAAAAGGACTGGACAATACTTTTACCACTTTCCCTTCTCAGAATTCAGGCCTGTCCTTGGAATGCTACAGGGTACAGCCCATTTGAGCTCCTGTATGGATGCTCCTTTTTATTAAGACCCAATCTCATTCCAGACACCAGACCAACTTGGACTGTGCCCCCAAAAACTTGTCATCCCTACTATCTTCTGTCTAGTCATACTCCTATTCACCGTTCTAAACTACTCATACATGCCCTGCTCTTGTTTACACTGCTGGTTTACACTGTTTCTCCAAGCCATCACAGCTGATATCTCCTGGTGCTATCCCCAAACTGCCACTCTTAACTTTTGAAGTAAATAAATAATCTTTGCTGGCAGGACTATGCTGAATGTCCTTAGGCACTCTCTAATTAGATGTCCTGGGTCCTCCCAATTCTTAGACCTTTAATACCTGTTTTTCTCTTTCTCTTATTCCATTTAGTTTTTCAATTTGTACAAAACTGTATCCAGGCCATCACCAATAATTCTAAATGACAAATGTTTCTTCTAACAGTCCCACAATATCACCCCTTACCACAAAATCTTCCTTCAGCTTAATCTCTCCCACTCTAGGTTCCCATGCTGCCCCTAATCCCGCGTGAAACAGCCTTGAGAAACATCACCCATTATCTCTCCATACAACCCCCAAAAATTTTTGCCGCCCCAACACTTTACCACTATTTCATTTTATTTTTCTTATTAATATAAGAAGACAGGAATGTCAGGCCTCTGAGCCCAAGCTAAGCCATCATATTCCCTGTGACCTGCACGTACACATCCAGATGGTCCGGTTCCTGCCTTAACTGATGACATTCCACCACAAAAGAAATGAAAATGGCCTGTTCCTGCCTTAACTGATGACATTCCACCACAAAAGAAATGAAAATGGCCTGTTCCTGCCATGATGACATTATCTTGTGAAATTCCTTCTCCTGGCTCATCTGGCTCAAAAGCTCCCCTACTGAGCATCTTGTGACCGCCCCCCCAACTCCTGCCCTCCAGAGAACAACCCCTTTGACTGTAATTTTCCTTTACCTACCCAAATCCTATAAAACGGCGCCACCCCTATCTCCCTTCACTGACTCTCTTTTCGGACCCAGCCCACCTGCTCCCAGGTGATTAAAAGCTTTATTGCTCACACAAAGCCTGTTTGGTGGTCTCTTCAAAGGGACATGCATGAAAAGGTAACCAAGCCTCACCCAATCATAGCAGCCAAGCTTTCAGCCAATCACAGGTTACAAACTGCTTGAGTAAGTTCAAATAAGGCAAACCCCTAGCTATAACCAATTAGGCTATTTCTATATGTCACTTCCTTTTTCAACTACAAATACTGTCTGCCCATATTGCTAAGTGAAGCTCTCTTGAACATTTACTGGTTCAGGATACCACCCAATTCATGAATTATTTCTTTTCTTTAATAAACTCTGCTAAATTGAATTTGTGTTAAGATTTTCTTTTAACCTAGGTGTCTACCATATAGACTTTGAAATTTCATTTTTTATAACTCCCAGTGTTCTTTGTAGACTGCTAGAACATATTAATAAGTTATATTTTAGAACAGCTTAAACACAGGCCATCTCATGAGTTAAATGGTATAATTTTTAAAATAAAAGAAATAATTGAGATAATCTAATTCATTTGTACTTTGCAGAGAACTTGAAAATGTTTATAATTATTCTCTCCAGGTGGTTAAACACATTATTCTCATATTCTATAGAAACATAGAATTTTTAAGATGAAAGAAAAACTGCCTTAATATTAGCTTTTTATATATAATTCATCTTAGTCTTCTTTGCAAATTATAATATCCTCAAGTCAAATATCTGAAATTCCTGGGAAATTTCTTATTGTCATTCCATGCTTTGGTCTTGATCTTCCTGATACCCTGTCTTTGCCCACTGCGTTGTCTCAACATATTGAATCTTGCTGTTCTTTCATGACCCAAATTAGACCTGCTCCTGATCATTAAAACAGACTTCTCCCTCTTGTGCTCTAGTATAATCCTTTGTTCGGTTCCCTTAAATACTACACAGTCTTAAATATATTATAACTTAAATATATTATAACTCAGCATTTTCATGCATCATCTAGATAGCAATCTTAGTACAGAGACTTTATTTTTCATCCTCCTTACTACCTTACTCATAGTAAATGTTCAATAAATACCTTGTGCCTAAAGAAGCAGCTTTACTTAAAAATTGGATATTTTTATTTAAAGAGCAAAAATCAGAACATATTTCATATAGTGTATTTTTTATAATATATATATCTCTTTATATAAAAGTATCTGTAAATGATTTTAAAAGAATGTAACAAAATGTTATAAAAAGTGACCTTTATTTAAAAATAACCTTATATGAAATCATAATAATCCTCAAAAACTCTAAATAAATATTATACTGCTCACTGTGGGAAGCTGATACCACTTTTCTGTCTTGTCAATGCTCATGTCTTAAAAAATTATATTTAACTTACTGTAGAAGTTTTACTTTTTAAAATCTCCAATGAAGGCAAAATATATATTTAAACCAGGTTGTTGTTAGTTATACTAATAAGGCTTAATTATAAAAGAAGTAGCCCATTCTCATTAAAGGATGGAAGTATAATGTTAAGGAAAAGTACCAGAAACAAGGAGATACAAACAAAAGGATGCCTGTGTGTCTACTCAATGTCATTCTAGAACATTGCCTAACAGACCCACTCAAAGATTATTTAATTGTCCAGCAAAATTTAGCTTTGTTTGACTTGCTATTTATCATTGATTAGGGAACCGCTACTATGCAATTGTTGATTTTAGTCTGTAGAGGTTCAAATAATTTCTTTCTGGTAGAAAAAAAAATGACTCCAAGTTATTTATGGTTCTATTTCCCTGGGGTTTCTAACTGGCTCTTAATCTAACTTAATGATCTCCTTCTTATATTCTTTCCTGAGTGTCTAACTACTGCATTCTTCAAATGCACTTTGACAGCCAAGTTTTCCCATCCTTTTTGTTTCAATTTTGAAAATTATATTTTTACAACAATTACCTTTGTTAGAAGATTCTAAGAGTGTTTCAAATACACAGATACCCTAAGTATGCTGGCCTGAAAATCCGGCTGATGCTAGATTAACCTTGGTTGTAAATGATATTCTTGGAGAAAGCACTAAAAGACCATTATAAAAGCGTATTTGGTCCCTGAGAGGAATGTGGGTCAATTAATATTGATTGAACTAGGGAGGAGGAAAGAAGATGATGATGGGGTGGAGAGAATTAAGAAGAGCAGAGAATAGAGTTTATTTTATATTGTTTACAGGGATGGATTCTGATAAAGTTAAACTTAAAATCAAAGAAGAAATCACTAAAGTTTGTGTGGTTTTAATTTGCTCATGCACTTTAGGTCAGACAGGAAAATAATGAGATTCAAGAGATATAAAAACCCTCTTGCACCACTCCTGTGGGAAGAAATAAATAACTTATAAGTGTGAGAAAAAAATATTCATACTTAAGCATGTATCTATTTACAGCTGTCACATTTAGGAGTATCTCACTTTAAAAGGAGAAAATATTTGTATTCTATTTAAGATTGTAAAGACATATTTTTACTCCACATTTGTGAAAGAAGTTTTATTTCTCAGGCAGTCTTGAATGCAAACCAAGTTCAGCATTTTAATACAAAACAATTTAGGGCTATTATGAGCACAAATAACTAGGGGGGAAAAGACAGCTAGAACTGAAAGATATCTAGCTGAACAATTGGTCTGGGTAATTTGGATCTTCTAATGGCTTAATAAAGGTTTAAAAAATCACCTCTGGGCTTAGAAATTCAAACCTAACCCTTTATTTTTGGAGACTCATTAATGAATGAAGAACCACTTTACAGTTGTTTTGTCAGCAGTATGTGTTAAATGGTTTATTTAGCTAGCTAATTCAGGCTCTGGATGGGGCATGGATATGGGAAGATTTATATTAGAAATAATCAGAAAAATCATATACTTCTGTGTACACACATTTTTCATTAAACTGGTTCTTCTAAATAGGGTCCCTCAGTAAATTAGCAGAGTGTTGTGTGGCATAGAACCACAGTCATGGTGCATGATAGCAACACTGAAGCAAGTCATTGGCTCATAGTCTCCATTCACTTCTTTTTTTTTTTTTTTTATTGAGACGGAGTCTTGCTCAGTCTCCCAGGCTGGAGTGCAGTGGCCCGATCTCTGCTCACTGTAAGCTCCACCTCCCAGGTTCACGCCATCCTCCTGCCTCAGCCTTCTGAGTAGCTGGGACTACAGGCGCCCAACAGCAGGCCCGGCTAATTTTTTTTTTTTGTATTTTTAGTAGAGATGGGGTTTCACCGTGTTAGCTAGGATGGTCTCGATCTCCTGACCTCGTGATCCACCTGCCTCAGCCTCCCAAAGTGCTGGGATTACAGGTGTGAGCCACCGCGCCTGGTCCGTTCACTTCTTTATGACTCAAATGCACTTATGAAATGCTTCAGGATTGTCATTCTCATTCATTCATCCTTGTGTGGTTAGACTCTCCATGATGGACTTTCATATATAAGCAATATATGAAGCCCTACCAAAATTCCCTGTGCGATGCAGGCACTGGTATCACCAACCCTTCTATTACTACTCTCTCTATTCAGGGCAATGTTATTCCATTCATGGGCGTCTTCCACTTTGAAATAGGAACAGGATACTCTCAGAGCTACACAATTCAGGCACAATTAGTGAGCATCAAGATAGAGTCACGTAAGATCTATTGGCACCATGCCAGATATTCAGGGCCTTTGAAGATATCTCAAATTATTATGTATTTATGTTCCACTTAGAGTGTTTTTGAAGAAATAAAAAATCTAAGAACCTAGAAATGTTTATATATTGTTAATATGAAGAGTCTGTAATAATAGATATGCTATGACTGGTGATTTTCTAATCTGAGACAAATGACACTGAATTTTGAAACCAAATGATGTTGAAATAGCACACTATAATAGCTACTGGAGTTTAATATGTTGTGGTGTCATGTAGATCTAGATAAGACAAAACTCATTTCTTACTATTTCTACCATGATATAAAAAGAAAAACAGATATTTATTAAAGACTTAAATCTATCTGCTTTTTTCTAATAAAACCACTGTGACTTTGGATCACAGTATAGTCAAGCATATAGAAATAATAAAATTACATAAGGAACCCTTCTATTCTTAAAAAAGTAGTAATGGAGAACCAGCAGAACAGGATACTGAAAAGCACAGATTCAAGTTAGACAGCCTGTTTTAGAATTTCTGGTTCACTGCTTGTTAGTGTGTGTCTTTGCAAATTTTTGCTTCAATTTTGTCATCTGTAAGGTAACAATAATATAAAGCACTCATACCATAGGGTTGTTGTGAGAATTAAATAAATTCATATATGTATGCAAATATTTACAACAGTGTGTGGCATATAGTTAGTTTAAAAAAATGTTTGATATAATTATTATCATTATGCAGTATGGAATGTTTATTGAGAGACACTGTATTTCAGTGTAAATAAGTTTTTTCTCTTTTTGTTTTCTCCCTCTGTAGAGGTGGATAAAAAAACATTCTTACAGAGTAAGCAGAACACTTCTGTGGCCCCAAATGTGTGAAGGTTGTTTCTTCACACACCAATCAATTCTCAAGTGGACATCAGCTGGGTGTCCCGTAATTCAATTCAGTTCTGATACTATTTACCTGTGATGGTGTCAGACTTCATAGGTTGAGTACACAGTCCCATGAGACTTTCCCCCATTTTTCAGATGCCAGTTGCAAGTAGATAGTGACATGTGCTTGTCTAACCTGCTGTCCATGAATTGGGGTTCATAAGACCCCCTCTTTGAGTTCAGTTAATTTGCTAAAGCAGATCCCAGAACTTTGGTAAACACTTTACTTACATTTACTGGTTTATTAATAAAGGATATAATAAAGAATACAGATGGACAGATAGATGAAGACATACATAGGGCAAGGTCTGAGGTGATCCTGAGTCCAAGAGCTCCCATAAGGTGGAATTGGGCACATCATCCTCTTTTTATAAGGATGTGTTTGCCAACCTGGAAGCTCTTCAAACCCAAATTCAGAAATGTTAATGGAAGCTTCATCATGTAGGTGTGACTGATTATTAATTTCATTTCCAGCCCTTCTCCCTCTCCAAAGAATGGAGGGTGAGAATGAAAGCTCTAATATTGTAATCATAGCTTTTTCTTTCTGGTGACCAGCTCCTATCTAGGAACCCACCAAGAATCACCTTATTAGAACAAAAGATGCTTCTATTACTCAGGAAATCCCAAGGGATTTAGGAATTCTTTGTCAGGAACCAGGGTCAAAACTAAATATTAGAATAAGAGATTATTCTAGTAACCTTATCTTCTACAGAATTTGGAGTTCTGGCTCAGGAACTGGGACAGAGACCAAATATTAGAACAAAAGATTCTTCTATTGCTTTAGTCATTTAGGAAATTACAAAATTTATAAGAGCTGTGATCCAAGAACTGTGGACGAAATCTAAAATATGTATTTCATAATATTATACACCTTTCTTTTTTTGGCAGAGATTGAAAAATCCCACCACCAGTATCCACTCTCCTTTTTTTTGTTTATTTATTTTCTTTTGAGAGAGGGTCTCACTCTGTTGCACAGGCTAGAGTGCAGTGGCATGATCTTGGCTCACTGCAACCTCTGCCTCTCAGGTTCAAATGATTCTCCTGTCTCAGCCTCCCAAGTAGCTGGGACTAGAGGAACCTGCCACCACGCCCAGCTAATTTTTAATAGAGACAGGGTTTCACCATGTTGGCCAGAATGGTCTTGAACTCCTGACCTCAGGTGATCCACCCACCTCAGCCTCCCAAAGTGCTGGGATTACAGGCATGAGCCACCTTGCCTGGCCCACTCTCTCTTTTTTAAATAAAAGAATGTCTTTTAAATGATATAATGTTCTCCATGCCTAATCAAATTTTAGCAGGGAACAAGCTGGAGACTAATTTCTTTCAGATTCCTTTAACAGAGAAGTAATGCATGAAGAAACTTTTAGGTAACTTTCTTTAAGGCTTGCCCTCCTCTCATTACATCCCTTTTCCTAGAGCTGGAATACAGATATGGTGTTGGTAAGTTGGTATCAACCATACAAATAAAAGAAACATTAGGAGATTGTAGAAAAATATGATTGAAGAAAACTGTGACTCTCTAGACAATTTTGTGAATCTAAGCCATGCACTGACCCTTGAATAACCACATATGTTTTGCTTGAAAAATAAAGGAAAAATAGAGTTTAATCTTGTTAGAGCATCTTGGGATCTTTCTTCCACAGCAACTTAGCCTACACCCTAAAAGAGCAAATCACCTCTCTTTGTCTCCATTTTTCTGGTGGAAGATTAAAGATAATTAGTTTACATGTAGGGCTGTTACAGTTATCAAAAAAGAATACATAAGAAAAATGTTTAATATAGAATCTGATATGTTGTCTTTCTGATGGAAAAACATTCATATTATCATTAGATTATTTGACACTGTATATAAAATATTCTGCATAAGAGCTTTCTTTTCTGCAGGCTTTTTAGTCTTTCATAGGAAACCCCCCAAAAAAGAATAAATGAAATTGGCAATTATATGATATGTAATGTAATTTGTGTGAATTTTAAAGATTGTTTAGTCCATTTCTCATAAATGGTTCTTGAAAAAACCATGTTTATGATTGAAACCAGCTTATAAGATTTTATAAACACTTTACCCTCATTCTTTTGAAATTTGCAGTTCTCATTATCATATTAAGGTTTAGAAAATTTCTACAAAAAGAAATCTGCTTTACTATTTGATATGTGCTAAACACAATGTTTGACCTATGAACACATTTTCTTAATGTAACACAAATTAATGTCACACAAGAGAGTATATTATTAGGAGCACAGTTTAAAATGAGATTAGCCCAATGGACATCTGGTGATATGTGAAACATTTTACTTTTCTGTTTGTCCATTTTGACTAGGTAGGTAGTTGCAATGACATTTAGTGGGTAGAAGCATCAACATACTGAAAGAGGAAAATTGCTACACAACAATCTCCTCCCTCCAATCCCCACCTCCTAATTACCAATATTGTGTCCATTGAGATAGATGAATTTCTGGTTCACTTCTTTTAGGAACTTTGTGGACATTTGCAGGGCATATTATTGATAAAGGGCATGTGCTGGACCTTGAGCTTGAACCCAAATTGGACTCGTTGTCTGGTCCTCTCTCAGGATCAGATTTTCTTACATAAAAGTTGCCATGCTGAGTAATGCATACATCATAAGTCAATTCTAAGATTCCTCATGATATTCCTCATGACATGAATTCACATTTTACAAAGTCATATAATTCCCCCATTATTGTTTTTCTTAGTTTTTTTCCTTGTGATATATAATATTATTTATGAGGCCAGATATTAAACAAAAGTGGAACTGAAATAAAAGGAAGCAGAAAATACCAAATGTGAGTCCATTGCCTGCCTACTGCTGGAGATATTACAAGGCAAAATAATTCTTAATAATTCTCAGTATTTGGATATCTGTATTTTTGTTTGTTTGTTTTTTAACTGGGCTGCTAATGGAGGCAGAGTGCCTAAGTTTATCTAAGTGCTCCTAGAACTTGAATATTTGTAGCACACTATCAACATGATAGAAATTCAGCATTCTTGAGGTTCAGGATTGAGGGGCAGATAGTCTAAGAGGCCAAGATATTCAGTGTTTAGGGAGATTCTGAAGATCTGATAGTATTAAGAGGCTGCCAATGTATGACAAGATCTTGAAATCTCTCAACTAAGGGCAAAGGTGGCAGCAGAAAACTATTTACTGTTCTATTTGCCTGAAATGCTTTTTTTCTGAATGCTTGCTGCAATTATTCTATTCTCACAGAATAGAATAATTCAGGTCTTGGTTAAACATAATGTTGGAAAGGATATTCACAAACATAGTCCCATGGGTACAATCTCATTCTCCCAACTCACTTTCTATGATAGTATTCTGTTTTAGTTCTTCCTCACTTCACTTCATTCTATTTGTAACGTATTTGCTTAAGATAGTACTTAAGTGTGTATTTTGTTATTATCTGTTATATTATAGTAAGATAGCTCAATGGAAATGACCTTGTTCATTTCTTTCCACCAAAGTGAACAACGTCTCTTCAGTACATTGTTTTGAATGAATGAACATCTCATGTAATAAATTTACTTATAATATTGGTAAATATAATAAACTGTCTTACAATATTAATGCTAATAACATCTTGGTGAATTCATCTCTTGCTATTTCATGTTTGTTCAGGGGCTTTGCCTCTCAAGGTATAAAGGAAATGCTATGTAAATATTCTAATACCTATGTCCAAAATGTTCTGTATCTTGATTCTTTGTTGTTATGTTCCTAAGGTAGAAGTTTGGGCTATAGTCAGTGGTCATGGGCGAGAGTGAGTTTGGAGTAGAAAGAGGAGAGAATATCAGCAATGTAGCTGTAACAATTTTCATCAACCAGCAGAAATGTCAAACAATAAAAGATTTTATCATCATATTTCTAATTTTTCAGACATAATTCAAATTTATGTATACACTTGATTTTTACAAAGGAAACAAAATATCTTAAATATTTGTATCTAAGTTTTTCTTGAATTATGTGATTATAAACTGATATTAACATTTACATGTAAAATTATTTCACAAAACCTAGGATGGCAAATAATAACTTTGCAATAATTCCTCAGATAGCAATGACTTTGCTATGACTCAATGACAAAATGAAATGTCTTGTCTGATGAAGCATCATAGATTCTTCACCTTCCATAATGTTATATATGCCTGCAAGCTTGGTTCACCCCATCACCCTTCTCTCTACAACAGAAAACCAACTGACAAAGTAAGGGAATGATGCACCTATAAAATGTCCTGAAACCCTGCTTATCATTATTAATAGCAAATGATTTCTTTTGAAATAAAAGGGGATGTCAGGCTATTATTGGCTATCCTTAAGTCTTTTTAGTTCCCTTCTAGAAAGATGGTTTTCAGGGCAGGTTATTAATTATAGGGCTTGAGTATTTTTCCTTTCATAAAACATATCAGAGAAAATTTCTGCGAGCTATACTTCCTAAAATTATGAATTAGTGACACTTTTACACTGCTATCATTTATAAATCACAATTTCAGGTACTAATGCAATATCATAATTTTAAGCAAGGATTAAACATTAGTAATGAGGCTTGTAAAGTACTTAACTTTAATTGAGACTGTTCTTTTGACCTAGGGCCTCAAGCCATTTCAAAGTCAAAATGCGTATCAGTTTCTCTTGAGTTGTACGGATGAAAACATTTTATTATACAAAGTGGAAGGTTGGAGATGTTTCTATTGCTGTACTGTTTTATCCCCAGTGAGGTACTAATTTGTCTAAAAATAACAATCACCAAAAGAACAGCACGGTTATGATACTGACAGATTCACGCCACTCAGCCTCGATCTATGGCCTCTGTATTCCTAGGTAAACTTGCTTTTAGTGCCCTCACACGATCATTTTCCCATCTCAGATATAGAGATGGGGTCCAAGTTTATTGTACATTATCTGCTAAACAACAACTCAGTTATTTGTTAGGTGGGGAAACTCAGGCTCTCATGAATTGCAGAAAGGACAGTGCAATTGGGAATGTGTAGGAAAAAATTACAACATACAATTAAATTGCTTATTTTCCATTCTAAGAAGTTTGGTTTTATTATCCAAAATCATAATCTTGCATTTCTGTCTTCCTCAGATATCTGTCATTAGGGTGAAAGGAAAAGTTAAATTCTTACAGATTCACTCATGACTCTTCCGTTTGTAGAACTTCATGACAGAGGGACAAATTTTAACATAGAATATGAGGTTTTAATTTAAGAGAATTAAGAAGAAAAATATGCCATATGTACTTTCTCTTACTATGAACATTTATTCTCATGTCCTCCTTTTTCATAATGTCATTATGTTGAATGTATGCCACTAAATGACACACCAAGAACTGTTAAAAAACGACAGCACTGGAATAAATAAATTATATTCCACAATATGAAGCTATTAAAGTATGTTAGAAAATGGTGTTCAACTAAATATAAGTGCATAATATATTATGGGCAATTTATAACACTGCAATATGTATACTAAGCATAAGTGTCCATAAATTTCTTCAATTAGAAATGTAAAATATTAAAAATACTTATTGTAAAATGATAAATTATAATTTTTGTATTCATGTAGCCATTAAGAACATTTGGGTTTTTTCTTAGTTGGATAGGTTAAACATTGGAATGGAAAAAGTAGAAGTATAAATGGAAAGACTCAATTATTTAAATAATTTATGAAATGGCTACTAATGGGTTAGTTTACTTAAATTGTTATAAGATTTATATAATGTTTAGGGAATCTGAATAAAACCCGCAATGAAGAATGCAAACAGCAAAACATTTCTTTTTTGCTGAAAGAGAGATTTTAATGCAAAGATTTATGACAGAGGTCAGCAATGGAGGAATTGAGTTTGTCCAGGAACCCTATGCTTCATGACTCTGCAAATAAGGGAAGTGTGTGTGGCAAAGTGTTTATAAGTAAAGATGTCACATTTATTTTAAGTGCAGTGACAATTGCTACTCAAGCCTTTGGGTAAAAAACATGTCATTTACTCATTTATAAGATCATACATAAAAGTAAAACACAGTTTAAAATCATTTTGGGAAAAAATACATTATACTAAGGTTATGATTCATAATTTAAAAATTCAACAAACAAATTTATTGGAGATACACATATACCCACATATTATTTCATTTTAAATCTCAAAATAATCTGATTTACCTTGTAAAGTATTAATATCATGCAAAATTACTTTCAAAGGGATAATTTATTGAGTAAGCTTTAATTTTTGTATTTAGATATTAAGGAGACCTTATATTCCCCAGATGACAATTGCAGGGAGAGGTTTCTGGTAATGGAGGTGACCACTTATATCACTTCTAGTTGAAATCTATGGCTCCACCTCATTACTCCATGGTTAATACGGCCATTTCTCTTTAGTTCTAATTACAGATTCCTAAGTATTATTGTTGCACTTCAGGCAGTCACTTTCCACTTGTTTCCCAGTGCTAAATATGTTTATGCATTTAGTTTTACAAGACCTGATGATGTCTCAAACTCATTACCTTTATGTAGATAACTATACTCAAAAGATCTTCAAATCAATTAATTAATCAATCAATAAATATGCATCAAGTACGAATTATATGCTTGATATTCTGCTGAGCAAAACAGAGTCAAGGTAAGAATTGATGCAAAGAAGAAAGATTCACTTGATTTGTTTTTGTATTCTACATGCTATATGCCTTACTGCTTACAACAGATACCCAGGCAGTGCCTATGGTGTTGCAGATACAGTACTACTCACAAGAGACAAAATAATGAGTAATACAGCTTCCCTCTATTTAGGAATGCACATTCAGCAATTGAAACCAACAGCACATTTATAGCCATAGTAGTTAAATACAAGTATCATTATAATTGGACTATATACAAGGTTCTATGAAAATGTTTTGTGGAGAGACATAACTAATTCTACGAGCATGGGGATACATATGATCCTATTAGGAAAAGTAAAAGTGGATGTGCTTCTTGAGTGTGGGTAGGGGAGATAGAAGGTAGAGGAGAGTTTATTGGAGAGAACAAACCATATCTTTTTTTACAACTAATAATTTTACAAGTATTTATTTACTTTCTACTATGTACCAGCCACTGATCTAGGCACTAAGGACACAGCAATGAAGGGGAAAAGAATCCATGCCTTCATGGGAGTAACACTCTAGTCAGCAGGTGTATTAGTCAGGGTCCTCTAGGACAGAACTAATAGAATATACATATATATATATATATGGGTATATATATCCATATATATTATATATATGGGGAGTTTATTAAGGAGTGTTAAACTCACATGATCACAAGTTTACACAATAGGCCATCTGCAAGCTGAGGAGCAAGGAAGCTAGTCTTAGTACCAAAGCTGAAGAACTTGAAGTCCTATGTTTGAGGGCAGGAAGCATCCAGCATGGGAGAAAGATGTAGGCTGGGAAGCTAAGCTAGTCTAGCCTTTTCACATTTTTCTGCCTGCTTTATATCCTGGCCACACCAGCAGCTGATTAGATTGTACCCACTCAGATCAAGGGTGGGTCTGCCTTTTCCAGCCCACTGCCTCAAATGTTAATCTCCTTTGGAAACACTCTCACAGACACACCCAGGATCAATACTTTGCATCCTTCAATCCAGTTGACACTCAGTATTAACCATCACAGCACATATGTATAAAAAATCAACTATGCGTTTATGAAAGACCATCATAAATACTACAGAGAGAAAAACCAAACAGAGAATAGTTGAAGAAGTGGTGGGGGAGTTGCTATATTAAATAGTGTGGTCAAAGAAAGATACAATGACAAGGTACCATTAGAATGACTAAAAGCAAGTTAGGGTATAAGCTATGTGTGTATCTGGGGGAAAAATATTTCAGGCAGATAGTACAGCTAAGCTCTCAGGTGGAAGAAGCTTCAGGGTAAAAAGAGGCAAAAAAGGAGTCAGACTGCAGTTGAGTGAGCTAGTGGAAAAGCAGAAGGAAATAAGATTAGAGAAATCATAGGGGATCAAACTATGCATGGCCTTTGAAGCCATTTTGAAGACTTTTTTTTTTTCCAAAGTAAAAGACAAAAGAGAATCAGGAGACTTTGTGAAGTTCTGAGCAGAATAGAATCTTTATCTGACTTACACATTAATAGTTTTAGTCTAACTGCCCTGTCAGGCGTAGGCTATGGTGAAAGGGGAAGGGGTAAGGACAAGGAGATTAATGAGAAGGTTATTCCAGGAATTCAGGAATAATATGACTGTAGCTTTTATAACAGTGATAACAGTAGATGACAGAGTTAATGAGATGAATGTAAAAACTTGAAGATACAAGAGATCTGACTTAGACACAAATTTGAAAGAAGGCTTAAATATCTGCCTCCAATGCAACAACAGAGAAGCTAGTAAGAGAGAAGGCTGCAGAGAGGGGCAAAGCTTACTTTATGAAGAGATTTATAGGCCGTGCTGAAGATTTTATGCTGAGGTTGCTGTGAACCCACTTAATACTTTAAACAAAAGATTTAAATAACATCCCCTGTTAAGATATCATGCATTTATTATTTCACACATTTCATGGATCAGGAGTTCAAGCTTTGCTTTGCTGGTTCCTCTCTGATCAGAGTCTCACAAGGCTGAAATCAGAATGTTGGCCACACTTTGAAACTGGGGCTAGAGCTCTTCTACTCAGCTCATTCAAGATGTTGCCAGAATTGAGTCCCTCAGAGTTTTAGGACCGAGGGCATTAACTCCCCGAAGCTCTCAGACTACTGTATTATTATAGTTTATAACATAGCTGCTTGTATCTACTTGGCCAGCAAGAGAGTATCTTGGCCAGCAAGAGTGTCTTTTAAAGGGCACCTGATTAGGTTAGGCCTAGCCAAGGTAATCCCCCTGCTATCATCCTATAGTAAACTAATGAAAAACAAAAATTACACATGCAAAATCCCCTCACCTTTGCCATATAATGTTATACCATGGAGTGGTATCTCATAGTTTTATCATATTTGAAAGAAAGATAGAGGTATCACTCACACTCAAAGGGAAGAAAATTATACAAGGCATATACACTGGCAGTGGAAATCTTGGGGACCAACTTAGAATTCTGCTTACTGCATGGATAGATCTACCACCTATGCACTGGAGAAAATACCATGGCCTTTCAGTCATTCTGATTTCTATTATTTTATAGAGAGTAGATAGGAGGGGAGCAGAAAGGAATATTAGACAAGTTAAAAGGCAATAGTTGAGACAGGCGTTAGATTTTGGAAATTATTTACAAGATCACTGAGACTTCACGAGTAAAGAAAAGAAGCAGAATAAAAAATGGCCCCTAAGCTTCTGACATGGCAACTATGTGTTAGTTATTATATGATCTAGACTATATATCCTTTTCTTCTTTTTTTTTTTTTTAAGATGGTGGATTGCAGGCTTTGTTAGCATGCCTCATCCACTTGGAAAGAGCAAAACGGTGTGTAGAGATTCACCCTGTCTCAACAGAAAAAGCAAAAGAATCTCTGGATACTTTGAATGGTCCGGTGGGAACCAGCCTCCACTGGGGGTTCAGTGGAAAAGTGCAAGTCTTCAGAGCATGAAAGGGGGCGAGAGTCTATCTCCGTGATACACATTCCCACTGGGGAACGTGGTGAACTGGGCCACATGGGAGCTCCTCAAGCCTACCCAGTGCTGGATCTGACTTGGTGAGGGGAGGCGAGTCTGTGAGAAGAGGCTCTAGGGGATGTTTTGTGTGCACTGTCAGACCCTGGTGCCAATAAAAGGAAGCCATTTCTGATTCTAATTCATGGAGGACTTCACAGAAACCTGCCAGCCAACTAGAGCAGGGGTCACAGGTTGGGAAAGGCTTCTGACTGAGATTTGCAGCCTAACCTCAAGCAGAGATGAAGCCCCGTGGCCAGAACTGAGAGGTGGTGCAGAGAGTGGGCTCTTGCTGTGGGTGAAGAAATTGGGCACCCCCATTTTATGAACATGGACCAGTAGACATGTGATCTGGGAGCCGCAGGTTTTTTTTTTTGTCTTTGTTTTTTTGCTTTTTGTTTTCCCTAGTATGTGAGTCTTGTGACTTTGAGCAATATTATGCTCTTAGTGTGGGCTGCTCGGGCCTCCACTGGCTGCTTCAGCTTGCTGCCAGCAGCAGTCCACTGGGTCAAGGTCACAGGAGTTGGGTGGCTGTCACTATTGCCTGCTGGAGTGTGGAGCTTGGGCCGCCCCTCTCTCTCTGTGGAGGCTCTTTTGGCAGTGAAGGTAGCTCCACTCCTCCCCGGATCACTTCATTCGCAGCCTAGAAGCCACCCTATGATTCCCCCTTGGGGTCCAAGCTTGTGCTCACCATTGGAGAGCCTGAACACAGGCTCTTTGGATCTAGTCCCACCCAGTTTTCTCCCCATCCTCTTTGTTGACAGAACATGGGACAGATACCCTTGAGAGTTCCCTAGCCCTACCCATTGCCAGGGACATTGGAGCACTTCACCTGGTTAAGCACAAATCTCACCACCTCAGCTGGCTCTTTCCTGAAAGTGCCACCTGCTGGCCAGTAGTTCAGTCTGCATAGCCCATTACAACATTTGCAGACACAACCTCGCAGTGCTCAGGGAGGAGACAAGCATTGTGTGACAGCAGCTACTACCATCCCCCAAAACACTCCACAGATTCAGGAAACCCTGAGCCTGCTCACCCACCCAGTAGATAACTACTGCAACTGGATTTGGAGAAAGCTACCACACTGCTATCAGAGTATAGCAGTAGATGGTAGAGTTGATGAGATGAATGTAAAAACTTGAAGGTACAAGAGAGTCTGACTTATATAAAAATTTGAAAGAAGACTTAAATATCTGGCTGCAATGCAACAACAAAGAAGCTAGTTAAGAAAGAAGCTAGTAAGAAAGAAATAATAAGAGATAAGCTAGTAAGAGAGAAATAGAGTATGACCAAATAAATAGTACAGAGTCTATGCCACTCCTCTGCCACCTCCAACAGGGCTGGTGCTTGCACCCACCATTGGAGGACTGAGGGTGGGTCAGTGTGGAACAGCTCTACCCAGCTTTACCCTATCTCAGGCTGAGAGTGGAGCCCAGGCCACTGTGAAATTCATTCACCTGAGGAGCCTAGCCCATGGTCTGAGGAGTCAGGAAGCTTCTCCAAGAAAACATAGATCAAATATATACCTCACTGTTACCACTGCAGCTAGCTCTTACTTGCAAGCACTACCAATTGGCCTAAAGGTCAAAATGCACAACCCAATACAAAATCTATGGACTCAAGTGCACAGTGGTTGGGAATGAGATGGGTTTCCTCAAGACTCTGCCTTCCTGTGCATAGGTCTACTATACCAAGACCACAATCAGCATTTGAGAAAACAATCATACCCAAGCTATATATAACTTTAGTGAATAGATTCCAAGGAATTCATACAGAGACTTGTCCCCTTGAAAGTACCCAGAAGCAAAGCCAAACATCCTTGCTCAACATACATTACAGTCATACCCTCAAGGGAAAAAACAAAAGTCTCATTCAAATGAAAGTGAATTCAAAAATGGGAAGTGATAGCTTCTTCAAGTCAGAAGGAACCAGAGTAACAATTTTGGCAGTATGAAAAAGAAGGTGTTATGACAGTTACAAAGGATCACACTATCTCTCCAGGAAGGCATCCTCACCAAATATATTCTTGAAACACCAGATAAAGAAATCAAAATATGGATTGTAAGGAAGTTCAATGAGATCTAAGAGAAGTTGAAAACCAACACATATATATCAGAAAGATAATTGATGATATGAATGAAAAATTTACCAAACAGATACATATTTGAAAAGCAAACAAACAGAATTCTGGAAATAGAAAAATTAATTGAAGGGATTACAAAATACAGTTGAAAGCTTTAACATAGACTAGAACAAACAGAAGAAAGAATTTCAAAGCTTAAAGACAGATATTTCAAATTAATTCACTCAGGCAAAACTAAAGAATTTTTGAAAATGAACAAAGCCTTTGAGAAATATGGGATTGCATAAAGCATCCAAATCTATGAGTCGTGATATTTCTGAGGGAGAAGAAGAAAAGGTGAAAAAGTTAGAAAACCTATTTGAGGGAATAATTTAGGAAAACTTCCCTGGTCTTGGTAGAGATTTAGATAAATAGATACAAGAAGCTACTGGAAGATATATAGCAAGGAAAACTTCACCAAGGCATATAGTCATCAGACCATCTAAAGTAAATGTGGAAAAAAATCCTAAAAGTAGCAAGAAAAAGTGTCTAATTATCTATAAAGGAAATTAGATTTTAACAGCAGACTTCTCAGCAGAAACCTAAAAAGTCAGAAAAGATGGGGGTCCTATTTTCGGTATTCTTAAGGAGAAAAACTATCAGCCATGAGTTTTGTATTCTGCTAAACTAGGCTTCATAAAGGAAGGATAATTAAAATTTTTCCCACACAAACATATGCTAAGAAAATTCATCAACACTAGACCATCCTTATAAGAAGTGCTCAAAGGAGTTCTAAATCTGAGAAATGGAAGGTTAATACTCAGCATCATAAAAACATGAAAGTATAAAACTCAGGTCTTATAAAGCAGTTCCACAATTGAGAATACTAATCAATGAGGTAACAATTAGTATTATGATAAAAACACAATCTCATATATCAATATTAACTTTGAATGTAAATCAACTAAATGCTCCACTGAAAAGTTATAGTTCGGTAGAATGGATTAAAAAAGGTTCTAACCATACACTGTTTACAAGAAGCCCACTTAACTGGTAACCAACATAGCACTGGTAGTCCTAGCCAGAGCAATCAAGCAAGATAAAGAAATAAAAGGCATTCAAATTGAAAAAGAGTAAGTCAAATTATTTCTGTTTGCTAATGATATGATCTTATACCTAGAGAATCTCAAAGACTCTTCCAAAAGATTTTTAGATTCAATAAATGACCTCAGTAAGGTTTCAGGATACAAAATCAATGTTCAAATATCAGTAGTATTTCTATACATCAATAATAATCAAACTGAGACCCAAACCAATAACTCAATCCCATCTACAACAACTACAAAGTAAAAAATCCCAAATACCTAGTCATACATTTAACCAAGGATTTGAAATATCTCTACAAGGAGAACTACAAAACACTGACAAAAAAAAATTGTAGATAATTTAGACAGATTATTTAAATTATTTAAACTGTAGATAATTTAGAATTGTAGATAACTTCCAATCCTCACTCATGGATTGGAAGAATCAATATCATTATAATGAACATACTGCAAAAATAAATTTGCAGATTGAATATACTTCCATCAAATTATTAGCATCATTTTTCATAGAATTACAAAATAATTCAAAAATTCATATAAAACCAAAAAAGCCCAAATAGCCAAAGCAATTCTTAGTAAAGTGAACAAATCTGGAGACATCACATTACCTGACTTCAAACTATAATACAAAGCTATGGTAACCAAAACAGTAAGTTCTAGTACAAAACAGACACATAGATTAATGGAACAAAATAATGAACTCAGAAATAAAGTCACATACCTACAATAAACTGATCTTTAACAAAGTCAATACAAATATTCACTAAGAAAAAGATACCTTATAAATTGAAAGGGGCTAGGAAAACTGGATAGTCATATGTAAAAGAATGAAACTGGACCCCTAGTTCTCACCACATACAAAAATTAAGTCAACATTATTTAAAGACTTAAATCAACTTAAGGCCCCAAACTACTAATGTCTTGGAAGAAAACCTAGGAAAATCTCTTCTGGACATTGGCCTGGGCAAATAATTTATGATGAAGCCTCAAATAAAAATTAAACAAAAAATAGACAAATAGGACTTAAATAAACTAAAAAGCTTTTGCACTGCAAAAGAAACAATCAACAGAGTAATAGTACAGCATGCAGAATGAGAAAGAATATTTGCAACCTATGCATCTGACAAAGGACTAACATTCTGAATCTACAAGAAACCCAAACAACTCAACAAGATAAAAACCAATAGCTCCAGTAAAAGTCAGAAAAATGTTTCTAATTTTTATATTCATTGTATGTTGACTAGATAACATTCTTAAATATATTGAGCTAAATAAAATACATTTGTTAAATTAATTCACCCGTAGTTTTCCAGCTTTATTGTGGTTACTAGAACATTTTAAATTACAAGTGGGGCTCAAATAATATTTAAATTTTACAATGTGCTAATCTACGGAAATAAACTTCATATTTTTGTTGCCTGTATAATATTCAGTTTTTAACTTTTGTAATGCTGTCATGACCCATTGTTTGCTTCACTTTAAGAATATAAAAATAATCTTATTCATCTTGGAACATAATATTTTATTCCCTTTACAGTCTCCTCAATTCATTCACCCTGATGTGTGAGACATGCTATATAATCATTCTTGCTTTATAAATCTCCAGGTAGTTCAGACCGTGTATTGTGTAAAAGGGACACAGCATACTAAAGTGTGAGTATTTCCACCCATTTTTCTTTACCTTCTGTGGTAACGTAAACAGTTTTTTGTTTGTTTGTTTGTTTTGCTACTCCTCCCGTTGAATGATGGAGTGCAATTCTTTTTACCCTGAACTGCACTGATCTTAGTGACTTGCTTGACCAACAGAATAAGACAGAAGTGACTTTTTTTGGATTTTTATAGTTAGGTTGTAAGAGGCCTTGAGCTTCCTCTTGAATCTCTAGAAACACTTGACCATAAATTGCTGAATTGACATTTAAGGAGTTGACTTCCCAGCTAGATAGAACAAATGAAGAGGCCCTGAGAAGTAGAGGATTTCAGCTCAGCTGAGTCTACCAACCATTGCTGCTGGGGAACCACATATATGTAAGCAAAGTCTTCCTAGACCCTGCAGACTACACTAAACACCAGCAGAATATCACTGTGTAGCCTCCAGGTGGAAACTCATAAAACTAAAGAATCACCCAGCCAAACCCTGTCTGAAATATTGGTCCACACAATGTATAATTAAGTAATTATTGTTTCAATTCACTACGTTTTGGGGTAGTTAACTATAGAATAGAAAACCAGAACATCATTTTCTAAGGAGGATACTGTTCTGCTCAGCTACTATGTTTCTATTTGCCTGGGCAGCCTAGTGGGTAGGCAAATAGAATTTGAGTAACTGAGAGACCTCATGTTTCTGTATGTGAGAAAAGATAAAAGAGAAATAGAGGGAAAGACATGGAAGAAACAAGTATATCTGACAGAAAAGGCAAGCCAATGAGTAAGGTTAAGTGAGAAGGGAAGATGGAGATCAGAGAGAGTTAAGAGGCTGCCATAATGGGTGGAACTTGGGTAAGAAGAGAAAATGTTTAAGAATATTTTTTAAGGAGTTATGATGTGTAATGTGTTGTGTCATCTTCTCCTTAGTGTATTGACAAAACTTCAGTAAAGGTTTCTATAGCTTTTCAGTACTTTTGAAAGAGGGCACTTTTTTACGTGGAGGATACGCTGAAACTAGATTTAACACGAGAGCAAGAAGACAGTTTTATTTGGGTTACATTTAATATCATAAGGTATGATAATAAATAATCTGAAACTCAAGCATTCTCACAAAACACAGAATTGTAAAGTGATACTAGAATTTAGAGTCAGAACCTCTTTAAACAACTGTACTTACATTTAATTTATTCATCGGAAGTGCTTAGCTTACTTATTGTCATATATAGTGGAAAATTTTCATACATATATGCATGTATGTATATACACATATGTAGACATAGTTATGCGTATATTTACACATACATGTAAAATTATACATATATTTATGTGTGTAATATGTAAACATATTTATGTGTATATATGTAAAAATGTACACATATTTATATAGATATATGCATATCTATGTATATATACACACATGTGAAAATATACATGCATATACATATGTGTGTCTATATAACATTTTTATATATGTATAAATTTACCTTTAAATATGAACATTGAGTACATATAAACTTATTTCAATTGCATTTAGTGTTTTCTTTGAAAATTTTCTCTTTCTCAACTTATGACCCTAATGAGATTTTAATTATAATTTTAAACAAAATAACAATTACAAATACTTAAATTACAAATGTTATTTAAACAAATAACAATTACAAATACTTAAATAAATATTTAAGATTTCTCTTTAGTCTGATTTCTCTTTTTCTATATTTTAACATCACTTTTACTTTACTTTTATTCAACTTTTGACCTACATTTTCCTTCTTATTATGAACACATGAAGCAAAGGGAAATGCATTCCTTCTAGCATTCCACTGGTTAAAACCTTGTTCATGTCTCCTCTTCAGCTGTCATGGTTCATCCTTCTCCTAACACACATTCATTTGCTGCCAGCTTATCTTGCAGAACAGCTTAACTCTCCTTATCTTACCTACAAACCTTGCCTTTGGGCTCTGTTCTTTTGCTTATCCCCATTTAACTACATGCCTAATCATCAGGAAGGTTATACATTTAAACCAATTTTTCTAAAAGAATAAATAAATAATGTATACTTTCAACCTGTCAAAGATAGCTCTAGCCATAGGAATCATGAAGAGAAACACACACACACAAATACACACTTACAAACTCAACAGTATACTATGTATGCATATTGCTATTTTGACCTAATAATTTTCTGGATTTTAACTACTTCTAGTTTTAAAACTTGGATATCTGTCTGTTTGGATGGCTTTTATCTTGTGCTTTCTTACTCCATCAAAATAGGAATTAGAGTTCTTCAAAAATTATAGCTTCTCACTACCTGCTTCGTGATAGGTACACTGATTAAGATTTATGCTTTGAGGAAAATGGGATGTTTGGAATTTTGGAGAAAAGTGGCTATAGAAAAATACTTATGAGATTTTTCTTAGAAAATCATAATATTTGAAATCCAGATGATACCACGATTGTCATATATTACCAGCTCTACATATCTCCCTAACAAGAAAATTATCCGTGTTTATCTCAAATAGGTATATGTAAAATCCTGTACCTGAAAACCGTCTCAAGGATCTATTTCCTGAGGCTACTCCAGTACGAACCACTGTTTCATTCAGGATCCAGACAGGTTCAATGATAGAAACTACCATTTGGCAGAGATGTAGTCAGTTAAGACAGCAGCAAGAATACTGGAAAGGCATTGTCATGCCTAGGGTGGAAGGAACGAAGGGAGATAATTGGATACAAAAGTCCACTGAGAACTGAAGCAGTGGAAACAAAGTGGTCTGGTGGAAAGTTTAGTTTTTAGGGAATAAACTTTTTAGAAAGCCACTGAGACAGATATGTAGATATGTTGAGACCTTTGATTTTTTTTTTTCACCTCTCCTAAATTAAGTCACAAATTTCAGGTGGTTTTCTGCGTAACTAGCTTTATTTAAAATAGATTATTTGTTGAGTTATATGAAGTAGTTGTGTAAGAGTAAGATCTAGATTTTGACATACTAACATTATTTCATGTAACTGGTAAATAGACCTATAACAAAATTAATTACTATGGAAGATTTTTCCCCTTTACTGGAAATATTGGTAAAAATTTCAAAGATATGCATTTTTTGTGTGTAGTAGAGTTGTGTCACACCTTTATCAAAACATTGCAAAATAGGGTGGCATAGTATTTTAATTTTCACAGCAAATAGAATGTATTTGCAGGGATTGGCCCTATGTTGATTCGCAAAAATAATTTTAGTGATAGGAATGAACATTCTCAGGAACTCCTCTTTTTTTTTTTTCTTTTGTTTATTATTATTATACTTTAAGTTTTAGGGTACATGTGCACAATGTGCAGGTTAGTTACATATGTATACATGTGCCATGCTGGTGTGCTGCACCCATTAACTCGCCATTTAGCATTAGGTATATCTCCTAATGTTATCCCTCCCCCTTCCCCCCACCCCACAACA
The DNA here is from genome assembly GCF_028885625.2 of Pongo pygmaeus. Taxonomy (NCBI): domain Eukaryota; kingdom Metazoa; phylum Chordata; class Mammalia; order Primates; family Hominidae; genus Pongo; species Pongo pygmaeus. Next base: position 58,839,560 of record NC_072383.2, on the reverse strand, counting down.
GTCCCCAGAGTGTGATGTTCCCCTTCCTGTGTCCATGTGTTCTCATTGTTCAATTCCCATCTATGAGTGAGAACATGTGGTGTTTGGTTTTTTGTCCTTGTGATAGTTTACTGAGAATGATGATTTTCAATTTCATCCATTCCCTACAATTAGGACATGAACTCATCATTTTTTATGGCTGCATAGTATTCCATGGTGTATATGTGCCACATTTTCTTAATCCAGTCTATCATTGTTGGACATTTGGGTTGGTTCCAAGTCTTTGCTATTGTGAATAGTGCCGCAATAAACATACGTGTGCATGTGTCTTTATAGCAGCGTGATTTATAATCCTTTGGGTATATACCCAGTAATGGGATGGCTGGGTGAAATGGTATTTCTAGTTCTAGATCCCTGAGGAATCGCCACACTGACTTCCACAGTTGTTGAACTAGTTTACAGTCCTATCAGTGTAAAAGTGTTCCTATTTCTCCACATCCTCTCCAGCACCTGTTGTTTCCTGACTTTTTAATGATTGCCATTCTAACTGGTGTGAGATGGTATCTCATTGTGGTTTTGATTTGCATTTCTCTGATAGCCAGTGATGATGAGCATTTTTTCAGGTGTTTTTTGGATGCATAAATGTCTTCTTTCGAGAAGTGTCTGTTCATATCCTTCGCCCACTTTTTGATGGGGTTGTTTGTCTTTTTCTTGTAAATTTGTTTGAGTTCATTGTAGATTCTGGATATTAGCCCTTTGTCAGATGAGTAGGTTGTGAAAATTTTCTCCCATTTTGTAGGTTGCCTGTTCACTCTGATGGTAGTTTCTTTTGCTGTGCAGAGCTTTTGCACAGCAAAAGAAACTACCATCAGAGTGAACAGGTCCCTTCCTTACACCTTATACAAAAATTAATTCAAGATGGATTAAAGACTTAAACGTTAGACCTAAAACCATAAAAACCCTAGAAGAAAGCCTAGGCATTACCATTCAGGACATAGGCATGGGCAAGGACTTCGTGTCTAAAACACCAAAAGCAATGGCAACAAAAGCCAAAATTGACAAATGGGATTTAATTAAACTAAGGTACTCCTCTTTCAATTCCCTTGGGACAGAGGCCTTTATAAATGAGATGAAAATAACTGTCCTATCACCCTTTCACTCTTTTGGAACACAGTAGGTACACTGAAAGAAAAATCAGAAATACTTAAAGAAGGCACACTACTACAATATATAAATTGCCTTGCCTCTCACAATCCAAGCATCTGAAAATTGTACTTTTTGATATTAATTGATCCTCACCATGTTTTTAAAGCATGAATGCCTACATTTTCCTATTAAATAAATCAAAAAATGAAAACTATTTTTTTCAAACTGTGAAATAAATGTACAATATGTTCTAGATAAACAGTATTGATTCTGAAAAAAGCATTGAATTTTAGCTCACCTAACTTATTTAACTCACTTTAGGATGAGAAGGAAAAACACAAATATTTTAGTCAATAGTCACACTTGCCTAACAGAGAAAAACTTTTAAGTTGATAATTAGGAGAATAATTGTACCCAATCTTAAAAGTTAATTTTCTGTTTCATTTCTTCTTTTTTGTAACACCCCCCCACCCACCCCCCCACACACACACTTTGACTTACACATCTTATTCAATCTAATTACTCGGTGATTTGTTCAATATTTCACATTAAAGACAAAGGTTATACTGGTCTTTATTAACAAGTATTTTTAAGCATCTTTTATATACCAAGCACTGAGCTGGTTATCAAATGGGAAGGACTATTCTATTAGTCCAGGAGTTAATTCAATTATCATAAAGTGAAGATGAGTTCATGTGTGTAATATCCCTAGAATACTAAAATTTACAGAAGTCTTTTTTTTACATGTTTACATTCTTCTGCTTTTCTATTAGCATTTCCAGAATCTCATCTACCTAATGTTACTTTACCTAAAGTTACTTTACTTCTCATATTCTAGCACTCCATGTTTACCAGGATCTGTTAGATAGCCCTCTGGACAAAAGCAGAGCTTTTAGCTCCATAAACTTTTTAGAGAAACTTTCTTATACCAGCAAGTTAACAGGTCTGAGAGCCATAGGAGTAAACTGATGTTTGATTTCTCACTTTATTTTTTGACTTTGTCATTCAGTCCATCACAATCCTGTCACTTTGCCCTTTGGGACATCGTTGAGGTCCACTCATTATTCACACTGCCACAGTCTTTATCTAGAATTCATTTACCTTGTGCCAGGGCTAATGAGACAGCCTTCAAGGTAGAGCCCTGTCTTCAACCTCTCTCCTATCCAATTTATTTAATTCTAAGCAACTGGAATTATTTCCTTCAAGGCAACATGACCTTCTTTGTCATTATACTGAAGCAGCTGCCAATTGTGTTTCTCTTGAAGGCTAATCTTTTGATCTTTGCCTTTAAGTCCACTATTAGCTTACCTATTTCATGCTTGCTTATGTGGTCAGCTGTTTCAGGACAGGCTTAACATACTAACCTCTAGACACCTACTCACTTAGTAAGGTATTTTGGTGTTCTTTTGAAATTGGCTCCTGGCTACTAAACTTTATCTTCTCTTTTCCTCTTTCAACATTCTTCCCCAAGTGCAGTTTCTTCATGTCGCTTTCTTCCTAAAGGTTTATTTACTTAAATAATTTTAATTTTAATTTTAATTTTATATGTGTCTCTAAAAACCTGATTACTAAATGTCTTTTTTTAATATACTGAAGATACATATTAATAAATGGAAGTGAAATTGGCATGGGAAATCTAACTAGATTTGTCAGATTCTAAACAGCTATTGCTGTTGCCTCATGAAATGTTTTATATGCTCTCATTTATCTCTAAACTGTAACTATACCCTAATAATGTTTGATTACTTAACCTACAATTTCCCCTTCTTTCTCTTTGTGAAGCTATTCTTAATTTTAGGGCTTCAATCCTAGTATATTAACTAATAAATATTCTTGTATCTTGCTAAGTCTGGGATTCATCTGGTTGACTCTGCAGTTTGGGTATTAAGCTCCAGACAGAAGGTTAATATTTTAGATATGAGCACATGAAATACCTTCTTTTATGAATGCTCATCTTTGTAGAGTTTTTCAGGGATAATACATGTATAAAAATTATGTAGAGGTTCCTTTGTCTGCTTTTGTCTACCTATTTATACCTGCTGAGCTGTACTAAAATCCTCTAAAACTGCAGTGACTCAGGTTTGGTATTGAAAGTCTTCTACAAATTTGAGGGTCTTACTTGGCAATTCATCATTTCTTCACCTCAGCCTCTGATTTTACATTTCTAAAACAGCCTAGAAAATTGAATAAGAACCCTTTAATTTTCTCTGTAGTATAAGGCGATCATATAGTTGGAAGCAAATATTTGAGAAATGTTCTTCCCGAGGAACTGTATGTTATATTTGTCTGTGAGTAGCTGACCAGAGTGTTTTGAGTAATAATGATGCTGATGATAAGAACAATAACAACCATCTATCACTCACTTTCTGTACATGGTTGACTTCCCATAGAGAGTTTTACAATGAAGGTTTCTGGCATTGCACTATGTGCTTTGCACAGGTTACTGCATTTAATCCTTACAAAACTCCTAATGAGGGCATTTAACAGGCAAAGAAACTGGAGTGTTGAAAGGCTAAATAAGATTACTTAGAAAAGATTACAATGTAAGTGCTCGAGCCAGGTTTATCTGACTTAAAACCTTGGGCTCCTAAATAGTATACTATAAAGCCAAAATACTGGACTTCTCTGGACATGATGATTTGGGGGGGAATAGAGAAAATTCTTGAAATTTTTCACCACTGGATATTCTGAGCACTTGGTAGCAGTATCTGAATAGCAGAGCAATAAATACAGAATAATTGTGGGTTTGAAAGGGTGGAAATACAACAGAATTAAACAAAATTAAACAATGGTTTAATTTGTTACCTTTTCCGGGAATGAGACCTTTCTTCATATTGATATAGATACACACACATAGCCAAAAAATATGAAAGTTTCTATAATACATTTGAATAATATTTGTTTCTTTCAGGAAAGTAGCCCATGTTTGCTGCTTCTTTGAAACAATGTGACATTATTTCAGCAACATATTGAGTACTCAGTTACACTCTGCAAATATTTTATTGATAATGACTGATGCTCAGAAGTATATAATTCAGAAAAATGCGAGAATATTTTATATCCATATAAGCATTTGGCTTGATATTTGCTGCCAAGGGATATTAATGAAATGATCTGCATTCTTCTTCATTATTTGAAAGGCTATATTTTTAAGTCTTTTATTAAAACTGCCAGAATAATTAAGTATCTTATAGGAATGACCAGGAAGTAAAAGTGACCAAAAAAAGAGTAAAAATATTTATCTCCATGTTACTTTTTCTATACTATAATGAGAAATCAAACTAACCATTGCATTTAATTACAGTACAGCCACTCTATGTGAGTCAATTCTGATGTGATCTATGTACCAGTAGAGTAAAGCTTCTACATTATGTTTTTTTTTCTCTTATATCAGACTTTAAAAATGAACCAAAACCCTTAAGTGCACAAGGAGTTATCCTGAATTCTTTGACTCTGAAGCTTAGAGATGATGTATGATAAAATTATTTGCAAGCTTAAAATTGGTAATTTCTCTTCTCATCTCATCTCTGTGAGTACTCATTCACACATAGAAGTACAAAATTTATAGCCATTTGAAAATTATCTCATGTATTATAGTAATAGAACTTGAGTTGGTTTTACATCCCTTAGTTGGACACTGTTTGTATTTCTGACTATCTGAGTAAAGTTTTAAAGTCAAAATTGATAGCACTCCTTTTAAATCCCTGGATAAAATAAACCTATTTATTATGATGAAAATCTCTCCTTGTATTTTCTCTCTCCCCTCATTCTTTTCTGTGTTTTTATGCATATGTGTGTTTAAACAAGAACAAGACCCAGATTCTACAGTCATAAAAATATGTCTTTCTTTGATTAAAAGTAATTTAACAAAATAACCCACTATAGTGACAGGGTTATATCAAAGTAAAGTAATACAGGTGCCAACTGAAAGAGCTCCCAATGGACCAAGCTAGAATAATTTGAGCAAGAAAATGAATGCATTAGTAGTATTGGATTATAACCCATAGTATAAAATAAATATAATTAATTCATTCTAATATAAATAAATAATTGAATAAATTACTAAAGGAAGAAGAGACCAATATCAAGTACAAAAGAATTTCAAATAAATTATGTAGATATTCTATCTTAATTGGGTGGGAGGATAGCTCCCTCACTCCTTAAATGTAGGCTGCAATAGTGACTTTCTTTCAAAGAGTACAAGCTGGAAAGGGCAGGAGAGAATATAACTTTATCATGAAGAAACTGGACAACCGCTATGTCAGCCAGATATCAGAGTCAATATTAACAGTCATAAATCGCATTAATAGTATGTACCTTATATGTGACATGATGAAATTGGCATTTTACCTCTGTGATCTTCCTTGCCTAAACCCATATTCCCAGTCTAATAATGAGAAAAGCATCAAACAAATTCTAATAGAAGGTCTTGTACATAAGATATGATCCAGCATTACTCAAAACTCTCAAGGTCAACAAAAATGTGTAAGAGTGTGAGAAATTATAACGGCCAAAATGAGCCAAAGAAGAGGTAACAACTAAATGTGGTAGCATATACTAGATAGGATCCAGAAACTGAAAAAGGGAGTCTAAGTGAACTATGGACTGTAGTTAATAATGATGTATCAATATTGGGTCATTAATTATAACAAAGGTGCCATACAAAAGTAAGATGATATTAATAGGTGAAACTGTAGTGGAACAGGAATTATCTGCCCAGTTTTTGTGTGAGTATTGAACTGATCTAAAAAATAAAGCCTATTAATATGAAAAGGGAATTGCTTAGTAATTTGAGGCTACTTTTTAATTTGGATTTTATTTTCATTTTCACTATAATGGTATTATGGTTTTGCCACTATAAGAATAAAAATAATTCAACCAGTGTGAAATTTATATAACTCATAAACTTAGAACAACAGAGTTTGAAGACACCTGACATTCATCTAGACCAAAGGTTTGCAATGTGGAGTCCATATTGGATGTCCATAGATTTTAACAGATTCGTAAAAGATTTTGTTGATCCACAAACTGTTTGGAACTGTTTAGTTAGCTTGCATTGCTAAGATTTGCCCCCATATTTTCCTTGATTAGTTATTAGCTAACATATTTTATATATATAAAAGTATTAAATCTTCTAAACTAATTCATAAAATTTATGAACTATTCCAAGCAGTAAATTAGTGTGGAAATATGTTCTTTCAAAAAACTGGATACAGCTACCATCTTACTGAGAAAACTCTGTGGTGTAAATGCCCATAGTATGCCTCTTTGGGAAGGGTGTGTGTGTGGAAAATTAGATATCCTTACTCCCACCAATGACATGAACTTGAAGGAAGCAAAGAAACAGAGAGAGCAATAACCCATTAACCAAAACTTTAAATTGAGAGAATAAACAGCAAGATGAAGAAAAAGAAGGGAGTCACAAAAGAGTAAGAGAGAGAGAGAGGGAGAGAGAGAGCACGCAAGCAGGCCTAGCTTTCTGGGCTGTAGCATATGTTAAATGCTTACTGAGAAATTTTCAGGGCAGGGTAGACACAGATCTTTCAAGAAATGCAATACTATTAATATTTGTATCACTATGGAAAATATTTTCTATTTTCATGAAGCTTCATCACAATTCTGCTGTTATTGGAAGTGGAGAAATTGGGATGTTGTCTGGTAGCAGGCTACTGTAACGACAAACTCTACAAATCATATTCTAAAGATATAATTACATACTGGCATGTAACCACTTATATCTGTTAGACATTCTTTTAAAATTCAACTTATTTTAATGGTATGTATTGAAGATAACTAAAGTCCCAAAATCAATATGTTCAAATTTACCATATTGATGTGACAGTTGATGCTTCACTGAAATTTAATCACTACCTGCCCCAAGAATATGATATGGTCCCAAAGGTATATGTGTTTTTTGAAATATTCATATGTCTACAGTTGTATATTGAATTAGTTATATGACTGCTTTTCTGCATTCAAATTATCAAAAATTCTTTATTCACTTAACATGCCATGGTATTATTTAGACTTTTTTTAGCTGCATCATTTGTTAGATTAAGTTCACTTTGCTTTTTTTCTCTTTTTTCCACAACAATTATAACCACTCAAAATATTGTAGTCCTATAGATTTCTTTGCAAGATATCAAAATTTAAAAAAATGAAAAAGGAAGGGAAAAGTTTAAGTGAAAGCTGCCAAGCACATGAAAATTGCCTTGAAGAACTCTGTCTCTTCCTCTAAGCTTTGAAGTTTATCACACTTCTCATATAATTATGGGATTTCTTTTCAGCTCTTCTCAGCTTAATCAATAAAATGCCAAAAAATTGTACTTTTCACTTCTACATACATATTGGAGTTACAATAATTCAGTGAATTATTTTAACCTCAAACACTACTGTTTCCATCTTAAAAAACATTAACTACATAACCCATAAATAAATGTTTCTTTAATGACTACAGTTTTGCTCAGATTTGCCTTTTTAAAATTTCAGTGTTGTAGTTCTACATTAACTTCAGAGGTTCTATTTTGTAGAATGTAATTGAAATAATTTCTTTGTAAACTCAGAACTGAGCACAAATATAATTTTCTTAGCATTCTTTAGTTGCAATTCCATGAAAATAACAAAAGATAAGGAAAATAAATATCTTATTCTGGAAGGCACTAGCCATATTCTATAAACATAATTATTCTTCTTTGATCATTGTTGGTTTAAAATCTGTTTTATCAGAGACTAGGATTGCAACCCCTGCTGTTTTTGGTTTCCATTTTCATTATACTTGTATCTGCTAGACGTTCTTTTAAATTAAATCCATTTTAATAATATGTATTAAAGATAATAAAAAACTTTTAGATTATTTACATGTCCTTTATTCTCATTCATGGAGTACCTTAATATTTTTCCTGCATATTATCAAATTGCATGATATTTATTTTTATATTGCTATTTTTAAAACTTCTAGGATTTTCTTTTTAATAAACTTGAAATTCTTTAAAATTGAAATGTTTATTACAAGAACAAATATTAATATTTTGAAAAATTATATTCTTATACTTTTTCAAATTATAAATGACATTCAGAACTCATAAAGTTGGAAACCATAATAGGGCAAGGAAACACCTTGACTCCCATTTCTGAGATTTTTCCTTTCCCTATTGACCTTTTCAGGAAAAAGAACATGGAACACGTCCCATTCTAATGATGTGTCCATTTCATATGCTGTAACCCGGTGATCAGTAACTATTTTGAAAATAAAGGAAGTTCAGCATGTTCTTTAATGGAGAAGAAAATGCATGCTAACATATATTCCTGTCTTAGTCTTGATATTTTTTCTACTGGAATCACAACCATTATTACAAAGGTGTGAAATTGCACACACCTGGTTTATATTTAATGAAGAAAATAAGTAAGAGTTTCCTCTTAACAAATATTTCACAATAAAATAAATGAATTATAGAAAATGAAAATGAAAAAGAACTTTTAATTAAATAACCTTTTCATTTTATGGTAATTTTTAGAATGCAGATTTGATACTTTATTTATATCTTTGCATCATGATATGATACTAAGAATAAGCTTCTGAGAAGGCATTTTCTTCAGGCATGCTCAAAAGCATACATGTGTAGGCATGTCAGAAATCTTGTAAACAAAGTAGCTGAGTGGCACAAATGTGTAAGGCTTCCTAATTCCTACTATGACATAAGCCAAGTCTTGTTTTATGTCTTTAATTTTTCAACAACTCAGAATCTGATGTTTTGCAATATTTTGATGCAATGTTTACTGAGTCAAGGATTTGTTTTACTCATTTTTTAATGCATTTGTAATTTCTATGCATTTAATTTACTTTAAAAAATCCTTTAAAAAATAATTACAATCTACAAACAGAAAAGTGCACAGTTCATAAATGTAGAGCTCAATGACTGTTCTCAACTCAAATACGTCGGCACAACTAATACCAGATCAAGATATCAAATGTTATCAGCACCCAGAGCCTACTCATGCCCCTTCCCAGTTACTTCACTCTCCAGACATAACCATCATCCTGAATTACCTTACGACGATTGTTTTCTAACTTTATCAAAAATGCTTTAACATGAGATATACATCTGAGTAGGGATCTTTTCTTTAATATCATGTGTGTGAATTTTATTCTTGTTGTCTGTAAATATAATTTGTTATTTCCTATTGTTATATACTGTTTCATGTATGAACAAGCCACAATTTATATGTAGCAGTACCTACTTTATCTGATGTTTTGCATTCTGCAGTCACAGTTACCTGTTGCCAGTCATGGTCTGAAAATATTACAGTATTTAAATAGAGAAAAACAGAGATGATATTCACATAATATTTATTACAGTATATTGTAATAATACTTCTATTTTAATTATTAGCTATTGTTATTAAATTCTTATTGTGCCTAATTTAAAAACTAAAGTTTATTATAGGTAAAATCCATATAGAAAAAAACATAGTATACATAGGGTTTAATACTGTCCATGGTTTCAGGCATCCACTGGAGGCTTTGGAACATAGCCTCTATGGAGAAGCTGGGACCACTGTATCCTTTCTGTAGTTGACGAACATTTAGAATGAACTATTAAATAATGTTGCTATGAAAATTCTTATATATATTTCATTTCTTTTAGTGCACTCTTATTTATAAATATAAATACACTCATGCATCACTTAACAATGAAGATACATTCTGGGAAATTTGTCATTAGCTGATTTTGTCATTGAGTGATCATAGACTGGACTTACACAAGCCTAGATGGTATAGCCTACTATACACCTAAGCTATCTGGTATAGTCTATTGTTCCTAGGTTACAAACCTCTATGCATATTATTGTACTGAATATTGTAAGTTGTAGGCAGTGGTAACAAATAATAAGTATTTGTGTATCTGAATAGATCTAAACATAGAAATGAAATAGGAAAAATATAATATTATAACCTTTTGGGATGACCATCATATATGCAGTCCATCATTGACCAAAATGTCATTATGTGATATATGACTCTCTCTCTCTATATATAATATATATAATTTTTTTATTCATAGGGAAGGCATCTGCCTTAGTGGATACTGTCAAAAAGTTTTAGTAAGTGATTTCACTCATTTATAGTTTTACAAATAGTATATGAGAGACAAAATTGGTTCACAACTCACCAATGCTTGTTATACATAAGTATATAAAAAGGTTATGAATATCTTTTTATATACTTATATATTTATATAAATTTATAGGGTACAAGTACAATTTCATTACATGCATGGACTGTGTAACGGTCAAGCCAGGGTCTTTAGGGTACCCATCACCTGAATAATATACATTGTTCTCATTCATCAATTTAGAATATCCTCTTAAAATAATTAATGTTCAAGTGTTTGCTCATTTTTTATAGAGTTACCTGAAACTTTCTTATTGCTCTATAGGAGTTATTTACATATTCTTCATAGTACTCCTTTGTCATAGATAGGCATTACAAATAACCTTTTCTCTGTAATACCATCTCTTAATGTATCTTTTGATTAACAGAAGTTATTAATTTTAATAAAGTCAAATTAATCAATAGGTTCTTTTGTGGTTAGTACATTTTGGGTAATGTTTAAAAAATATTTGCCTTCCCTAAGAATAAAAAGGTATTCTGGTTTGTTTTGTTTTGTTTTGTTTTGCTTTTTTTGTTTTTTTTAGAAGATGTATTGTACCTTTAGTACTTAGATTTATGATCTACCCGGATTTCTTATATGTTAGGAGTCAATATTGTTTTTTCCCTCACTTTGACTATTGTTATAGTCTGAATGCCTGTCCCCTAAAAGACTTATGTTGAAATTCAATTGCCATTGTTACAATATTAAGAAGTTAGGCCCTAAAGACATGATTGGGCCACAAGGGCTCTCAGCTCACAGGTGGGATTGGTGCAGTTATAAAAGGGCAAATTCAGCCTTCTCTTGCTCTCTCTTGTCCTTCTATCTTCCACCATGGGATGATGCAGCAAGAAAGCCCTCACCAGAAACTGGTGCCTTTATCTTGGACTTCTTAGCCTCCAAATGTATAAAGAAATAAAATTTTATTCTTTATAAATTACCAAGTTTCAGGTATTTCATTTTACCAACACATATGGGCTAAGACATTATCCAACTGATTCAACAACACTTACTCAAAGACTATACTTTTTTCACTGCTTTATTATAGGACTGTACTCATAAATTCAGTGACCATATGTGGGTTAGTTTTTGTATTCTCTATTACATTTTATGCCCATTTGTTTCTTTTTGACCAATAGCATCTTGTCTTTATTACTGTACCTTTATAGTAAACTTTAATGTAGAAGCATAAGTCCTAAGTTTGTCATACTTCTTTAAAACGAACTTATATATTTTTGTCCTACGGCATTCCATAGAAATATTTAAATCAGTTTGGCATTTTTCATATATCACAAAGCCTGAAGACTTTGGGAACATGTTCATTACATAGCTCAATTTGAGAAAAACTAACAACATCTTTGTAATATTGAGTCTTCTAGTCTATATAGATGGCATATACTACTATGTATTTGGATCATTTTAATGTTAATATTGCTTTTAGAAGTTGTCCTACACACTAATCATAAATATTTAACCTATTACAATTTCATTTAATTAGTATCTTTTATACCTTGTTGAATGATGTAAAGATGTTAGAATACTATATCGCTATGTAGTTTATTTTTCAGAAGTTTTGTGCATCATTTGTTAGATGTATTCCTACATATTTTGTGTTTAATGATGCTACTTGATTATACCCACCTAGATTCCACAGATTAAAAATAAAAAGAATACTACAAAATGCCAACAGAATAAATAACATATAGTGTGCAATTATAATGTCCAAAATCACACTGATATCAATTAGCCATGATTTATGCAACCTAAGAAAGATTACCTATAATATTCCTGAAGGACACTCTATAATACAAATTCCATTTATAGTTTCTTCTTATAACTCTTTTTTGTGGTCCTCTTACAAGTGAGGCCCTGTTGTGTGCCCTGAGATCACAACAGTAAAAGTCAGAGAATGTTCCTGTCTCCATGGGTCTCTTCTCAATGAAGAGAGACAGACATCAAACTCTTGCACAAGTGACTGTAATTGACAATTCCAGCAGTGAAGAATATCAAGAAGAAAACGAAGAGTTAAATGAGATAAAGCCCTGAAGGTGGGGTAGGTGTGGGGCATTACTTTAGATAATGTGTTCAGGAACACTTTCTCCAAAAAAAAGTAACTTGAAGTTGAGCCTTAAATAATAACAGGTGCTCAGCTACGAAAAAATAATCAAAGAAAACATTGTGGGGCAGAAAGCTGGTCCTTAGGCACAGGAGTTGCTACAGTCTTGATATCAAACCACAACTGTTCTACCTTTCCAACAGGATTTTTCCTTATGTATATTCACTTCTGATAGTTATTACCACTTTATTTTAAATAAACTTTGTGGACTCATGTCTCTAGAAATACAATTATAACTCTTGCAGTGGCAGTTGCCTTGTCTCTCCTGCTATTCATCAGCCAGTGTGTCGTGACTTGGTGACTGATTGAATTGGAAAATGTTGGGAGAGACTTTCTGTACTAAAGAATCAGAGAATATCAAAATTAATTTCTATTTTTTTCATATAGTGGTGTTTCAAATTTGAAAGAAAAGAAGAACATTTACATTTACAAAAATGAGAGATAGTGGCCAGGTGCATTGGTTCACACTTGTAATCCCAGCACTTTGGGAGGCTGATTCAGATGAATTGCTTGAGCCCAGGAGTTTGAGACCAGCCTGAGCGACATAGTAAGACCCATCTCTACAAAATTACAAAAATTAGCCAGGCATGGTGGCACATGCTTGTGGTCCCAGCTATCTGGGAGGCTGAGGAAGGAGGATTGCTTGAACCTGGAAGGAGAAAGTTGTGATGAACGACTTTGTGCTACTGTACTCCAGGTTGGGTGACAGGCTGAGACCCTGTCAAAAAAAAAAAAAAAAAATAGAGAGATGGCAACCTATAATTTCAACCTGTAATTTATTAAGACAATTTTTATATTATAACTTATTCTATCTTTTGTTTCTCAAATACCTCTATTTTAAAAGATATTTATTATTTAAAACAAATGTATTTCCCATTTCTTATAGACATGATTATTTAATTCTAGAGTTCATTTTTATTTAACTTTCACTTACAGGCCTATTGGGAAATTCATCCATAGACATAATGGACAAATCTGTATAACTGACACAATATTTTTCAATGGAAGTTAAGTTTAAGAATACAAAGTAATGACAATAATTTTTTTAGAAATATCAACAGCCTCATATTCTATATATCCTCCAATCTTATTTTTAGTCAATAAATTTATTTAATCCCTGACTCCAATGTTTCTAAGGCAAGAAAAAATAATTACAAGTGATATAAAGGAGAAAATTTATTTAAAATTAGTCAGAAGTATAAAGAAATCTGAAAAAATTATCATATTTTGTATTACATAATATAAACAAGTGGAAAAATCATTTTCCTGAAACTTCCTCAATGCCACTCATACATAAGAAAAAACTACAATCAATAATGTGTAGGGATTCTTTAGCATGTCAGTTTAATTGAGAAAGTTGTCAGCCTTGAAATTTGTTTTCTCTCACTTCTCATATATGATTATCAATTTCCTAATATTTTCATCTCCTAAATTTGTTTCTTTGTCGCTTTTCGTCTATCTTTACTCTAATTGCACTTACTTAGAACTTATCATCTCCCATGTATTTGTCATCAAGCTGCTGGTGTTGTCGTATCAACTCCCAATTCCAAATCTGTTCTCCATAGAACTAGCAGAAGACTCCCTCTGTATGAAAACCGATCATATTCTAGTCCTGCTTAGATTTCCTCAGCAGTTTCACTGACTCCACAAATGGAAATCCAGGACTTTTACTGTTAAATGCAAGGATACTCCTAATTTGTAAAAAACCATTAGCTAGATAAATTATTTTTCCCCTCAAATCATAACCTATGGTCCCCTAAGCATTCACAGGTAAATTATCAGAGGTCCACAAGATCCAGGAGAGTAATAAATTTTCTAGATGACAACTGAAAACCATGTATTAACTGGAAAATTTAATGTCTTAACTGTGTGCCAGAGGATATAATAATGACATCAAGTTAGTTCCCTAAGGAAATCAAATCCCATCAGCACCTAACTCTAAAGATCCAAACAGCCCTCGGATCAGTACAGGAACCCCAAATCCCACAGGGCAAGATGTGGAGTCTGTGTCTGCCCCCGTCCCCACCACCACGTCTTCTATCCTCCCCATTCTCAAAGTCCCCACTTCTCTCCAGGCTGTTTCTTTTTTTTTTTTTTTTCTATGACTGTAAACATAGATAGTGCTTTATTTTGTTAATAGTAAGATAATGATGAGTAACTTAGTAGCACATTTCTCCTGTTTACATTTGGGGATTTATTTTGTTTTTTGATAGCAGAATAAAGACAGATCATTTCAGAAAATAAAATTATAACAATGACATCAATGATGGGATTGGTAAAAGTATTATTGAATCACAATTCTTTAACTGATACTTTAGATTTAAGAAATCAGAGAAGATGTGTGGAGAAGTCATATTTAAGCAATAATTTAAAAGATATATTGATACTAGGTAGAAAAAGTAAGAAAATGGTGGTATGATGCAGCACATTCTAAAAAAATAAAACCATACTTTTGAATAAATAAGAATTCACCGTTATGTATGTGTACAGATTGTTTTTACGCTTATCTCTATAAGTGTCTTACCTTATAATAATTTATATTAATGTTACATAATTATAAATTAAATGTTCAAAATTTCAAGCATTGATTAGAGAAAGGATATACAAATTCTAGATGGAGTATAGTGATCTTCTTTGTAAATTAGGATAACATTATTGAAGGCTTCTTAAAAATACATTTCTATATAAAATTTCATAATAATTAAATAAGATACTTTAAAACATTTTAAGACTAAGACAAATTTTTAAAAATATATCATATTAATAAGCAGAGCAATAACATTTTATAATATGTCAAAACTAAAATTATTTTCTCTTTTAATAGGAAAATTTATATTTTCCCAGTGGGTTATTATATAAACACCCCTTTAACTTTGATTTCTATATACCCATCTTAATATCTCTATAACTTTTCAAAATTTAATTATAGTAGTTTAGTAACTAAGTCATCAGTAAATATTTAGAAAGAAATGCAACCTCAGGAAAGGTAAACATAAAAAGTAAAATATTTGCTGGTGAGAAGATATGTTTAAAATGAAAAATGAAGAAAAGTCAAAAACTGTTAAACTGGACTTCGCCTTTGGATGGATAGAGGGTTTGATGAAGACGGTAAAAACACAGAGAACTAAAAATGGAAAAGAAAAAAGACAAAAGGGATTTGTAAATCAACTAATTTACTTTTCAAATGAAAACTAATTTATTTTATTTAAAGTGTTCAGGCACCTTTATTCTACTGGTATTTGTTTTTCCAGCTCATTAAGTTTCTGAATGATTAATCTTTGCTCTCTAAGGGGAAAGAATAAGATTATTTAGTGAAGTGTGGGAGAGCCGAACCCCGCAGCACATAGCTTAATCCAACAAAAGGGAACTCAGAGCTAAGGTTGTCATGACATTCTCAATAACAAAAACAATTATAATATTTCTTATTTATTTTTAGTGTATTATAAACATAGAATGAGACATGCCATTTATCTAGTGGTCTGTAATATACACATTTTTTTCAATGTAATATACTCTATTGATTCATTTTGAATTGGAAAACCAAGACAAACTTCTTCAAGAAAATAGATCAGAATTAACATAACATAGTTATGCCTTATTTATAAGGAAAAATTAGGAAGTTAGATTCTTCTCAAAAGGAACATGTTTGGGTAATTGAGGCCTAGATCTGTAAGTGCCATATAAAAATACAATTTTAAAAAGGAATTATTCCTGGTATATTATAAATTAATGCACCTTATTTGACAAATCATAGTCAATAAGTCAAATGTATTGAATTATCAGAAGTCAATGTCTCCCTACATAGTTAAGGCTTATTTATATATAGTTATTTTCTTACCACTAAGGTTATAGGGATATGCAAGAATGGAGACACTCTTAGCTAAATACACATTTAGCTGCCACCTTCAAGATATTCAAGCTGAGAGCTTTTTTCTTGCCCATAATGATTCCTACCACTTCTTTAAGCCAAGCCATTTCTCAAATAAACAGTAGACTCTATACAAAATTTTCCACTAAATTGTTGTGGCTCAAGCATAACAATGGCATAGGATTCAAGGATTTTTTTTTTCTGTAAACTGTTAATATCCAAGAAGAAACTAAATTTCTTGAGATTTGTAATAGATGATTATATATGTTTGAAAAATCATTAAGTGCCAGAAACTTAATCAATTGTTTTATACAAATTAACTCATTTGTTAACCACAAAAAATCTATGATAAAGATCTAGGTGATATTCAAAATTTTTCCAACTGCTAGAATATCAGGTAATGCAGCTGAATGACACACAGACCATCTAGAACAAGAGGTAACCATAAATGACTGGTGAGAAGTCATTGGCTTACTGGTCAGATATCCACTGATGGTAAGTACTGGTATTATCCCCACTTCAGGGATAAGAAACTGAAGCATAGAGAGATGATGATGTATTTTACCCAATGTCAAATGGCTGGCAAGTGGTAGAGCCGGAATTCAAATGAGACAGTTTGATCCATGAGCTTGTGCTCTGCACTCCCATATCAGCCCTGTATTCACCTTTCTAGACCTAGCCAGCAGAGGCAAAGGTAGAGTTAGGCACTGTTTAATATCCTCCTAATGTATAAAAAATATCTTGTCTGTATGAGTTTTGTTGACTGATAGTATCTTTCCTTACTGAATAAATTAATTCAAAGAGCACGAAGGGTAAATCAGAGACATTAATATGCAATATATTGCTTGTATAGTCCACATTTTTTCTCTGCTAAATTATTGCAATAAACAAGGGTGCTTCAATTATACAAGAATGCAAGCGCACGCAAGAACACAAGTACACAAAATCTAAGCTGCCATATTTTTGTCTCTTCTAATTTGTTTTCCTCTAAAAGGCTTATTTATGTATACTCAACAATCAAAAAATGTACCGTGCTGCAATTATTCCTTGTCCCATTCTTCAGTTCAATGGTAGGAAAGTTCTCATAGATTAAATACCAAAATCAGAAATTCCATTTTGTCCAGAAAAAAAAAATAGTTGTTTTGAGATGAGATTTAGTCAGTTCAATTTCACCCATCAGATCGTCACTGTATCATTATAATGTATTTTTGTATGTACAAAGAAGTCATTTCAAGACATGTTGAGACCTATTAAGGGACTCTAAAACAAATTTTCAAAATGCCCTTCACAATTGGGCCTATTTCCTGCCTTGTTATAGGTGATTTTTTTTTAATGCTCCACTTTTTGATACTTGACACGTGACATCATAATCATTGTCAATAATGTTTCAGTCAGCAGAAGTATAATATATATAGCAATATGAACAACAGAGAGCCTTTGCCTCTAAATGATGCATGACAAACTCTACTTTTGGAGGAAAGTAGAAATTAAACTCTTCAGAAGATTCCAGAAATACACACACATACACACACACACACATATATATATATATATATATATATTTTAAGGTGGAGTTTCACTCTTGTTGCCCAGGCTGGAGTGCAATGGTGCTATCTTGACTCACTGCAACCTCCGTCTCCTGGGTTCAAGTGATTCTCCTGCCTCAGCCTCCCGAGTAGCTGGGATTACAGGCATACGCCACCTCACCCGGCTAATTTTGCGTTTTCAGTAGAGGTGGGTTTTCTCCATGTTGGTAAGGCTGGTCTCCAACTCCCGACCTCAGGTGATCCCACCTGCCTCGGACCAGAAATATTTTTAAGTTTTTGACAAACTTCTGGATGCTTTAAGCTTTACAAATGCAGGTTAGGTTTCCTTCTGTGACTATATTTCATGAATTCTAGATTATTTCTTTTCTTACCCTAAGGACCACAGCTCATTTTTTAATGGGTTATAAAACTGGAATTAGGATTTAGTAGAATCTTTCTTAGGATTCGATGGAATACAAGATTAAGACAAAATGGATGCAATAACAAATTTAATCAAATGTTTATCATATTTCATACACCATATCTTCTGTTTTCCTTAAAAGACTTATTTTGGAAAAGGATATAATTCTTCATGGTCTGGTCTTGACTTTACAAACATGAGGAAAGATCCTGTGTTTTTCGCATTATGCTACCAGATCAACCTGGATGTTTTAACTGTTGATATCAATAGTCAAAAATTAGAATATTTTAAAATTTGCAAGAACCTTGGAAAAGATCTAGTCAAGAGCTTTCTGGTCAGTGTCTTCTGACACAATACATCAGTTGAACTGTGACTGGTTTCCAGAGATGCCTGAAATGTTTATTTCTCCTAATTTTGACACTGTAGGTGACCTGGAATAGCCAGTGGCTCCATGTCAGGTCTCTCTCACAGAGAACAGCCTTGTCTGATTATCTCATTTTTCTGTGTACACATTTATATTTTCTGCATGTGCCATCAGATGAAAAGGACTGAGAAGCACCTCTGCAAAATCCCCTATTTATGTGATGAATTTTCTCTAATCTGTTTGGATTATTTTAAAAGCTATGTTATGCATTGATCATGAATGCATGAATTTATATAAATCCCTTTGAGTATGTTTTAATGATAATGTTTTTATATACATTTGTTTTTCACTTTCTAGTATTCATTCTACTTCCCTAACATCACATTTGGGCACAATTAACCCAATTCTTACTCTGTTTTATATTTGTTTGGGATTGTCCTTAACTTATCTCTAGGGTTGCGTACTGAATGGTGTAAAGTCAAGCAGATTATCACATCCTTTTGGTCACAGTAATAGCTCCAGGGTGACTATGCAAATAAAGTCCTCCAATTAGGGTGAACTTGAAGAATTTTATGGGAAATGCTGGTGCATGGATCTCAGATGTTCTGTCACAAATGTCTAAAGACATATTTGCTACCATTTGAGAAGACAGCCTGAATAGCAGAAGACATATTAGAAGCAACGACAGTTATATGAAGCTTGAGCCCTAATGTCATGAACCTGTAGCCCAAACCATAAGATAAAGCCAATCTCACCTGGCAATTTTCAGTTACTTGTATTAATAAATTTCTTTTTTACCAAAATCAGCTTTTTTTTTAATTTCATGCTTACACTTTCATTTATTCATGTTTAGAGTCATATGTAACCTAAAGATGCAATTACCATTTTTAAGGGCCTTCCTGCTTTATTTTATTTTATTATTATTATATTTTAAGTTTTAGGGTACATGTGCACAATGTGCAGGTTAGTTACATATGTATACATGTGCCATGCTGGTGTGCTGCACCCATTAACATTAGGTATATCTCCTAATGCTATCCCTTCCCCTCCCCCTATCATCTCAGCCCAAAATATCCTTAAGTTGATAAGCAATTTCAGCAAAGTCTCAGGATACAAAATCAATGTACAAAAATCGCAAGCATTCTTATACACCAATAACAGACAAACAGAGAGCCAAATCATGAGTAAACTCCCATTCACAATTGCTTCAAAGAGAATAAAATACCTAGGAATACAACTTACAAGGGACATGAAGCACCTCTTCAAGGAGAACTACAAACCACTGCTCAATGAAATAAAAGAAGATACAAACAAATGGAAGAACATTCCATGCTCATGGGTAGGAAGAATCAATATCGTGAAAATGGCCATACTGCCCAAAGTAATTTATAGATTCAATGCTGTCCCCATCAAGCTACCAATGACTTTCTTCACAGAATTGGAAAAAACTACTTTAAAGTTCATATGGAATCAAAAAAGAGCCCGCATCGCCAAGTCAATCCTAAGCCAAAAGAACAAAGCTGGAGGCATCACGCTACCTGACTTCAAACTATACTACAAGGCTGCAGTAACCAAAACAGCATGGTACTGGTACCAAAACAGAGATATAGGTCAATGGAGCAGAACAGAGCCCTCAGAAATAACGCCGCATATCTACAACCATCTGATCTTTGACAAACCTGAGAAAAACAACCAATGGAGAAAGGATTCCCTATTTAATAAATGGTGCTGGGAAAACTGGCTAGCCATATGTAGAAAGCTGAAACTGGATCCCTTCCTTACACCTTATACAAAAATTAATTCAAGATGGATTAAAGACTTCAATGTTAGACCTAAAACCATAAAAACCCTAGAAGAAACCTAGGCATTACCATTCAGGACATAGGCATTTGGCAAGGACTTCATGTCTAAAACACCAAAAGCAATGACAACAAAAGCCAAAATTGATGAATGGTATCTCATTAAACTAAAGAGCTTCTGCACAGCAAAAGAAACTACCATCAGAGTGAACAGGCAACCTACAAAATGGGAGAAAATTTTCACAACCTACTCATCTGACAAAGGGCTAATATCCAGAATCTACAATGAACTTAAACAAATTTACAAGAAAAAAACAAACAATCCCATCAAAAAGTGGGCAAAGGATATGAGCAGACACTTCTCAAAAGAAGACATTTATGCAGCCAAAAGACACATGAAAAAATGCTCACCATCACTGGCCATCAGAGAAATGCAAATCAAAACCACAATGAGATACCATCTCACATCAGGTAGAATGGCGATCATTAAAAAGTCAGGAAACAACAGGTGCTGGAGAGGATCTGGAGAAACAGGAACACTTTTACACTGTTGGTGGGACTGTAAACTAGTTCAACCATTGTGGAAGTCAGTGTGGCGATTCCTCAGGGATCTAGAACTAGAAATACCATTTGACCCAGCCATCCCATAACTGGGTATATACCCAAAGGACTATAAATCATGCTGCTATAAAGACACATGCACACATATGTTTATTGCGGCACTATTTACAATAGCAAAGACTTGGAACCAACCCAAATGTCCAACAATGATAGACTGGATTAAGAAAATGTGGCACATATACACCATGGAATACTATGCAGCCATAAAAAATGATAAGTTCGTGTCCTTTGTAGGGACATGGATGAAACTGGAAATCATCATTCTCAGTAAACTATCACAAGGACAAACAACTAAACACTGCATGTTCTCACTCATAGGTGGGAATTGAACAAAATCGGTTTATTTTACATTTCAGTTCTTTGCAACCAAAATACACTACGTAATTTTTGATTTTCTACTATTTAAAGCAATCTTTTTCTTCTATTATCCTAGAGAAAGTTCTGGTAGGATTAGTGGATGATGCTTTTATTAAGGGTTGTTTTCAATATAATATTGGGCCAATATTCCTGGAAATAGGAATCTCATACACTGAAGAGCCATCCTTCTTGAGCAGTCTAGAGATGAAACTGAATGCCCTCAGTATCTTATAAGGTATGTTAGATCAAGTGAGGGATCTTTTATGTGATTAATATTGCTTAAGATTTATCTAATGTTCTTTTTCTGTTCTGGGGGTCCACCTAGGATTCTAGATGACATTTAGCTATCAGGTATCCTTAGACTCTTACTGTCTGTGATATTTTCTCAGACTTATCTTGTTTTTGAGGACTAACAGTTTGAAGAGGGCTAGTCAGATATTTTGTAGAATTCCTCTTAATTGAATTTTCTCATTGTTTTTGCTCATTGTTCAGCTGAGGCTCTGGATTTTTGGAAGGAAGACCATAGAGATAAATTGCCAGTTTAATCATATAACAAGAGCATATACTATCAACATGCTTTATCACTGTTAATGTGAAACTTAATTACCTGGCTTTGTTTCTTTAGGTAGGATTTGGGTTGTTTCCATTACCTTGGATTGTTTTCCATATCTAGTGTAAATAATGTTGCAAAGAACATGAGAATACAGATACCTCTTTGAAATCCTGATTTTATTTACTTTGAATATATGCCAGAAGTGAAATTTTTGATGTGGGATATATACTTAAAATACCTGATACAATGTCAATGCTACATAAATAGTTGTTATACTGCATTGTTTAGGGATAATGTCAAGAAAATTAAGTATGTATATGTTCGGTACAGATGCACTATCCTTTGGTTAGAATACTTTTGATCCATGGTTGCTAGAATCCATGGATGTGGAACTCATGGATACAAAATTCCTGGATATAGAGGGTTTATTTTATTTAATAATATTGCATTGCATAATGGGACTTTGGTAAAAGGCAGATTTTGGATGCTTTTACCATACAAGCACACGAAGAAATGTAAGTATGTGAGATTATGAATATGTTAATTTGCTTGACTATAGTAATAACTTTACTATATATATATACATCCAAACATGTTGTACACTTCAAATTTATACAATAAAAAAACTTATTCTATTGTTACTTCAATTGCAATTACCTTTCCATATATTTTCTCTGTACTAAAGCTGACTGTACTGAGTCAGCCAGCTTAGTGCACCTGTTATACAAAAAATTACAGATGTGGAAAATTCTTCCTTTCTCCCCTTTCCAATTAATAAGGTATATCTGATTGTTAGGACTTTTTAGGGGAAGAGTACATTTGAAACATCTTGACATATGGTAACATCTGTCTTGTTCTGTATCACAATTTGTTTCCTATTGTCTTAGATTTTCCCTTTGGAAGTCAGTGTGGTGATTCCTCAGGGATCTAGAACTAGAAATTCCATTCGACCCAGCCATCCCATTACTGGGTATATACCCAAAGGACTATAAATCATGCTGCTATAAAGACACATGCACACGTATGTTTATTGCGGCATTATTCACAATAGCAAAGACTTGGAACCAACCCAAATATCCAACAATGATAGACTGGATTAAGAAAATGTGGCACATATACACCATGGAATACTATGCAGCCATAAAAAATGATAAGTTCGTGTCCTTTGTAGGGACATGGATGAAATTGGAAATCATCATTCTCAGTAAACTATCGCAAGAACAAAAAACCAAACACCGCATATTCTCACTCATAGGTGGGAATTGAACAATGAGAACACATGGACACAGGAAGGGGAACATCACACTTCGGGGACTGTTGTGGGGTGGGGGGAGGGGGGAGGGATAGCATTGGGAGATATACCTAATGCTAGACGACGAGTTAGTGGGTGCAGCGCACCAGCATGGCACATGTATACATATGTAACTTACCTGCACATTGCGCACATGTACCATAAAACGTAAAGTATAATAATAATAATAATAATAAAAATAAAAATAAAAAAAAATAAAGGACATTGTACTGAAAATATATGTAAAGAAAGTAATAGCAATAACACCAAGCTGACTTGAGAATACAAATATCTGCCTGTGAGTATGAAAGTAATTTCACAAAAAGTACAGGAACCAGTTAAAGAATTCAAGCCCTGAAGATTAAATATACTTGGAAATGAAGATGCATACTCTTCATAGTAAAATGCAAGTTTCTATGCCATCTATCCCCATGGTATTAAAAAAATCACAAGACTTGTTGGGGTTCCTTAAATTTTGAAGGTAACATATGTCTCAATTGGATGTTACACTCCATTGATCCAAAAGATTTTGAGTTTTGAACTAAAACTAAAAAATTATCTTTAAGGTAATCCCAAACTGTAATTCAAGCTGTCTTGTCCCTTGACTTTTATGCCAGTAAATTAAATTGTTGGATAATCATAGGTACTTGCAGTCAACAGTATATTTGACTAATAAAAATATTTTTCAAGGATAAATTGATGGACCTCTTAGATTCTGTCCAGAATGTGATAGTATTGTGCCTCATGTGAGTATACACAAAAGTACCTCCACTTTGAGGAGGCTCTCAATAATTGGGTGTTACTCACTGTTACTATCAGTTCATTTCTATTCCAGGCTCCCTGAGTGTCGCTTCATGTACTCATGAATAATAATTTTCAACCATCACACAAATGGAATTTATGCACAGGTTCAGTATATTACTTCTCAAAAAAAGATCACATTCTGAGCAAGAAATTTTCTTCCAGATTACTACAGAGAAATAATTTTTTTGTTACCAAGTGGGGAAAGGAGTTACAGAAATGAAAACCACAGGATCTCCCAAGTTACTGCCTGATAATGTTGCCATATCCAATAACCAAAGTGAATGGAAAACTATTATCATTTCATAAAGTAAGGAAAAAAACAAGAGAAATCCAACTCTTAAGAATAAAGTTTCACTTATTCTCTTCATATGTAAAGTAATAATATCACTGATATACTGGCTGAAGAGAATTCTTTAAAAAGTAGTAGAAAAAGAAAGTTTCAAATACCTGTGAATGCCATAGAAAGAGCCTTAGAAACAAGAAGGATTCAACATATTTATCTTGTCATTTTTTATTCCTTGGTGTGCTAGAATCATATGATTTTATAATTAATATATCTTCTCCATTTGTTTTAAACTTTCTCCTCTATACTCATTTAATAGAGGGTGACTTGACTACACATAACTTTAACACTTAGTTTATAAACTGTGAATCTTTAATGTAATTGTAAGAGTTCCAGATGAGGCAATGATTTGACCCAGATTTCTTGAACTCAAACCTGAATATGGTAACTAATAATATTTCAAACTGACCTTTTTGTGGAGAGGAATGAGCTTATTTAGTTGTAAGAGAGACAAGTCTTTATGATACAAAGCTTTTTCTTAGAAGTACAGGAGTATTTTGTCAAGAACTGTGAAGATTCTATGATGTCACCAGACTTGCTGTTATGTACTCTCTCTCTCTCTATGTAATATATATTACATATATATATATATATGAATACTACAGAAATATGAGTCACCTTGATTCTTTCTTTTTTTTCTGATAAATTCAGATCAACAGCAAGAGTAACAAGAGTAGCATGGCAGCATTGGTCTCCACTCCTAGATCCCCAAGGGTGACAGGTGAAGGTAAATGGGAAATTTTTGTGAACAGGAAGTTTCACCTTGCAGAGATAGGAGGAATAATAATGGATTTTCTCTGTTTTTACAAGAGAACTTGGGAAAAGTTTGTGGAAAATGGAATTAAAAGATAAAAATTCAAATACAAACTATTTATCAACATGAGTTCCATCGAATTCAAGACATTTTTATTGGCAATGATATCAGCCATTTAGTCCACCCCTAAAGAACTGAGGATCCTGGAAGTTTAACCATGTCAATGTGCTCTTTTTTACATTATTAAGTGAAGAAAAATGATTTTTTTTCAGAAGAGAACACAAAAAGAGCCAGAGCAAGTCAAATCAGGATTGTAATTTAAATATATAATGATTTCCCATCAAAACTCTGGCAAAATTGCCCTTGTTTGATGACAGGATTGAGCAGGAGCATTGCTATGCTGGAGCAGGACTCTCTGGTAAAGGTTTCCTGAGTGCTTTTCTTCTAAAGCTTTGGCTGCTTTTCTCAAAACACTTTCATAGTAAGCACATGTTATTGCCTTTGACCACCCCCGCCCTCCCCGCCCAGAAAGCCAACAAGCAAAATGCCTTGAATATCCAGCAAAACTTTTGCCATGACCTTTGCTCATGACCTGTTTGTTTTTATTTAATTGGACCACCTGTGTCCAGCTTGCCATTACTTTGATTATGCTTTTTCTTCAGGATTGTAGTGGTAAAGTCATGTTTCATCTCCTGTTCATTCCTTGAAGAAAAGCTTCAGATCATTTTTTTGTAATTTTTATTTTTTGTGAGTACATAGTAAGTGTATATATTTATCAGGTACATGAGATGCTTTGATACAGGCATTCAATGTAGAAGAATCACATCATAGAGAACAGTGTATCCATTCTCTCAAACATTTATCCTTTGTGTTACAAACAATCCAACTACACCCTTTACTTACTTTAAAATGTATAATTAAGCCATTATTAATTATAGTCACCCTGTGTGCTATTAAATAATGGGTCTTATCCATTCTTTCTAGCTAATTTTTTGTACCCATTAACCACATCCACTTCCTTGTAGCCCCCCATTAGGCTCTGGTAACCATCCTTCTACACTACATCCTTCTACACTACATTCCCACAAATAAGTAACACGTGATGTTTGTCTTTCTGTGCCTGGCTTATTTCACTTAACATAATAATCTCCAGTTCCATCCATATGTTGGAAATGACAGGATTTCATTCTTTTTTTATGGCTGAATAGTGCTTCATTGTGTATATGTACCACATTTTCTTTATTCTGTTGATTAACACTCAGGCTGCTTTCAAATCGTCACCATTGTGAACAGCAGTGCTGCAACAAACATAGGAGTGCAGGTATCTCTTTGATATACTGATTTCCTTTCTTTTGGATATATACCCAGCAATAGGATTGCTGGATCATATGGTAGCTCTAATTTTATTTTTTTCAGGAACCACCAAACTTTTCTCCATAGTGATTGTACTAATTTACATTCCCAGCAATGTATAAGGACTTCCTTTTCTCCACATCCTTGCTAGCATTTGTTATTGCCTGTATTTTGGATATAAGCTATATTAACTGGAGTAAGCTGATATTTCATTATAGTTTTGATTTGCACTTTACTGTTGATCAATAATGTTCAACACCTTTTCATATACCTGTTAGGTATTTGTATGTATTGTTTTGAGAAATGTCTAATTCAATATTTTGTCCATTATTTAAAAACTTTAAGGTTCAGGGGTACATGCACAGATTTGCCATATACGTAAACCCATGTCACAGGGGTTTACTGTAGACTTTTTCGTCACCCAGGTACTAAGTCTAGTACCCTATAGTTATTTTGTTTTTCTGATTTTCTTCCTCTTTCCACCTTCCACACTCAAGTAGGCCCCAGTATCTGTTGTTGCCCGCTTTGTGGCCATGACTTCTCATCATTTAGCTCCCACTTATAAGTGAGAATACGCAGTAGTTTTCTGTTCCTGTGTTAATTTGCTAAGTATAATGTCCTCTAGCTTCATCCAAGTTTCTGCAAAAGATATGATCTTGTTCTTTTTTATGTCTGTGTAGTATTCCATGGTATATATGTACTACAATTTATTTATTCAACCTGTCATTGATGAACATTTAGGTTGATTCCATGTCATTGCTATTGTGAATAGTACAACCATGAACATTTATGTGCCTGTATCTTTATGGATGATTTATAGAATGATTTATATTCCTCTGGGTATATAGCCTATAATGGGATTGCTGGATCAAATGGTAGTTCTGTTTTTAGCTCTTTGAGGAATCACCATACCACTTTCCACAATGGTTGAACTAATTTATACTACAACCAATAGTGTATAAGCATTCCTTTTACCCCACAACCTTGCTAGCATCTACTTTGACTTTTTAATAATAGTCATTCTGACTGGTGTGAGATGATAGCTCATTGTGAGTTTGATTTATATTACCCCGATAATCAGTGATGTTGAGGTTTTCTTCATCTGTTTGTTGCCCACATGTATGTCTTCTTCTGAAAATTACCTATTCATCATTTACCCACTTTTTAGTAGGGTTGTTTTTCTCTTGTAAATCTGTTAAGTTCCTTATAAATGATGAATATGAGACCTTTGTCAGATGCATAGTTTGCAAATATTTTCTCCCATTCTCTAGGTTCTCTGTTTACTCTGTTGATAATTTATTTTGCTGTGCAGAAGCTCTTAACTTTAATTATATCCAATCGTCATTTTTTGCTTTTCTTGCAATTGCTTTTGTCATTTTCATCTCAAAATCTTTTCCTGTTCCTATGTCCAGAATGATATTGCCTTGGTTGTCTTCCAGAGTTTTTATAGTTTTAGGTTTTACATTTAAGTCTGTAATTTATCTTGAGTGGATTTTTGTATATGGTCTAAAGAAGGTGTCCAGTTTCAACCTTCTGCATATGGCTAGCTAGTTATCCCAGCACTATTTATTGACTAAGGAGTTGCTATGGTTTGTCTTTGTGTCTCTACCCAATTCACATCTCAAATTGTAATCCCCAAGTGTCAACGGAGAGACCTGGTGGGAAGAGACTGGATCATGGGAGCAGTTTTCCCCATAGTGTTCTCAGGATAGTGAGTGAGTTCTCACGAGATCTGATGGTTTTATAAGGGGCTCTCCTCACTTCCATCACCACTCTCTCTTTCCTACCTCCATGTAAGACATGCCTCTTTCCCTTCTACCATGATTGTAAGTTTCCTGAGGCTTCCACAGCCCTGCAGAACTGTGTGTCAATTAAACTCCTTTTCTTTGTAAGTTACCCAATCTCTGGTATGTCTTTATAGCTGTGTAAAAACGGACTAAAACAAGACTCCTTTTTGCATTGCTTGATTCTGTCAGCTTTGTCAAAGATCAGGTGGTTGTAGGTGTGCAGTATTATTTCTGGGCTTTCTATTCTGTTCTAATGGTCTATGTGTCTGTATTTGTTGCAGTACTATGATGTTTTGGTTACCATAGCCCTGTAATATGGTTTGGAATCAGATAACATGATGTCTTCAGCTTTGTGTTTATTTGTTTGTTTTGCTTAGGATTGCCTTGGGTGTTTGGGATTGTTTTTCGTTCCATATGAATTTTAAAATAGCTTTTTCTAGCTCTGTGAAAAATGCTTGAGATAGTTTGATAGGAATACCACCTAATCTATAATTTGCTTTGAGCAGTATGGCCATTTTGATGATATTAATTCTTCCTATCCATGAGCACTTGATGCTTTTCCATTTGTTTGTGTCATCCGTAATTTTTTTGAGCAGTGTTTTGTAATTCCCACTGTAGAGATATTTCACCCCCCTGGTTAGCTGCATTCCTAAGTATTTTATTCTTTTTGTGGCAATTGTGAATGGAATTGTGTTCCTGATTTAGCTCTTCTTTGGCTGTTGGTGGTGTATAGTAGTTGCTATGAAGAAATACCCAAGACTTGGTAATTTATAAAGGAAAGAGGATTAATTGACTCACAGTTCCACAGGGCTGGGATGGCCTCAGGAAACTTACAATCATGAAAGAAGGGGAAGCAAACATGTCCTTCTTCACATGATGGCAGCAAAGAGAAGTGCCAAGCAAAATGCGGAAAAGCCCCTTATAAAACCATCAGATCTTGTGAGAACTCACTATCATGAGAATAGCATAGAGGTAATTTCCCCCATGATTCAATTACTTCCCACCCAGTCTCTCCCACGACACATGGGGATGATGGGAACTACAATTCAAGATAAGTTTTGGGTGGGAACACAGCCAAACCATATCATGGTGTATGGGAATGCTAGTGATTTTTGTATGTTAATTTTGAATCTGAAAGCTTAATAAAGTTGTTTATCAGCATATAATGCTTTTGGGCTGATACTATGGTGTTTTCCAGATACAGGATCATGTCATCTGCAAACAGGGATAGTTTGACTTCCTTTCTTCCTATGTGGATGCCCTTTATTTCTTTCTCTTGTTTGATTGCTGGGCCAAGGCTTCCAATACTGTGTTGAATACGAGTCGTGAAAGAAGGCATCCTTGTCTTGTGCCAGGTTTCAAGGGAAATGCTTCCAGCTTTTACCCATTCAGCCTGATATTGCCTGTGCATTTGTCATAGGTGGGTCTTATTATTTTGAGGAATGTTCCTTCACTACTTAGCTTACTGAGAATTTTTAACATGAAAGAATGTGGAATTTTAACGAAAGCCTTTTCTGCATCTGTTGATGAAATGATCATGTGGTTTTTGTCTTTATTTCTGTTTATGTGATGAATCACATTTATTGATTTGCATAAGTTGCACTAACCTTACAAGCTGGGGATGAAGCCTACTGGATCATGGTGGATTAGCTTTTTGTTGTGCTGCTGGATTCAGTTTGAAAGTATTTTGTTGATGATTTTTGAATAGATGTACCTGAAGGATATTGGCCTGCAGTTTCTTTTTTTTATTGTCTCTGCCAGGTTTTAGTATCAGGATGATGGTGGTCTCATAGAGTGAGTTGGGGAGAAATCCCTCTCCTTAAGTTTTGGAATAGTTTCAGTAGGAATGGCACCAGCTCTTCTTTGTGCATCTGGTAGAATTTAGCTGTGAATCTATCTGGTTCTGGGCTCTTTTTTGTTGGTAAGCTACTTATTACTAGTTTAATTTTGGAAATCATTATTGGTCATTATTTGTCTGTTCAGGATATCAATTTCTTCTTGGTTCAATCTTGGGAGGGTGTGTGTGTCCAAAGAAAATACAGCCATTCTACTTATTCATATATATCCAAAGGAAGTACTATCAGCATCTAAAAGAAATACTTGTACTCACTTGTTCATTGCAGCATTTTTCACTTTAGTCAAGATGTGGAAACACCACAAGTGTCCATTGATAGGTGAATAAAGAAAATGTGGTATTCAAAATGGAAAACTATTCAGCCTTATAAAAGAAGGAATTCTGACATTTGTGACCACATGGATGAACCTGAAGAACATTATACTAATTGAAATGGAAAACTATTCAGCCTTACAAAAGAAGGAATTCTGACATCTGTGACTACATGGATGAACCTGAAGAACATTATACTAATCGAAATAAATCAAGTACATAAGTAAAACAAATACTACATGATACTACTTATATATAGAACATTTAAAAAGTCAAGCTCATAGAAATAGAGAGTAGAGTTTGGTTCCCATGGGACAAGGGGCAAAAAAATAGAAGAGAAGTTGGTCAAAGGGTACAGATTTGCATTTATAAGATGAATATATTCTGAAGACCTAAGGTGCAGCATGGTGACTATAGTTAACAATAATTTATTATACAATTGAAATTTGCTAACACTGCAGATCTTACATATTCTCACCTGTTCCCTCTCCAAAAAAGGTTAACTATGTGCGTAACATATATGCTAATTAGCTCAATTGTGGTACATGTTTCCACAATGTATACATATATAAAACATCACATTGTAGTTTTGAATGTCATTATATATCTTAATTTAACTAAAATAAAGTGGTACCTAATACATTGTGGAAGGAAAAAAAGAAGAGCACACAATTATTTAAACAAATCATAAATCAGATAACACAAAAAACATACTGGCTAATTTTACTTAAAATGACACCATGCAGTTTCCCCCATGTCAATAGCAAGATTTTCTCATGTGGGTGTGTGTGTCTGTGTTTTAGGCTTAATAATATTCAATTGTATGAATATAGCAACTTTTATTTATCCATTCATCCATGAATGGGCACTTGAGTTGTTTTCTTTCCTTGGCTATTGTGAATAATGCTGATATAAACACGGAATTTTGACTTCCATCCAATTAAACATACCAAGAAATGAGACTACTGAATCACATGGTAGTTCTATTTTTAATTTTTTGAGAAATCTTTGTACTGTTTTCCATAGCAGCTGCACCTTTTTCCATTCCCAACAGTATATAAGGTTCCAGTTTGTACATAACCTTGCCAACACTTATCTATTTTTAAACTGATAATAGCTGTCTGAATAGGTTTGAGATTATGTCTTATTTTATTATTGATCTGTATTTCCCTGTTACTAATGAAGTTTAGCATCTTTTCATATACCTGTGGGCCATTTGTACATCTTGTTTGGAGAAATATCTACTAAGTGAAATTAGCCAGTTATAGAAGAACAAATACCATATTATTCCATCTATATGAAGTATGAATAATTTTCAGACTAATAGAACCAGAGAGTACAATAGTGGTTGTCTGAGATGGAAGAGTGGATGAATGGGAGGTTGCTGTTTAATAGGTATAAAGCTTCAGTAATCCATAATGAATAGGTTCTAGAGATCTGTACAACATAGTACCTATTTTAAAAATACAATATCGTGCACTTCAGAATTTGTTAAGAGGATATGTTTTGTGTTAACAGTTCTCAACACCAAAACAAAGAAATAAAAAACAGAAGAATACAAAGAAGCTTTTGGAGGTGTTGGATGTACTACATGTTTGATTGTAGTGATGGTATCATAGGTATTTGCATATATCCAAACATCAAATTGTACACATTAAAAATGTGAAGCTCTTCATACATTGATTATATCTCAATAGACCTGTTTAAGAAAAACTCATGTTGAAATATGTTTCTAGCTTAGAGACATAAAACCCTGATGATGTAGCTGAATTAATGTAATGTCTTTCCTAATTACTTACTGTTCTCTTGAAAAGAAATAAATAAGAAGAAAATAAATGACTAAAATTCGTTTCAGTGAGGAGGATTATTAGATGAGCTTCTTTTCTTTCTTTTTTTTTTTTGAGGCAGAGTTTTGCTCTTGTTGCCCAGGCTGGAGTGCAATGGCACGATCTCAGCTCATTGCAACCTCTGCCTCCCATGTTCAAACAATTCTCCCGCCTCAGCCTCCCAAGTAGCTGGGATAACAGGCGTCTGCCACCACACGCAGCTAATTTTTGTCTTTTTAGTAGAGATGGGGTCTGTCCACATTGGCTAGGCTGGTCTTGAACTCCTGACCTCAGGTGATCTGCCCACCTTGGCCTCCCAAAGTTCTGGGATTACAGGCATGAGCCACCGTGCCCAGCCTTTTATTTTGTGTTATAGTGTGAATGGAGTGAAAAGAGAAAAGGGGTTCTTCTTTCCCTTCCTTCAGATAGGGGAACTAAAAGTCACCCCCAAATACCAAGCAAATGTAACTATAGTGTGTTTGCATATATTTTATTTGTGTATTATCTTTAGTTTTCATAGTGTTTCTTCAGATACTGTGAAACAGGAGACACTAATTCACCAAGACTATGAATATTCACAGATATATTTTATGTATTCTATATATTCCATTTTTAACTGGGTGTCACCAATAACTGTCTTTTAATTTAGGGAATCTCAAAATTATTTGGGTATTTTCCTAAGTGGCTTCTCTATTTATTCAACTGGTATTTGTGGACTATCATTTTTCTCTGAGGGAGAGGAGAATGGGAGGATGGCTTATGAACATTCCCAGTCATCATATAGGTAGTTCTCCAAATAAAACTACAACCAGAAAAGGTTTGCTGTATAGATAAGAGTTATTCTTCCCAGAAAACTGGAGGTGGTAGTTGATGAATGATGAATGTCCTTTTCACATACCACTGGGTGGCTGGATTGGTTTAGTCCTTGGATACAGATCATGTAGAGTGTTTATATCCATGGCAGCTAGGAAGTTGGTGGCAATTTCATAGCTTTGTTCATTGTCAGTGATAATGTCTTCTGTTTTTCACAGAAACTTTAAGCTTCTGGTTTTTATATTTTTCTTACAGTGGCCTTTTGGCAAAACCATTTATCTAGCTAATCCTAGGTCACTAGCTGCCTCACTTCTCCCCAGAGTCTGCACAAAATTCCAATAATAGATAAATTTGTTACATACAACTGAAAAACTAGAGATTGTGGAAGCCTTAATTTTCCAAATCTCCTAGGAGTATGGAGAAAATTTTGCATTCGATTTTAACAATGCAAAGAGAAGAAAGAAATATACTTGTTAAATTTTCATATTAGGACATTCATATTCTGTTACACGTCCATACCATTAACTTTAAGTCCTCTTAAAGTATCTCTTCTCAAAGTACAACATAACCATAGATACTAATTTTTACATGTATGTATTACTTTTTCTAAGCCATAAGAAGCAAAGAAACAAAAGTTAATCTCCATGTTTTCAGCCAATATGAAGCAGTGAAACTTTTTAATTTTTCCTTGACAGTTTTGAAGCTCAGAGATTATTTCTGTGTAAAGAACAAAAAATGGAAATGCATGTTTATTCTATTACACTGTAAGGAATGACTCTGTTTAAATAAATTTTTCCTGTGATTAGACATACAAAAATGCATATCTACTACTAATGAATTAAGGCCTCCTAATTATAAAAATATTTTATGAGGTTATAATGGATATTAAAAAATTATCATACATTGTTTCCACATGCAAATACAGAAAAACAAAACAAAATAACAAAGATACCTAGTAAATCTAAATTGTTAAAACATATTACCATTTTTTCAATTTTTATTTTTTTGAGACAGAGTCTTGGTCTGTCGCCCAGGCTGGAGTGTAGTGGCACCATCTAGCGATCTCAACTCACCGCAACCTCCGCCTCCTGAGTTCAAGTGATTCTCCTGTCTCAGCCTCCTGAGTAGCTGAGACTACAGGCACGTGCCACCACACCCAGCTTATATATATATATATAATTTTTTTAATAGAGAAGGGGTTTCACCGTGTTAGCCAGCCAGGATGGTCTTGATCTCCTGACCTTGTGATCCACCCACCTTGGCTTCCCAAAGTGCTGGGATTACAGGCGTGAGCCACTGCACCCAGCCATTGAAACATATTTTAATGCCTATTTGTGAAATAAGGAAATACAATAAACTCAGTTATAAATTGTGCATAATTTAGTCTTACATAGGGAAAGTAGCTACCAAGTCAGTGGTTCTGACTTCATTAACCATTTTTATAGTCTTTTACATGAATGTTTACTTCTCCATTGAAAAGAATTAGTAGAGGCTAAAGCAGGTTATCGATAATTTAAAAGAGAATTTGCCGTGTTTATATGTTTGTGGATAGACTGAAGCTAATAAAGTCAATTTGAGTTCTGTTCTGTTATGCCTTGCATATTGATTTTGAACAAGAACACCTATAGGAATTGAGAGCAGCCTTTCTAGTAAATATAAGTAAATTAGTTTCAGGCATAAAGTCAGGGAATTTTTTTTAGGCATGTCACATCATAACTGAAAGTCAGATAGTTAGCAATAGGATGCATATAAATAATTGAAGACTGTATTCTCACCCAAAATATAAAGAGAACGATCTTTATTTTTTTGAAAATCTGTTCTCCATTGTTTTAATTATTAAAGTTACAAGCAAAAATATCTAAAATATTTTTAGATTTGATTTTTTAGATTTTTTAGGTAAAGTAAGTGTCTAATAACAACTGTGTCTTGCCTGAGGTCCATCGGACACAATTGCTTTTAAAGTATTTTGTAGAATGTATATAAGTCATATAAGCCATACCTGAAATATGAAGTATATACGTGTGTATGTAAACCATGTATGTTCACAAAGCAAATCAACATATATGTGACATGTCATCAAGTGATTAGTACTTTTCTGAACCTTCAATTTTTTTTTAAATGAAGGAGAAACCAAATAATGTTTATTATAGTAACTGATCTGACTTTTGTAAAGACAAATGCTTGAATACTGCTAAAGATAAAAATGGCAAAATGCTAAAAAAAAGAGTCATAACAATGTACAATAAACACTGTAAAATATATTATTTAACTCATTAAGGAGGCAATCCATATGCTATTACATATTACAACTGGCCAAAGGAAAATTAAAATATCACACGTATGTTGGCAGAAAAGAAATATTGACATGAACATGTACATAGGTACAAACATGTTCACAGGGCAATAAGTATTAGATTGGACACAACTAATTTGCTTTTCTGTAGACATAACATTATTTTCAATTTTTCACAAAGTTACAGAGTTGTAAAGTAGATCAAAGACAATGAAAGATGCACATAACCCAGACTGTTTCTAGGAACCCTTGAAAGCACTTAGTTTTCAAATAAAATGCACCAAATACTTTTTTGAATGATTCCAAAGTCTGTCAAAATTTTTTCTGACAGTAAACAGAAAATACGACTTCATTAAAAAAGCCCATAATTTTATATACTTATTTTGCACTAAACAGCATCTTTTGTTTCCAAGTAAATATTTTTTTCTTTTTAAAAAATGATTATTATGTGTACTTCATAGTTGTACATATAGCATATAATCTGGATTTGAATATCCACTCATTTGTCTTAGTTTTTGATATTTTTCAGTGTATTTTGAATTATCAGATCCTGTTGACAAATAAAACTATCATAAAGACAACTTCATAATAGATACCTAAAATTATAAGCACAAAACAAATTTCTCCTGAGTACATCTCACTTGAAAATACTGCTTCAATAACCAGACTTGCTGTCCAATGACAGTGTGAGATGTTGGAAACTAATAAGAACCAGAACAAATCATAGCTTTGCCTCAGAATGAAGATAAAATTTTGATTGGTAAACATCTGCAGAAAGATACAGTGGACCTTCTATGAGATTTCAGAACTTCAGCATTCATTAATTCTGAAGTTGCAGATTAACTCAATAGTAGTTCTGTTCTCTGCTGTCTCTGGATTCTTTTGTAATCCCTCTACCCAAGCAAGTCTTCTTCCAAACCCCCTTGATTTCTGCTTCTGTACATCTCTTTTTTTTTTTTTTTTTGAGACGGAGTCTTGCTCTGTTGCCCAGGCTGGAGTGCAGTGGCACGATCTCAGCTCACTGCAAACTCTGCCTCCCGGGTTCACACCATTCTCCTGCCTCAGCCTCCCGAGTGGCTGGGACTACAGGCGCCCGCCACCGCGCCTGGCTAATTTTTTGTATTTTTAGTAGAGACAGGGTTTCACCATGTTAGCCAGTATGGTCTTGATCTCCTGATCTCGTGATCCACCCGCCTCGGACTCCCAAAGTGCTGGGATTACAGGCATGAACCACCGCTCCCAGCTGTACGTCTCTTAAAGAAGCTGCTTTTAAAACTTAGCGTGAGATTATTTTGTGGATTTCAAGATTATGTGGTCAAACTTATGGTACTCCTATACAGAACGCCTAGATTTAGACTTCACCAGAATAGCTTGAGGAGTTTGAGTCTCAAAAAAATTTTACATATTATCTACACTAATGACTTTATATAACAGAACAAAAGCTGAGGCCAGTATGAGTTGTTCCTCAAGTTTTATGTTTTACCTTAAGTCTTCTAAATTTCAGTTTAATTTCCACTATACAAATTCAAATTGGAAGAATTCTTATTTGATTAATCATAGAATATTCTACAAGCCATGTGTAAAAAGAATATCCAGACGCTATACTAAGTTTGTCCAGTTTAAACATAATTTCAATCTTATACTTCTCTTCATGCAATTGAAAAATATTTATTTTGAACTCAATAATTAAGATATGTAGTCTAGGACATAAAGCGAATCAGAACATATGGGTGAGACAAAAGTAATATTATTGAATTAAAGGAGAAGTCTGTATTTTCTGCTATAATTTTATAGAGTGATCAATCTCTTATTGAAATAGGGTTATAGAAAATGTATCTAAAGTACAAGAACATCATTTGCTCTTATTAAATTTAAAGTTTGGATATCAATAATTGTATTAATTCCATGGGTCCTGGTTTTCACCATTAATTTTTCTGTGTAACTTATTTATTTGAGTATGTTTGGTTAATAATTTTGGAGACTCAAAATAAAAGTATAATTAAATTTTTTGGAGGAAAGGCAATAAACAGGGAACTCTAGAAATAATGAAATCAAATGAATTATTTATTCATTTTTTCTGTTCATTTAGAATCTACGATCCATTTAAGGTAGAGATTTTTGTCAAGGTATTTAATCATTTTCTCCCACACTTAGAAAATTGCCTAGCACATAATAGGTGCTTGATAAAATTTTGTTGAGTTAATAACAGGATTTTAAAATAATTATTTAATAATAAAATAGTTATTAAATAATTATTTAATTGTTTTTTAACAATAGAGGACTCAACTTATCTCAACTTAAATTTCTTTACCTCTCTACTATAATATTTAAAAATCTCAAACAATTTTGAGAAATCTTAAAATATAAAACATCTTGAGTTCCTCAAAATAAAAGCAATATTGGAATCTCAGGTATTATAAATAAAATCTTTATTATTGGGGAAAATGGCAGATAGGAGGCAGGGCTAACTTGCAGCTCCCACTTGGATACACAAAGCAGCCTATGGAAACTCACATCATGAACTTTTGCTCCAAGAACTACCACAGGAACATATCAGGAAAGCTGAGAGCATACGCAGACCCTGTGGAGGAGGTGGATTGCCACTGCGTGCTTCGTGGGATAGCCCAGGAACTGTGAGACAGCTTGCTTTCTCAGTTAGGAGGCTTGTAGCTTGAAGCAAGTTCTCAGCCCTGCTCGCTGCCTGGAAATAAACTAGGTGTTGTTGGTGGAAGGCACAGTGGAAGTGAGACTGGCCTTTCAGGCTGCAGGCTACATGGGAGCTGGGTGAGGCCTGTGGCTGCTGGCTTTTGCCTACTTCACTAGTGACCTAAGTGATGCAGCAGAGGTATCAATAATCCCCCTGGAAAGAGCTCCATGTGTCTGAAAACCACACCTCCACCCCCCATAGCAGTTTCAGCAAGCCCTGCCCAAGGAGAGTCTGAACTCAGACGTGCCTAGCCCTCTCCCCACCTGATGATCTTTTCTACCTGCCCTGGTAGCTAAAGACAAAAGACATAATTCCTTGGGAGCTCTATGGCCCCGCCCATTGCCTGAACCTAGGGCAAGCTTGAATCCTCTCCATACAATCGCAACTATTATGCTCTTGAAAGAGCCACCTTTTGGCTGGAGGCCAACCAGCACATAACCAAATTACATCCAAGGACCCTCAAAGACTCCACTTTGCTCCCCTGCTACCTCCACTGGAGCAGGTGCTGGTATCCATGGCTGAAAGACCTGAAGATGAATTACATCACAGGACTCTTGGCATACACTCCTCAATATCAGGCTGGAGCCTAGTAGCTCTGCTGCATGGCTAGATCCAGAAAAGAAATAAACATCATTGCAGTTCAGCTTTTAGGAAGCCCCATCCCTAGGGGAAAGGGGAGATCACCACATCAAGGGAGCACCCCATGGGACAAAAGAATCTGAACAGCAGCTGTTAAGTCCCAGGTCTTCCCTCTGACTGAGTCTACCCAAATGAGAAGTAACCAGAAAAACAATTCTGTTAATATGACAAAACAAGGTTCTTTAACAGCCCCCCCCAAATCACACTAGCTTAGAATCAATGGATACAAATCAAGACGAAATCTCTGAATTGCTAGAAAAAGAATTCATAAGGTCAACTATTAGCCAATCAAGGAGGCACCACAAAAGGTAAAGTCCAGCTTAAAGAAATAAAAATTTAAAAAAAGAGAGAGATACAGGAAATGAATGGAAAAATCTCCAGTGAAATAAATAGCATAAATAAAAAACAACCACAACTTCTGGAAATGAAGGACACACTTAGGGAAATGCAAAGTCCACTGGAAAGTCTCAGCCATAGAACTGAACAAGTACAAGAAAGAACTTCAGAGGTCAAAGACAAGGCTTTCAAATTAACCAAATCCAACAAAGACGAAGAAAAAGAATTTTTTAAAAATAGACAAAGCCTCCAAGAAGTTTGGGATTATGTTAAACGATGAAACCTAAGAATAATTGGTGTCCCCAAGGAAGATGATAAATCTAAAAGTTTGGACAACATAATTGAGGGAATAATCAAATAATACCTCGCTGGCCTTGCTAGAGATCTAGACATTCAAATACAAGATGCTCAAAGAACACATGGGACATTCATAGCAAAAAGATCATCGCCTGGGCATGTAGTCATCAGGTTATCTAAGTCAAGATGAAGGAAAGAATCTTGAGAGCTGTGAGGCAAAAGCAACAGGTAACCTATAAAGAAAAATCTATCAGATTAACAGAATATTTCTCAGCAGAAACCCTACAAGCTAGAAGAGATGGCAGTCCTATCTTCACGCTCTGCAAACGAAATAATTAAGAGCAAAGAATTTTGTATCTAGCAAAACTAAGCTTCATAAATGAAGAAAAGGTACAGTCTTTTTCAGACAAACAAATGCTGAGAGAATTTACCACTACAAAGCCAGTACTACAAAAACTGCTAAAAGGAGTTCTAAATCTTGAAACAAATTCTTGAAATACACCAAAAGAGAATCTCCTTAAAGCACAAATCTCACAGAACCTAAAAAATAGCACAATGAAAAAAAAAAAACACACCAAAGTATTCAGAGAACAAATACCATGATGAATACTATCTCACATCTGAATACTAACATTTAATATAAATGGTCTAAATGATCTACTTAAAAGATACAGAATAGCAACATGGATAATAATTCACCAACCAAGTACAGCTGTCTTCAAGAGACTCACCTGACCCATAAGGTATCACATAAACTTAAGGTAAAGGGATGAAAAAAAAAATACAATACATGCTAATGGACATCACAAGCAAGAAGGATTAGCTATTCTTATATTAGACAAAACAAACCTTAAAGCAACAGCTGTTAAAAAATACAAAGAGGGATATTATATAATAATAAAAGGACTAGTCAAACAGAAATTTATCATAATCCTAAATATATATGCACCTAACACTGGAGCTCCCAAATTAATAAAACAATTACTACTAGACCTAAGAAATGAGATAGATAGCAACAAAATAATGGTTGGGGACTTCGATACTTCACTGACAGCACTACACAGGTAATCCAGACAGAAAGTCAACAAAGAAACAATGAACTTAAACTATACCCCAGAACAAATGGACTTAACAGATATTTACAGAACTTTCTACTCAACAGCTGCAGAATATACATTATATTCATCAAGACATAAAACATTCTCCAAGATAGACCATATGATAGTCCACAAAACAAGTCTCAACAAATTTAAGAAAATTGAAATCATAGCAAGTACTCTCTCAGACCACAGTGAGATAAAATTGGAAATCAGTTTCAAAAGAAACCCTCTAAACTATGCAAATACATGGAAATTAAATAACCTGCTCCTGAATGATTATGGAGTCAACAATAAAATCAATAGGGAAATTTAAAAATTCTTTGAACTGTATGATAATAGTGACAAAACCTATCAACACCTCTGGGATACAGCCAGGGTTGTGCTAAGAGGAAAGTTAATAGCCTTAAATGCCTGCATTAAAAGTCTGAAAGGGCACAAATAGACAATCTAAGGTCTCACCTCAAGGAGTTATAGAAACAAGAACAAACCAAACCCAAACACAACAGAAGAAAGGAAACAACCAAGATCCGAAAAGAACTAAATAAAGTTGAAACAAACAAACAAAAATACAAAAGATAAATGAAACATAAAGCTGGTTCTTTGAAAAGATAAATAAAATGTATAGACCATTACTGAGACTAACCAAGAAAAGAAGAGAGAAGATCCAAAAAAGCTCAACTAGAAATGAAATGGGAGATATTACAACTGATATCACAGAAATACAAAAGAACTTTCAAGACTACTATGAACACTTTTATGTATATAAACTAGAAAACCTGAAGGAGATGGATGAATTGATGGAAATACACAACCCTCATAGATTAAACCAGAAAGAAATAGAAACTCTGAACAGAACAATAACAAGCAGTGAGATTGAAATGGTAATTAAAAAGTTACCCCCAAAAAAGTCCAGGGCCAGAGGATTCACAGCTGAATTTTATGAGACATTGAAAGAAGAATTGGTACCAATCCTATTGAAACTATTCAAAAAGAGAAAGAAGAAGGAAGTCCTCCCTAAAACATTCTGTGAAGCCGGCATTACCCTAATACTAAAAACCACGAAAGGACATAACAAAAAAAGCAAACTAGGCCGGGTGTGGTGATTCAAGCCTGTAATCCCAGCACTTTGGGAGGCTGAAGTGGGTGGATCACCTGAGGTCAGGAGTTTGAGACCAGTCTGGTCAATATGGTGAAACCCTGTCTCTATTGAAAATACAAAATTTAGCTGGGCATGGTGTCAGGCACCTGTAATTCCAGTTACTCAGGAGGTTGAGGCAGGAAAATCACCTGAATCCAGGAGGCAGAGGTTGCAGTGAGCCAAGATCGCACCACTGCACTCCAGCCTGGGTGGCAAAGGCAAAACTCCATCTCAAAAAAAAAAAAAAAAAAAAAAAAAAAGAGCAAACTACAGAACAATAACCCTGATGAACATAATAAAAATAAAAATTAAAAATCCTCAACAAAATACTAGGTAACTGAGCCCAACAGCATATCAAAAAAGTAATCCACCATGATCAAATGAGTTTCATACTAAAGATGCAGAGACGGCTTAACATCCACAAGTCA
The DNA here is from genome assembly GCF_028885625.2 of Pongo pygmaeus. Lineage (NCBI taxonomy): Eukaryota > Metazoa > Chordata > Mammalia > Primates > Hominidae > Pongo > Pongo pygmaeus. The sequence goes on along the minus strand of NC_072383.2, from coordinate 58,797,585 downwards.
ATAAATACCATACACCACATAAACAGAATTAAAAACAAAAATCACATGATCATCCCAATTGATGCAGAGAAAGCATTTGATAAAATCCACCATCCCTTTATGATTATAACTCTCAGCAAAATTGGCATAGAGGAGACATCACCTTAATGTAATAAAAGCCATCTATTACAAACCCATAGCCTACAATATACTGAACAGTCAAAAACTAAAAGCATTCCTTCTGAGAACTGGAACAAGACAAGGAAGCCCACTCCTACAACTTCTATTCAACATAGTACTGGAAGTCCAAGCCAGAGAAATCAGACAAGACAAAGAAGTAAAGGGCATCCAAATTGGCAGAGAGGAAGTCAAACTGTCTTTTTCTGCTGAGGACATTATTGTATACATAGAAAACCATAAAGAATTATTCAAATGTAGAACTGGTACATGTATTCAGTAAAGTTTCAGAATACAAAATTAATATACACAAGTTAGTAGCCCGGCTCTACACTGACAGTGAGCAAACTGAGGATCAAATCAAGAACTCAACCCCTTTTACCACAGCTGCAAAAAATAAAATGTTTAGGAATATACTTAACCAAGGGGGTGAAAGACCTCTACAAGGAAAACTACAAAACACTGCTGAAATAAATCATAGATGACAAAAACAAATGGAAATATATCCCATGCTCATGAATGGGTAAAATCAATATCGTGAAAATGACTGTACTGCCAAAAGCAATCTACAAATTCCATCTAATTCCCATCAAAATACCACCATCATTCTCCACAAAACTAGAAAAAAAATCCTAAAATTCATATGAAACCAACAGAGAGCCCACATAGCCAAACCAAGCCTAGCAAAAAGAATAAACCTGGAGGCATTATGTTACCCACTTCAAACTATACTATAAGACCATAGACACCAAAACAACATGGTACTGTTATAAAATCAGGCATATAGAGCAATGGAACAGAATAGATAATCCAGCAGTAAAGCCAAACACTTACAATCAACCAATCTTTGAAAAAGCAAACAAAAACATAAAGTGTGGAAAGGCCACCCTATTCAACAAATGGTGCTGGCATAATTGGCAAGCCACATGTAGAAAAATGAAACTGGATCCTCATCTCTCACTTTATACAACAACCAAATCAAGATGGATTAAAGACTTAAATCTAAGATCTGAAACAAAAATTCTAGAAGATAACACTGGAAAAATCCTTCTAGACATTGGCTTAGGCAAGGACTTCATGACCAAGAACCCAAAAGCAAATGCAAAACAAACAAACAAACAAAAACAGAGATAAATAGATGGGACTTAATTAAACTAAAAAACTTCTGCACAACAAAAGAAATAATCAGCAGAGTAAACAGACAACCCACAGAATGGGAGAAAATCTTCACAGTCGATACATCTGACAAATAACTAATGTCCAGAATTTTCAAGAAACTCAAGCAAATCAGCAAGAAAAAATCAATCCCATTAAAAAAGTGGGCTAAGGACATAAATAGACAATTCTCAAAAGAAGATATACAAATGGTCAACAAATATATGAAAAATGCCCCAAACTGCTAATTATCAGGGAAATGCAAATCACAATATGACACCACCTTACTCCTGTAAGAATGGCCATAATTAAAAAAAATGGATTTTGGTGTGAATATGGTAAAAAGGAAACACTTTTACACTGTTGTGGGACTGTAAACTAGTACAATCACTATGGAAAATATTGTGGAGCTTCCTTAAAGAACTAAAAGTAGATCTACCCTTTGACCCAGCAATCCCATTCCTGGGTGTCTACTCAGAGGAAAAGAAGTCATTATAAGAAAAAGATACCTGCACATTCATGTTTATAGCAGCACAATTCACAATTGCAAAAATATGGAACCAGCCCAAATGCCCATCAACCAATGAGTGGATAAAGAAATACACACACACACACACACACACACCATGGAATACTACTCAGCCATAAAAATGAACAAAATAATAGCATTTGCAGCAATCTGGATGGTACTGGAGACAATTATTCTAAGTGAAGTAACTCAGAAATGGAAAATAAAACATCATATGCTCTCACTCATAAGTGGGATCTATGCTATGAGGATCCAAAGGCATAAGAATAATATCATTGGCTCTGGGGACTCAGGGGAAAGGTTGAGAGGGAGTTGAGAGATAAGACTACACACTGGGCATAGTGTACACTGCTCACGTGATGGGTGCATCAAAATATCAGAAATCACCACTAAAGAACTTATTCTTCTAACCCAACACCACCTGTTCCCTTGAAAACCTATTGAAATCAAAATATTAATAACTGAAATTTTACAGTGTCAATTACATTCTGCCAACTAAATTGATTTAAATTAATCTCAAATTGAGGTAAACAGATGCAGCGCACAAACTATGTCACAATAGCTCAACCTGTTTTCTTCAAATAAAATAGCGAATACCTTTTCATGCCACTGTTTTTCCTGGAGACATAGTGAACATTTGTAAAACACATCAAACATTCAGTTCAAATGTGGCTAGCACCAGCCTCATAACATGATGTGTGATAAGAATGCTTCCCATTGTGCCCAAAGAAAGCAGCCTTATGAAAGAAAGCAGAATGCCTGTGGCTATAAGACTAAGGATTTTCTGGAAAAAGGCTAAACTACAAAGGGATTGTTGTGAAGTTTACCAGCCACTAATATACATGAATGTTTTGGACAAAGGCACAAGAGAGAAAGAGCATCATCCAGTTTCAGGGTCATCTTTTATTTAAATGAAAACAATGAAATTATGAGATTTTGTTTAAAAGATATGGCATATAAAGTATATTCAGTAACAATTTGAAGTCTCATTTTCTATGAAAGAAAAAATATTCTTAGAATTAAAAGTATAATCAATTATTGTTCTATAACCAGAAAAAATAGATTAAATTAATAACTTTAATAGCTATTAGAGTCTGGTTTAGGTGATGTAAAATTACATACAGGTATACTTTCCTTTTAAATTTTTAGGTTTAAATTTTCACCTTTTGTGGGTAGATAGTAAGTGTGTATATTTATGGGGTCCACGAGATGTTTTGATATAGGTATGCAATGTGAAATAAGCACAATATGAAGAGCGAGTTATCCATCCACTCAAGCAATTATCTATTAAGTTGCTAACAGTCTAACTATACTCTTTAAGTTATTTTAAAATGTACAGTTATTATTGACTATAGTCACCCTGTTGTGCTATCAAATAGTAGGTCTTATTCATTCTTTCTAATGAATTTTTTGTATTCATTAACCATCTCCACCTTTCCCCAGCAATACACTACACTTCCCAGGCTCTGGTAACCATTCTTCTACTCTCTATGTCAATGAGTTCAGTTGTTTTAATTTTTAGATGCCAGAATAAAGTGAGAACATGTGACGTTAGTCTTTCTGTGCCTGGCTTATTTCACAAACATAATGATCTCTAGTTCCAACCATGTTGTTGCAAACGACTGGATCTCATTCTTATTTTTATGGCTGAGTAGTACTCCACTGTGTATATATACCACATTTTCTTTATCCATTCAACTGGTTATGGACACTTAGGTGGCTTTCAAATCTTAGTTATTATGAACAGTGTTGCGACAAACATGAAAGTGTAGATTTATCTTTGATACACTGATTTTCTTCCTTTTGGGTGTATTCCAAGCTATAGGATTGCTAGATCATATGGTAGCTCTATTTTTAGTATTTTCAGGTACCCCCAAACTGTTCTGAATAGTGATTGTACTAATTTACATTCCCACCAACAGTGTATGATGTTTCCCTTTTCTCCACATCTTCTTCAGCATTTTCTATTGTCTGTCTTTTGGATATAGTCCATTTTAAGGGTCAGTTAATACGTCATTTTAGCTTTTATTTGAATTTCGCTGTTCATCAATGATGTTAAGCACCTTTTCCTATGCCTGTTTTCCATTTTTATGTCTTCTTTTAATGTCTATTCAAATCTTTTGCCTTCTTTTAATGTCTACTTAAATCTTTTGCCTATCTATTCAAATCTTTTGCCTGTCTTTTAATAACATTTTTTTAAAGTCTTTTATTATTAGACATTTTTTCCCTATGGAGTTGTTTGAGCTTTCTATATATTCTGGTTATTAATCCCTTGCCAAATGGGTAGCTTGCAAATATTTTCTCCCATTCTGTGAGTTGTCTCTTTGCTTTGTTGATTGTTTCCTTTGCTGTGAAGAAGCTTTTTTACTTGATGTGTTCCCATTTGTCCATTTTTGCTTTGGTTGCCTGTGACTGTGAAGTATTGCTCAATACTTTTTGCCTTAACTAATGTCCTGGAGATTTTCCCCAAGGCTTTATTGAAGTAGTTTAATGGGTTGAGGTCTTAGACTTATGTCTTTAATCCATTTTGATTTGATTTTGGCATATGGCAAGAGATTAGGATCTAATTTCATTCTTCTGCATATGGATATTCAGTTTTCCCAGCACCATTTATTGAAGAGATTGTTTTCTTCCCAGTGTATGTTCTTGGCACCTTTGTCAACAGTGAGTTCACTCTAGGTGTGTGGATTCATTTCTGGGTTCTTGATTTTGTTCTGTTGGTCTATGTTTCTGTTTCCATGCCAATACCATGTTGTTTTGGTTACCATGGCTCTGTAATATAAGTCAGGTCATGTGATTCCTCCAGTTTTGTTCTTTTTGCTCAGAATAGCTTTGGCTACTCTGGGTCTCTTGTGGTTCCATATACATTTTATACTTTTTTTTCTATTTCTGTAAAAACTATCATTGGCACTTTGATAAGGATTGCATCAAATCTGTAGATTTCTTTGGGTAATATAAACATTTTAACAATATCGATTCTTCCAATACATGAACATAAAATACTTTTCCATTTTTGTGTCCTCTTCAATTTCTTTCCTCAGTGTTTCATAGTTTTCATTATAGAGATCTTTCACTTCTTTGGTTAGGTTAATTCCTAGTCATTTAATTTTATGCACAGCTATTGTAAATGAGGTTTTTATTTTCACATTGTTCACATTTGGCATACAGAAATGTTATTGAGTTTTATATGTTGATTTTGTAATCTGCAACTTTACTGAATTTATCACTCATAATAGTTTTCTTGTGTAGTCTTTTAGGTTTCTCCAAATATAAGATCATATCATCTGCAAACAGGGATAATTTTACTTTTTCCTTTCCAATTTGGATGCCCTTTATATCTTCTTCTTGTTTGATTGCTCTAGCTATGACTTCCAGTACTATGTTGAATAACAGTGGTGACAGTGGGCATCCTTGTCATTTTCCAGATCTTAATGTAAAAGGCTTTCAGGTTTTCCCCATTCAGTATGATATGAGCTGTGGGTCTGTAATATGTGGCTTTTATTATGTTGAGGTATGCTCCTTCTACCCTCAGTTTTTTAAGGGTTTTTATCATAAAGGGATGTTGAATATTATAGAATACTTTCACAGCATTAATGGAAATGGTCATATGACTTATATTTTTCATTTTGTTGATTTGATGTATCACATTGATTGATTTGCATATGTTGAGCCATTCTTGCATTTCAGGGATAAATCCCACTTGGTCATGATCAGTAATCTTTCTAATGTATTGTTGAATTTGGTTTGCTAGTATTTTATTGAAGATTTTTGCATTAATATTCATCAGAGATATTGGCCTGTCATTTTTTTTTTTTTGATATGTCTTTTTCTGGCTTGGGTATCAGGGTAATACCGGCCTTGTAGAATGAGTTTTGAAGTATTTCCTCCTCTGCTATTTTTTGTAATAGTTTGAGTGGGATTGGTATTAGTTATTCTTTTAATGTTTGGTAGAATTAAGTAGTGAGGCCATCAGGCCCTGGGTTTATTTATTTTTTCTTTTTCTTTTTTTTCTGGGAGACTTTTTATTATGGCTTGTATCATTATATGTTATTGGTCCATTCAAGTAAGGATTTTTTTCTGGTTCAATCTTGCTAGGTTGTAGGTATCTAGGAATTTGTCCATTTCTTCTATATTTTCCAATTTATTGGCATATAGTTGCTGATAGTAGCTACTAATCATCCTTAGAATTTCTGCTACATCAACTTTAGTGTTTCCTTTTTCATTTCTTATTTTATTTATGTGGATTATCTCTTTTTTCTTAGTGAGTCTGACTAAAGGTTTGTCAATTTAAATATTTTTTAAAGAAATACCTTTTGGTTCATTAATATTTTGCATTTTAAATTTCAATTTTATTTATTTTTTGCTCTGAGCTTTATTATAACTTTTCTTCTACTAATTTTGGGTTTTGTTTGCTCTTGCTCTATTAGTTTTTTTAAGATGCATTGTTAGATTGTACATTTGAAGTTTTTATTCTTTTCTGATGTAGATACTTATACCTATAAACTTCCCTCTTAGAACTGCCTTTGCAATATCCCATAGGTTTGGGTATGTTGTGTTTTCATTATCATTTGTTTCAAGAAATCTTTTAATTTTATTCTAAATGTCTTCATTGACTAACTGGTCATTCAGGAGCACATTGTTTACTTTCTATGCATTTGTACTGTTTCCAAAATTTCTCGTTATTAATTTATAGTTTTATTCCATTGTGGTCAGAGAAGGTCAAATATACAGAGATAAGAGAATGAAACAGTAATTGTGGGTGGCAAAATGGGAAGGAGAAATTGAGAAGATGAAGCTCAAAGGATACAAAGTGGTACATATGCAGGATGAACAGGCCTAGAGATCTAATGTACAACATGAAAACTAAAGTTATTAATATTCTATTGTATTCAGGATTATTGCTAAATAAAATTTTAGCTGCTTCTCCCACATACACAAAAAATGAGTTAACTATGTGAGAGAATGGCTATCCTAATTTGCTTTGATATAGTTAACATTTTACTATCTATATGTACTCCATAACATCATGTCGTATACTTAAAATATATACAACAAAATTTATTTTTAAAAAAGGAGGGCAAAAAAGTTTCAGTTTTATTAAGTTTAATTAAACAAAGAGTTTCCATTAATAATAAAAATGCATTTTTTCTTTATGTATTGATATTCTGAATTTTTGCCTTATGATGAATAAAGACAGAGATGACTATAAAACACAAAAGGAACAGAGAAATTATTATAAAGGACATGACAATCGAGTGATAAAGGTAATCAACCAAGAAAATAGGAGAATTGAAAGAGGTAAATACAGTAGCTAAATTGTTATACTAAATGCAAGTATTCAGCTAAAATATCTTAAAAGTTATTTTCTGTTATATAACAATAGAGGAATGCAAAGTTAAAAAATGAAAAGAATCAAAGATATTTTATCACCCTATCATTCGAGTAACTGAAAATTCAAAACATTGGCTTTACATACTATCCCACCACAAAATTACATACATGAATTTGCCTATGCATACAAGAATATGCAAACACATAATAACTTATGTTATATTGTTTTAATTTAATTTTTTAACCTGTAGTTTTCCTCTCACTAAACAGGAAAGCTTTCTGCCATTATTAGAAACACTAGCTATGCAGTTGCAAACTTTGTCTTCATTAGTTAAGAACATTATATTAAAACCCGTCTCATTTAAAGCAAAGAAAATAAGAGCAAGTTAGAATACTAGTGATAACATGATATTTAAGAAAAGAGATGATGCACTTATGACTTCATAAATTAAAGAAAAAAAGTCAGAAGAAGGGTAATAAATGTCAAAAGGTGCTATTAAACAAAGGCTGCCCTTTATGGGTCTCATAAGATTAAAAAAAAATACCCAGTGGTGTGTCTACTATCATCCCTGGAATGATAATTGCAATGTAATATCTATCTACAGACTTCATTTTTTTTGGATACCTACCTTTACTTCTAAAATGGAATTTTCAGTAAAATAATACAAGCATGTCTCATAAATTTTGCAGGTTTAGTTCATAACCACTGCAATAAAGTGAGCCACACAAAGTTCTTGGTTTACCAATGTATATGAAAGTTGTTTGCACTACACTGTAGTGTGTGACAGCGTTATGTTTAAAAAATAGTGTACATATCTTAATTTTAAATAACACCTCATTGTTAAAAAATGCTAAAATTCATGTGAACCTTCAGTAAGTCATAATCTTTTCGCTGGCCATGCCTCGATGTGTGTGACTCTAATTGATCAGTGTGGTGATTGCTGAAGCTTGGAGAGGCTGTGGCAATTTCTTCAAGTAATAACGACAGTGATGTTTGCCACATCAACTGATTCTTCCTTTCTCAAGAGATTTTTCTGTAGCATGCAAAGCTGTTTGCATTTTACTTACAGTAGACGTTTTGAAATTGGAGTCAAATCTCTCAAACTGTCTTTGCTTCATCAATTAAATCCTTTGTTGTAATTTTGAAAACGTCAACAGTATCTTCATCAGGTGTAGATTCTACCTCAAGAAACGACTTCATTTGTTTATCTATTAGAAGCAACTCCTCATTTCTTGAAGTTTTATAGTGAGATGGCAGCAATTCAGTCACATCTTCAGGCTCTACTTATAATTCTAGTTTTGTTACTTTTTTCCACCACATTTACAGTTATTTCCTCAGCTAAAATCTTGAACCCCACAAAGTCATCCATGAAAGTTAGAATCAACTTACTTCTAACTCCTATTAATGTTGATATTTTGGTCGCCCCCCAGGATATCATAAATGTGCTAAATGGCATCTAAAATGGTAAATCCTTTCCAGAAGGTTGCCATTTGCCTTTGCCCAGATCCATCTGAGGAATCATGATCTCTGGCAGCTATAGCCTTAATAAATGGATTTCTGAAATAAGGAAATTTAAAAGTAGAAATTACACCTTGATCCCAAAACTGCAGAACAGATGTTGTGGTGGAAGAAATGAAAACATTAATCTCCTTGTACAGCTCCATCACAGCTCTTGGGTGACCAGATAAATTGTCAATGAACAGCACTATTTTGAAAGGAATCTTTTTTTCTGAGCAATATGTCCCAATATACGTAAAATATTCTATAAAATATGATGTAAACAGATGTGTAGCCACTCAGGTTTCATTTTTCTATGTATAGAGCACAGGAAGATAGAGTAAGCACAACTCTTAAGGGCCCAAGCCTTTTTGGAGTAAGTTAGCATCAGCTTTAACTTAAAGTCACCAGCTTTAAGAGTTTTCATTAATATTTAAAATACTTTTATTTTAAACTTTATCCCTAACAAGAGAGTCAGTTTGTCCTTTGAAGGTTTCTTAGGTTTTTTTTTTTGTTTGTTTTTTGGTTTTTTTTGACAGAGTCTCGCTCTGTTGCCCAGGCTGGATGGAGTGCAGTTGCGCAATCTCAGCTCACTGCCACCTCCACTTTCTGGGTTCAAGCAATTCTCCTGACTCAGCCTCTGAGTAGCTGGGACTACAGGTGTGTACCACCATGCCAACCTGATTTTTTTTTTTTTTTTTTTAGTAGTAACGAGGTTTCTTTGAAAGAAAGTCACTGTGTACAGCCCACATTTAAGGAATAAAGAGTTACGCTCTTCCTCCTTGAGGGCAGAGTATTAACATAATTTATTTGGAGTCCTTCTGCAAGAAAGATTTGTCTATTCTCCACATTTACTTACTTATTCAATTTTACATTGAATAAGTAACACATGGATTAGTTTATATCTATTTTAAACTTTGGGCTATAGTCTAATGCTACTTTATTTATTTTGTTTCTTAACTTGTTCCACCTTTGGCCTTTGGGAGCCCTTTCTTTGAATCCTTTTGGTATATCACCACCAAGATTATGGATCATTTCTTTTTTGCTTTTTTTGACACTTCTTTATTTTATGGAGATAAAATGTGCTCCAGGCTCAATCTTGTATGTTTCTTATCCCAACCAGTACAAGAATCAGCCATTTCTCCAAGGAGCCCTTGTTCCTTTTAACAGAAGTTTAGATCCAGCCCGAACTGCAAACCATGTGACTAAGAATATTTTAAACATTTTATCTATCCTGACACTCCAGTAGATACCTAGTGAACTTGGTCATACCACAGTCTGAGAAGTGAAGAATTGGTGCTGTTTTGAGCCAGTAAATTTTTGATAATATATTATACAGCAGTAGAATATTAAAATAGTATACTCCATTGAGATTTATTTTTATTCTCACTCTTATTATTAATATCTTTCATTATTTAGATAGTGTACAGTACAGAAAATATTAACAATATAACTAAGAAATGTCTCAATGTTTACTTCACTTTAGATTATACTTTAAAAAATACATATTGACTTTGAGGGCAAGCATTGAACAAATTACTAAAAGCATTTTCTACAAACAAAAATACACTGACTCTAAGAATCAGCACTGTTCAATTTCCTATGCTATTAGAAATAGTTTACTTTTAAGCCTCTGGCAATAATAAATGTTCATCAGTTGGAAGAAACATTTGTTATGGATTAGTGTTTGGACCACGAAAAGATGCAAACATTTATTAGAGAAAGCTCCCTTGATGTTTAATGTCTTTTGAGACATCAAAAATAAACTCTAAAAACTCTTATGTTCTTTATTCATGTAATTTATGTAGAGCTGTATTATAGAGTAGGGATTACATGCATATTGCCTTGAACTACAATTCTTGGCTTGAATCTTGGCTCTTCATGTCTTGTCTCATCCATAAAGTGGTAATAAGAGTTGTGTCTATTACATAGGATTACTAGGAAGACAAAAGGTGTTAACATGGGTAAACTGTTTACAACATTAAGCATATAATATGTGCAATATATTTGTTTTTTTGCACCTATTAATATGCATATTTCAAAGTTATACTTGTAAAATATATACACACATTTGATTATTATTATTTAGGATCAAATGCTGAAAATCACTTAAAAATCCAGCTGTCCATTCAAAAATTGGAAAAGAAAACTTTCTCAAATACAGAAATATTAATTTAGGGCCTCTAATCAATAATATTAATTTCATATAGTTTTTAAATATGAACAATCTGATTAACTTTCAACCATATAAATAATTTAATATCCCTTTTAATTATTCAGTAAAATGTTTTGATTAAAAACATACTGTGGGCTTAGGGTCTATTACTTAATGTGATTTTGGAGTGAATGATTTGTTTTTAACAAAATTTACTTGGTTAGTATATCCAAGTTACATATGTAATTTGACACTTTATACCCTCAATGGATCTTGTCTGTGAGTTAATTTCTTCAGATTGTCCTCAACAGGTATAAGGTATCATCCAAACCAACTGAAATAAAATTGATTACAACATATTGTAAAAATTATATATGATGTCATGTACACTGACAAATATTTCATAATAAAATTACAATTATAATCAGCATATTTCTATAATGATGGAAGAATAACTTGGTTGAGCATTGGGTCAAAGTCCATTTATTTAAATCTATCAAACCTGTACACATGAAAGATTATTAAGCATACTTCCCTGTAGAAGAGTTCCTTGAACATTTGGCCTCTTAAGCTTAGAAGAATATTCCCTGAATTATTTCATGTACCTCTCAGGGTTTTGTCTTTTTTCATACATACAGGAAAGATATTAGGAAACAGCTGCAAATGGTGGAAGCAGAAAAAAAGACAACAGAGATGGAAAAACCCATTAAAGCAAGTGCTTTGATCCCCAAGGGAATATAACTGATTAAGAACAAAATGCAGAAAGAGAAGTAGGATGGGGTAGAAATAATAAACATTTGCACAAAGCCCAGTCAGCTGGTAAAATGTTTAAGATGGCACATTCCAGAGCTAAAATCAATGTTCATACAGGTTGATAGGCATAACAGTTATGGATCTGAGTCACCACTTGAGACAAAATCAGAGAACACTTTAGCTTTAGGTTTGAAGACATGTTGTTTTCACTTGTGTGCAGAAATAAGCTCTGTGTAACTGTACTGGAGGAAATGACCAGTGTGTTAATTCATACGGATATGCTCATGCATTTATTTCTAAGCATCTGTCAAAAGAAGGCAGCTGAAAAAATTTAGTTGTTTAGATACTTTGTTGAAATTGATGACAGCAGCTGGATTGATACCATCTGGAGTGGCCCCTGCCATGAGGCTGGCTGCAGTAGAGGTGAGGTCATGACTATGCACTCCAGGAATCCGGTGGGAGCAGGGAACAGACTGAAGCCCCGCCCCCTTCCACGTTAGAGGGGCGGGAACCCTGCTCTCCTGAGTACAGCTGCAGCTGCCAAGCCGTGACTCTAGACCTGGGCATCTCTGCATTCTCAGGGGCCCAGGAAGCTCCCTTGTCCCGGCAGGCTCAGAAGTTTCTGCTTTCACTGCCTGGCCTCTTCTCAATCCCGGTGCCTACTCCAGTTTTGGAGCAAAGTTGTGGGCGAGCCCGGGTGCTGTCACAACCTGGCTGGGTGTGCATGCCCTCAGGTGGCCTGGCATGGGCCTGCAGGCACTCCTTGGCACAAACAGCCTGGATGCCATGGCTGGTTAATGACAACAGGTGGCAGACAGGGTCCTGGTCAGAAAGGGATGGATCTGCAGTGAAACTCCTACTTCAGGCCAGGGACAGGCTGAGGCCTGGGGGCCAGGCAGCCAGTCCGTGGATCAGAGTGAGAACTTCTGGTGCTTTTTCCAGGCAGCTTATGGCTGTCCATGGACCAATCAGCACACATTCCTCCCCTCTGAAGCCCCCAAAAACCTCGGGACTCAGCCTGACTCCGGCACGATAACCTGCCTGTGGAGAAGAGATAACCAATGTGGGTCTCCTCTGAGCTGTTTTGTCACTCAATAAATCAACTCTTCACCTTGCTCACTCTCCACTCTCTGTGTACCTCATTCTTCCTAGACGCAGGGCAAGAACTTGGGAAGTGCCAAATGGTGGGGCTGAAGGAACTGTTACACAAACAGGGCTGAAACACACCCCTTGATCACCACGTTGTAGGTGATGAGAAGGAGAGAAGGGAGAAGGAGAGAAGAGCTGAGGCCCTTCAGGAAGCCCCGACTTAGGAGGTCCCCAAGCCAAGGCTGTGACACCCTCTTTGACCGTCTGCAGTTCCTGACATCTCCAAGCTTCTGCTTGCCACCACAATCCCTGGTACCAGCTGTGAAAGCTGCTTGCAGTCCACCTGGTCCAGCTACAGCCTTGTGGGAAGCCGGCACCCGTGCCAGCACCCGGAGCTGCCCACCCCGCTGCAGCTGGCATGCGTAGGTATGCACAGTTGGCTGGACCCCACACTCACTCACTCACACACCCCTCGCCGCTCTGTGCCTGGCTCACCCTTGGCGGACATAGGATTCAGGCCAGTAGCATGAGCAGAGTACAGCCTGCCAGGCCAAGGGAGCAGAACAAGCCCAGCGGGCCCAAGCAAAACCCGGGCAAAGGCCCACTAGCCACAGAAGTTTCTGGACATAAAAGCAACACCTCAAGTATCCCGTGACAAAATGAAAGCATTTTACTAGTTGTTTACATATTTTGTTGAAATCAAGGCATTTTACTAGTAATATACTTTTTCTATTCTTTAACATTATTCAAATTGCAAGCATTTAAAAGAGTAATCGCAGAATTCATTTATACCATCTAATTATTTTTAACTGTAAGTTCTTCAAAATGTACTAATTTTCTCTCTGCTAACTCCAATCTCTATTTGTTATATAGCCCAATAAGTCCTTTTTAAATATGTATTATGAGGACAGTAATGTATTATGTGGTGTGAGTAAATGATGAATAGGTACTGCATCTGCCCACACTGTATTTAAAATGTAGAGGTAAAGAAAATAAAACTAATTGTAACAATAAAATTCCATTAATATAATAAAATATAGGTAGTGACAAGACTTTAACTACAGGTTGCTTGCCTGGTCAAGAGTAGTTTCCATAACTGACTTATTAATCATTATTTAGGCTTATTTTTCACGTTAAATTTGATAATATAAGCAAAATACTTGAAGCATTTCCTGACACAAAGTAAAAGCTCAATATTTTTGAGAATTACCGTTAGCTAAGCTGTGAAGCATTGATAAAGATAGGGATTCGCTCAGAATGGTATTTGTCTTCCAGGGTTTCTATAATTTTGGGTGACATCGAATTACATAATCTCTTCATGTCTTAGTTTTCTCATCCATAAAGTGGTAACAAGTGTTGTACCATTCTGTACATAGGAATGGGCAAAATTTAATGACTAAGATATCAAAAGCAATTGCAACAACAACAAAAAAATTAACAAATGGACTGTAATTAAACTAAAGAGCTTCAGCATACCAAAAGACATTAAGAACAAAGTAAACAGACAACCTACACAATGTGAGAAAATATTTGCAAACTATTCTTGTGATAAAAGTCTAATATCCAAGATAGACAAGGAACTTAGATTTACAAGCAGAAAACAAACATGAGAAATTGTGATATAAGTATAGAAGAGGATAGGAGGAGGTTAATTCCTCATCTCCATGTTAGGAAGCCTAGAGAAAATGTCTGTAATGGAAAAAAATGAGGAAATAGTAATATGAGCATGTTTTGTAGCAATGAGGAGGTAAGTAGCAGAAGACAGCTCAAGTGCTCAAAGCATTTCTTTTTGGAGAGTGAGACCCCAAGTTTGGGATGGTGGGATAGAGGACTGCAGTTTTTCATTATAAGCCTTGTGGAACTGTTTGTCTCTTATGTACACATATTACTTTATAAAATTTAAATTAAAAAAAAAAGAAAAAAACTCCATTAAGAAGTGGGCAATGGACATGAACAGACAGTTGTCAAAAGAAAACATACATGCAGCTGACAAGCATATGAAAAAATGCCAAATGTCACTAATCATTAGAGAAATGCAAATCAAAACCACAATGAGATACCATGTCACGCCAGTCAGAATGGTTATTAAAAAATAAAAATAATAACAGATTCTAGTGAGGTTGCAGAGAAAAGAGAATGCTTATACACTGCTGATGGGAGTGTAAAGTAGTTCAGCCATTGTGGAAAGCAGTGTGACAATTCCTCAAAGAACTTAAAATAGAATTAACATTCAACCTAGCAATCCCATTACTGGGTATACACCCACAAGAATATAAATTTTTCTACCATAAAGACACATTAATGGATATGTTCATCGCAGCACTATTCATAACAGCAAAGGGATGCAGTCAACCTAAATGCCCATTAATGGTAGACTGAATAAAGGAAATATGGTTCATATACACCAAGGAATACTATACAGCAATAAAAACAGTACATGTTGCAAGGTCCTTTGCAGAAACAAGCATGGAGCTGGAGTGCATTATCTTTAACAGACTAACACAGGAACAGTAAACCAAATACTGTATGTTCTCACTTACAAGTGGGAGCTAAATGATGAGAACACATGGACGCATAGAAGGGAACAACAGACACGGGGCCTATTAGAGGGTGAAGGGTGGAAGGAGAGGGAGGATCATGATTAATACCTGGGTGATGAAATAATCCGTACAAAAACCCCATGACAAAATTTTACTTATATAACAAATCTGCACATGTACCTTTGAACTAAAAATAAAAGTTAAATTAAAAAAAAAAAAAAAGGGCTGGGTGCAGTGGCTCACGCCTGTAATCCCAGCACTTTGGGAGGCTGAGGCGGGCGGATCACGAGGTCAGGAGATCCAGACCATCCTGGCTAACACGGTGAAACCCTGTCTCTACTAAAAATACAAAAAAATTAGCCGGGCTTGGTGGCGGGCGCCTGTAGTCCCAGCTACTCAGGAGGCTGAAGCAGGAGAATGGCGTGAACCCAGGAGGCGGAGCTTGCAGTGATCCGAGATCACGCCACTGCACTCCAGCCCCTGCAACAGAGCGAGACTCCGTCTCAAAAAAAAAAAAAGAAAAGAAAAGAAAAGAAAGAAAGAAAGAAAATAAATAAATCACTCTATTTTAAGAACCATACCTAGTAGTAAATTTGTATGGTATTATGTTATTTTAAATAGAGCGAGACTTAAGTGCCCTCCGGGGAGTGGGAGGTGGTGAAACAGTGTGGCAGCATTTTTGGCTATTACAGTAAATGTGATGCACTATGGGTATTTTATCCTTAGCCCAAGGTGCTAAAGATTCTGCAATGAACTGAGCAAATGTGCACAACTCATACTTTCAACCAAAAGGCAATAAATCAATGTTATAAAATAGTAACTAAATAAAATATTGTAAATCTATACAAAGGTGAGGATTTGGGTGAGGCAAATGAGAATAAATTTAGGAAGGGGAAATGTCTGATATTATCACTTCACTTACAGAGGTAGCATTTATGAAAACTTATGATATCTTTATTTAGAAAGTAGGAATGACATTTATATTATTTTTATTCCCAAATAGACCACTTTAATATATTCAGGTACACAATATATTCCTTAGCACAAATCTATTGCTGGAGTTCCTGAGTAAAATTTTTTAATGGGATGCTGTCATACATCTTTGATCACTTCTAGTTCTTTTTCAGTGTTTACAGATGAAGATTATCAGTAGTCCATTTCCTGCATCTTTTACTGCTCTTCTTTATGAGTTGACTCCACATTTCATATCAGAGAGCATCACTAAGATCCTCAGTGACACTGAATTTGGCCAGGCAGCTGCTAATAAGGATATTGTCTTAACTCCAGTAATCAGAATACCACACACCCAAATCCTAAATTATCAGAGCTTTAGCAGAACCATTATGGCATTTTAGAAATGCCATAATGTTTGGAAATGTCATATATTTAGAAATCTATAACCTGATTTTATTATTTTAATGTCCACGTGAGGAGAAATAACTCTTCCTTTTTCTTTTTGTTTTTAAAGACTAAAACCCCAGAGACAGACAGAGCTGAATTATCTAGAAATGCCAGAGGCAAAATGTGTATTACATCCTGGATCAGTAATTAAAATTAAGGAGGAATTCCATTGGGTTTAATCTCAGGGATAAATGGATACCAGTGCTTAAGTTTCACTGAAATTCTACATCTCATATCTAATTCAAAGAAGCTTATTCTGTGAGAATGAAACAACTTTGTTTTTAAAAGAGAAAAGTGATAAGTTAAATAGGGTAGCTCCAATTATGGAAATGAGCCAATTAAATCTCATCTTACTAGGGCCCAATCATGTTGGTTATCTAAGACTAATTATAGTAATGAGGCTGTTAAAACATAATTTGAATTATCACTATATACTCTTTGATGATTTAATTGAATTATTATTATTTTATGATTTAATGAAATGCTCAGCAATGAACTATAAAATTATATTGCTCTATACTATAAAAAGAAATACCATCAACTTGGTACCAAAACATCTATGTGGAAGGAAATGGTTCAACCCAATCTGCTTGGAATGTTGCATACATTTCATTTATCACCAAAATATGAAAACTAATTTTTCATATTCATGTGCATTTATGATTAAGCATGGGGAATAGGAGGGGTTTGTTCATTAGATTAAATTATAGATATAGAAAACATTTCAATGAATGAAATTAGTTGTGAAGTCATATCTTGCTATTTTCTCAAACATGTATTTAGATAATTACAAAACTTAATATGCCTACAAATCCTGCCTTTTATTTATAGTGTTAAGATCATACTTATATTGGATTTTCTGGATTACAGTTTTGATCAACCAAATTAACTCAACCAATGTCCTTTCTCAATCAATCTCCTGCAAGAGATCCTAGTGACCACATGGTTTAATATAAATAGTTTTATTTTTTTTTTTACTTTATATAGTTCAGCTTCTCAGAAACTTCACTGAAGTTGTCGGTTGTTGTGCTTTGGTGGGCTTAATGACCATTGTCTAGTATGTGTGCATATTAACTACATAAAAGCATGTTTCTTCTTGTCCCACAAATTATGTTATCAGGTGCTGTCAGCAAAGGGGTAGTGAATATTTTCTGGTGGTGGATATTCTGTTATGAAACTGTAAATTATTAAGTGGTTCCTAATGAGGGGAAGACTTGAGGAGAAGTGGTAATTTTGTCTACAAGATAATATTTTTGTTTTTTTGGGTTTTGTTTTGTTTTGTTTTTTCAGGTAAAGCAGTGTAAGTGGGAAGTATTTCAAGGTTTTGAAAATCAGGATACTCAGAATTGCCTAAAACCTCCCAAAGTATTCAAGACAGCACCGTGTTCTGCTGATTATTGTTCCTCTTCTTTGACAACTAGCTTTATTAGATAAAAATTTACATGCTTTTATCTTTATTTCCTCCAGCTGACTTCTTAAAGAGAACACTAGTCCCCTTAAAAAGCTATACTACTATAGGTTCCAGAAATGTACTCCACAATATTCATGTTGGATTTCCTCAAACACGCAGTCGGGAAAGCCCTGTATGACTTGGTCCTTGCTTGTATGTCTGCTTTACTTCGTATAATTCCCCTTCTTACATTCTACAGTTTACAAATCCTACACAATTTATACCTCATAATTATCCTGGTCTTTCTCATTCATTCTTAACAAATCTTATAACCTATAAGTATAATGTCTTCTTATCCTTGCCCATGTGGCAAAATTCTGACTGATTGTTCAAGAAACTCCTCAATAACTGCCTTTTCTGTGAAGTTCCCTCTGAATTCCCCAGCATTATATAGCAGTCTTTCTTCTATGTTCTATGATAGATGCATTATTTAGTTTTCCAAATTTTATTTTTTCATTAGCTATTCGTTTTCTTTCTTATAACATTCACTTTATTATATTTAAGTTCTTCAACGTTAGGGTCAGGAAATATATTTTTATATTTTTATCCTTAGCCTGAGCAAATTATCTGCACTTTAGTACATACCAATAACATTTTGTTGAATAAAGAAATGAATATATAAGAGTAAAAACTTGCCAACATATTTTATCCAAAAAAAGAAGTATAGTTGTCTTTTGTAAGCATATAGCCTTAAGGTCAATCTTAATAATAACTTCATCTTCTTTATAGTTGCTTTATTACCATTACCATTATCATCAAAACAACTCATCATATACTTGGGTGTATTATTTTACATATACTCAATAAGGCAATATAAATTATTTCTGCCATTTTCAAATTTTGGGGACATTATTAAAAAATTGTTCTATTTTTGAAATGCAAAGAGAAAATAAAAGGGAAAAAATAGATGATAATATCCAAGAACTGTTGGACAATTTCAGTACATGCAATTGGAATACCAGAACTAGAAAAAGGTCAGAATAGAATAAATATTGGAAATAGTAATGGTCAATAATTTTGCAAAATTAGTGACAGACACAAAACTATAGATCCAGGAAGCTCAGAGAACACCAAGCAAGATTTATATACACATTTATATATAAACTTTGTACTCAGGCATATCATATTCAAACTGCAGAAGACCAAAAACAGTAAGGAAAACTTTAAAGTGGCCAGTGACTAGAGGAATAAGGATGAGAATTACATCGAACTTCTAATCAGAAACCTTGCAAGAAAGGAAAGACTAGGGCAAAATTTTGAAAGTATTTGCTTATTTATTATTCTATACCTAACAAAATTATCTATAAAAAGTAAACGATAAATAATTGCTCAGACAAACTAGAACTGAGGAATTCATCAACAGTGGACCTTCCTTGAAAAAAAATATGAAAAGAAGCTTAAAACCTACATAAAGACAGAAAAAAGCTTTTCATACTGATGTAAATACATAGATGAACATTTTAATGAATGACGGAGAAGACACAAATTGTCAGTGTAGAAGAAGTACAAATAATTTCTATGGATATTCCTCCCTATATGAGGTATAGCATAACTCCTGCTTCTTAAGTGTGGGCTATGCTTACTGACTTCCATGTACAGTAGAGTATCACGGTTAGATACTACAACAATTAGTAACTTTTTTTTCTTTTTTTTTGAGATAGAGTCTTGCTTGGTCACCCAGGCTGGAGTGCAGTGGCACAGTCTGGGCTCACTGAAACCTCCACCTCACAGGTTCAAGCAATTCTCGTACCTCAGGCTCCTCAGTAGCTGGGATTACAGGCATGTGCTACCAGGCCCAGCTAATTTTTTGTATTTTTAGTAGAGTCAGGGTTTTGCTATGTTGGCCAGACTGATCTCAAACTTCTGGCTTCAAGTGATCCACCCACCTTAGCCTCCCAGAGTGCTGGGATTACCGGCATAAGCAACCGTGCCTTGCCAACCATCAGTCATTTTAAAACATCTATTCATGCATAAGACTAGATTATGAGTTATGTATAGGAAGAGGCTATATTTGTGGGTAACTTTAAAGTAGAGAAATCTGCAAAATATTACCTCTGCCAGGTGATCAAGGTCATCATCAAAAGCCGTAAGTGATGTTAGTAGTATGTTATCTTGATACGGCATGATGGAAATGCCACTTTTTTACCTTGTTATCCTCCTTCCTAAATTCCAGAAAACCAGTCTGGTAATAAGAATAACATCCAAAAATTTCAATAAAGGGTGATCCTAAAAAATTCCTGACCATTATTAATTGCCCAGACTGTCAAAGTCACGAAAAATAGGAAACATTGTTATGAAATGTCACAGTTTAAGGGAACCTATAAGGAGACATAAAAACTTAATGTAATATCGATTCCTGGAATGGAGTCCTGGAATGGAAAAAGGACATTAGGTAAAATACTAAGTATGTCTAAATAAGGTATCGGCTTTTGTTAACAATGATGTATTAGTATTGGTTAATTAATCATAAAAGATATACAGTGGTAATGGACAATGTTGATAATAGGGGAAACTAGGAGTGGGGTAGATGGAAACCATCTATACTACCATCACAATTTTCCTGCAAATATAAAACTGTTCTAAAGATAAATTATTCAAAATTAAAACCCAGTTTTTAATCATGCAATTATCTGTTTAAAAGATTTATTTAAAGTCAAGACTTAGAAGCTATCAAGTGCTTGATAAAAATTAACACCAGTTATCACTAATCATGGTGTCATGTACTTCAGTCTGACTCCTATTATAAGGGTTCATTCAAATTTTGGCAGAGATGGTAAATGCCAGTTGATATCTGAAGCAACTTGAGGTCTGCAGATTATTACTGGCCTTTGATGAAATATTGCACTTTGCACTAGTCTAATAGCATGGTAAATGATCTCGCTTCCACCCTAATAAGGAAGAATGCATTCATCGTTTTCGGTTCTAAAATCCATTCTCTATGAGCACTTAATTGACAATTAGTAGGCATTAATAAGGAAATTATGTTGTAAACTGGCAATTAGCACTAAACCATAATTTTATAGTGTCAAAAATCACAATATTTACTGTGCTTGTAATTTAAAATACTAAAACGTATACAAGCATTTTTGTGTCCTAACACCAAAACCCAATGTGGTGTTGATCTCATCACAGAAATCAAAACCCAATGTGGTGTTGATCTCATCACAAAAGATAGATAGACACGTGGGAATGGGAGAAATACTGAGGACATACTGGAAATGAGAAGGTACTGTTATCTAAGTTTCACTCATAACTTCTCAGAGGCTTGATGAACCATGTTCTTCATCTTAGAATAACTTTTATGCAATATATCAGATCTTGAAAGCAGAACTGAATTTCTCATATTCTAAGAACACCTATGATTAGATAGACCAACCATCAGTAATTTTAAAGTTCCTTTTATGCATAAATCATTTACCATGCTGGACTATAGGTTACATAAAGGAAGAGGTTATGTTTTGGTTCTCTTAGAATTTCTTAAAATGCCTAGGACTACCAAGTAATTAATTTTTTTAAATCATCATACTGCAAAAATTGCTTTTGAAATTTTCTGTCCCTCCATCCCTCATCTTATCCCGATGTTTTTAAGAGATCTTTCTACTTGAAGAATCTAATTATCTCAGTATCTAGGTCCTTCTGCCTATAAATAAATTTCCTGAAAGATATATGTTTTACCAACAGACCCCTTAACTCATAACCTGCCTAGAATATCCATCACTCTACTCTTCCTGCCTGGGCTTGCTCCTATTTGAGTGCCATTTGACAACTACTTAAAAATGTGTGACTAAATATTCCATCATCCTTGCCTCAACCAATGTTTCTGGTTGTTTCTTAAAGTTGGCTCAACTAAATATTGAGTTCATGAGGAGATACTATTGTGAAATGGACAAAACTCTGTAGAGAAGAAATCTATTTTCCTCACCCATCACAAGGTTCATTGCTGACACCCTTATAGCAAACCATAGGTTAATGGAAGAAAGGCATATAACGCTTATTTAGCCAAATTTTTACATGACCCAGGAGCTGTCAGAAATAAAGGCCCAAGAACTCAGGGAAAACTATTTTAAGCTTATATTTAATGAAAACTGGAGAATTGTATAGAAATATGATTGGACAAAAGGAGTTATGATCTAATGGTAACAAGCAGAGAAACTTAGCAAGGCCTGTCTATTCAAATTCTTCTTGTTATCTCTGTGCTTTCATTTCTTTCCTCTGGATATAGGGCAGGACATCTGTCACATAAGTGTCTTATGACAAACTTTCAGTGGAAGTAGGTCCGAGAATTCTCTATGGCCTGTCTTCACAGAGAGGTGGAAGAAAGTAACAAAATGATCTTTCTGCTTCTGTTGTTTCCTCAATTTCCTTCAGCTTAAAATACCAAATATGTAAAAATACCATATTTTTGGGTATCATGTTCTGAGTCCTCTAGTCTCTGGCTTCAAATTGCCTGCATTTAAATTCTAGTTCTACCTCTAGTAATATGACTAGAATAAGTTGCTTATGTATCTAACCCTCGGTTTTCTCATATGTACAATGGAGGTAATAATAGTTCCTATTTCATAGGATGATGTGATTTCATGGTATGATGCACGAAAAGCACTTAGAATAATTCCTGGAACACAGATCCTATGTTAGTTAAGAACATCATTCTCATTAAATGCCTCATTACTCTAAGAAGTGTGCCTAATTTGCATCCCAAAGTGGTAAATGTCTCTTCTCACCATACTTTTCTTCATACTACCTATAATGCTAAAGGTCTGTTTTTTGGATACTATTTCCCATGTTGCTTATTGCTGAACTAACATTAATCCAGATAATGGTATATGCCTTCATTTTTATTATTTGGTTAGCTTTTGGCTCTGTCAGTGTTCTATAACACGATATTATCATGTACTAGAGTTGTGGCCTAACTCTAAAGAGAAATATTCTTACGGCATCTGATATGTTCTTTAATAATATCTTTCCTTGTAGAAAACTTATGATCAAGCATTTTGGCTCATGTTTCAGTTTTAGATGTTAACTCATTTGGGTACTCTAAAAGCATCATGTTAAAAGCATATTTATTTTTTGTTGCTTGCAGGTATGTATTCAGCTATTACTTAAGACTACCATCAGTCTAAAACCTACCTGTACTCATGGCATGTAGCACGGATTTGTTTTCAAATCCTGAGCGGGGGGCATCAAAATATAATCCTTTCAGCTGGGCACAGTGGCACACCCTGTAATCCTAGCACTTTGGGATGCTGAGGCAGGCGGATCATGAGGTCAAGAGATCGAGACCATCCTGGCCAACATGGTGAAACCTCGTCTCTACTAAAAATACAAAAATTAGCTGGGAATGGTGGCATGCGACTGTAATACCAGCTACTCTGGAGGCTGAGGCAGGAGAATTGCTTGAACCCGGGAGGCAGAGGTTGCAGTGAGCCAAGATCGTGCCACTGGATTCCAGCCTGGCGACAGAGCGAGACGCCATCTCAAAAAAAAAAAAAAAAAAAAATATATATATATATATATATATACACATATATATAACCCTTTCCTTTGAAAGTACTTTTATCAGGGCATTAAATTATCCAATTGTATTCGTCCTCCAAAATTCACACAATTCAAAATTTGAGTCGTCAGTAGTATAGTCATTATTTTTTTGTTTTCTACTCTTATATAGAGGGGTTTTGAATAGATTTTGAGCAATGACCACTATTTTCCTTATTATTATGCCTAAATTATACAATTCCATGAAGATAATATAATGGAAAGGAAGCTTAATGGTCCATTCAATCTTCCAATAAAGCATTGATAACCACTGAAACTTAAAGTCCAATTCTGCAGTGAAAGTTTTCTAATATTCTTTTTTTATGTTATTTTGCTGATTTTAGGTCATTTTTAGAGCTTAAAGTGAAATACAATGTGGAAATGAGAAAGATATAATTTATCCAACATTCAAAAAATAAAAACTAGGATATAAAATCTGTTTCGTATTTAATATGAGTTAGAAGAATAAAAGAAAATGGGGCATAATGAGTGGCAGTTTAAATATTCTCTTACTTTCCTCCGACTTGGTGCCAAGATAGTATCTTAAGGATAAACATAAGTTCTAAAGAAGTTTGTTATTTTACTAATTTCTTTATTGCATTTTTTCCAGCTGTGCAATTCCTCCAAGAAACAAAAACCCTCTTAGAGGGCTAATCAATATAAACCCTGAGTTCTAGAAATAATCCTAAAACCAATACTGCCGATGCATTTGTAACACACAGGAAGCTAAGTTCATGGGTAGCAAAGACCAAATTGTAAATGAATATATTGCTTCTACAATGCATAATATTTTTGAATACTCAGAAAATTCTGAACAGCAACTTACTCATATCCTATTGGGACCTCAAAATATCTTATATCCAGCATCACATTAATCTCTATAATGAATAAGCTGGTGTAACAAGAAGAGAAAAAAATTAGTATTTCCTGGGAAATAAAGCTAAGTGTCAAGCTGCTTAGCAAATAATATATTGTACTAGAAAAGGGGAAAAAGGCTCATGTTTTCATTGTTAATATTGTGCTTCTAAGTATAAAACTACATTTCATTCCAGGATAGTTATTACTATGGCTTAGAAAATTTAAAATTATAACTTAAATGTAAATATTTTAGGATTTTGGAAATTGATTAGTCTTAGTGTGTTAGAATATTCTTTAGAATATTTAAAATACATATTTTATTGGTCTGAGTTGGATTACTTTTAAATTTCACATTGAGAAAACAATCAATATCCATGTACATGTTATTAAATTTCTCTAACATGCATGTTAATTTTAATTAAAATATTTAATACATGATTCCAAAAATAGCTTAATGTTTTAAACTTTATATTATGGCTCTGTTTCTGTAAATCAGCAAATAATATATATGCAGAATAATGTGATTAAATTTATATTACATAGCAATTCAATAGAAGATCAAAGAAAATAAGTTGTGCTTGTGATTGTAATCCTTTTTGGTAGCTGTTACTTTAACCTACAGGTGAATTGTTTCTATTATTTAATTATTCCAAATTAATACCTAATATTTTAACTTTCAAGAGTAATAGGACAAGGATAATTATTAATTTCACAATAGTTATTCATATCATTAAAATTTTAGAGACTCTTCATTGGGATTTCCACTTTACAGTAATTTTCAAACTTAACTAAATAATGCAAGCAGGGATAAGTACACCACAGATACCATACCATAATTATTATTTTATTATGTTATTATTATTTGTTAATTATTATAAACAATTTATTATTTGTTATTATTTAATTGTTATTTTGTTATTTATATATTAAGAGATGTACTAGGGGAATTTTTAGCAGGGCAATTTGTTGGCTAGCTTAAGTATTTTAATTATTTTGCTCTGAAAATACATTGGTATAATATTAAATACAGTAGCATGTGGATCAGTCCTTTTATGGTGGTTTAAGCGTCATTTTATGTAACAAAAGCTATGGACCAAATTGGAACCTTATTATACTGTGTTTTAACAAGATGTAATTATCATTGTAATGTGTGTTTTTATTTTTCTTTTAGCACTTTTCAATGCCCTATTTGCTCTGCAAGCTGGTTTGGGAATAGCACAGAAAACTCTGGCTGTCTCATGTTTAGTGAAGAAAAAAGGAAAACGAAACCAGGGTTAAATAACTTCATTTATTTAGAACCTGTATCTTAATTCTTTTTTTTTTCTCAAAGTATGTTGGACCTGATACTTTATCATTTCATTTGTTACCCAGGTCATCAGTCATAATCTGAATGAGGCGATAGACTAAAAGAACATTAAATAAACAAATATATGCAAACTCATAGTTTCATCCAGTCAAACCTGGACTTTGAAATACAATTTTGGTTTTCAGATAAGGATTAATAAAAATTCATTTAGTTAGGGTTGTGAAACAGCTATTTGATTCTGGTGTAAAACTAATTTATATTGAAAATATAAGTTCACATAACTAGTTAATATTGGCAATGTGTATGAATCAAGAGGAAAATTACTTTTATCTTTACCCCAGTTGCTCATGATTTTTTTTTATTATTTCGAATAGCATTTCCAAAATCTATGCAAGCAGTCTTATTTTATATTTCTGTAAGGCTTAACTATATTGTAATTTTGTGGACTAGGCTAAATAAAGTTCTCTTAGCATCCTTTTGTCCAGCTAAGTGCTTGTGACTTTAATGGCAACTATTACTTATTACCACTAATTTGCCATTTTTTAAAACTTTGCATTTGTGATACTTGATATGTTTTTCTGTGGCTTTTGATCTTAAAAACAAAAATTAAACAATATATAAACAGGAGGGAAAAGTATACATAGCTTATATAACCAAATTAAATGTAAATTGTTTATAGCCAGTGTCTGAAGTTTATAATTTCTTATGTATCATTAATGCTATTTATGCCAAAATCCAGAAATATGTATCTGTGTAAAAACTATTTTATTCTAGTTTTATTGTATGTATCCTGAAAATAAAATTGTGATATAAAAGTGTCACCAATTGAAAGTGTATAGGTGAAGTTATTTTTTAATCATGTAATTAACTATATTGAGTTATATAAAATAAATTTTCATCATAAAGTTTGATATGTTTTGACAAACATACACTCCCAATGGCTACCATTCCATTATCAAAAAGTAAAATATTTTCAGAATTCCCAAAATTTCCTTGGGCCGCTTAGCAGCCAAACGGCTTCAGGTTCATTCAGGCTGTTAATTTATCAGTGGTTTGTTTCTTTTGTTGCTGGGTAGTATTCTATCGCATAGTGGTACCATCACTTGTTAATTTATTCACCTACTGATGAACATTTAGATTGTATCCAGTTTGGGATTATTATGAATAAAGCTGCTATGATCAGTCATACAGGATAATTTCTTTCAGTATATGTTTAGTTTATCTTGACAAATACCAAGATGTGATATTGCTGCATTGTACCATAATCGTGTTGCGGTATGTACTTTGCAGTACTGTATTTTGCAAAACACTAGCAAACTATTTTCTGAGGTAATTGTACCATTTTACATTCACATCAGTGATATGAGTTTTAGTTGATCCATATCCTTTCCAATATTTAATATTGTCAATCATTTAAATTTAGCTATTATAGTGCTTATGTATCTAGTTGTAGTTTTAATTTGCATTTCCCTAATGACAAATTATATTGAGCACAGCATAATTTGCTTACTGGCTAGTTATATGTCTTCTTTTGAGAAGTGCCTTTTCAACCATTTTGCACATTTGTGACTTGGTTTTTAAATATGACTGAGTTACAGAAGGCTTTAATATACCCTAGATGCAAGTTCTTTCCCAGACATATGGATTTTGTGTATTTTATCTCATTTTCATATGTCTTTGAATCACAGAGGTATTTTATTTGATTGTTTATCATTTTTTTCCAAAATTTGCTTGTATTTATATCATTTAAAAAGGGTTTTTCAACTCCAAGATTATGAGAATTTTTTTCTGTATTATTTTTCCATGTATTTTATAGGTAGGTCTAAGAAAAATGTTAAATTGTGTGTGTAGTAAGAGTTAAGGTCCATTATTTTTTCTTATAAATAGCTAATTGTTCCACCACTATTTGATGAAAATACTATTCTTTCCCCCATTGGAAAACGTTGGTGTATTTGTAAAAAAGTAAATAAACATATTTATGTGGGTCAATTTCTCAACTCTCTATTCTGTTCCACTGATCTGTAAGCTATATCTTTATTCCAACATACTGTCTCGATTATAGTAGCATTATAGTATGTTTGGAAATCTGGCAAATATTCTCTAATTTTCTTCCTCGATTCCAAAATAATATTGGCCATTCCATGTTCTTTGTAATTTCACATAAATTTTAGAATCAGTTGGTTAATTTCAACAAAAAAATAAAACTCCTAATATTTTCATTATGATTGCATTGAGTTTATAGATCAATCTGAGTGGAACTATAAACCACTGCTCAATGAAATAAAAGAGGATACAAACAAATGGAAGAACATTACATGCTCATGGGTAGGAAGAATCAATATTGTGAAAATGGCCATACTGCCCAAGGTAATTTATAGATTCAATGCCATCCCCATCAAGTTACCAAAGACTTTCTTCACAGAATTGGAAGAAACTACTTTAAAGTTCATATGGAACCAAAAAAGAGCCTGCATTGCCAAGTCAATCTTCAGCCAAAAGAACAAAGCTGGAGGCATCATGCTACCTGACTTCAAACTATACTACAAGGCTACAGTAACCAAAACAGCATGGTACTGGTACCAAAACAGACATATAGACCAATGGAACAGAACAGAGCCCTCAGAAATAATGCCGCATATCTACAACCATCTGATCTTTGACAAACCTGAGAAAAACAAGAAATAGGGAAACGATTCCCTATTTAATAAATGGTGCTGGGAAAACTGGCTAGCCATATGTAGAAAGCTGAAACTGGATCCCTTCCTTACACCTTATACAAAAATTAATTCAAGATGGATTAAAGACTTACATGTTAGACCTAAAACCATAAAAACCCTAGAAGAAAACCTAGGCAATACCATTCAGGACATAGGCATTTGGCAAGGACTTCATGTCTAAAACACCAAAAGCAATGGCAACAAAAGTCTGACAAATGGGATCTAATTAAACTAAAGAGCTTCTGCACAGCAAAAGAAATGACCATCAGAGTGAACAGGTAACCTAGAGAATGAGAGAAAATTTTAGCAATCTACTCATCTGACAAAGGACTAATATCCAGAATCTACAATGAACTCAAACAAATTTACAAGAAAAAACAAATAACCCCATCAAAAAGTGGGCAAAGGTTATGAACAGACACTTCTCAAAAGAAGACAATTATGCAGCCAAAAAACACATGAAAGAATGCTCATCACCACTGGCCATCAGAGAAATGCAAATCAAAACCACAATGAGATACCATCTCACACCAGTTAGAATGGCAATCATTAAAAAGTCAGGAAACAACAGGTGCTGGAGAGGATGTGGAGAAACGGGAACACTTTTACACTGTTGGTGGGACTGTAAACTAGTTCAACCATTGTGGAAGTCAGTGTGGTGATTCCTCAGGGATCTAGAACTAACAATACCATTTGACCCAGCAATCCCATTACTGGATATATAATACCCAAAGGATTGTAAATCATGCTGCTATAAAGACACATGCACACGTATGTTTATTGCAGCACTATTCACAATAGCAAAGACTTGGAACCAACCCAGATGTGCAACAATGATAGACTGGATTAAGAAAATGTGGCACATATACACTATGGAATACTATGCAGTCATAAAAAATGATGAGTTCATGTCCTTTGTAGGGACATGGATGAAGCTGGAAACCATCATTCTCAGCAAACTATCGCAAGGACAAAAAACCAAACACCACATGTTCTCACTCATAGGTGGGAATTGAACAATGAGAACACATGAACACAGGAAGGGGAACATCACACACTGGGGCTTGTTGTGGGGTGGGGGGAGGGGGGAGGGATAGCATTAGGAGATATACCTAATGCTAAATGACGAGTTAATGGGTGCAGCACACCAACATGGCACATGCATACATATGTAACTAACCTGCACGTTGTGCACATGTACCCTAAATCTTAAAGTATAAATAAATAAATAAATGTTCAATTTATGAACATAGAACTTTTGTTCATATATATAGGTCTTCTTTATTCTGTCAGCAATGTTATAATTTTCAGTGTACATCTCTCATACATATTTTGTCAAATGTCTTCCTAAGAATTTTTCCTACATTTCCAATGCTATCAAATTTGATTTTTTCTTACATTATTTTTTCATTATTTGTTGTTTTTTTATGAACATACAGTTAAATTCAGTCATTAACTCTAGGAGTTCTTTTTTAGTTTTCCTGGAATATTCTATGTATATAAATTATGAATAGGTACGGTTCCACTTCTTTCTCCCAATTTGTTTATCTTATTTCCTTTTCTTGATTCATTGCCCTTTTTATGGACTCCAATACAGTGTTGATGATAATTAGTCAGAATAAATGTCTTGTTTCTGATCTTATAAAGAAAGCATTTTTATGGCTGAATACTATGCAGCCAGAAAAAATGATGAGTTCCTGTCCTTTGTAGGGACATGGATGAAATTGGAAATCATCATTCTCAGTAAACTATCGCAAGAACAAAAAACCAAACACCGCATATTCTCACTCATAGGTGGGAATTGAACAATGAGAACACATGGACACAGGAAGGGGAACATCACACTTCGGGGACTGTTGTGGGGTGGGGGGAGGGGGGAGGGATAGCACTGGGAGATATACCTAATGCTAGATGACGAGTTGGTGGGTGCAGCGCACCAGCATGGCACATGTATACATATGTAACTTACCTGCACATTGCGCACATGTACCATAAAACCTAAAGTATAATAATAATAATAATAATAATAATAATAAAGAAAAAAATAAAGTTACTTTTACATTAATTATAAAAAAAAAAGAAAATAGATGAGATCTCTCTGCAATGGTTTTTGCAACTTTCTGTTAATCTATAATTATTTCAAAATATAAAGTTAAAAATAATTAAAAAAAAAAAAAAAAGAAAGCATTTTGTCTTTCTCCGTTAACTCTGATTTTGTTAGATTAAGGTAGTTTCTCAAGATGGATGGTAAATCATATGATTTTTTCTTCTCTATTCCATTAATATAAGCAATTACACTGATTAATTTTGAATATTAAACAACCTTACATTCTCTCTGACTTGGATGATCAAAACTCAGAGGTCTCCCAGGACTTTGTGAGCTCTGGAAATTATTCATCTTTTAACTCTATGCTACCTGCTTTTTGCCTAGTCTGCTGGAGTCTCAACAGACCCACATTTGGTTCAGCATCTAATCAAAGACTCGAGGTGTCCGCTATGGAGAGCTCTATGTTATTGTTGCTTCATCCTCTCTGATACTCTACCTGTAAATTCCAGCTTCCTTAGGCCCTCCACGCTCTGATCTCTGGCTCTTCTATTCAGTGAGAGCACCATGCTCAGCGTCGGTTCCCTTTCTTGGAAAGAAAGGAAACCAAATTTGTTTTCCTTTTCTCAGAGATAACAATCCTGTGCCTCCTGTTGATCAATGCTGAAAAGTTTATTTATTTTGTTTATTTTTGAAAAATTAGGATATAATGGGAGGAAAAATCTAGGACTGTTTACTTCATCATGTCCAGGCATCTAATTTTCATGGTAATACTTAAGGAAGCTATAATACTTAAATAAAAATAATACATTTCTTTTGGGATACTTTTTCCTCGTCCTGTGGAGAAAAGTCCAAACTAATAAATGAATTATTGTTAGAATTTCTTTCTTTTTTTTTAACAGTTCAGAAGTTTTTAATATATTTACATAGTTGTGCAACTGTCACCACTATCTAATCTTAGAACATTTTTGTCACCCCCATAAGCCACCCCGTATCCATGAGCAGTCACTCTCCATTCCCCTTGAGCCCCCAACCCCTGTCAAGTACTAATCCACTTTCTCTATATATGTATTTTCCCATTCTGGACATTTCACATAAATGCAATCATACAGTGTGATCTTTTGTGCCTGGCATCTTTCACATAGCATGTTTTCAAGGTTCATCATATTATAGCCCATGTCAGTACTTCAATTCTTTTTAGAGATGAATAATATTCTATTGTCTAGTTACAGACATGCTACATTTTGTTAATTACCATCAGTTGATGAATATTTTGACTAGAATTCAGGCACCATACTTTTATTTTTAAACTTTCATTTTGAATTACTTTCACACTGTTGGAAAATTAGTACAATTATTTCTTATACGCCCTTCTCCCAGACTTCCCAATTATTAACAGCTTATATAATCACAGTACAATGATCAAACACTGATACAATACTATTATCTCATCTAAAGACCTTATTCAAATTTCTCCCTTTGTTGTACTAACGTTCTTTTTCTGGCACAGCATACAACCCAGGATTACATAAGGGGGGAGGGATAACTTTAGGAGATATACCTAATGTAAATAACGAGTTAATGGGTGCAGCATACCAACATGGCACATGTATACATATGTAATAAACCTGCACGTTGTGCCCATGAACCCTAGAACTTAAAGTATAATAATAATTAAAAAAAAGACTATGGAATTTCTATTCTGACCCATCAAGCTGTATTCTGAATAGTGCAGGGAAGAAAATTTACATATGTGAAGTTGGTTTCCAAAATCTTAGATTTTTATTTGGTTAGTGTTCAAACTTTGATTTTGGCTAAAGCAAGACCAAAATGTGTCATATCGAATGACTACATATTCTCCCCAAATGCTCATAATTACACTTTAAGTATAATTTATGGAATATTAATTGTGTGTTTCTTTCACAATCTAAATATTTATGTCAAGATGTCATTAATGTAATACATGTTGATCTCTGTCTCTTTTTTAAAGAGTTGCAGACATATCTTGGATTGTAAGTGTTTACTACTGAGAGATCAAAGTCAGGTTTGCTTCTCACAAAATTGGCATGTCTAGTTTTTGGTAGAAATAACTATAATTTTACTAGTATAAAATAAACTTCTATATATTTACCTTTCCTTTATGGGGAAAATAGACTTAATTTTAACATTTTAAAAAACAATAGGATGAAAATGAAACTAAATTATTCACGCAATATCATTTTCAAAATAATGTCACCTAAAAATTAATATATTTTGGTAGAATTGGCCATGATTTAGTGAATAAAGCATTCATCTTTTAATGAAAGTGGTAAATATAACAATTATTTGTGATTACCATTCAGGAAGACTCAATCAGAACTAACATAAAAGCTTCCCTATCTAAATGTGTCCATTTCTTATTTTTAAGAAAAAAGAAAATAAATATTTCATGTTTTTATACAGGAATATAATTTTCTTTTGGAAGACAAAATTAATTTTATTTTACATAAAACTTCATATAAGTTTATAAGATAATATGCAAATTATGTTCATTTTGGCATTATTTGGACCTGTGAAAAATTATAGACCACCTGAATACTTTGTAGTAGGGAATCATTAAATAAAAGATGGTCATTAAATGCCAGTAAAAATAGATACATATCTGATAATAAAATTTCAAAAATATTATTAAATGAAAAATGGTGTTTCATAAAGATATTTGTAGCATAATATAATTATATAACTTGTCAGAAATCACAGAAGCATGATATGTATTTCATATGAACCCATATCCAAGTATTTGTGTGTGTGTGTGTGTATAGATAGATAGATAGATATTCACATGTATACACATATAAAGACCTAAGATGCTTATTCACCAAATGCATGATCATGGTTGCTTCTTAGGTAGAATAGAGTTATGTGAATGAAAATAAAAGTAACCACATAGTTATCAGTTACATTTCACTTATAAAGGGTATTCAATTAGGAAAAGAGGAAGTCAAATTGTCCCTGTTTGCAGATGACTTGATTGTATATCTAGAAAACCCCTTTGTCTCAGCCCAAAATCTCCTTAAGCTAATAAGCAACTTCAGCAAAGTCTCAGGATACAAAATCAATGTACAAAAATCACAAGCATTCTTATACACCAATAACAGACAAACAGAGAGACAAATCATGAGTGAACTCCCATTCACAATTACTTTGAAGAGAATAAAATACCTAGGAATCCAACTTACAAGGGACATGAAGGACCTCTTCAAGGAGAACTACAAACCACTGCTCAATGAAATAAAAGAGGATACAAACAAATGGAAGAACATTCCATGCTCATGGGTAGGAAGAATCAATATCATGAAAATGGCCATACTGCCCAAGGTAATTTATGGATTCAATGCCATCCCCATCAAACTACCAATGACTTTCTTCACAGAACTGGAAAAAACTACTTTAAAGTTCATATGGCATCAAAAAAGAGCCCGTATCACCAAGTCAATCCTAAGCCAAAAGAACAAAGCTGGAGGCATCACGCTACCTGACTTCAAACTATACTACAAGGCTACAGTAACCAAAACAGCATGGTACTGGTACCAAAACAGAGATATAGATCAATGGAACAGAACAGAGCCCTCAGAAATAACGCCGCATACCTACAACTATCTGATCTTTGACAAACCTGAGAAAAACAAGCAATGGGGAAAGGATTCCCTGTTTAATAAATTGTGCTGGGAAAACTGGCTAGCCATATGTAGAAAGCTGAAACTGGATCCCTTCCTTACACCTTATACAAAAATTAATTCAAGATGGATTAAAGACTTAAACGTTAGACCTAAAACCATAAAAACCCTAGAAGAAAACCTAGGCATTACCTTTCAGGACATAGGCATTTGGCAAGGACTTCATGTCTAAAACACCAAAAGCAATGGCAACAAAAGCCAAAATTGACAAATGGGATCTAATTAAACTAAAGAGCTTCTGCACAGCAAAAGAAATGACCATCAGAGTGAACAGGTAACCTAGAGAATGAGAGAAAATTTTAGCAATCTACTCATCTGACAAAGGACTAATATCCAGAATCTACAATGAACTCAAACAAATTTACAAGAAAAAACAAATAACCCCATCAAAAAGTGGGCAAAGGTTATGAACAGACACTTCTCAAAAGAAGACAATTATGCAGCCAAAAAACACATGAAAGAATGCTCATCACCACTGGCCATCAGAGAAATGCAAATCAAAACCACAATGAGATACCATCTCACACCAGTTAGAATGGCAATCATTAAAAAGTCAGGAAACAACAGGTGCTGGAGAGGATGTGGAGAAACAGGAACACTTTTACACTGTTGGTGGGACTGTAAACTAGTTCAACCATTGTGGAAGTCAGTGTGGTGATTCCTCAGGGATCTAGAACTAGAAATACCATTTGACCCAGCCATCCCATAACTGGGTATATACCCAAAGGACTATAAATCATGCTGCTATAAAGACACATGCACACGTACGTTTATTGTGGCACTATTCACAATAGCAAAGACTTGGAACCAAGCCAAATGTCCAACAATGATAGACTGGATTAAGAAAATGTGGCACATATACACCATGGAATACTATGCAGCCATAAAAAATGATGAGTTCATGTTCTTTGTAGGGACATGGATGAAATTGGAAATCATCATTCTCAGTAAACTATCACAAGAACAAAAAACCAAACACCGCATATTCTCACTCATAGGTGGGAATTGAACAATGAGAACACATGGACACAGGAAGGGGAACATCACACTCTGGGGATTGTTGTGGAGTGCGGGGAGGAGGGAGGGATAGCTTTAGGAGATATACCTAATGCTAAATGACGAGTTAATGGTTGTAGCACACCAGCATGGCACATATATACATATGTAACTAACCTGCACATTGTGCACATGTACCCTAAAACTTAAAGTATAATAATGATAAAACAAAAAAATAAAAAAAGTAAAAAATAAAAAATTAAGTTATTAAACATGTATCTTACATTATGGTAGTGAATATAAAAATGTTTACTATATAATTCTCTACTTTTCTGATTATGCAAATTGCTTCCATAACAACTAAATATATTTCAATATGTAGATAGTCGTTAAATGAGTTGACATACTTTTTCAAAAGTCCTTCAAATTAAAATATGATACTGTCATTTCACTTTATTAAATATCTTTTAACACATTAATATTGTTGATAATTATTGTCATTATTATATCTATTAGACTATTATGAGACAAATTTTTATGATAATGTATGTGAAATTCAATATAATACATACTAAAAACAGTTAAATTATACTGTTTATTAGTTGAGCTTCTATAATAAATTTTTTGATAGAAAAATACTCTGTCAGTGTACCAGAAGACGTGTAATTTTAGAAAGACTAAATTAAAACAAGGAAAAACATGCCATATAAGTTAAAATGTGGTCTCCTAAAGTGATACTTATAATACTTATAAAAATTACCAATAATATCAACTTAACCTCAAAGAGTTATTTCTTTGTGCCATATTTTAATTATCTATATATCTATCAATCAACCATTTTATTCTCACAATAATTTCATGAGTTATTCCCAATTGACAGACAGGTGAGCAAACTGAGGCCCAAAGGGTTTAAGTAATTTGCTGAAAGCTACAAGCTAGTAAGTAGTGAAAGCAGTTTAAATTAAGTCTATTTAACTTAACCATGCCATGTTTTCAAACACCACACCCTACAGACTGTCAAAATATTTCCAAGCAAAAACAAACAAACAAACAAACAAAAAACATGTACTTACTACGTGCCCAGCTTAAAGAGAGAAATTATCTCTTCATTTCAAGCCGTCCATTTGTCCTCCTCCAATCATATTTCTCTCCTAAACTTCAAAAGAAAATACCTTCATTACTTTGTGAGCTCATTCCCTTAGTTTGATTTATGGTATTATCTCATTTGTATAATCTCATAATAGCATGTAAGACAACAACATATATGGCTTAGTTTTATTTGAAATTTTGAATTAATTAAATCATTTCTCATATATTCCTCTGTGATTTGTTTATTTAGGTTTCAATTTTATGTTCACTGGTGATAATGATGAATCTACAATTCATTTTTACTACACGAATGTTTATTTTTGCTTTAAACAGTGTTAATGTTAAAAACATTTTTGTACACATCTTCTGTTCACAACTACAATAGTTTCTGTAATGTATTTACCTAGGTATGAAATTGCTGGTCACATGATATGAATTATTTCAACTTTTAATGATAATACTGAACTACTTTCTGTGGTTGTAGAATTATTTTCACTCACAACACTATTTTTACCCCACAACTGGTATTCATCAAAATCAGGAATGTAAATAAATTCATTTGTGTGTCTCATCTATGGGCCTATTATGTGCTCCTACTTTTCTTGATTCTAGATTCTTCTATTTAGTTAAATCATACTTTATCATGGTCCTTATGATGTGTGCTTAATTTGCATTCAGATGTATCCTTTAATTGACCGTCTTTCCTGGCTGCCTGTTATCCTGTAATATTCATTCTTTATTTAACTTAATGCATGTATTGAGTAAGTAATTTCCTATATAGAATGAGTTCAGGGACACAAGAAACAGCCTGGCGTTCCTTGGATTCCTCTTATGGCTGAAGCCTAAAATTATACAATTATATAATCATAGTTAATATTTATACCTGAGAGCCTTAATATTAGAAAAAAACACCAGGGATGTTGAATAATATATATAATTAGCCTTAAGAGGACACAGCTGAATACGCATGTCTGGGGAAGTGTAAGCAGTAGAAAGTTTGTGCCCATGGAATAGAAATTTACAGCAGTTTAAGGATAAACTTGAGAGCACAACATGGGCTTTATTTTTATGCTTAATATATATGCTGAGATTGAGGGTGCTAGTGATCAATACTTGCCACTGTATTCTACTATATAACTTGTTTTATTACTAAAATTACTATATTTTTCTGTCTTCTCTCAACTGTTTCTCCAGAAAAAAACTACTGGATACATATTCTCTCAAAATGACAAAAATTACTGAAAAATATTTTCTGCATTTAATTTTCATAAATTTAACTATTTGATTGAAATATATTTTACCTTAAAATACTTTCGTATTAGAGTTCTCCAGGTAGACAGAACCAATAGGCTATACATACACATTGTATAGATAGATAGATTAGATAGATAGATAGATAGATAGATAGATAGATAGATAGATAGATAGATATAATGGGGCTTTATAAAGGGAATTGGATTATGGAGGCTGAGAAGTCTGACCAAAAGCCATCCAAAAGCTGAAATACCAGTGAAACTTGTAATGTTGCTCAGTCCAACTCTTAAAGTCTCAGAATCAGTAAAGCTAATGATGTAACTCGCAGGCTGAGGCCAAAGGCAGGAGAACCTTGGGGAAGAGCTGGTGCAAATTCCAGAGTCCAAAGGCCAGAGAACTTGGAGTTCTGTCGTACAAGATGTAGGAGAAGAAAGGTGTCCCCTCTCCAGAAAAGAGAGACAGAGAGTCAATTTACCTTTCCTCTCCCTTTGTGTTCTATCTAGGCCCTCAGCCAACTAGATGGGGTGTGTCCACATTGGGTGAGGACAGATCTTAGTTCACTGATTCGAATGCCAGTCTCTTCCAGAAACACCCTCATAGACATATCCAGAAATAATGCTTTACCAGCTGTTTGAGTGTCTCTTAACCCAGTCAAGCTGACACTTGAAATCACTGATCACATATTTCAACCAAAATAATTTAAACATGAATAGTTTAGGAGCAGAAACTGACAAGGAAAGACATTCTTTTAGGGAGAAAGATCTTCCATATTTTCTCAAATAATGTGAAGACATTTAAAAAATTGTGTATGCTCACAAAATAAATATAATTATATTTGAATATATT
Source organism: Pongo pygmaeus (assembly GCF_028885625.2). Classification (NCBI taxonomy): domain Eukaryota; kingdom Metazoa; phylum Chordata; class Mammalia; order Primates; family Hominidae; genus Pongo; species Pongo pygmaeus. Next base: position 58,759,170 of record NC_072383.2, on the reverse strand, counting down.
TTATAAATTATCACCATTTGGTTTCTTATGATAATGCAGTGGTTATTCTTATCATTGTTTCCGGTAACAAATGCAGTATGTTCTTTTTTACACGTTGCCTTTAAGATTTTCTTCATATCATTGAGCATCAGCAATTTGATTGTAATGTGCTTTGGAGCTGTTTTATCTCTTTATTCTGCTTGGGGTTCATTGAACAGCTTGGATATTTTGGCCTATAGTTTTCATAAAAATGTGTAACAATTAATCCTTCCTATTTTTTATGCTCCAATTTCCCTGTTTTCATAGGCTGACACTTCAATTACATGCACATTACACTTCTTGATGTTGTGCCATGGACCATGTTGTTTATTTTTTCAACCCTTTTTCTTTTTATGTTCAATTTGTATAATTCCTATTGCCCTCTCTTCAAGTTTATTTATCTTTTTATTTGAAGTCTCTAGTCTGCTATTAGGTAGATTCAGTGCATTTGTCATTTTTAGGAGATTATATTTTTCATCTCTAGAATCCTCTGCTGATTCTCTATTATATCTTCTATTCCTCTATTTATATCCCTGTGAGTTTCCTCATTATGTTCAATTTTTCCTTCCAATCTTTGAATATATTGTTAGTGCCTGTTTTAAAGTCCTTTGATAATTCTAAAATCTCTGACATTTCTAGTTTGTTTCTATTTATTGATTTTTGTCCTGATTATGGATCACATTTTTTTCTTCTTCCATTGCTTATTAATTTTTAAAGACATTATGGATGCTATGGTTTTTATATTTCAAGATTTTGCTTCCTTGCTCAATTAGAATATTAAATTAGTTCACTTTCAGATTAGCTTGATCCCGTAAGCTTTGTTTTTTAGCTTTGTTAGAATGAGTTTGAAGTAGTCTTATCTCTAGATCTAGATTAACTCTATTCCTAAAGTATTCCCTGTCTGGGGTATATATACAACACTTGGAGAGTTCAAGAAATCTCTCTATGGTCATTATTTGAAACTCAAGTGTCTCACAACCCCAGGTTGTTCAGCTCAAAGTTTCCCAATAATTGCTCTTTTTATGGTAGATGTTGTTTTTATTTTAGTGTTCTTTGGTCCCTTGGAGCCTTGCTCGATGCATCAGCGGCTTTGTGTATGTGAAACAGTCAAAGGATTGCCTATGATATTTCTGGATCTTTTTTTCGAGGTATCTCTTCTCTCTATGGTGCTCTGTTCCACAAATTCCAGCGATCAAATAGCTCCAAACTCTAATACCTCTCTCTCACAATAAAACTACCATGCTCTGAGTTTGCCTTCCTTGTGGGAAGCGGGGGACTCCTCCAAGTCTGGAGGAGACCTTGACAGAAAGCTGGAGCAACTGTGACTCATTGTCAAAAATCTGTGATGAGTCTGAGATTTACCCTACTTACAAGTTAACTAGTTAACCTGCCATAGTCTCATGGTTGCTGGTAGAAGACACTATACAGGGTCAGAGACCAAAAGACTTTATATTACTCATGGTACTGCAGCATAATAAACTTTATGTGAGTTTACCTTGTCCCCGAAGTCCCACAGAAAGGCCAATGTGAATGCTACACATGCACTCAGTTTGTGTCACAGCTAAAGAATCCAGAGCCTGGTGAATTCCAATCTTTTTTTTTTTTTTTTTTTTTTTTTTTTTTGAGACGGAGTCTTGCTCTGTTGCCAGACTGGAGTGCAGTGGCAAGATATCTCCTCACTGAAATCTCCGACTCCCTGGTTCAAGCGATTCTCCTGCCTCAGCCTCCCAAGTAGCTGGGATTACAGGTGTGTGCCACCATGCCTAGCTAATTTTAGTGTTTTTAGTAGAGATGGGCTTTTGCCATGTTGGCCAGGATGGTCTTGATCTCCTGACCTCGTGATCCACCCACCTCGGCCTCCCAAAGTGCTGGGATTACAGGGAATTCCGATATTTTATACTGGGTTTGCCAGCAAACCTGCCCAACCTTTTTCCAGGAGGAAGAGACTCTCTGTTCCAAGCCTGTTTGTTATATAAGTGTACTTGAAAAGAAGGATTGGGTAAAACACTGTCAGTATTTCTGCTGACATGTACAGAAATGTGAAACACCTGTGGAGGACTGACTCTCAACATTTGCCTCATTTGTTTCCGTTCTATTATGGTTCACCATCCTGTGCAGCCTATCATTCAAAATGTGAAAACAGTTACTTCATAACTTATAATTCACCCACTTTTACAGTTGTTTGAAAAGAGAAAATCAGTCAGATGACAGTGACATCAAAGAAGATATTCCAGTTGATATTTCTTTGAGGTTATCAATTTAAAATAAAATACAGCTCAGATAATCAGAAATCTTTTGAAAAATATGACAAGTTGCAAGATGTTTCCAGGTATAGTAAGTATTTCTTGCATGAGTTAAAGATTTTTAAATCTATTTTTAAAATTTATTCTTTTATATATACATATCTATGTATGCATATCAATGTATGCATGCATATATTTATACATACATTATACTTTATTAGACATTTGTTAATTATGGTTTATGTATACCTTAGACCTTTAAAATAGAAAATATGTTCTAGACTCACTAAAATTATTTTTCCAAATCTTTTTTCTTCTGCAAAATATAGTTTACACCTAGAATGTCCTCTCTTACTTTTTAACCCAGATCACACCTTTTTTTGTCCTTTAAGACCAAACTTAAATGTGACTTTGTTTATAGAACACATAGTTTTGAGTTCCTATTCTAAGCCACACTACAAAGTTTTTAGGTAAATCTTCTGGACACAAAGGTTTGAGAATCACTTTCTTTATGATGAGGACTCTCTCTCTGATGTTAGTGAACAATTTTGCAATTTTATTTTTTGGTAATTTTTTTCAAATGCACTAACTCTAGAGGCAATATGGAGAATGATAGGGAGAGAAAATTATAGGCAGAGAGATAAATTTGAAGATAAGAGTTGATAGGGAACCGCAGCAATGAGAATTTGATCAGTAGTAGTGGGAATGTAGTTGGCAGTGAGTTGACAACATGAATGGACATTTAAGAAAAGAGAATCAGCTGGGCTTTAGGATTGCTTAGATGTGGGCAATAATAAGAGAAACTGTTATAGGATTGCTATTTATGAGATTTTATTTAGTTCTCCAGGTAGAAGATTATCCAACACTTTCCCAATATCTTTTACAAAACATTTTTTTTTTTTTTTGGGAAGGAGTCTCGCTCTTGTCCCCCAGGCTGGAGTGCAGTGGTGCAATTTCGGCTCACTGCCACCTCTGCCTCCTGGGTTCAAGCGATTCTCATGCCTCAGCCTCCCGAGTAGCTGCGATTACAGGTGTCTGCCACCATGCCCGGCTAATTTTTGTATTTTTAGTAGAGAAGGGATTTCACCATGTTGGCCAAGCTAGTCTCAAACTCCTGGCCTCAGATAATCCACCCACCTCAGCTTCCCAAAGTGCTGGAATTACAGGCATGAGCCACCACACCCTGCTACAGAACAGTATTTTAATATAATGTATTTTATATTTCCCTTTTTCAATTACATTTTAGGATGGCAGTAATCCTAGGTACATGCTGATGCAATCTCCAAACATTGCTGAATGGAATTAAGTAAGCCAGACACAATTTAGTAACACATTAACTCCTTCTTTTTTCCCACTGGGTAATCATGCCAGGTGAAGGAATTTGATATGGACAGGCACCACTGAGTTACTCACAGATATAATGGAACTACGAGCTTTCACATCAAGTCCTCACTTATAACTTTCTAAAGCCCAGGTCTATATCCTTTCTTTTTTCCTTTTGTCTCTCAATGTTCACTTCTCAGGAGTGTCCCCTATTAATATCCACAGAATAATAGACTCAATTAAGTTGCATTAATTCTGCTCTCAACAAATCATGCACCTTATATGCATTCCTTGCACTAGCAGTAGAGACTCTGAATTAATGCTGACCATTGGAAAATTCTACAAACCTTATTTAGTGCATTTGAAATCATGAAAGGCAGGCTGTCAAGCAAACACATAATGCTGGACTGCTGAACATAGCTCCCAGCATATTATTTTCCTACCCATTATATCTCTTCTACTCTCCTTGAATTTCCATACTCTTTTGATCTTAAAAAAATTTTGAAAACCAAAAAAAAAAAGTTTCTAATTATTGCCCACGCTTTGTTTTAGTGATCAGTTTTGCTTTAAACTTGTATAGAAGGTAAAGACTAAAACAAGTACCTTTGTTATTTTCAAACTATTTTGAACCAAAAACTACCTATTTGAATCAAGTTAAATATGAAAGTCCAAAATACAAAATATGAACTAAGTAAAGTAGAACAATATTTGGCATGGTATGAAAAATGATATTCTTTATTGTTACCCAGCTCATGCCAACTATGCAAGTTTCATTGTAAAGTAGAATATTCAGGCAGTTGTAGGAAAAGTATTTCCTAAATACACAGAAAAAAGGCTAGAGTACATGTCTCCTGTTGTTTACCTCTAGAATGTGTGTTTTTAAAAAGGCAGTACAAAATTAATACTTGGACAGAGAGGCTTTTCCAAAACCTACAATCAGCAGATGTTTTTGTCACAGGGTCCCAACTCCACTTTTCTAGGAGTCAGATATTCTCTGTGCTTGCTTCTAGTAAAAGTAAGAAATAACTGTAGGATATCTTACTAGTAAATAATTTCAAAGGTAACAGTATTAGAAATTGCATTATAATCTAAAGTAAACAAAATTGCATGCACACATTATATCTTGCCTTAGGACTAAAACCCCAATTTCCTTAACATTATTATAGCATTAAGAAAGAAAAATAATGGGTAACTAATAAATTTTAAAACCTCAAAGAAACAAACCACAAAAACAATAATAAATTTAAGAAAGCTTGAAAGTGTCAACAGTTGTATGACACAAATGGCTCACTTTACTTTTGTACACTACAATTCTCAATGCTTCAAAGAAGAATTTATTCAGATGATCTCTTAGTTTTCTCCCAAAGCTCTAGAATGCTTTGATACTGTATGAATAGATCATTTTCAACCAGCATATTAATTCAGATTAAGAAACAATTTTAGCTACAACTTTATTTTAACTTCACTTAATAAAACTTTGACAATCTTTTTGAGTTGTTCTAATTGGCACACTTATTCTTAGTTGAAGTACTTTCACTAAGGAAAGTATGACAGAAAGGACTGAAACAATTAATCAATTTAATTTGGCATATGTTCTTATGTTTGAGCTACAATCTTCTGTTTCTAAGAACTCCTTAACTGTCATCTACTTTCTTCTATTGCCACTTTCCATCATTTTCTAATAATAGAAACTATGCCATGTAACCATATCCATTATTAAAAAATATTAACTTGACTTTCAAAATATATTGCTTTGACTCAAACATAAAGCTTGCTTTATATTGTTTGCATATACTGTTTTGCATATAGTTTGCATATATTGCTTTGTTTTATGATGAAGTGTTAAATTTAAGGGTTCCCTGGAGAAATGTAAATAAATATTATTAACGGAGTGATAATTATTATGAATGCATAACATTATCCTTCCTTTTATGTTTACATAGATAACAAAAGTATTTCAAGCAGTTATCATTTTTAACTTGAATAAGCATGTAGTTATAGAAGTCAAGGAATGAAAAGAAAGTCCTATGTACCTAAAGCAAGCTATTCAAAAAATATACATGAATCACAAAAATATACAAAATAATTTTATTAGTTTCTTTATTAATGACTAGATTGGCTTCTACCTTGGTTTATGTAAAATTCTCTAGAAAAAAATATAATATGGCATAACTTATTCTCAAATAAGAAACATTATTTTGAAAAGATCAATAATTTTGTATCTTTCCAAATATATTACTGTTAGATAACAGCACAAGCATTATTTAAACAGCACAGAAACAGGTGGCTAATTTTAGAAAATAAGTTACATGTAGAGAATATAACAAAATTAGGGGGTAGAATGCATGGAGCACAGGAAAAAAAAGAAAACCTGTAAGAAAGAAAGGAAACTCTAACCAAAAAAGTCATTGTAAATAGTAAAGACAAGTGGGATTCAGAGTCTGGATGTTCTAGATGTCCAGACTGTTCATGGTAAAGTTAGCCATATGACAGTATGGATAGCACAGTGACTCTATTGAAAAGCTAATCATTTTAGAAATAGTTTATAAGATGTAGCTCTGGACCCACAATGTATATTTACAACCTAATAGGAAGCTAAAACTTTTTACATACAACATAGCAATGACTCTTTTCCCTGTCATTAAAAAGCAAACAAAAAATTCAAACCACCAAATAAATTTATAATAATGTTGAATAAAGGTGCTAACTTCTTAATGATTGTCATAGGACTAGTTTTAGAAAATAGAAGATAGGGAACAAAAGAGAAATAGACATGCACATAGAGTATTTGGATTTTCATGGACAAAATAGAATAACCTGTAATGGTCAATTGGAGAGACATTATTTGTATTGTTGGTTATTAAATGCTGTAAACGTTGGTTATTAATTGATAAATGGTACTAATATATGCAAATACATATATATGCAAATACACGTGTCTACATGTGTATTAGTTTAGACTAGGTAATACCACAGTAAGGAATTATCTCCCAAATCCCAGTGGCTTAATCCAATAAAGACTATATCTTACTCACATAACATGTTCATCATGGGTCAGTGTGGTCTCTGCTATACACAGTGACTCAAATATCTTGGATAGGAAAGCTCTGTTACCTTGAAATTGCGCTATCAGAGATATATGACTTCTGCCGCTGCTGGAGGCTCTTGTATTAGCCAGTTAAACACTTTGCCTTAGAAGGACACACAATTGCATGCACACATTGTATCTTTATTTTTCACACAGATTTCATTGGCTGGAACCAGTCATTTGGTCCTGCATAACTAAAAACAAGCAAGAATAATCCTCTCATGTGTCCAGGAGAGAAAAATGGATATAGACGGATGTATATTATATTCTCTACCATGATGCTCACACTGACATTAGTTAACAATGGGGTAAAATAATGTTCATTTCCAACAGCTGTTCTTAGGCTGGTAAGTCATGAAGCTAGAAATTCAGTTTGTTTTGGATTATAGTTTTTAAGGTAGTGACTTTTAAAATGCAATCAGAAACATATGGAACATATTATTTTTTAAACACATGAGTTTCATCTGCTCTAAATATAAACCTCAGTATTTTGAGAAACACTGACTCCATCAGGCCTTTGCATGTGGAAACTTTGTAATGCAAGTGTTTCTACAAATGACTAGTGCTTTATGCTTACATAAAGTTACTCTTATTCTAATAATTTCTAGTATCGCTTTGAATGGAAATAATTTATGACGCTTGGTTGAAACAAAGTAAAATTTTCCCATGGTGAATATTTAAGTTAGACATAATATATTAGAAACAACTACTTCAAAAACAAAAAAGTGACTTTAATTAAACCAGGCACTTTTGGCAATGGCTCTCAGAACTTAGAAAAAAACTGACTCAGAACATCCAAGAAAATGCTTTTAAGCAAATTAGAGAGTCAGACTTTTAAAATATATCAGATTGTAATACTATTGTCTCTCAATATAACTCAGTATAATCTGGATATTAAAAACATTTTTCAATGTCATAATAACGAAGGAAAGAAACCAAATACTTTAATTTTCCATAGGCAAAAACTAATTTAATATATAATAACTTAATTTAATAGGCAAAGTAACATACTTTAAATCTTTTTCTTTCCAATTCACAAACACAAATTTGATGATAAAATACTTAAATGAAGTATGCTATGCCCTGTTGCATTTTATGTAAAAAAGTCTCTGTAAATAAAAAGACAAATAATATTAATGTTTCTGGAAATCATATATTTTTAGATTCAAATTTTATATTTGATAGGTTTATAGGACATTTGTCTTAATGTGTTTTATTTAATTTTAACTTCAAGATTAACTTTACTGTCATAAACTCTCCTTCTCAATGTTAAGGGATTTTCTTGGATAAATGCACTTGTTTGAACATATAAATTCTACTATTCTGATTTGATATTTTTGGTATGAGATGAGTTGTGTTCACTTTTTTTCCCTCCATTTGCCCTTAAGTATCTAAGCAGGAAAAGAGTTGTTGCCATTTGTGTATGGTTGGGGTTTTACAGGGATCTTGCTGTCTACATTCTAATTGGCTAGACAATTTGGAACTCGTGCTGGATACAAGTCCAAGAAGTTATCATGGTAGGAGGTAATGATTTAAATAAGTGTGTGTGTGTGTGTGTCTATGTGTGTGTGTATATATATATATATTTCAGGTTGATCCTTGAACAATGCAAAGGTTGGGAATGCTGACTTCAGCGCAGTAGAAAATTTGCTTACAACTTTTGACTCCTCCTTCTCCAATACTTAACTAATAGTTTACTGTTGATTAGAAATACATATTTGTATGTTATACGTATTGTATACTGATATAGTTTGGATGTTATTCCCTCTTCATCTCATGTTGAAATGTGACCCCCAATATTGGAGGTGGGGCCTAATGAGAGGTGTTTAGGCCATGAGGGCAGATGCCTCAGGAATGTCTTGGTGCCCTCCCCAATGGTAATGGTTGGCAGTGAGTTTATGTGGGATATGGCTGTTAAAGGAGCCTGTTCCCTCCTCTCTTCTTTCCTCCCTTCTCTTCTCTCACCTCTTAGCTTTCTTAAAATGTGACACTCCTGCTCTCCCTTCACCTTCTGCCATGAGTAAAAACTTCCTCAGGTCTCTTCAGGAGCCAAGCAGATGCAGGTGCCATCCTTGTACATCTTGCAGAATCATGAGCCAAATAGAATTTTTTTCTTTATAACTTATCCAGCTTGAGATATTCTTCATAGCAATGCAAAATGAACATATATATGTGTATATATATATATATAAAATATATATATACTGTATTCTTATAACAAAGTAAGCTAGAGAAAAAATGTTATTAAAAATCATAAGGAAGTGAAAATATATTTATTATTCATGAGGTAAAAGTGGATCATCATAAAGTTTTTCATACTCAGCATCTTCATGTTAAGCAGGCTGAGGAGGAGTAAGAAGAAGAAGGATTGATCTTGTCTCAGGAGTGGCAAAGGCAGAAAAATGTTCATGTATAAGTGATTCTGCACAGCTCAATCACATGTTGCTTAAGGGTCAACTTTATGTCTATATTTATTTATAGATATAAAAATATATATTATAAAGTTTGGGATTTTTGGCAGGTGTTTAGGTCATGATGGTTCTGCCCTCATGAACACATTAATGCTTCTGGAACTGTGAGAAATATCTATATCCATATAGATATATTTAGTAGGATATATCCAATCCTATATCCCATTGGATATATCTAATCTATATATATAGAGAGAGAACCCTGACAAATACAGACTTTGGTATCATGATCAGTTCTAGAGAAGCAGAATTTTAAGGAGACATTTTCTCAATTGATTCCAGGGGTTTGAGAATTGGGTACATATCTGATTACATTTAAATATGCCAATGACTCTCTTTCCAGTAGTAAAGAGAGCACTGATAGTTTATGTCATGATCTAGCAGCAGAGATTTACAAAATATTGCAAATATGCTTATATTGGTTGATAATGAGATTGAGTGTTCCCAACGTTACTAGACAAAGTAGAAGAAGAGATTCGTGAGCTCTCTGGGCCTCTTTTGTAAGAGCACTAATCTCATTTATGGGGGATCTATCCTAAGTACCTAACTACCTCCCATAGGCTCCCACCTCCCAATACCATTATATTGGGGGTTAGGATTTCAATATATAAATTTTGAAGGGACACTCACATTCAATCCTACCAGGTGCTGTTTCTCCCATAGCCAGGTATTGAGGGGTAGAAATGGGAGTGTCATTACACACTGCCACTGCTAGTGACCCACTAGTGAAATTTTTGCTTCTTCTTCCCCAACGTTATCTCATGTTTCCCTTCAGGTTTTGGTTCCAAAGGAAGGAATGCTTCCACCTGGAGACACAACAATGACTACAAGAAACTGGAAGTTAAGACTAAGACAACTTTGGGCACCTCTTGCCGCTGAATTAACAGGTAAAGAGGGAGTTACTGTGCTGGCTGGGGCACATTAATCCTGACTACCAAGAGGAAATCAAACTACTGTTACATGATGGAAGTAAAGAACAATATGTCTGGAATACAGGAGATCCCTTAGGGTGACTTTTAGTATTACCATGCCCTGTGACTGATGTCAATAAAAAGCTACAACAATCCAACATAGGCAAGACTACTGCTTTGGTCGAAATGTGTTCCCCAAAATTCATGGGCTGGAAACTTACTTCTCAATGCCAGTGTTGGAAGGTGGGACCTTTTGAAGGTGTTTCTGTCATGAGGGCTCTGCCCTTATTAGTAGATTAATGTCCTTATAAAAAGGGTTTGTGAAAATAGCTTTGCTATCTCTTGTCTTTCTGCCTTCTGCCATGCAGATACAGTAAGGGAGCCCTTGCAAGATGCTGCTGGCACCTCGATCTTGTACTTTCCTGCTTCCAGAATTTTGAGAAATAAGTTTCTGTTCTTTATAAATTACTCAGTCTGTGGTATTCTGCTACAGCACCACAAAATGAACTAACACAACTACTAATGACCCAAACCCTTTAGGAATAAAGATTTGGGTCACAACACCAGGTAAAGAACCATGACCAAGTGAGGGGATTGCTGTAGGTAAAAAGAATAAAAAATGGATAGTGGAAGAAGATAGTTATATATACCAGCTGGAACCATATAACCAGTTACGTAAGTTAGAACTGTTATTGTCTGAGTATTTTCTCCTTATTTTGTTATGAATATGGGTGCACATACATATATATATATATACACATACATATATATTTAGATAGATAAAATATTTTTGTTTTCTTCCTTCTTGTTACCTTATATAAAATTATTATTGTCTTTATTTGATGATTAAGTATGGTTTAAGGGGATGTGTATGGGTGCCAATTTGACAAGTGGTAGACTTGTGATGGTTAAGTTTTTTTATTATTATTACACTTTAAGTTCTAGGGTACACGTGCACAACGTGCAGGTTTGTTACATATGTATACACATGTGACTTACATGTTAGATCTAAAACCATAAAAGCCCTAGAAGAAAACCTAGGCAATACCACTCAGGACATAGGCATGGGCAAGGACTTCAGGATTAAAACACCAAAAGCAATGGCAACAAAAGCCAAAATTGACAAATGGGATCTAATTAAACTAAAGAGCTTCTGCACAGCAAAAGAAACTACCATCAGAGTGAACAGGAAACCTACAGAATGGGAGAAAATTTTCACAATCTACCCATCTGACAAAGGGCTAATATCCAGAATCTACAATGAACTCCAACAAATTTACAAGAAAAAATCAAACAACCCCATCAAAAAGCGGGTGAAGGATATGAACAGACACTTCTCAAAAGAAGACATTTATGCAACCAACAGACACAGAAAAAAATGCTCATCATCACTGGCCATCAGAGAAATGCAAATCAAAATCACAATGAGATACCTACCATCTCACACCAGTTAGAATGGTGATCATTAGAAAGTCAGGAAACAACAGGTGCTGGAGAGGATGTGGAGAAATAGGAACACTTTTACACTGTTGGTGGGACTGTAAACTAGTTCAACCATTGTGGATAGTTAAGTTTTGTGTCAACCAGACTGAGCCACAGGGTGCCCAGATATTTTAACAAACATTATTATGTGTGTGTCTGTGAGGATGCTAATGGATAAGATTAACATTCAAATTAGTAAACTAAGTAAGGCAGATTGCCCCCCATAATGTGGGAGGGCCGCATTTAATCAATTAAAGACCTGAATAGAACAAAATGGCTAAGTAAGAAGGAACATCTTCTCCCTGTGACTGAGATAGTTTTATTTTTCTGCCTTTGGACTCAATCTGAAAAATAAGAATTGAGTCTATAGCCTACTGGTTTTCAGTCTAGCACTTATACCATCAATCCTCCTGGCATCTTAGTCTGTTAAGGATTCTATCAAATACTACTTATACTGGTTGGATAATAAGTTGTTTTTCATTTGTTTTTCACAGTTATGGAGGCTGGAACATAGAAAATAAAGGCTACAGCAAATTTGGTGTTTGGTGAGATCCTCCATCTTGGTTCATAGACGGCTATCTTCTCTTTGTGTTCTCACATGGTGAAAGGGCAAAGGAGCTCTCTGTGGCCTCTTTTATAAGGACATTAATCCCATTTATAAGGGCTCCACACTCATGACCTCATCTAATCCTAATTACCTCCCAAAGGCCACACCTTCTAATACCATCACATTATGGGGTAGAATTTCAATATATAAATTTGACTTGGGCAGGGGGAACATTGTTGAAGTCAAAATAAAATGTAGAGATGAATCTCCAAATTAAATGCTTTATTCAAGAATCACAGAATTTCAATTCACAGCGTACGGACAGACTGGAGTGGTCTTTGATATGTCTGAAGAACAAAGAGAAGGTTGGAGGTTTTATTAGAAAGAGAAATGTTACGTATAGTTTTAAAATAAAGCTCATTGGCACTAGGAAAGCTTTTAGGAGCAGGCAAGCTCTAATTGGTGATGTCAGTGGGTAAAACTAGTCTTAGAGTCATGGCAGGTTGTTTCAACAGCTACAAGGGAAAATTGGTCCTAGAGCTACAGCAAAACATTTCAGCAGGTGGCCTGGTAGAAAATTCAGTTGTGGAGTTGGTGTTATGTGCCCTGAATGTTTTTTTTCTACCTGACCCCTTGACTCTGATTTAGTTGGATATGACAAGAGTGGCCCAATATGTATAATCAAGTTTCACAATACAAAGATTTAATCTGCCGCACCTGGGGCTCCAGTTTGCTGATGGCAGGTCTTGTGACTTCTCAGCCTCCATTACTGCATAAGCCAATCCCTTATAATAAATCTCTCTCTCTCTGTGATACATATATAAAATAATCAATTAAAGATGTGGATAGAATAAAATGGCTAAGATACATAAATATATATAATATATACATATGTCTCCTATAAAGTGTAGAGACAAATTCAGCCCCTTTTGATTTTTGACAGTAGGAACATAAACCTGTTATGATAATCTCCAAATCTTAGTTTTTACGCATGCTGTTCTGTTTTTAAAATATTGCTTAAATATTTTTAATAACCTTATGCAAAAATATATTTTACATATTAATGATAGGTTTATGGTCTCCATAATTATTTGCTTCTAACTTTTTTACTCACATTTTTTCTTATAATTCAATATGTATGGGTCCTTCCTGGAAGATCTTCCTAATTGCTTATCCTAAGCGTCAAGCAAAACTTGAAAGATATGCTATGATGTAATTATTGGCCACTCTGGCAACATAGAAAGGTCTGATGTAGCAGAGGACCATAGGAATGAAATGTTAGTACTGATTATAATTTATCACCCATAGGGAACCAGGCACAGCCCTGGATGTGATCATGTATACTGTAGCTAGTATACTGGGGACTTATTTTTGTACTTGTTCTATATTTATGGTCAGGTTATCAAAGCCAGTCTCCCTAAGGCACAAGTTTCTTCTTTACTCAGTGTCCAAAATTTCATAAATCAGAATTTTGAAAAATGGTTGGATAAGAGGCTAGTTTTTCAGTGGGTATGTTATAGAAAAATAAAACTAGGATGTCATTTGTGATTAACAAGGAGGGAAGCATAGTAATATTGAAACACTTTAAAACTTATCTGAGATACTATAGTAAAAGAGAAAAGAAGGGTAGTAGAGAGGAGTAAATCAAAGGAAGGAATTTAGTTCATTATTATTCAGATTAAAAAGGTACACTGTCATTCACTTAAATGTGTTTTCCTTTGACCATCTGACCTGACTCAGTGTTGTTAGGCACTGAGGGAGAGAACACTGTTGTGATTTCTGCCTCTTTTTATCTCTCAATAGTTGCAGTTTCTAGCTCCTTTATTGTTGGGCAAAGGAAAAATAGAAAATTAAAGGAAAAGGGCATGGTACATTAATGGAAAGTGCTGTCATCAGAGCTTCCTGTTTGCCACATGCCTAGATATTAGTTCTTTTGTAGGTAATTTAATGATGAAGTTTCATCATTAAAACCTGTAATTTCTTTGCTCCTTCGGCGGGCTATTTATAACTCCTCACTAGGACCTGACATCTTATAGTGCAACTTTCATAGTCTCTTTTAATAGGATCATTCTCAACTTATTATAAGTTCCCAAACAAGACTAAAAGTCTTGAAGAGTCACCCAATGATATTGCAAGTTTACACATTAGCATATAATTAATTGCCAAGTGAATGATGAAAATAAATGTAAATGAAAGGTAATTGATAGATTTTAAAATACAAATGTTATGAATACCTGGCAGATGATATGCCAGCTACATTTTATATTACATACTGACATTTTGTTTGAGGTTCTGTATTGTATACACTTTTTTTCGGTATAGTATGTTTACACATCTTAAACAACATTTCTAGCTGGGGAAAGACTGCCTCTACTGAGGTTAGTTTATTTGTAGAGATTGGCCCAGCCAGGAGCATGCCTTTGTTATGCAAAGTAGTAGAAGGAGCCATACCTCTTCTACTTGGCCCTTACCCCAGAAAGCAGTATTCCCCTGCCTTAACCATCCCAGGGCCAAGCACCAGGCAAAGAGGAACCACACCTAGTTTAGAGCCCTGCTGAAATTATTCAAATTAGCCAGTCCTAAACTCATCACTGTCCTCTGCCTTGCCTTTCCCACAAAAAGCCCAGTGAAAATTTATTTAACTATTTGAATTAAAACCTATGTGTTAAATAAAATTATGAGAAACTCTTGTTATTAGAGGCCTATATGAAATGCTCATGGATCATTTAAAGATCTTCAAATGAAACCTATTTATTTGGATGTGTTCTGTCTGTATACTATCAATCATTTTATGAACAGTCATGTGATATAATACAATATGACTGGTGAAATCTCTCAGGAGCAGAGGTAACTGACAGAGCTTAAATTAATGTTTTATGAAAATGTACTGTGGATATGCCTTAAAAGATGCCTTTATATGGCATCTAGCATTAACATGCTATCTTTATGGCTTATGACTTAAAAGGTTAAAAGGTTCAAATATATCTCTAGAGAAGGCAAGATCTCAAAACAAGAGTGGTTTAATTCTTTTCTGATCCCATCTTGATTCTTCTTTCTCTACATTTTCCTCTCTGATGCCAGTCATCATTTGAATTCATTTATATCTTGGTAGCAGCTATTGCTCCTTTTTCTGCTTCTATTACTTAAATGATAAGCTAGATACTCTACACCTCACACTTATAAAAGTGAATGTGTCTTAACTGATCTTTTGCTTTTAGCATACTTCCTCTCTTACATATTCCACATAATAAATATATACGTTTACATACTACCTTGATCATAACTTCCATCCCAAAACTACAGAAAGATTTTTCATAAGTTTCCATGAACATGTTAGTTTAATAACAAAATAAAGAGTCCTTTTGAGAATACAGGCACATACCCCAGCAGATGGCAGGGCTGGGTGGGATATATCTATGTATAATATATTTAGAAACTGAATTAAGCCATGGTTATACAACATCTAAGCAACTGCTTTTTCAGAAAAGTGGATATTATTGAACAAAGGGTTTTTTTTTCTCTTGAGAATATCCAAGAATTTTTGCTAAGACAGTGTGGGCCTGGATATGGGTTTGAGAATTAAAAGCTCTGAATTGTTCTATACAATTTAGTGGAAGAAGTCAAAATTCTAGAAATATCTCAGGAAGGAAGGCATAAGAATGAGTCTGAGTACTATGAGAAGAGACCATAATCTGCAGTGCAGAAAAAAGAGACGGGGCTGTGAAATTTAAGAATAGATATATCTCATATTTTATCTGAATTTATTCAATTATTTATGTAAAATGTTTTATTGAGCCCTAATATTGGTGAGGTACTATTTTAGATTCCGGGAATGCTTTGAAAAAATAATAACAATAAAAATTCTAGACTTTATAGAGCCATACAAAATTAGCCAGGCATGGTGGTGCATGCCTGTAATCCCAGCTACTTGGGAGGTTGAGGCAGGAGAATCACTTGAACCCTGGAGGTGGAGGTTGTTGTGAGCCGAGATCATGCCACTACACTTCAGCCTGGACAACAAGAGGGAAACTCCGTCTCAAACAAACAAACAACATCAACAAAAAACCTTTATAGAACTTGTATTCTAGTACAATAGGAAGCTGATAAATAAGTAAAATACATAGCATATTAGATGATGACGTGTAAAAAGAGAAAAACAAAGCTTTGAAGAAGGATAGTAAGTGTTTATATACACTAAAAGTTTAAAATTGTAAGTTTGGTGGTAAGTGAAAGCCATGCTGAAAAGCTGATCTGAAGAAAGGCAGGAGTGTGCTATGTGGATATGGTCAGAGGAAAGGCCGTTCTAGTAGAAGAAAGAGTAATTGTGAATGCTGTGAGTTGGTTAAGTGCATAGAGTAAAAACAATCATGAGGACAGTGTGGCTGTTCCAGAAGGAACAAGAGGAAGAGTGGTAATATGATATACCAAAGAGTTAATGAGTAGAGGGGATTACACAGGGCTGCTAAATTATGAGGACTTGCCTTTTACTCCACATGGAAATTTGAGATAGAAATTTATTGAGAAGTTTTGAGCAGAGGAGTGCAGCAATCTTAGTCATGTTTTAATAGGACCTCTCTCAGTGTTATGTTGAGAATGCACTGTGATTTTTTAAAAAGTAGAAATGGAAAGACCAGTTAGAAGTATTTTGCAACAATCCAGGCAAAATATAATACTAACTTCAACCATGTGGTGGGAAAAGAGGTCGTACCAAGCAGTCATACACTATCCATTTTTGAAAGATAATCATCTTGCTTCAGATGCAGAAAATGAAAGAAAAGAGCCAAAAATGATTTCAGAAATTTTGGCTTGAACTACTGGGATGATGAATTTTATATCAACTGAGAGGAAGAATACTAAGAAAGAAGCGGATTGGAGATTAGTTCAGTTCGGGAGGTATAAAGTCTCATTCGACGTCTAAAAAATGTTGATTATGCAATTGGACATATGAGCCTAAATTTCAACAGAGAGGTCAGAGCTGTAGATATAAAATCAGCAGTCATCAAGCCATAAGATCTTATGACCAACTGGGAAGTTATTTTAGTGAGAAAATAGTGCAGCATCTAAAACCTGGGGTACTCATACATTACATCAGGGAATGAAATATTGGTTAAAAAAAAAAAAAGACAGAGAAGGAGTAGTCATCAGTAAGATAGGAAGAAACACAAACAAAGCCAAGAAGGTAACAGCCTTCATTTGGTGAGAGTGATAAACTTTATGAAATGCTGCTAAAATATTAAGATTGAGAATTGATACTGAATTTTGTAATGTGAAGATCATTGCTAAGCCTGACAAGAAAGTTTGCTTAAGCAGTGGACATGACAGCCTGATTGTGATAGATTTAATAGAAAATTGGAAGAGAAATTAAAGACAAATATCAGCAACTATTTTATGGAATTTTGCTATGAAAAGGAAAGACTGAGCCACAAGCTACAGAAGCAGTGGTATCAATAAATCAATTAATTGAGAAGATATACAATATACACAAGGCCACAAGTCTTAAGTGTGTAGATTGTTTCATTTTTACCTGTGTACATCTATGTGGTCACTTACCTTACTCGGTGGATCTTCACCCTAAGAGAAAGTTCAAAACTTTAAGGCAGCTCTGATCTTCAGTCTCTCTTTCCTCCACTCAGAAAGGCAATTGTGATTTGAAAAGCCTACTCCTGCTTTTATTTTCTGTTCCACGATTGTTTAGAAAATGCTCTCCTGAAGAAAGCCTGGATTAATACTTCCTTTTAAACCGTTTCCTGGTTAAAAATCACTTCCTTTATCTTTTTTATTTCCCTAATTTTATGTTGGTTAATTGTTTTCAATTTCTTTAAGAAGTGTTTCTACCAACAGTGTAAAAGTGTTCCTATTTCTCCACATCCTCTCCAGCACCTGTTGTTTCCTGACTTTTTAATGATTGCCATTCTAACTGGTGTGAGATGGTATCTCATTGGGGTTCTGATTTGCATTTCTCTGATGGCCAGTGATGATGAGCATTTTTCCATGTGTCTTTTGGCTGCATAAATGTCTTCTTTTGAGAAGTGTCTGCTCATGTATTTCGCCCACTTTTTGATGGGGTTTTTGTTTTTTTCTTGTAAATTTGTTTGAGTTCATTGTAGATTCCGGATATTAGCCCTTTGTCAGATGAGTAGGTTGCGAAAATTTTCTCCCATTTTGTAGGTTGCCTGTTCACTCTGATGGTAGTTTCTTTTGCTGTGCAGAAGCTCTTTAGTTTAATTAGATCCCATTTGTCAATTTTGGCTTTTGTTGCCATTGCTTTTTGTGTTTTAGACATGAAGTCCTTGCCAAATGCCTATGTCCTGAATGGTAATGCCTAGGTTTTCTTCTAGGGTTTTTATGGTTTTAGGTCTAACGTTTAAGTCTTTAATCCATCTTGAATTAATTTTTGTATAAGGTGTAAGGAAGGGATCCAGTTTCAGCTTTCTACATATGGCTAGCCAGTTTTCCCAGCACCATTTATTAAATAGGGAATCTTTTCTCATGGCTTGTTTTTCTCAGGTTTGTCAAAGATCAGATAGTTGTAGATATGTGGCATTATTTCTGAGGGCTCTGTTCTGTTCCATTGATCTATATCTCTGTTTTGGTACCAGTACCATGCTGTTTTGGTTACTGTAGCCTTGTAGTATAGTTTGAAGTCAGGTAGCGTGATGCCTCCAGCTTTATTCTTTTGGCTTAGGATTGACTTGGCGATGCGGGCTCTTTTTTGGTGCCGTATGAACTTTAAAGTAGCTTTTTCCAATTCTGTGAAGAAAGTCAATGGTAGCTTGATGGGGATGGCATTGAATCTATAAATTACCTTGGGCAGTATGGCCATTTTCACGATATTGATTCTTCCTACCCATGAGCATAGAATGTTCTTCCATTTGTTTGTATCCTCTTTTATTTCATTGAGCAGTGGTTTATAGTTCTCCTTGAAGAGTTCCTTCACGTCCCTTGTAAGTTGGATTCCTAAGTATTTTACTCTCTTTGAAGCAATTGTCTACTGTAAACTAGTTCAACCATTGTGGAAGTCAGTGTGGCAATTCCACAGGGATCTAGAACTAGAAATACCATTTGACCCAGCCATCCCATTACTGGGTATATACCCAAAGAACTATAAGTCATCCTGCTATAAAGACACATGCACACGTATGTTTATTGCAGCACTATTCACAATAGCAAAGACTTGGAACCAACCCAAATGTCCAACAATGATAGACTGGATTAAGAAAATGTGGCACTTATACACCATGGAATACTATGCAGCCATAAAAAATGATGAATTCATGTCCTTTGTAGGGACATGGATGAAACTGGAAATAATCATTCTCAG
The DNA here is from genome assembly GCF_028885625.2 of Pongo pygmaeus. Taxonomy (NCBI): domain Eukaryota; kingdom Metazoa; phylum Chordata; class Mammalia; order Primates; family Hominidae; genus Pongo; species Pongo pygmaeus. Next base: position 58,739,766 of record NC_072383.2, on the reverse strand, counting down.
TAAACTATCACAAGGACAAAAAACCAAACACCGCATGTTCTTACTCATAGGTGGGAATTTAACAATGAGAACACATGGAGACAGAGAGGGGAACATCACACTCTGGGGCCTTTTGTGGGGTGGGGGCATGGGGGAGGGATAGCATTAGGAGATATACCTAATGCTAAATGACGAGTTAGTGGGTGCAGCACACCAGTATGGCACATGTATACATATGTAACTAACCTGCACATTGTGCACATGTACCCTAAAACTTAAAGTATAATAATAATAAAAAAAAAGAAAAGAAAAGAAAGATGTGTTTCTATAGTATGCTAAGATGTATAATTATTAACAGTAAGAAAATAAGTATGATTTTATCTATTCTTTAATGGTCATATGGGAAGGGCTTACAATTTTTTTAAGGTGGAAAAATAATAGCATGTTTTTATGTATATAGATATACTCCAGTGATGCCATAAATAATAATGCAGGAGAAAGTGAAACTTTTTCAGAGCAAACTCTTTGAATAAGTGAGAAATATTGAGATGTACTCTATAGGCAAGGGGGTTGTTTTCCCTACAAAAAAAGTAAAAGGACCCAAATTAGAAAAATGTAATCATGGGAGATTTCTTCAGTAAAATAAGAAGTAATGCCATTAGTTTGATGTGATAATGGGAAAAGAAGTGCTGGATTTTGATTAAATTAAGAAATTAGGAAATAACCAACTGGGAACTTGAAAACGGGAAAGCCCCAATTCAGTGCAATCCAACTGTCAACAATGTAAAGCCCCAATTGAAGTTACTGATCATGAATTTCATATGAAAGAAGGCCACTTATTTTTCTCATTTGTGTTCAGCTGTATAAGTACATAGGAGGCAAGGGTAGATTTTTAGGTTTAACAAGGATTGCAATTTAACCCAGTGAGTACTATGAAGCCAGAAAGGATTTGAGGGCATTATGTGAGGGAGTGACTATGATGATTTTCCTTGTGATGTTATAAGAGTGAGGGATGTATGAAGTAGATCATGGACAGTGAAAACCAGATAGGACCTAGGGACTAAGACACTTCCAGATTTGTTTTGAGGGTTGTACTGGGTTGTTAGAGGAAACGAGCCAGAAGATGGGAGGTAATGATCAGCAGATACAATATTTCAAATGGAGATAATGTAAACCTCTGCATTTTTCATTGTCTCCCAACTTTCACTAGAGCACACTGTACACACAATTGACTTAAAAATGGTGGTGTGAATATGTTTGCGTGTATGTGCGTGTGTGTGTGTGTGTAAAAATTAAAACAAAGAGCAAAGTTTTACAGTTGGGCAAATGTGGTAGAGAATGAGAATAGCCCAAAAGTAATGGCATATGATTGCTAAATTGAACTAATTTAGCAGAAGCAGAATTTGTGAGCCATACATGATTATAAGAACATATGCCTCTTGGGAATATTCAGAAATCCTGTGGAGGGCAATGCGTGTTTCAATATCACTGTAATGAAAGTTTAAGGACATTTTATTTCTAGCTAAAAGAGAATCAATCTAGCTGGTGTCTGGGATATATTTGGAATTTCCCACTGATCTATCTCAGTGAGTCACAGTATTTTTGAACAGTAAAGCCCAAGTGACAAAACATAGCTTTCATTAAAATAGTACCTTACAATAGTACTTGTATCATCTGTCAAATGGTATTTTCTAAAAATTCAAAAAGAAGTTAACTTAGCTTTGTCTACTAGTCTATACCTTTACTTATCTAAAACATAAGTCAGCATTGAATAATATTAGTGGAAGTTGTTATTCTAGACAGTGTTGCCAGATGTTGTTGAATATATTTTCCAAATTTACCGTTTAATAAGATACATTCATGGTGGCTTTTAATTAATTTTCTTTATTATAATGAATAATTTAGGTTATTATTTGCATAGCATTGGATGACAGCAAAATATAGACATCTTGGCTACATGAAATATAAAAAAGCTCAATCACATTGGACACCTCAATTTGAAGATTTAAATATAAAATTAAAATATTCCTATGAGCCAGGCAGAGTGGCTCATGTCTGTAATCCCAGTACTTTGGGAGGCCAAGGCAGGAGGATTGCTTGAATCCGGGAGTTCAAGACCAGCCTCAAAACTCAAGATTCCATCAATTAAAAAAAAAAAAAAAAAAAAAAAAACTTAAAAAATTATCTGGGCATGGTGGCATATACTTGTAGTCTCAGATACTTTGGAGGCTGAGGTGAGAGGATGGCTTGAGCCAAGGAGATAGAGGCTGCAGTGAACAGTGTTCACACCATTGCACTCCAGCCTGGGAAAGAGAGGAGATGCTCGCTCAAAAAGTGAAAAAAGGCCAGGCAGCGTGGTTCACAAAGTACTGTAATCTCAGCACTTTGGAAGGCTGAGGCGGGTGGATCACTTGAGGCCAGGCGGGTGGATCACTTGAGGCCAGGAGTTTGAGACCAGCCTGGCCAACGTGATGAAACCCTATCTCTACTAAAAGTACAAAAATTAGCTTGGTGTGGTGGTGCACGCCTGTAATCCCAGCTATTCGGGAGGTGGAGGCACGAGAATTACTTGAGCCTGGGTTGCAGAGGTTGCAGTGAACAGAGATTAGCCACTGCACTCCAGCCTGGGCGACAGAGCAAGATGCTGTCTCAAAAAAATACATAAATAAAAAATAAAATAAAATAAAATATTTATATGGAATAAGATATAATACAAAGACTAAGACAAATAATTAATGGGAAATATGTATAACACATATAGCAGGCAAAAAACAGCATCACTAATACATAGTTTCTACAAATTGATTAGATGCATACCATATTGCAAAATGAGCATGTTAATGATTGTCAAATTTGTGTATGTGTGTTACTTTGTTATTTTGATTCAATTTTCATGAGTCACATGATGCTTAGCATTGCTTCATATGTTTTTCCCTTTTGGAAAAATGCATAATCATGTCTCTTGTCCAGGGACTTTTGAGTTGTTTGTGCTCTTCTTTCTAACTTTGAGAAATGTATTTTTGTATACGTTGATAATAATATGTTTTCAATTGTGTATCATGAGAATCTACTTCCGGTTATAACTCGACTTTCATTTTCATTAATACATTTTCCTTAAAGTGAAAAGTAGAAATGAACATCATTTTTCTTCATATGAAATATAATTTCTTCTACTTCCAATTATTGAAAAGTCCTTATGTTTCCAATTTACCCAGCATGTCATTAATGTACCACACATGCATGGGCTTTATATTTTATTCCACAGATCAGTTGATCTATCTCTGTGCTTACCATACTGTCTTAATTAGATTAGCTTCATAACAGGTCTTGACATGTTGTAGGACAAGCCCTAACTTCCTAGTCTTCATTTTTCCTTTTGTTTATTTTCAATTTGTATTTTGTTTTTAATTTTTATGGGTACACAAGTATATATACTTATGGGGTATATGTGATGTTTTGATACAGGCGTACAATATGTAATTATCACATCGGGCCCCGTCTTTATTTTTAGAAGTGTGCTAGTTAGCCAAGAAAACTTAACACTTATTGTCAACTGAGTTATCTATAATTCAAGGGTTCAGTGCCTAACTGGCAATACACACACACACACACACACACACACACACACTATATATATGTATATTTATTTATGTATACATATGGTGATGGTTAATTTAATGTTTCAACTTGGTTAGGCTATGATGCTTTGATCAAACACTATTCTAGATGTTAGTATGATGGTGTCTTGCAGATATGATTAACATTTATAATCAGTTTACTATAATTAAAGCAGATGACCCTCCATAATGTAGGTGGGCCTAATTTAATCAGATAAAGTCCTGAAGAGCAAAAACTAAGGTTTCTCTGGGAAGAAGGAATTCTGCCCTAATACTGTAACATCAAAATCCCACCTGAGTTTCCAGCCAGCTGGCCTGCCCTGCAGATTTTAGACTAAAGACAGCAACATGAACTGTTATTTCAATTTTCATTCTTCTGGCCTCCCTAACCTTACAGATTCAGATTTGCCTGCCCCCACCGATCACATGAACAAACCCCTTAAAATAAATTTCTTTTTCTCCCAGTATCTCCTATGATTCTTTCTCTAGAGAACCCTGAATATAATGAATGTTAGAAATATAGATAAGAGGAAAAGGAAAGAATCTGAAGATTCACAAAGGAAGAAATGCAAATTATCAATAAATTTGGTAATAGATATCTAACTAGTGAATAAAAATGGGAAAATAAATCCACCAAAAAGGAACTTTATTTTTATACATTCAATGGACAAAACCAAACCAAACTAAAACATTATGATCAATCCTAGCTAATACTGTTAGGATATGAGAAAAATTGGAAAAAAATCATTTTCCCACATTACTAGGAAGAGCGTAAATTCTTATAATTTTATTATACATGAGCTATTGTGTCTATTTACATTTTACTTTGGCAGGATCTATCATATCAAAAGATAAGTTGGATAGTTGGCTACTCAACTCCTGAAAAATATCTGAAGTTACAAAGTCAATAATAGTTGAATAAAATGCATCTATATATGCTATATTATGCAGCTAGTAAAGCCATTTAAAAAGTGTTGGTTAGGGTTTTAAGGAACATGGTAGTGAGAGTATTTATGTTTGTACTAATACATTTGTATATTTTGGACAAGTATCATTAATAATTAATTTGAAATTTAAAAGTAATAAGAATTACATACAGGATTATAAACATATAAATTCAATATTTAAAGAGAATTAGTTTAATTATTAATTTATTATTTAAAAAGTTGTTAAAAACATTCTGGTTATATTTTCTGTCAATAAAACCACTAAAAAATATTGTCATCTTGTGTCTGTATTTACCTTTTCTATTTCTTTCTTCTTACACTATTTATCTTTGAAAATTCCATTTTTTGGTGGGGAGCAGTGGCTCATGCCTGTAATCTCAGCACTTTGGGAGGCTGATGTGGGAGGATCACCCTGGAGTTCGAGCTTTACCAACATGGTAAAACACTATCTCTACTAAAAATACAAAAATTAGCCAGGCATGGTGGTGAGTTCCAGTATTCCCATCTACTTGGGAGGCTGAGGGGAAGGAGAATCACTTGAACCCATGAGATGGAGGTTGCAGTGAGCTGAGATTGTGCCACTGCACTCCAGCCTAGGCAACTGAGTAAGACTCCATATCAAGAGGAAAAAAAAAAGAAAAAACAAGAAAATTTCATTTTTTATTGCCATTTTTAGAATATAAAAATCTGTGAACTAAGGAATAAGAAGCAGCAATAAAGTAACAAAAAATATGGGTTTCTCAGACTGGGTAACATAGCTGCAAATAGGCACCTTATGATTTACAACTGTTTTATCTTCTCTAAGTCAAGATGGAGTATTTTAAGCTTTACTGGCATGGCGATTCCAGTGTCCATCCATCTAAAAATGTAGAGTCCTTTGGCTATAGCTATGTAAATAACACTTCAAGAAATATTTGTTTATAAATATTTAGGCAGAATCTTGACCAGAAAATACATACTTTATTTTTTTAAAAGTTATTCTAATTTTCCTTTACAAACTTCCCTTGTTGGATTTCTTGTTTCAATTTATAAATCCAGTCATGTGCTACATGAAGATGCTTTAGGCCACATATACAAGAGTGATCCCATAAGATTATAATGAAGCTGCCCTATACAATATACCACTTTTATCTTTTATGCAATGATTTTGCTATACCTTTTCTGTTTAGATTTGTATAGATACACAAATACTGTGTTACAATTGCCTACAGCCTACAGTATTCAGTATCGTAGCATGCTGAATAGGTTTGTAGTCTAGGAGCAATAGGCTACACCAGGTAGCCTAGGTGTGCAGGAGTCTGAACGATTTAGGTTTGTGTAAGAACTCTCTATGATGCTTGCACAATGGTGAAATCACTTAACAATAAATTTCTCTCATCATTAAGAGACACATGATTGTATTTATTTAATTTCAGTTATTGGGAAAATAATTTTCTTTTCTATGTTGAAACCATGTTAGCATTTGCCTTCATTTCTAATGACTAAACGAATGTCAAAAATATATAATTTTTAAAATAGAGAAGCCTGTTTGAAAATGGAAAACATGGCTGGGCCTGGTGGCTCACACCTGTAACCCCATGACTTTGGAGGCTGAGGCAAGCAGATCACTTGAGGTCGGGAGATTGAGACTAGCCTGGCAAACATGGTGAAACCCCGTCTCTACTAAAAATACAAAAATTAGCCAGGCGTGGTGGCACGTACCTGTAATCCCAGCTACTCGGGAGGCTGAGGCAGGAGAATCCCTTGAACCTGGGAGACAGAGGTTGCAGAGAGCTGAGATCGTGCCACTACACTCCAGCCTGGGCAACAGAGTGAGACTCTTTCTCAAAAAAGAAAAAAAAAAGGAAAATATGAACAAGATTATTACAGTTGTTTAAACCCTGAAAGTTACAAAAACATATTGTCTATGGTAAGATAGGCAAGGTTATACATACATACTTCAATCTTAAACAGCTTTAGCAAAACTGTGACATAATATTGTAAAACAAAATGCCCCAGTAACTGCAACACATTAAATATTTTTAATATATACCTATACTACTGTTTTATATAAACATGTTCTTCAGTATAAAAAGTTTTATCACTCACAGTAATATTGGTAAGTAAATGTTTCAAATAAAGATATACAAATTTTAATATTTTGATGAGAAAACCATCTATCTTTCAACAATATAAATGAACAAACTTCTAAAAGGTTACAAATGAGAATCACATAATAGGAACCTTTTGTATAAAGCTGAAACATTGCTGCTTCTGATTGATAGACAGAGACAAGATTGATCTAGTAATAGGTATGTCCCTACACTAGAATTTATGGGAATTGTCTCTTTTTTCTTTTTCTTTCCTCAATTATCTTATGGACAGTGTGCTACGGATAATTCTGCTACACTACCCCCAGATCTTTAGATAGTTCTTTAACACTGCAGAATCACACTTACATGGATCTGTGTGTGCACATGCACAAAATGAGAAGACTTTTGAGGTAAGGACTATAAAAATGCAAAGCAATATGAACAATTGCACACCTGATTTTCTTTTCAGCTCACGTTTTTTTTACTCTGGAGATAGTCAATTTTAGAAGATCAAACAATTATTTTTATATTGACAAATAGATGGCTGATTTTGCTTTACAGAATAAACAAATAGCTGATGTCTGCTGAGGGTTTAAGAACCTGTGCTTTGTTTCAATTTGATAATCCAGAGTCAGACATGAAATACTATGAAATTTTATCCTGAAGGTCACAGACCACCCTTTTATGAAATTAAACCAACCTTTTACATGGTGAAAAGCAGGTTTGCTAACAAATAGCTTTGTCTTCCTGCAAACCTCATGATAATTTATTCATGCTGACTCCTTATCTTAACATGTAACACAATCGCCAATTAGTGTCAAAGTTACTGGAGCCGTCACACTCCCAACTGCATTAACCTTATGTACTGGTTCAAGGAAAATGCAATTATTCTTCTTCTAAACTAATCACTAATTTCAAAGTTATTATTAACTAATTTAATCTTTAAATTGGCATAACCTATCACGCTACATATCAAATTTATTGCTCAAAGAAACGAAGAGTATTCGGATGTGTGTTAAAACCAAAGCAAGTGGAAAATAGGATTTTCTTAAATTCGGTTGCAGAGAAACCATGCTTTTAACCTTGTCCAGGTCAGAACCATTGGAAAAAAAAAAAAAATTATTCATGTCACTGAAGACTAAGAGTGATTTTTCTAATTCCCTGGCATATTAATGACCAACAATGAGTGAACTCCTTAAGTACCTCATTTATTGTCTTAAATATGAAAATGTTTTAGAGATTAGAGAGGAAATTGTTTGAATTAATTAACTGAGCTGGCGCTCAAGGGATCTAGTACAAGATTTTTAGACAAAAGCTGGGAATTTACAATAATGACATTTCTTTCATGGTTAGAAAATATAGCACCAGTGGGATTTGGAGGCACTCTTAACATTTTAGTTGATGTCTGTTGAGGGCTTAAGAACCCTCTGAAACCATTTATTTTATTCATTGGAGACTTCTCTCAATTACAGTATAAAAGACATTACATTAAAATAGCCATGAGGCCCACAAATTTCATCATATAAGTGGAATCGGATAACTGGCACAATGAAAATTTAGAATGCAAATGGAAGCTATTAAAGTAATAGCATCATTTTAAAATATTCTTTTTTCAGGAAAGGTAATGTGGAGAAAGATAAAAACAGAAGTGTTGTACATGGTTAGCTTAATCACATTTTCATTTCTTTTGTGGGTTATCAGTTGCAAATGAGACGCCTCTGTGCTTAAGAATCCATCCATATGGTGGTTCTTCCTATAAGCATGGCAGAAGAATTTGAAAAGCATTTTGGTTTAAGCTGGATTATGTAAACACTCAAAAATATAAACTTCAAGGTTGGCCTAACACATTTGTTTATCGATTTATTTATCTAGGTATTTATAATTTATTTCCCCATTTCTACATCATCAATAATCAGTCAATCAATTATTTATCTACCTACTATACTTTCCATGTGCCTTGTCCTTTGGTTTGTGGAGGTGGATTCCTCAAGAACAGATTAATGTCCTCTCACCATAGGTAAGTGAGTTCTCATTCTTAAGACACTGGATTAGTTCAATGGAGAACTGCCTATTAAAAAGAGCCTGGCTTCCTCAGTACCTCTCTTTTGTTTCCTTGCTTGCCATGTCATCTTTGCAAATGCCTGCTCTCCTGCTTTCCACCATTAATTGAAGCAGCATGAGGCTCTCACCAGATGCAGCTACCCAATCTTGAATTTTCCAGCCAACAGAATTGTGAGCCAATTAAATCTCTTTTTTTTATAATTTCCCAACCTGAAGTATTCTGTTATAGTAATATTAAATTGACTAACACACTCTCCTCTATCATCCATCCATTCATCTGTCCATTCATCAAAATCTATTTCTATCTAGATTGATCAATCTATGTTATACAAAGCTAGACCTGATTTACTACAAATAGATTATTTGGAAGTGCTGGGTGTTAACACAGAATTTGCCTCATTGGACCAACTTTTGTAGCAACACTCAAGCATGTTACATGTGTCATTATCCTTCCCATAAAAATAACTGTATTATATTTCTTTACATATAAAAATGTAAAGTTCAAAGCTTTTTATGCCCCAAACATCAATTTTATTTCAGTTTTAACAGCTTTACTGAGGTATAATCAACGTAAATTACACATATTAAAAGTATAAAATTTGGTAAGTATTGACCTATTTACATACCCATGAAAATATCACCACAAGATAATGAAGATATGTCATCCAAAAGATTTCTCATAAACCTTTGTGACCTCTCTGTGTTTCCTTTCCCATAATCTTATGCCACAGGCAACTTCTGATTTGCTTTCTGTCAATATGGATTATTTTACATTTCCTATAAATCTATTTTATTTAAATAGAATCATACAGTATGTACCCTCTTGCCTAATTTCTTTCAATCAGCATAATCACCCTGTGATTGACCCATTTTGTAGGTTGTATCAATAGTTTATTATTTTTATTACTGACTACCATTATTTTGTGTACTTATACAAGAGTCTATCCATTCATCTGTTGATGGATAGATGGGTATCGGGTTAAGAGTTTTGGGCTATGAAGATGCATATAACACCTTTATATAAATGAATGTTTATACTTTTTCTTATAAACTGAGGTTTCTATTTAGGTTCAAAACTGAATTTGAGTTATATTTAATATATGTTGTCAGGCATAGATCAAATGTCTTTCTTTTCTTCATATCTAATTACATAAACCTATTATTTTAGCAACATTTTTAAAAAGACTATTTATTATGTAACTAATTGCCTCTATACCTTTCTTTAAAAGTAGCTGACAACACACATATGGTCTGATTCTGTTCATTCATTCATTTCTCTTAGTATCAATATCACACCATTCTTAAATATTGTAGCTTTATAATAAATCTTGAATAAAGGTAATCCTAATCTACTTTGTTGTTTCTTTTCAAAGTTATTTTCACTATTCTGTGTTCTTTACCATATTAATTTTAGAATCTGTTTAAGAATTTTTATAAAAACTTTTGTGAAATGTCATTGTATCCATAGATCAACCTCAGGAGAATTTAGATAATCAAATTAGAGTCCTCCAATTCATGAATATGTATACGTCAGCATTTATTTAGGTCTTTATTACTTATAGCAGTGTTTTGTAATTTTTATTATTCAGATATTTCACATCTTTTGTAAAAATGGAGTCCTCCTAGGTGAGCAGATCACTTGAGTTCAGGAGTTCAAGACTAGCCTGGCCAACATGGGGAAAACCCTGTCTCTACTTAAAAATACAAACAAAAAATAAAATTAAAAAAATAAAATAAAATTTAGCCAGGCATGGTGGTTCATGCCTGTAGTTCTAGGTACTTGGAGGGCTGAGGCAGAAGAATTACTTGAACCTCAGAGGGAGAGGTTGCAGTGAGCTGAGATCGCACCACTGCACTCCACCCTAGGTGACAGAGTGAGACTCTGTTTAAAAAAAAAAAAAAAAAAAAATAGAGTCTTAAATATTTTACCTTTTGTGTTACTCTTGTAAATGTAATTACTTTTAATATGAGTTAATGTCTGTTGCTACTACTATATAGAAACAGAATTGATTTTATATTGTGCTCTTGCAGCTCTGCTAAATTCTCCAATTCTAGTAACATTTTGTAGAGTCCATAGATTTTTTTTTAATATAATGGTCATGTCTGTACATGAAAACAGGCTCATTTCTTTTTTTTCAGACGTATATATTTTAAAATTTTTTCTTGTGTGATAAGACTGACAAGATTAGCCAGCACAATGCTGAATATAAGTGGTACAAAAGGAATCCTTGGCTTATTTGTAACATTAGAGAAGAAACATTCATTGTTTCACCATTAAGTATGATGTTAGCTATCGGTGTTTTTCAAAGAAGCTCTCTGGCAGGTTGATAAAGTAACCCTTGGCTCTTACTTTGCTGATGGTTTTTATCAGGAATGGATGTTAAATGTTTTCACAAGCTTTTTCTGGATAAATTGGCATGACCGTATGATTTTCCTTTTGTAATTGTGTCAATATGTTGAATTACATAATCGTTTTATTATTAAGTTAAACTTGAATTTATAAGATAAACAACACTTGATCATGTTATATTATCTTTTTTACATGATGTTGGGTTTGACTTTCTAATTTTTTTTAGGATTTTATTATCAATATTTTCTTGTAGTGTCTATTTATTTATTTATTTTTTGCCATCATAGTAATACTGGCCTTAAACATTAGCTGGAGACTGTTCTCTTTTATTCGATTTTCTTAAATATTTTTTGTATAATTTCTTTATTTTTTCTTTAATGTTTGATAGGAGTCAACATTGAAGCCATCTGTACCTATTTTTTTGTGAAAACAAACTATTTAATATTTGGAGTTTTTAAAGTGTAAATAAATTATTTCATAGGTATCAACCTAAGCAGATTTTCTATTTCTTTTTGAGGGACTATTGGTAGTTTGTGTCTTTTGGAGGATTTGTTCATTTCATGTAAGTTGTTATATTTATAAGCATAAAGTTGTTCTATTTCCTTACTACCATTTTAATGTCTGTAGAATCTGTAGTGATATCAGACTTATCATAAAATGCAATTAGGTATCTGCTTCCAGATATGAAAATGAAGAGAAAATAAGTGAGCTGGAACAAACAAACAAACAAACAAACATATGCATAGTATCCATAACAGAAGAGAGCATTTAAATTATTGAAAATCTGAAGGTAAAATTAAGAGAACTGGGGATATTAAAAACAAACAAATTAAAAACAGTCTAGAGAAAGAAAGAGAGAAAAGAAGAAAAGATGAGAAAAGAGAAAGAAAAGAAGAAAGAAAAGAAAAGAAAAAAGAAAAGAAGGTGTCTTTATAGGGGAAATGTTAGACTAATAGCTGACTGCTCAACTAAAATAATGGCAGCCATAAGCAAATGGAATTATATTGTTTAAGTGATGAAGCAAAAAACTGCCAAATTATAATTTTCTAGAAAGGACCCTGGAAAAAGCCACAAGAAATAGTGTTAATATAACATTAGAGTCTAATGAATGAGAAAAAAATGATAGCCTACACCAAAAGAATTAATAATTCCAGAAATACGGTATTTCAGTAGAAAAAAAAAAAAAAAACCAGGAAAAAAAAAGAAAAAGTCAGAAGGTTAAATTAAATAGAGTGGTAAACTAGAAAGGCCAGAAAATCAACCAGCCAACTATGTTCTACAAAAATTTCTGAAAGATAATCTGTTTACCAAAGCAATAAAGAATGCTTTGTCGAGATGGCACCCACATCATTCACAAGCTCAGTAGTGGCTCTGGTTTATATGCCAGGACTAATAGTAGGAGATATTGTTAACGTTGGAATCACTTACTATGAAGGTAGAGTCTCAAAGTTATAGAATCCAGGTTGTATTGTTTAAATATCACAATTCAGGTAAGTGCAGTTACTTTAGTGGGTAGCAAGAATCAGAGTAACAGCCATGAATGTGAGACCTGCAGATAATAAAAGGGATAGTTAATTTTACAAGGTGTTCCTACAAGAAAGACAGATGTACAGCAACTAAGGTGTTGCTAAATTTATGTCATTAAGAGAAATTAATGATTTTGGATCAGGTAGCTGACACAGTTATAAGACTATTAACTCTTTCACTAAATGAGAAAACACATCCTAATAAGGTAGGGATGAGAATTCTGCCAGAAGATAGCCTTAGTATTCAAATGGCAATGTTGGCTCTTTCCTGGGTCAGCAACATGTCAACTCACTTTTCAGATTTTGGACTTGCCAGCCTCCATAATCAAATGAGCTGATTTATTTAAATAAATGTCTCTGTATATACAGACATCCTATTGCTAATGTTTTTCTGGAGAACTCTAGCTAGTACATGAGAAAACTGTTAATTGGGAGAAAAGAGTAACCAGACCTTTAATTAATTATTGGATATGATACTTAAATTGATACTCAGTATTCAAAATGCCACCATGGCTTCTCATTAGGGAAAGAAAAATATGTGGATAAGGTAACAAATAAAATCTTTGTCAGGGTCTGACTCAGAGTTGGTCTACTAGGTCAATAAACTTAACCAGTGGTCATTTCACCAAGCCTGCAATTTATAATAAGGATGAATATACTTGGTAGTAAAGAGCCTTCACACTGATTTCATGAGCATTGATTTAAGTGGCATTGTAGTGGGAAAGGACAAGCAAAAGCCTCTGAAACTACCCCTCCTACTCTGTGTCTCTTGGCAAAACAATGCTGCTATTCTTGGGATGGTAATACTGGTAATATTCATTATATTGCTCTACAATGTAGAAAAGAGGTGCTTATTTATGAAAAGTACACAGCCAGATACTTATTATTTTGCTGTACTGTTTTATCTAAATAAAAATGTGTTTACTGTTTTGTAAGAGGTATGAAGGATAAACTGTTTAGCCTATCAATACATTTAATTATACATGTATATCTAATAGATAATATAAAAAGTAAAAAGATAGAAGTAACATTTACAAAGTCAATAGAAGCAATATTATCAAAATTTTAAAAGACATAAATGTTTAGATTGAAGATACAAATCAACCACTGGGTAGCACACATCAAAAGCAGTCTACACAAACATTTGAAATGATGCTTTAGGAAAACAAACAAACAACAAAAAACATGATTTTTTTTTAGTGCTGAATCTGAAAGAATATACAGATTGACAATAAAAACTACACTGGATTGGCAGAATCATTACCTTATCAGCGGAACATTAAATTCAATAAAAATGTATCTGCAAAAATGTTTTATAAAAAGCATTTTAATCATATAATTCTATGCTCAAATTATAAGAGGGAGAGAAAAAATTCAAATGAACAAAAAACAAGTTTGCCAAAAATGATAAATGATTGAAGATTTACTTCAAGAAAAATATTGAACTCTGGATAAAATATGATTAGAGAGAAAGTATTAGAATAAAGATAAGTAAGTAAGGAAGTAAGTGAAATATATAATATGTTACATGATGGTAAGTACTGTGGAAGAAAATACAATAGGACAGGAAGATGTTGAGGATTATTTTGCAATTTAAAAATATAAATATATAGGTTTATTTGAAGATAATGTTTCAGAAAATAGCAAATAATAATAATTAATAATAAGAAGAAGACAAAGAAACCATGTGGATAATTGAGGAAAGAGCATTCTAAGAAGAGGGACTTGAGCAGACAAGCAAGAAGACTCTAAAGCCTAGGTGTCTCCAGTGTGTCCTTGGAACTGCCAGAAAGCCAGTGTTTCTGAGTAAACCACGGGAAATCCTAGGACATGAGGTCAGATAATGGAAAGTGCATCAGATGTCGCAGCTTATACACCAAACTAAAGATTTTGTTTTTACTAAGACAAGGATGTGAAGAGTTTATTTTACAGTGAATGACATGTCATTTTGCAAATATACTATAAAGGGCAAGGACTGAAGAAGGAGACCAATAAGGAGATAACTGTCATATTCCAGGCAGGAAGTTACGGTGTCTAAAATCAGATGGTAGCAGTGATAGAAGTTTAGTGATGATGGCATTTGCTGAGGGAGTATGCAAGAGGTGTAAAAAGTGATTCCAAAAGTTTGGCCCTGGGAAACAGAAAAGAAAAGATGGAGCTGACAGTTTGAGAATAAATATCAGAAGTTCTAGTTTGGACATTTAGTAGTAAGATTTCTGTTCGATACTAGACACACACACACACACAGACAGACACACACACACAAGATACTACAGAAAGTAAAAAGACAGAGGTAATATTTACAAAGTCAACAAAGTAGATATTTTTAGCAGGCAAAATGATGAGTCAACAAGTCACGAAAGCAGAGGTCCAATTAAAATATCAGTGGGATAACATTTTCACTCTAGAGATCTGGAAAAAAAAATATGACAGTAGCATGAATTATCAAAAACATGAAGCAGTCATAATCAGAAATGTTTTCCTACTTATTTAGAATATAATTTTCATACTCTTTCAGCAGAAATTTAATAGACTCCAGAAAGTTACAGATTTGATACAATCCAGAAAGTTTCTAGTGAACAAGGTTCCATTTTTATGGTTGAAATATCTTGTAGTAATATAAATAATTAAACCCAGGACAACTTGGAAAGGAACAAGGTTTACAATATGAATAAAATTATACCTCTCTTAATTATATAGGATTGAGTGATACATACTGCTCAAAGCAATCTACAGATTCAATGCAATCCCTATCAAAGTGCCAACATCATTCTTCACAGATTGAGAAAAACCAACTCTAAAATGCACATGGAACCAGAAAAGCACCCAAACAGCCAAAGAAATTCTAAGCAAAAAGAAAAAAAATCTGGAGGCATTACATTATCTGACTTCAAATTATACTACAAGGGTATGGTAACCAAAAGAGCATTATATTGTTATAAAAGTAGATACATAGACCAATGGAATGGAATACAGAACCCAGTAGTAAAGTCAAATACTTACAACCAATTGATCTTCGACAAAACATACGGAAACATAAACTGAGGAAATAACACCCTATTCAGTATATGATGCTTCAAAAACTGGATAGCCACATATAGAAGAATGAACTTGGATCCCTATTTCTCATCACGTACAAAAATCAACTCAAGATGGATTAAAGAATTAAATCTAAGACCTGAAAACATAAAAATTCTAGAAGAAAACCTAGGAAAAACTCTTCTCAATATTGCTGAGGCAAAGCATTTTGACTAATACCCCAAAAACAAATGCAACAAAAACAAAAATAAATAAATGGGACCTAATTAAACTAAAAGCTTCTACACAGCAAAAGAAACAATCATCAAAGTGAACAGAAAACCCACAGAATGGGAGAAAATATTTGCAAGCTATGAATCCAACAAAGGACTAATATTCAGAATCTACGAGGAACCCACAATCTATAATAGACCCTAAGTGGTATAACGAATATTGGAGACTCAGAAAGGAGGAGAGTGGGAGATGAGGGAAGGAATAAAAAATACACATTGTGCAAAAGGTATGTTACTCAGGTGACATCAGCAAGAAAAAAAATAATCCCACCAAAAAGTGGTCAAATGACATGAATAGACACTTTTCAAAATAAGATATACAATTGGCCAACAAACAAATCATCAGATAAATGCAAATTAAAACCACAATGAGATGTCACCTTACTTCAGCCAAAATGGCCATTATTAAAAAGTCAAAAAACAATAGACGTTTGTGTGGATGTGGTGAAAAGGGAATGTTTACACACTGCTGGTAGGAATGTAAATTACTACAACTTTTGTGGAAAGCTGTATGGAGATTTCTCAAAGGACAAAAAGTAGATCTACTATTTGATACAGCAATCACACTAGCGGGTATCTACCCAAAGGAAAAAAGCCATACCAAAAAGACATCTGCACGCATATGTTTATTGCAGCACAATTCACAATTGCAAAGATACAGAACCAACCTAAGTGCCTATCAACTGATGAGTGGATAAAGAAAATGTGGTATGTATACACCATGAAATATTACTCAGTTATAAAAAAGAATGAAGTAATGGAATAGAAAAACAAATATCATATGTTCTCACTTATAAGTGGCAACTAAGTTAAAGATACACAAAGGCAAATGGTATGGTATAATGGACATTGGAGACTCAGACAGAAAGGGAACAAGTTGGGGAAGAGTGGTGAGAGATTAAAAAAAAAAAAAAGTACATATTAGGTACAATGTATGCTACTTAGATGATGGGTGTGCTAAAATCTCAGACTTCACCATTATACAATTCTTCCATGTAACCAAAACCCACTTGTATTCCAAAAGCTATTGAAATGTAAAAAAACAAAAACAAACAAACAAACAAAAAATCACATTTGACAAGAAAAAAAGTAAAATAAAAGACATATGAGTGTTTAAAACAAAAAAAGCAAAGAAAAATAACCTACTAAACATCTTTTTTTTTCTGTTCAAAGTGCTTTTATTTCTAGGAATTTACTTTTATTTTTAATTTTTTTATTATTATACTTTAAGTTTTAGGGTACATTTGCCCACGTGCAGGTTTGTTACATATGTATACATGTGCCATGTTGGTGTGCTGCACCTATTAACTGGTCATTTAGCATTAGGTATATCTCCTAATGCTATCCCTCCCCCCTCCCCCCACCCCACAACAGTCCCCACAGTGTGATGTTCCCCTTCCTGTGTCCATGTGTTCTCATTGCTCAATTCCCACCTATGAGTGAGAACATGTGGTGTTTGTTTTTTTGTCCTTGGGATAGTTTGCTGAGAATGATGGCTTCCAGTTTCATCCATGTCCCTACAAAGGACATGAACTCATCATTTTTTATGGCTGCATAGTATTCCGTGGTGTGTATGTGCCACATTTTCTTAATCCAGTCTATCATTGTTGGACATTTGGGTTGGTTCCAAGTCTTTGTTATTGTGAACAGTGCTGCAATAAACATATGTGTGCATGTGTCTTTATAGCAGCATGATTTATAATCCTTTGGGTCTATACCCAGTAATGGGATGGCTGGGTCAAATGGTATTTCTAGTTCTAGATTCCTGAGGAATCGCCACACTGACTTCCACAAGGGATGAACTAGTTTACAGTCCCACCAACAGTGTAAAAGTGTTCCTATTTCTCCACATCCTCTCCAGCACCTGTTGTTTCCTGACTTTTTAATGATTGCCATTCTAACTGGTGTGAGATGGTATCTCATTGTGGTTTTGATTTGCATTTCTCTGATGGCCAGTGATGGTGAGCATTTTTTCATGTGTTTTTTGGCTGCATAAATGTCTTCTTTTGAGAAGTGTCTGTTCATATCCTTCACCCACTTTTTGATGGGGTTGTTTGTTTTTTTCTTGTAAATTTGTTGGAGTTCGTTGTAGATTCTGGATATTAGCCCTTTGTCAGATGAGTAGGTTGCAAAAATTTTCTCCCATTCTGTAGGTTGCCTGTTCACTCTAATGGTAGTTTTTTTTGCTGTGCAGAAGCTCTTTAGTTTAATTAGATCCCATTTGTCAATTTTGGCTTTTGTTGCCATTGGTTTTGGTGTTTTAGACATGAAGTCCTTGCCCATGCCTATGTCCTGAATGGCATTGCCTAGGTTTTCTTCTAGGGTTTTTATGGTTTTAGGTCTAACGTTTAAGTCTTTAATCCATCTTGAATTAATTTTTGTATAAGATGTAAGGAAGGGATCCAGTTTCAGCTTTCTACATATGGCTAGCCAGTTTTCCCAGCACCATTTATTAAACAGGGAATCCTTTCCCCATTGCTTGTTTTTCTCAGGTTTTTCAAAGATCAGATAGTTGTAGATATGCGGCATTATTTCTGAGGGCTCTGTTCTGTTGCATTGGTCTAGATCTCTGTTTTGGTACCAGTACCATGCTGTTTTGATTATTGTAGCCTTGTAGCATAGTTTGAATTCAGGTAGCGTGATGCCTCCAGCTTTGTTCTTTTGGCTTAGGATTGACTTGGCAATGCGGGCTCTTTTTTGGTTTCATATGAACTTTAAAGTAGTTTTTCCAATTCTGTGCAGAAAGTCATTGGTAGCTTGATGGGGATGGCATTGAATCTATAAATTACCTTGGGCAGTATGGCCATTTTCACAATGTTGTTTCGTCGTACCCATGAGCATAGAATGTTCTTCCATTTGTTTGCATCCTCTTTTATTTCATTGAGCAGTGGTTTGTAGTTCTCCTTGAAGAGGTCCTTCACATCCCTTGTAAGCTGGATTCCTAGGTATTTTATTCTCTTTGAAGCAATTGTGAATGGGAGTTCACTCATGATTTGGCTCTCTGTTTGTCTGTTATTGGTGTATAAGAATGCTTGTGATTTTTGCACATTGATTTTGTATCCTGAGACTTTGCTGAATTTGCCTATTGGCTTAAGGAGATTTTTGGCTGAGATGATGGGGTTTTTTAGATGTACTATCATGTCATCTGCAAACAGGGACAATCTGACTTCCTGTTTTGCTAATTGAATGCCCTTTATTTCCTTCTCCTGCCGGATTGCCCTGGCCAGAACTTCCAACACTATGTTGAATAGGAGTGTTGAACAAAGAAAAATATCTGAGAGAATATATCTGAAATGCTCATTCTTGGACACTATAATATGATAGAATTGCAGAATTGTAGATAAAAGAATGTTGAATTTTTATCTGTAACTGTGTTAATGAAAAAGTTGTAAGTCATTTTGTAATATTTTGTATTAAAATAGATTTTAAAATATTGCATTTGCAATATAATCACTTTTAAATATTTTATTTGTGTATTTGTTGTTCTCCGTTTAATAAGAATGTAATTGGTGCAAGCTTTGAAACATATTAAAAATAAAATAATATGAAATATTTTTGTAGATCTACCAAACCTCATTTCCAAAAGTATGTTAACCATTAGAAACAGGAAGGATTATTATTTATTTGAGATATTTAGTTGCAAAAAGTATGATTATAGTCTTTAAAATTTATCAGGTTTTTTTTACAATGAAATCAAAGTCAAATTTAATTGAAAAATACTAATTGAGCACCTAGGCCCTAGGTCATGCTCTTGTAAAGAACCTTTTCTATTCGATGTGTTAGAACTAAATTAGTTATAAAAAGACAAATTCAACAATGTTGGATATTATATTTTTAAAGAGGAAACATATTTTTCTCTCTTTATTCTTAGATATGAGTAAACTATTCCACAGCTAGAGTTGATCGAGATTCACTATCTTGTTACAAGGCAAATTTTTGGTCTATAGCACCTAGAATTAAATAAAACTTCATAGTCTGAATCATATCTGCACATGAAAGGATATGCCAAGAAAACTCCTCTATCTACTTTGGGGGAGTTGGCCAGTTAGCCACAAATGCACACCAGGTAAGACTGCATGACTGAAGCTCAATGAAATGATGGCCTATTTTTAGCTTAGCTCTTTTTCTCCACTCTAAAAGGCATGACTGAGCTTTGTGTTCACGTTTTCATAAAATGATGGCTAAATAGCACCAGCTAGAGCCAAGAACAGTGAAAGTAAGCATCGCTGTGTGTTTCTGCCAGAAATGCCTCTGAACCTTTTTGAATAAATCCTGCCTAATGTTCAGAACCATGACAGGACAGACACAGGCTCTTTTATAAACCATTGACCCTTCAGACTCAGGTGTATATCCATGAATGACTAGACCTTTAAGTCAATATTATTCTGGTACTATGGTGAGTGAAAAGAACTACTGTCATATCTAGCAATCACCTAACTGGAAGAAACTCAAAAAGTTATTCAGTCCAAGTACACTCGAATTTATGTAGATATACTTTAAAGACCAAGTGGAGAAAAATATTACACTGGTGTGAAATTTACTTAACTACATGACTTTCCCCTGTAAATAGGTATTCTGATTTCTTATAAATATGTGGAGCTTTCTAATTCTTGGCCAGGAAATTACTGAGTTATCTTCTTAATTTTGATCTATTTTTTCCCAATCCTGTTGCAGAATTCAATTATTTGATGACACCTAGTTTCTAAATGAGTCCCCTAAAGGCATGGACCAATTAATAAATATGTTTGTAATTTATTTAAAAATAAAACACCAATAACATTCTTCACATTTACATTCTATATAGTAATTCTTTAAAGAGGTAACATTTTATTTAAAACACATTGAAATATTTAATTTTTCCTCAACCTTATTAGTAAAATATGTCATTAAATTGATAGTGAGTTTTGTTTCTGTTACACGTGTACATAAACATTTTCTTTTACAGTATTTTTATTCCTTTTTAAATTTTTAAGTGTGAGTATTGTAGAGTAGATTAACCTAGGAGAGACTGCTCCAGTAGCATTCTATCATGCTCTGAATTACACAACAAGATGGCAACAAATAATAAATTACAGTAATTATATTTCAGAAAATAATCTGATTTGAGATAAGTGATCAAAACCTCAAGTCTTTCAATGATCAATGAGGGACAATAAAATAAGATGGGGCAAGGTAGAACATACCACTTGTTTTATCTGCCTGAGAAACTTATTTGCGGTCATAAATGCATTTCTATTTTCTTCATTTAGAATGAAAGATAAGTGCATTTCCTTTTTCTTCCTTTGGAATGGCATGATGCAACTTGCATTTTATGATGAAGAGGTCAAATAAAATTTGTCGATATTATTGAAATTAAAGTAATTTTCAGAGCTCAGAATGGACTTCTGGCAATAAAACAACACGATTAGAATGAGCCAAAGATAAAAAGACTCTAACTCCGATGTGCTAATATCATTGTTGTGACTGTTTGTGGATGAACTAAACAAGGAGAAGTGTGTAAATATAAGTATCAAATTCTTATTTATATTCAGCCACCAATCTTGTGCTTCCGTGCAGGAGTTATATTTGATTTGTGGCCAGCTGAGATATGGAAGGAGGAGAGGATAATAAGAGCAGAATTTAGTAACAAGAAAAGGATGAGAAAGAGACAGATCTTAAAGGGAAGTAAATAAGAGAGACTGGGATGTTCTAATGAATAAGCAGTTTTCACTGCAGTGTTTTCCAAATATATTCCACTTCCAACAAAATTTGAGGTCATATAAAAAATAGTTTCAAGGTCAAGTAAGTTAACTTTTGCTTTAAACAATGTTGAACAGGTTTCTTTAGGGAGGGATTGCAATAGACATTTATTACAATAATTTGGAAGATTAAGATGACTTATACTATGATGTTAGAGGAACAAGTGGTGGGAATTATTAAAATCAAAATATATTTTAACATTAACAAAATGTCTGAGCGGTTGTATGTGGAGTGTCTGTGAAAAAGGAGAGTCAAATGACTCAAACAATTTTCTCTTTGAACAAGTAGAAAGATGGTATGTCATTTAGGACAACAAGAAAGACAAACAGGAAAGATTAGAAGTGGAATGAAGGATTTTAGTTTAGAACATATCAAGTATAAGTTGTCTATAAATCACCCAAGTGGAAGTGTCCACTTGGTAGTGGATATAATTCTGGTGTTTCGAGAGAAGCTTGTGCTACGAACATAAATTTAGTGTCAATGGCATATACAAAGAATTTAAAACCATTAGGTGAGTTAACCTTCCCCTTACTCCAGAAATGAGTATAGATAAAGGAGAGAGGCAAAAGGACTGGATCCTGAGACTCTCCCATGCTCATGAGCTGGTGAAGAGGAAGTAGGGAAGGAAGACAAGGAAGGAAGGACAGCCTCTTATCTGCCAAATGAAGAAAGTTCTTTCAGTGGAACAGAATAGAGAACCCAGAAGTAAAGCCATACACCTACAACCATCTGATCTTCAACAAAGGTGAGTAAAATGAGCAGTGGGGAAAGGACTATCTATTCAATAAATGGTGTTGTGATAACTGTTTAACCATATGCAGAAGAAGGAAACTGGACTCCTACCTATCACCATATAGAGAAATTAACTTAAGAAAAAATACAGACTGAAATGTAAGACCTCAAACTGTAAAAATCCTAGAAAAAAACTTAGGAAATACTGTTCTTGATATCAGCATTGATTTAAAAACTTAGGAAATGCTCTTCTTGATATCAGTGAAGAATTTGTGGCTAAGTCTTCAAAAACAATTGAAACAAAAACAAAAACTGACAAAAGGGAAATAATTAAACTAATGAGCTTCTGCACAGCAAGAGAAATTATCAAGGGAGTAAACAGACAACCTACGAAATGAGAGAAAATATTCACAAACTATGCATCTAACAAAGGTTTAATATCTAGAATTAAGGAACTTAAATCAACAAGCAAAAAACAAATAACCCCATTAAAAAGTGGGCAAAGGACATGACCAGACCCTTTTCAAAAGAAGGCATACAAGTGGCCGACAAACGTATGAAAAAATGCTCATTATCATTAATCCTGAGAGAAATGGGAATCAAAACCACGATGAGATACCATCTCATACCAGTGAGAATGGCTTTTGTTAAAAGCTCATAAAATAACAGTTGTTGTAGAGATGGAGAGGAAAGGGAACACTTATATGCTATCAGTGGGAATGTAAATATGCTGTCAGTGGGAATGCCACCATGGAGTATAATTTGAAGATTTCTCAAAAACTCAGAGTTGAACTACCATTTGACCTAGTAATCTCAATACAGAGTATATACCCAGAGAAATATAAATTATTTTACCAAAAAGACACGTACACCATATGTTCATCACAGTGGTATTCACAATGGCAAAATCATAGGATCAACCCAGATGCTCGCAAATGTGGATTAGATAAAGAAAATGTGGTACATGTACACCACGGAATACTACATAGCCATAAAAAAGAACAAAATGATTTTATTTACAGCAACATGGATGCTGCTGGAAGCCATTTTCCTAAGTGAACAAATAAAAAAAAGAAAGTGTTTTGAGAAGAATGGAATTAATGTTCAGTTGCTGAAAGAGTACTTGATATGGTCAATATTTTGTTCAGCAAAACATGGGAGCATCTTCTGCTCTGCAAAAGAAGAGATGGACTATTAAAGCAGTCACTGCAGCTTGCTGTAAAGAGGCAGAATTTTGTAAGAGCTGGGCAACATCACCAGTCCTATAGTGACATAAACACAACTTTCTCTTGAACTCAAGGTAGGCCAAGATAAGGCCAATGAAGTTGGCAGGAAGGATAGAGCATTTGAACATCCAGGAAGGAATTAGTCAGTATATATATAATTACGGTATTGAAAGGGACCTGGACACCAGTGATTAAGCTATTGAAACGTATGCACTTATGTAACATTTTTCATTTGTGCACTGTGTTACCTATACTTATGCTATTAGCTTTTATTGATTTACTCTTTTCTTCCATTCTCAGGAAGGCATTGTTATGTGAGCTCTAACTGTGAAGTCTCTTACTTTTGCCTAATTAAGGATCAGTATTCCCTGCCACATGTTCTCTAACTTTATTATTGTTAACAGGCAGGGCAATTACATATATTTTTTGTTTATCTTGTCAAAATGAAGTTAATTATTTTATGTTTGGTTAACATGCAAATTATAGAACATTAAATGTATAATTAATCATTATATATCAATATTTCATATAATAATTATATATCATTAACTTGGCTATTACAAAAGATCATTTACTTGAGTAACACAATTATATAGTCTAAACTTTATCCCTATGATACACATAGAGATGGAAAGTGCATAGATGACAAAATATTTCTATTAAAACAAATGTTACAGTTATGCTTTATGATGTAAGAAACAAAACATTTTATGTGCACAGAAAATTATTTTCCTTTTTCTATGGCTATTTATGTCATGTCAAAAAAATTAATTCTAAAGCAGTAGTGCATTTTGTAAATGCTGAGATTTGGTTTGGTTTCAGGCTATTTCAAGCATGAGGCGATTTAACTTTGGTATTCATACTTTAAGCTGGGTTCGAAAGTGTGATGACTAGAATTATTTTTGTTTACAAAACACTACATACATATATTTAAGCTTAAGTGTCTTTGAGGGACATCAGAATGCCAAGCTCTGGCTATCTGCCAGAGTGTGAAAGGCAATTCAGTTTCTATTTTCTTCTTGCTTTCTTTCAAATATGGCAGGTATGTACAATAAGTGATCTCAGAAGTAATTAACATTCCTCTAATATATGTCTTATATTAACAACTATAATTTCCTGGCCTTTTTATTGATAGGTACATTTCAAAGCATAATTTTTTAGAGATGGCAATAAGCACTATGCCTAAAACATGTTTGTTGAATTACAAAATGAAGAGAAAAAAATGGGAGAAAAAGTGAGCATTTATGAAAAAGACTATACTCTGTCGACTCACATCAACGTTCACTGACAATTTGAGTCTTCTTCCAGATAGAAGTATTAGGTTAGTGCAAAAGTAATCTCGGTTTTTGACATTAAAAGTAATGTAAAAGTAATGGCAAAACCCGCGATTACTTTCGCACCAACCTAAATAGATCTGGATGTGAATGAAACCAAAAATGCTAAGAGCTGCTCGCATAGGGCGTTTTCTCCCCAATTCTTTACGCTGTGGGCTGACATAGTGGCTTGATCACCCGTTTATTCTCTATAGATTTCAAATACCTTTCCCAAGAAAGATAAGTTGATATGAATTTTTTAAAGTTGATAGAGATGTTATTTTGAATCTCAAAATTTAAAAAGATAGTGAAATGAGAGAAAATACATGTTTGAATCTCTTGGACAGTCTGCTCACATAAATTACACCTATATAAAAGAAATGTTGGGGCTGGGCGCAGTGGCTCACGCCTGTAATCCCAGCACTTTGGGAGGCCGAGGCGGGCGGATCACGAGGTCAGGAGATCTAGAACATCCAGGCTAACACGGTGAAAAACCGTCTATACTAAAAATACAAAAAAAGAAAATTATCCGGGCGTGGTGGCAGGCGCCTGAAGTCCCAGCTACTCGGGAGTCTGAGGCAGGAGAATGGCGTCAACCCAGGAGGCGGAGCATGCAGTGAGCGGGGATCACGCCACTGCACTCCAGCCTGGGTGACAGAGCAAGACTCTGTCTCAAAAAAAAAAAAAAGTTAATTTTTATATCTTTATGGGGATGGTTTCCTTGTATTCAAAACCCTGTATCATAAAAGACCTTATAAAAGTGGCCCTATTATAAGTAGATATTCATTTTGTATACACCTCTTTGCCTTCCCTTCTCCCCACCATGGATACTGAAAAAGTAAAAGATGTGTGCCATCTAGGTATTTTATTCTCTTTGAAGCAATTGTGAATGGGAGTTCACTCATGATTTGGCTCTCTGTTTGTCTGTTATTGGTGTATAAGAATGCTCGTGATTCCTGTACATTGATTTTGTATCCTGAGACTTTGCTGAAGTTGTTTATCAGCTTGAGATTTTGGGCTGAGACAATGGGGTTTTCTAGATATACAATCATGTCATCTGCAAACAGGGACAATTTGACTTCCTGTTTTCCTAATTGAATACCCTTTATTTCCTTCTCCTGCCTAATAAAATACCTAGGAATCCAACTTACAAGAGACGTGAAGGACCTCTTCAAGGAGAACTACAAACCACTGCTCAATGAAATAAAAGAGGATACAAACAAATGGAAGAACATTCCATGCTCATGGGTAGGAAGAATCAATATCATGAAAATGGCCATACTGCCCAAGGTAATTTATAGATTCAATGCCATCCCCATCAAGCTACCAATGACTTTCTTCACAGAATTGGAAAAAGCTACTTTAAAGTTCATATGGCACCAAAAAAGAGCCCGCATCGCCAAGTCAATCCTAAGCCAAAAGAACAAAGCTGGAGGCATCACGCTACCTGACTTCAAACTATACTACAAGGCTACAGTAACCAAAACAGCATGGTACTGGTACCAAAACAGACATGTAGATCAATGCAACAGAACAGAGCCCTCAGAAATAATGCCACATATCTACAACTATCTGATCTTTGACAAACCAGACAAAAACAAAAATAGGGAAAGGATTCCCTATTTAATAAATGGTGCTGGGAAAACTGGCTAGTCATATGTAGAAAGCTGAAACTGGATCCCTTCCTTACACCTTATACAAAAATTAATTCAAGATGGATTAAAGACTTAAATGTTAGACCTAAAACCATAAACACCCTAGAAGAAAACCTAGGCATTACCATTCAGGACATAGGCATGGGCAAGGACTTCATGTCTAAAACACAAAAAGCAATGGCAACAAAAGCCAAAATTGACAAATGGGATGTAATTAAACTAAAGAGCTTCTGCACAGCAAAAGAAACTATCATCAGAGTGAACAGGCAACCTACAGAATGGGAGAAAATTTTCGCAACCTACTCATCTGACAAAGGGCTAATATCCAGAATCTACAATGAACTCCAACAAATTTACAAGAAAAAAACAAACAACCCCATCAAAAAGTGGGTGAAGGATATGAACAGACACTTCTTAAAAGAAGACATTTATGCATCCAAAAAACACATGAAAAAATGCTCATCATCACTGCCTATCAGAGAAATGCAAATCAAAACCACAGTGAGATACCATCTCACACCAGTTAGAATGGCAATCATTAAAAAGTCAGGAAACAACAGGTGCTGGAGAGGATGTGAAGAAACAGGAACACTTTTACACTGTTGGTGGGACTGCAAACTAGTTCAACCATTGTGGAAGTCAGTGTGGCGATTCCTCAGGGATCTAGAACTAGAAATACCATTTGACCCAGCCATCCCGTGGCACTATTCACAATAACAAAGACTTGGAACCAACCCAAATGTCCAACAATGATAGACTGGATTAAGAAAATGTGGCACATATACACCATGGAATACTATGCAGCCATAAAAAATGATGAGTTCATGTCCTTTGTAGGGACATGGATGAAATTGGAAATCATCATTCTCAGCAAACTATCGCAAGAACAAAAAACCAAACACCGCATATTCTCATTCATAGGTGGGAATTGAACAATGAGAACACATGGACACAGGAAGGGGAACATCACACTCTGGGGACTGTTGTGGGGTGGGGGGAGGGGTGAGGGATAGCATTAGGAGATATACCTAATGCTTAATGATGAGTTAATGGGTGCAGCACACCAGCACGGCACATCTATACATATGTAACTAACCTTCGCATTGTGCACATGTACCCTAAAACTTAAAGTATAATAATAATAAAATAAAATACAATAAAATAAAAAGATGTATGCCACCATGTGAAGACGGAAACTAACAAATTATTTTTTTTCAGCTTCTTGCTCTACTGGTCTTCTTAACACAGATTTTGAATTTAAAATACTGCTTTATGTATTTTTGCATCTGAATCACACTAAGTGTTCATTGTCAGATTATACTTCAACATGGATTAATGGCTAGTACTCTGGAACACTTGGGATGGAGCAAAATTCTCTTACAGTGGTGTTATTTGATGTCATTGAGGCTGTTGTTTCTGTGACCTAGCCATTCACTTGTTAAAATATACACAGATTCTGATTTTCAATTTAAATAATTTGCTGACTCATAATATTTATATTTAAACACATTGATAATTTCAGATTTGTAAGGATCATGATTTCTCAGTTTGACTTAAAGATAAAATATAAAATCAATGCAACGAAGATCATTATATTTGCTTTAAGCTTCAGCGACAGCCTAAATGCCTAGCTATACAACTGTCAAGTAAAGAAAACAACATTGTCTTACGATTAGAGGAACTGACTCTTGCCTTCTGATGCTGAGTTTACCTCTTGCATTTTTAAAATTATTCTGTTACTCTTACTATATAGTAATGATAAAATAATATGCTTATATGGATGTTTTGAACCTTTAACTAAAAATATATGGAACAAAAGTTTCAACATCTGATATAGATGGCATCAGATACATTTTGTTATATGGAGAATGAATGAGTGCTTTCTCATGTTCCAAATTTCTCTTGAATATTGCAAAATACATTAGCTGACATAATATATTATCCTTAAGGAGTTATTTTTGGACTGGGTATGGCGGCTCATGCCTGTAATCCCAGCTACTCAGGAGGCTGAGTCACGAGATTCTCTTGAACCCGGGGTTGGAGGTTTCAGTGGACCGAGTTTGGCACCGCTGGACTCCAGCATGAGTGACAGAATGAGACCCTGTCTCAAAACAAACAAACAAAAAGTTATTTTTGCATTTTAGAAGTAGTCTCTGATGAAATAGAAAAGCTGTACATTTTTAAGTTGAACCTATAATGCAATAGGACTGAAATCAATTTGAAGTATATGTTATTCAGTGAACAAATATTTATTGAGCACCTGCTTTCTACTATTAACTCTTCAAGACACTAGCAATATAAAGGCCCCAGTTCTCCATTCAGTTTACATTTCAGGATGGGCATCAGATAATAAGCAAAGAGCCAATTGAATAATTATAAGCATTTCAGAGACTGTTAGGTATTATATGACATGAATCACATTGACTAATGAGCTGGATAGAAACTAGAAATGGGTGGAATATCTGGTTTGGTTTAAGGGATCTTAGAAGCCATCTCTGAAGATGTGATATTTTAGGGGAAATTTTAATGGTGACACCATTTTAAGATTTGTGAGATTATTGTTATTAGAATTTTTAACATAGACTAAGATATATTGAGATGGAATATAGTAAAATTTTAAACTGGTCTTTTAAGGTACCAAGGAGTTAGTAAGTCATATTTTGTAATTAAGTAAACTTTGGGGGCAGGGGTGTGTTCCAGCAAAATTGGTCTTTACTTTGTCTACTCAGACTTTTTGCTTTACTTCAGATCAACACAATAATGTTTTAATGACATTGGTTCCTCAATTTATACTCTTTAGAAAAGAGTATTTCATTGTTTTATGGTTTTTATTATATTTTATGCTTTGTATTACTTTTCTTTCAAGAAACTCTTGAAGAACTTGGAAGTTCACAGGACAATGTCCACTGAGGATAGAATAAAGTTATTTTCTGTGTCCAGCCCTATTTGTCTTACATCACATTATTGAGGACCTGTGTTTTTTTCTTGACATCTATGGTTTTCAAAATAACTAGTTCAATGCACAGTGTTGTAATATTTCTAATTTTGATGGCTGTAACAGGTTATCTAATGTGGTATATGCCATATGGGAACCATAGACAAACTCTGCTTTGGCATCAATACAAGTTCAAATAACATGGTATTAATGGTAGGCATTTTTCATGTGAAAATCATTTATTGGCCATATTTAGGTAACTAATGATAAAGCAATCTGCTTTCTTTTTTTAAATTAATTAATTTATTTATTTATTCTTATGATACTTTAGGTTTTAGGGTACATGTGCGCAATGTGCAGGTTAGTTACATATGTATACATGTGCCATGCTGGTGTGCTGCACCCACTAACTCGTCATCTAACATTAGGTATATCTCCCAATGCTATCCCTCCCCCGTCCCCCCACCCCACAACAGTCCCCACAGTGTGATGTTCGCCTTCCTGTGTCCATGTGTTCTCATTGTTCAATTCCCACCTATGAGTGAGAATATGCGGTGTTTGGTTTTTTGTTCTTGAGATAGTTTACTGAGAATGATGATTTCCAATTCCATCCATGTCCCTACAAAGGACATGAACTCATCATTTTTTATGGCTGCATAGTATTCCATGGTGTATATGTGCCACATTTTCTTAATCCAGTCTATCATTGTTGGACATTTGGGTTGGTTCCAAGTCTTTGCTATTGTGAATAGTGCCACAATAAACATATGTGTGCATGTGTTTTTATAGCAGCATGATTTATAGTTCTTTGGGCATATACCCAGTAATGGGATGGCTGGGTCGAATGGAATTTCTAGTTCTAGATCCCTGAGGAATCGCCACACTGACTTCCACAAGGGTTGAACTAGTTTACAGTCCCACCAACAGTATAAAAGTGTTCCTATTTCTCCACATCCTCTCCAGCACCTGTTGTTTCCTGACTTTTTAATGATTGCCATTCTAACTGGTGTGAGATGGTATCTCATTGTGGTTTTGATTTGCATTTCTCTGATGGCAATCTGCTTTCTAGCCTTGGCAAGAGTGTATTTGATTTTCAGGCATCATTTTATAATTTTTACTTTAATTCAATAGCATATTGTAGGGTCAGGAAAAACTCTTTACAATTTTAAAACTAATATTTGGATTGATAGTTTAAAAGTTATCATTGGTTGTAAAAGTTGATTTTTCAACTACATTTGTAAATATAAAAGCACTCAGAGATTAAAAATTAACGTTTTAAACACTTGGTTTTAGAATTTTATCTTCATTGTTCTCCCACACAATGGTTCAGCAGAAACAATACAAAAGGCTGGATATTAGACAAGCCTCTGCACCATAGTCTAATTTATCCATATATGGTTGAAAATATTTTTACATATTTAATTTAAAATCTGCAAAGTTGATTAATAATCAGTCTCCTTATCTCTCTTCTCTTCTCAACCTTCTCTTTCTTAACCTTTTCTTCTGTGCCTTCTTCCCTCTCTGCTTTACATCTGATTTGCAAATTGTTTCTAACAATCTTCACCAACTAGTAACCTGACATTTATATAATTTAAAACATAATTAAATAAAACTAATCTAAATAAGTAGGAACATGTTGTGAGGTTTCTATTAACCTGGACATTTTTACTTCTATCTTCATAATCTTGAATGTAATTTTGATTCTTTTGTATTTTATATGCATATGTACACATATGTTATACATGTATTAGTCCATATAATAAATATTTCCACATATTCTGGAATAAATGCATAAACTATGGAGAAATTTATAATTTATATAACGTAATATTTTTATATCAATTTCGTTTGTCCCCTCTATGCATTCTTACCTCATACTCTTTTCTACTGGGATTGTGTATGTTCATTTTTAGGCCTTTTTTACTTTGTTTTTAATAATTATACTTGCAAATACTCAGTTAACTTTTAGTATAGGTTTAAACAATTGAATGTTCTGAAAAGTTTCTTTCTACAACTCTGTATCCTAAAATATTTGCAGCTACTCCTTGAATTAGTCACTTATCCTTTCTAAACAATAGTTCCCTCATCTATACTATACAGGTAGCATACTTAACCAGGGGCAAAGATTGGAGACAATGCATAGTTAGCTGCAGTATACTGTCTCCAATAAAGTAGGCATTTAATAGTCATTATCTCAATTATTTTTTAAAAAGCAAAATATGTGGAAAATGGTAGTCAAGTTTTACATAAGTGACTTTGGGGCAAGATAAATTGCATTATAAATTAAAAGAGTTTGCAGGATGTGGATTCTAACATCTGTAGCTTGTTAGGCTGAACCAAAACCAAACTATTTCAGCATGAAGAATTCCTGCCATTTACAGATGACTTTTAAAACATGTAAATATTGACATTAGCTCAGGAGCACTGGATGGAAGCATCCCTCCAGAGACATCCACGGTGCTTTCATTTCCTCTGAAGAGTCTAAGCTTTAAATATTTAAATGCAGTTAAAGGGTTTAAAATATGAAGAAAATATTTTTATTTTTTAATGATGCATACCACTTAGTCTACTCTCTGCATGCATTAGTGCTTATTGCAAATTCCCCAAACACTTAGTTATTATTTCACAATCTTTTCTCTGGTGATTTATAAAAGTAATTTATAAGACACCTCTAGAGCTAACTTCATGCACTTGGGGAGTACAGAGTATATGCATCAGAGTAAATAATTTTGTTTTATAAGGGTGACTCTCAGGAAAAAATCTGATGAAAGCAATATTTTAAGTTTACTATTTCTTATGTAGTCCAAAGAACACTCATTGTGGTGTCTGTTTGATGTCTGTTCATCATAAGAGGTCCCTTGGATCTGTGGTTATTTAATCATCTATCTACTTGTTTGTTGAGCACCTATAACGTGCTGCCACTGTCTTTATGGCTCAATATATCAAGGTCACTTGGCAAAGCCTCTACCTTTCATTTTATTGGGAGAAATAGATATATAATCTGAACATTAACATGACAAATATAAAGAGATAAATTTGCAGTATATTATGGGAGCTCATAGGAAACTCACCTAATCAAGCCTGAGGAAAAGTTTGAGGGAAGACAAGCATGAAAGACTTCACAGAAGTAACCCTTCAGTTACGTATTGAATAATGAGTAGAGTTTAGTTAACTGGCAGAGGATGTCTTGAGGCAATGGAAATAATAAAAATTTGATGTGGCTAAAATGATATATAAATGGAAAATAGGTGATAAAAAAGAATGCACAGGTTAGCAAGGCCTAGATTAGGGATGATTTTATATTCCATGCCAAGGATAACTATTTTGTTTTGGGTAATGAGAAATCACATAGTAAAATTTAAAGAAGAGAGTTGAAATAAATTTCTTTCTCATTACTATCCCCAAATGCATGGCTGCTCCTCTTAAAACCCTGACAAATCTTTTGAGAAACAATTGCTTAATCTATTTTATTAGAAGTTGACAATGGAATAGTATATTTTCTCTTTTAGAGATATTTGTAATTTAACAGTAGGTTCTTAGACATTGTTTACAATATAAACAATCTCTGTTGGTAGAAGTTAAAGGTACCATAAAAGAAGTGTGGGATTGTTATTTGGGTCAGGGCAATCTCTTCATTTATCTCTCAAATAAAACCGGTTTCCACCCCATGCTGTGTCTTCTGTCCTTCTGATCTACATGAAAAATTTGTTCTACTCTGTCAATGACTGTGAGTCTTTGCCTGTTGCAGAAGATGTTATTTTCTCTGTGCAAGAATGCCTGACTTCCTTCTAGGTTAAGCTATATCACAACAGATGTTTGGTTCATGGTATGTCAGTGCTGGGTGGTGTGAAATACAAACCATAACATTGACCTAATACATTAAGCACATCAGACTAACTAGATTAGGCAAGCAAGAGACGGTTAATGTACTGGAAGCTTTAGTAAGATGAATGTATTTCAGCAGGTGAGATTAACCCTATGAAGTTTTGAGTACCTACCAATTCAGAAAATGGTTGGCTATTCAGTGTTGAAAAGCATTCCAGGATATTCCCCACCAAACTAAAAGACATATCACTTCATCTCATATTATAATATCATTCACAAAGAAGTAATAAGCAGTATCCTTGTATTAGTCTGTTCTCATGCCGCTAATAAAGACATACCTGAGACTGGGTAATTTATAAAAGAAAGAGGTTTAATTGACTCACAGTTCCACATGGCTGAGGAGGCCTCACAATCATGGTGGAAGGCAAAGGAGGAGCAAAGTTACGTCTTGCATGGCAGCAGGCAAGAGAGAGCATGTCCAGGGGAACTCCCCTTTATAAAATCATCAGATCATGTGAGGCTTATTCACTGTCATGAGATGAGCACAGGAAAGACCTGCTCTCATGATTCAGTTACCTCCCACCTGGTCCCTCCCATGACATGTGGAAATTATGGGAGCTACAGTTTGAGATTTGGGTGGGGACACAGCCAAACCATATCAGTCCTGTAGACTTCTTTGGATTCTGAAAATATCAGAGTCCACACCCAGGAATATATCAGATGGCAAAAGTGGCCATATGTAAAAAGAACCTAGGCTAGGAAAACTCTACAACAAATTGTGGCTGCCACGCAACCCGTCCCACCACTTGGTACATACTATTCAGTAGACCTTATTGTGTCAGAATTGACAAAAGACAAAAGGATTCAATGGCAAGTCCATGGCACAAACCACATTTCTCTGCTGTAGAGGAATTACACTTTAATTATTTGGTGTTTGGGGACAACGTCATTTCATCTGCAGTAAATAATGATATGCTTACCCTAAGCCATTAAGAATTATCTTAACCAGAGGAAATCAAATGACCTGTATTCAGATCTTTTTGTTTTTAGCATGATTCTGTTACATCTACCAAGTTGGGACCTACTTACTTGGAAGGGCTTAGAAACAGTCTATAAACATAGGTTTGAGGACAAACTAAACCAGAAGTTATGAGTGAGCTACAGACATAGGTTATTAGTAGCCCAGAAACCCATGGCACCCACCATGGTTTTACTTTCTTCTGTTTGTACCTTTGTATGTGGAATAACATATGACCAGCAGAAAAAAGAGGAAAATTCTGAGATTGCTTTGTTATTGTATTTTATTTAATTTTATTTTATTATTTTTATTTTTATTTTTTTGGAGACTGAGTTTTGCTCTTGTTGCCCAGGCTGGAGTGTGGTGGCACAATCTCGGCTCACTGCAACCTCTGCCTTCCAGGTTCAAGTGATTCTCCTGCCTCAGCATCCCGAGTAGCTGGGATTACAGTCACACACCACCATGCCCAGCTAATTTTTTGTATTTTTAGTAGAAACGTGGTTTCACCATGTTGGCCAGGCCGGTCTCGAACTCCTGACCTCAGGCGATCCACCCACCTCAGCCTCCCAAAGTGCTGGGATTACAGGTGTGAGCCACCATGCCTGGCCTGCTTTGTTGTTGAGTCAGCTTACATACAAGACACACACAAAAAAAGGCAGCTACATTACTGTTACATTTATGGGTGGCATTAAAAGATAATTAAGATGGAGAAGTTTCTTAGTGGATAAAGTGGCAAGTGGTGTACCTAGTAATCTACTCTGTATGGAAGAAGTGGTCAGAGGTAACAATAGGTATAGATTCTGGAAAGTGGTTAATGGCAGGAGACTGGGAAGGAAAATGACTGGAGGATCAGAGACAAGGGAGAGTACAGGCATGTGAACAGACATTTGGAGTAGGCATAAATTATGAAGATATTGTATTTATATGTTAATGCTCACCAGAAAGTATGCATCTGAAAACACACTCAAACTTCAGGTCTACAAAATGACTTGGTCAGTTAGCATTAGCTTTTCTTCATTGGTTATATAAGATCAGGCATAATGGCACATATATGAAGTAGCCACAGTGGCAGATACAGAAGTTATGTGTGGGCTCCGTAGCACTGACTCCCATTTATTGAGATCATATAGCTAATGTTATCTCTGAATAGTCAACCTGCCAGGTACAGAAACCAATAGTAAGCCCAAAACATAACATCATTCCTCAAGGAGCAACTGGTCAATTGTTAACTAGACAACAATTTTAAACACTTCCTGTCCTATAAAGTTCAGTAGTTTAGATACTTCTCTTGGGTATGATTTTGCCTTTCCTGCCAAAAGAGCCTAAGTCAGTGTCTGTAAGAGCTTATTAAAATGTTTACTTCATGGCACCACATAATACAACATTTCACCAGGGGCCCCACTACACAGAGAAGAAGATACAGGAATAGATCCTTAATCATATGATCTACCGATTGTATTATATACCACACCATCTGGAAGCTGCTAGCCTAGTAAAGTGCTAAATGCCTTAGTAGAGGCACAGGTAAAGCACCTCCTTAGAGGCAATATTCTGAAAGGATGAGATTCTTTCAGAATATAGTAGACAAATTAAACTCAAGATGTGTATATTATGCCATACATCAGTAGAAAGAATCCAAGCACCAATTAGCAAGAAGAGTGCTGGCCTCACTTAACAAGATTCTCAATGATCAACTGGGAAACTGTGTTATTTGACCCTGAAACTCAGATCTCCTCAAAGGGAACACAGAAACATTGCCATTGATGTACATGGTGTAGCTACTGCCAGTGTCCTTCAGATATATTTTTGGTCTAGGGACCAACAGGCAAGAAACAGTGTTATCATCTAAGCAAGAGTAAGTGACCCAGTTCAGCAGGAGAAGTTATGCCTGCTTTTATACAGGGAAAACAAAAAGGATTATTGATGAAATCTCACTGTTCACTGGGTGTCTCCCAGTGCTACCCCATTGTAAGAAGGAATGGATACTTGATTCCCTTGAGCCTCCCTTTCCTGAGATACTTCCTAATGAAAAGCACATTTGTGGGGGTAAGTGGTGGCAGCAATGGAAACGTGCTGCTCAATCTTCAACAAGAGAACTGGCTGCAGGGAGCATAGTTAACAGCCCAGTGGCCACTCTTATGAAATCACCATAATGTTCACAATGAGACCACACATTCCTCAGGCTGTTGTGAGCCAATGACTGAGCATGGCAAGGTATCAATGCTGGCTCATTTATGTAGGACATGGAGCTCCTTCACTGAGAAATTTTGACTTGGGGACTCCCCACAATTCTGGTCAAAACTCTCTTAAAACTGTGCAGTAATCTGGATTCTTCTTGCCCAATTCTTCCTTAAACTGTTGTCAGACCTGCAATGTAGCATGAAGGCTTCCCCCTACTTTCAATCTCTTCAGTGGATTCTTAACAGGATTTCCCCTAGGAAATCTCTTGTACTTTTAATCCCCTGCTGGTGTTTGCTTCTCAGAAGACCTGAATTGAAACTATGATCAATGACTGGAATGGTCTATTATGTGTCAAATGAAGCTTACCAAGTATGCCTCATCCTACAATTTAATATATGAGTATAAATATGTTCACTGAGATTAAAATTGGCTTTCTCAGAGGCATTTTTACTTGCTGGAAAGCAATTTGTTATTTTAAAAATAGTTGCTTCAAGGTTATAGACAATTGTAATACACATGTTTTGGAAGGTACCAGAATTTTCTGAAATATATTTTTGAAAAGTTTCATGGCTAGTATGTTATGCAAACCACTCATGTAATAGTTATGCAAGGGATGTATAACACATTGAGCATAATCAGTCAGAATATGGTTGATGCAACGTAAACTAATAAAATGATAGGTCCACTTGATGTATCTAATACCCTTTCAAATGGCATATAAATTAACCCTACTAATTAACACCAAACACCTACTCCCTGAGTCAAAAAGTGTGGAGTTGGCTGTGGACTGCCAAACATTGATAAGATGACCTCTTTTGTTTACATCCACAAGCAGTGGTCATTTGGTGCAGTGACCAGGGCTGAGCAGTAATTCAGGCAGAAACAGAGGTGAGAAAGAGAAGAAGAAGAAGAAGAAGAAGAAGAAGAAAGAAGAAGAAGAAGAAGAAGAAGAAGAAGAAGGAGAAGGAGAAGGAGAAGGAGAAGGAGAAGGAGAAGGAGAAGGAGAAGGAGAAGGAGAGGAAGAGGAAGAGGAAGAGGAAGAAGAAGAGGAAGAGGAAGAAGGAGAAGGAGAAGGAGAAAGAGGGGGAAGGGGAGGGGGAGGGGGAGGGGGAGAGGAAAATTCAACCATTCAACACTTGTACCAAGTAATGTATGCTGTCTAATTTTTTTTTTCACAGTTGCTTATACTTAGTCATTAGCATATTGAAGGAAAATCAATGAAATGTATAGCAGGGGAGTGTGTTACCCCCTTGGTGATGCTTACTACTTGACATCCATGGAAACTCTGACCTTTCCATTGACCTTGAAGTGTT
Source organism: Pongo pygmaeus (assembly GCF_028885625.2). Classification (NCBI taxonomy): domain Eukaryota; kingdom Metazoa; phylum Chordata; class Mammalia; order Primates; family Hominidae; genus Pongo; species Pongo pygmaeus. The sequence goes on along the minus strand of NC_072383.2, from coordinate 58,701,966 downwards.
GTTACTGAGAATAATGCAAGTAGATGCATACATAGTGGTATATTTATATAACAGGATACTAATTTGTATATAAAATCATCAAATACAGTTAATGTGAATTAAACTAGGTAAATCTCACAAATGGATATATCAAGAAAAAACAAGGTAAAAAGTCACAAAAGAAAACATAATTTGATATTTATATAATGTTTAAAATGGGCAAAAACCAAACTATTTTTTATTATTTAGAAAAGCTATTAAAAATCAAGGCAAAGTTCATAACAAACATAAATGTACTGGTTAACCCTAGAGACAGTGAGCGAGATGTAATCAGGCAGGGTGACCATGTGATGTGATTGTGCTTACCTACCTTTTCATTTCATAATTATCCTTTGACTACACACACCTACATATTAAGTTCTCTTGTATCTTTCAATACAAATTACATTAAATGAACAAAAACTTTATATTCACTATGCTCTCTGCCATATTAAGGATGTTTGAAATATTGAAGGAAAATATATAATTAATAAAAATCAAGTTTTAAAGAGAAATGTATTCCAGAAGTTATACTATGAAAATAATTTCCCTTAACCACTTTTCATGTGGAAAGTATCCAAACTATATATTATATACAGAATGATACATTTGAAAAACAAACCAAGAGGAGAAAATGGAAGCATAGTCTCAAAGACAGCAAAAAATCCAAAGCAGGAATAGCCCAAAATGTTAATAGAGCAGCTGGGTTTTTTTGCCTTCTTCAACAAAATAATCTCTTTTGTACATTTTTTGTTCTTTCAATTTAAATAATGAGCATGCTCTATTTACTTGGTAGAAAACTAACTCCATACCCATTCATTGTAATAGTTATCAGAAACAGAATTTATGTAACAATGGTATTAGCCATGGTCTCAGCATGGTTCATCTGATAACTGGAGCAGGTAACTGAAATCTGGGTCCTCAGGGCATTGGATCAGTGGATGTAACAATTGTGCAATTTTGAGGTAATCCCCTCTGAGAACAGTACAGGGAGAATTTTCACTGTGGATAAAATGACTTGATCAGCTCCCTGGAGATAACAGGAGATAGGAAGGGAAGATTCAGGTTTTTTAAAAAGTGTAATAACATCAAACTTTTCCCATTGCCCAGTTTTGCAAGAAACTTTTCTATTAACCATTGCACCTGACTTCTAAGCCAAGTAAAGGAATGAAAGTTTATTCTGTCTTAGTTGTTTTCAATGCATCTATGCCCATTAACTAGAACAGAAACTTCAAACACGCTGGCTTTTAAAAAGTAGCAATATATCCAGCCAAGCTAAGCTTCATAAGTGAAGGAGAAATAAAATCCTCTACAGACAAGCAAATGCTGAGAGATTTTGTCACCACCAGGCCTGCCCTAAAAGAGCTCCTGAAGGAAGCACAAACATGGAAAGGAACAACGGGTACCAGCCACTGCAAAAACATGCCAAATTGTAAAAACCATCGAGGCTAGAAAGAAACTGCATCAACTAATGAGCAAAATAACCAGCTAACATCATAATGACAGGATCAAATTCACACATAACAATATTAACCTTAAATGCAAATGGGCTAAATGCTACAATTAAAAGACAAAGACTGGAAAATTGGATAAAGGGTCAAGACCCATCAGTGTGCTGTATTCAGGAAACCCATCTCACATGCAGAGACACACATAGGCTCAAAATAAAGGGATGGAGGAAGATCTACCAAGCAAATGGAAAACAAAAAAGGCAGGGGTTGCAATCCTAGTCTCTGATAAAACAGACTTTAAACCAACAAATACCAAAAGCGACAAAGAAGGCCATTACATAATGGTAAAGGGATCCATTCAACAAGAAGAGCTAACTATCCTAAACATATATGCACCCAATACAGGAGCACCCAGATTCATAAAGCAAGTCCTTAGAGACCTACAAGAGACGTAGACTCCCACACAGTAATAAAGGGAGACTTTAACACCCCACTGTCAACGTTAGACAGATCATCGAGACAGAAAGTTAAAAGGATATCCAGGAATTGAACTCAGCTCTGCATCAGGACGACCTAATAGACATCTACAGAACTCTCCACCCCAAAACAACAGAATACACATTCTGGAACTATAATTCTTGGAATTAGTGCAGCACCACACTGCACTAATTCCAAAATTGACCACATAGTTGGAAGTAAAGCACTCCTCAGCAAATGTAAAATAACAGAAATTTTAACAAACTGTCTCTCAGAACACAGTGCAATCAAATTAGAACTCAGGATTAAGAAACTCACTCAAAACCACTCAACTACATGGAAACTGAACAACCTGCTCCTGAATGACTACTGGGTACATAACAAAATGAAGGCAGAAATAAAGATGTTCTTTGAAACCAACGAGAACAAAGACACAACATACCAGAATCTCTGGGACACATTCAAAGCAGTGTGTAGAGGGAAATTTATAGCACTAAACACCCACAAGAGAAAGCAGGAAAGATCTAAAATTGACACCCTAACATCACAATTAAAAGAAATAGAGAAGCAAGTGCAAACACATTCAAAAGCTAGCAGAAGGCAAGAAATAACTAAGATCAGAGCAGAACTAAAGGAAATAGAGACATAAAAAACCGTTCAAAAAATCAATGAATCCAGGAGCTGGTTTTTTCAAAGGATCAACAAAATTGATAGACCATTAGCAAGACTAATAAAGAAGAAAAGAGAGAAGAATCAAATAGACGCAATAAAAAATGACAAAGCGGATGTCACCACCAATCCCACAGAAATACAAACTACCATCAGAGAATACTATAAACAACTCTACGCAAATAAACTAGAAAATCTAGAAGAAATGGATAACTTTCTTAACGCATGCACCCTCCCAAGAATAAACCAGGAAGAAGTTGAATCTCTGAATAGACCAATAACAGGCTCTGAAATTGAGGCAATAATTAATAGCTTACCAACCAAAAAAAGTCCAGGACCAGATGGATTCACAGCCGAATTCTACCAGAGGTACAAGGAAGAACTGCTACCATTCCTTCTGAAACTATTCCAATCAATAGAAAAAGTGGGAATCCTCCCTAACCCATTTTGTGAGGCCAGCATCATCCGGATGCCAAAGCCTGACAGAGACATAACAAAAAAAGAGAATTTTAGACCAATATCCCTGATGAACATTGATGCAAAAATCCTCAATAAAATACTGGCAAACCGAATCCAGCAGCACGTCAAGAAGCTTATCTACCATGATCAAGTGGGCTTCATCCCTGGGATGCAAGGCTGGCTCAACACACACAAATCAATAAACGTAATCAAGCATATAAACAGAACCAATGACAAAAACCACATGATTATCTCAATAGATGCAGAAAAGGCCTTTGACAAAATTCAGCAACCCTTCATGCTAAAAACTCTCAATAAATTAGGTATTGATGGGACGTATCTCAAAATAATAAGAGCTATCTATGACAAACCCACAGACAGTATCATACCAAATGGGAAAAACTGGAAGCATTCCCTTTGAAAACTGGCACAAGACAGGGATGCCCTCTCTCACCACTCCTATTCAACATAGTGTTGGAAGTTCTGGCCAGGGCAATTAGGCAGGTGAAGGAAATAAAGGGTATTCAATTAGGAAAAGAGGAAGTCAAATTGTCCCTGTTTGCAAATGACATGATTGTATATCTAGAAAACCCCATTGTCTCAGCCCAAAATCTCCTTAAGCTGATAAGCAACTTCAGCAAAGTCTCAGGAGACAAAATCAATGTGCAAAAATCACAAGCATTCTTATACAGCAGTAACAGACAAACAGCCAAATCATGAGTGAACTCCCATTCATAATTGCTTCAAAGAGAATAAAATACCTAAGAATCCAACTTACGAGGGACGTGAAGGACCTCTTCAAGGAGAACTACAAACCACTGCTCAATGAAATAAAAGAGGACACAAACAAATGGAAGAAATGGAAGAACATTCCATGCTCATGGGTAGGAAAAATCAATATCGTGAAAACGGCCATACTGCCCAAAGTAATTTATAGATTAAATGCCATCCCCATCAAGCTACAAATGACTTCTGCACAGAATTCAAAAAAACTATTTTAAGGTTCATATGGAACCAAAAAAGAGCCTGCATTGCCAAGTCAATCCTAAGCCAAAAGAACAAAGCTGGAGGCATCACGCTACCTGACTTCAAACTATACTACAAGGCTACAGTAACCAAAACAGCATGGTACTGGTACCAAAACAGACATATAGACCAATGGAACAGAACAGAGCCCTCAGAAATAATGCCGCATACCTACAACCATCTGATATTTGACAAACCTGACAAAAACAAGAAATAGGAAAACAATTCCCTATTTAATAAACGGTGCTGGGAAAACTGGCTAGCCATATGTAGAAAGCTGAAACTGGATCCCTTCCTTACACCTTATACAAAAATTAATTCAAGATGGATTAAAGACTTAAATGTTAGACCTAAAACCATAAAAACACTAGAAGAAAACCTAGGCAATACCTTTCAGGACATAGGCATTGGCAAGGACTTCATGTCTAAAACACAAAAAGCAATGGCAACAAAAGCCAAAATTGACAAATGAGATCTAATTAAACTAAAGAGCTTCTGCACAGCAAAAGAAACTACCATCAGAGTGAACAGGCAACCTACACAATGGGAGAAAATTTTTGCAATCTACTCATCTGACAAAGGACTAATATCCAGAATCTACAATGAACTCAAACAAATTTACAAGAAAAAAAAAAAACAACCCCATCAAAAAGTGGGTGAAGGATATGAACAGACACTTCTCAAAAGAAGACATTTATGCAGCCAGTGGACACATGAAAAAATGCTCATCATCACTGGCCATCAGAGAAATGCAAATCAAAACCACAATGAGATACCATCTCACACCAGTTAGAATGGCAATCATTAAAAAGTCAGGAAACAACAGGTGCTGGAGAGCATGTGGAGAAACAGGAACACTTTTACACTGTTGGTGGGACTGTAAACTAGTTCAGCCATTGTGGAAGTCAGTGTGGCGATTCCTCAGGGATCTAGAACTAGAAATTCCATTTGACCCAGAAATCCCATTACTGGTTATATACCCAAAGGACTATAAATCATGCTGCTACAAAGACACATGCACATGTATGTTTATTGTGGCACTATTCACAATAGCAAAGACTTGGAACCAACCCAAATGTCCAACAATGATAGACTGGATTAAGAAAATGTGGCACGTATACACTATGGAATACTATGCAGCCATAAAAAATGATGAGTTCATGTCATTTGTAGGGACATGGATGAAGCTGGAGACTATCATTCTCAGCAAACTATCGCCAGGACAAAAAACCAAACACCACATATTCTCACTCATAGGTGGGAATTGAACAATGAGAACACATGGACACAAGAAGGGGAACATCACACTTCGGGGACTGTTGTGGGGTGGGGGGAGGGGAGAGGGATAGCATAAGGAGATATACCTAATGTTAAATGAGGAGTTAATGGGTGCAGCACACCAACATGGCACATGTATACGTATGCAACTAACATGAATGTTGTGCATATGTGGCCTAAAACTCAAAGTATAATAAAAAATTAGCATTAATAAAATGCATATGTATTGTAACACTGGACAAATAAGGAAACAAGGTAAATGACATGAACTGTTAGATCCTCAGGTTTTTTCTTATGTTTGTGCCTAAAAGAGGTTGATTCAGACATTCTCCATTGGGTAGGATATAGGGGTGGCAGTTACAAAGTTTGAAATCTATTTTTCACCAAGGCCTTTACTTGACTTCTGCTTGCTGCTTTTGTTCATTTCTCAGGAAATCTGTAAAGTTCAATTTATGATCATCAGAGGAGGATGTGCATGGTAGTAGCCGTAACCTCATTCAATATTCAGCTAGCTTATTATGCTTCTACATTTATCCTTCCCCTGAAAATTCCCATTTGTAAGAGCATAGTCACAGCCTTAGCAACTCATCTCTTTAAGGTAAATTCAGAAATAATTCCATATCTTGTGTTAGCATATTTTATCTAAAACCTTCTTAAAAACATAAATAGTAATAATAAAAAATTATTCTCCCATTAAAAAAACTTGCTATGTATGAATTACGATTATATGTATAATAGATACCATAACATAATCCTCTCATTAGTTCTGCCAGGGTCTTTATTCCAGGAATTTCTGACTGATCTGGTGACGTATATGAGATCTAGGGCTGTACATCATAAGCGGGTTTAGCAATTAGATTATTTCTTCTCAGAATTTGACATTTGGGGGCCCTGCAGTTGAGTTGCTCTAGGTCTAGCTCTTAAAAGTGCCATTACCTGATGCTGACATTCCATAAATGTTTTGATACTGCTTTCTCAAGTTTTCATTGATTCTGAGTTCTGAGAATGTCTTATAAAGCCATTGGCGAATCTCGAAAGAACGTTTCCTATTAATGGGCTCCCTAATCCCTTAGGGCTGGGTCAAGTTTAGAGTGGCCGTGGCATAAACCACATGGTGAATTAAGAGAAGTTGCACCTGGAAACTGTTAGTTGATGGTGCTAGTCTTTATCAATTAAAATCTTAATCGTTTACTGATAAATCAAAGTTAAAATGTGATTACCAACCTTCCCTATGGATCCTAACTTCCAACTTCAACCTCATCAAGAGATTTTGTTTCTGTTGTTGCTATTATTGCCTTGTCTTGCATGTTTATTGTATGCATCTAGGAAAATACATTGAAATCTATTTCTATAACATATGCTAAAGTTTACATTTCATCAGCATTTTAATATGAACATTTTTTACAATATACTGCTATTTCCTTCATGTTGTTTATAGACTTTATTTTTTACCATTTCTAGAATCTCCTTTTTCAAAATGATTTTTTAAAACATTTTATTGAAATTATTCTCAGAAATATTACACGTATGCTTTTTTCTGTATATATGTATGTCTAAATATGTATTTTACCCTCTGAATGATGTCATAGTTAAACAGTGTATTCTTTTAAAATTATTTTTAATTGACAAATAATAATTATGTATATTTATGGGGTACAGTATGATGTTTTATCTATCTCCTCAATGACTTAGCCCTTTGGGAGTCAAGATGTTGAAAATCTATTCTTTCAGCAATTTTGAAATTTATATTATTACTAACTGTGGTCACCACGCAATGCAATGGGTCAGTAAAAAATATTCCTTCAATCTAACCAAAATATTGTACCCTTTGATCAACATCTCCTCTTACTCCATACTGCCCCATCCCCCTAGCCTCTGGTTACTACTTTTCTACTCTGTTTCTATGAGATAAACTTTTTTAGATTTCACATATAGGTGAGATTATATAGTATGTATCTTTCTGTGCCTGGGCTTATTTCATGTAGCATAACATTCTACAGATCCATCCATGTTGTAAATGTCTGAATTTCCTATTTCCTTCTCTATTAAGGCAGAGTAGTATATCTACCACAATTTCTTTAGCATTTATCTTTTGACAGATAATTAGGTGGCTTCCATATTGGAAGTGGCTAATGAGAATAATGCTGAAATAAACACGGGAGTGCAGATATTGCTTGGATATACTGATTTAAATTTCTTTGGATATATAGCCAGAAGTGGAATTGCTGGGTCATATGGTAATTCTATTTTTAGTTTTCTGAGGATCCCTCATACTGTTTCCATAGCAGCTGCACCAAATGGCTTTACTAATTTATCAGACCAAAAACACACATAGGTTTCCTTTTCTCCACATTCTTGCTAACATTTGTTTTCCCTGTTTTGTTTGTTTGTTTGTTTTGTTTTTATAATGGCCATTCTAACAAGTGTGAAGTGATCTCATGTTGTGGTTTTAATTTGCATTTTCTGAAAATTACGGATGAACATTTTTTTTTCATATATCTGCTAGCCATTTATATCTTTTCTTTTGAGTAATGTCTTTTCAGATCTTTGGCACATTTTTCAATCATGTTATTTGTTTTCTTGCTATTGAGTTGTTTGAGTTATTTATATATTTTTGATATTAGACCCTCTTCAGATGTATGGGTTCTAATGTAAGGGGTTTGCAAATATTTTCTCCTGTTTCATAGGTTGTCTTTTTGTTTTATTGATTGCTTCCTTAGCTATGCAGAAACTTTTAAGTTTGATGTAATCCCACTTTATTTTTGCTTCTGTTGCTTGTGCTTTTAGAGTCCCATCCAAAAAATAATTGCCCAGATCAATGACATGGAACTTTTCTCCTATGTTTCTCCTAGTAGATTACAGTTTCAAGTCTCACATTGAAGGTTTTTATTTATTTTGAGTTGATTTTTGTGTATGGTGTGAGATAAGGGTTCAATTTCATTCTTCTGATATGGATATCCAATTTTCTTAACATTATTTACTGAATAAACTTTCCTCATCATGTGTTGACACATTTGTCAAAAATCAATTAACCATAAATACTAGGGTTTATTTCTGAGGGTTTTATCTTTTTTCATTTGTTGATGTATCTACTCTTATGCAAATACCATGAGACTTTGATGTCTATAGCTTCATAACACATTTTGTAATCAGAAATTATGATGCCTCCAGCTTTGTTCTTTTTGCTCAAGATTGATTTGGCTATTTGGATTGTCTTCTAGTTTCATACGAATTTTAGAATTGTTTCCTCTATCTGTAAAAAGTGACAGCATATTGACAGATATTGAATTGAATCTATAGATCTGTTTGTGGTATGTTGTAGTATGGACATTTTAACAATATTAATTATTTCAGTCCATGAAATATGGCATGTCTGTCATTTATTCGTGTCTTCTTTCATTTCTTTTATGAATATTTTATAGTTTTCACTGGACAGATCTTTCACTTTCTTGGCTAATTTTACTATAATACTAAATATGTTTGAAGCTATGAAAATGAGGTTATTTTATTAATTTCTTTTCTGAATAGTATATTCTTACTGTATAAAAATTCTACTGACTTTTGTGAGTTGATTTAGTAACCTGAAACTCTACTGATTTTAAAAATCATTTATATCAGTATTTTGGGGAGCCTTCCAGCTTTTCTATGTATAAGATCATGTTATCACTCAGCAAAGAAAATATTACTTCTTCCTTTCCTGTATAATTATTTTTAGTTTATTTTTCTTGCCTAATTGTTCTGGCTAGCACTTCCAGTACTATGTTGAATTAAAGTGGGGAAAGTGGGCATCCTTTTCTTGTTTCTAATCTTACAGGAAAAGTTTTCCACTTTTCACTGTTCAGTATGATGTTAGCTTCAGGCTTATCTTATATGGCCTTTATTGTGTTGAAATCCAGTCTATGTATGTACCTTTTCTATATATAGTTCATTGAAAAATGTTTTATCATGAAGGATTGTTGAATTTCTTCAAATGCTTTTTTGCATCTATATAATCACTTGACTTTTGTCCTTTATATTAATATAGTGAATCCCATTTATAGATTTATGTGTGTTGAACTATCTTCACATCCCTGGGATAAATACCACTTGATCGTGGCGAATGATCTTTTTAATGTGCTGTTGAAACCAGTTAACCAGCATTTTACTGAGGATTTTTATATCTATATTCTTTAGGAATATTGGCATGTAGTTTTATTCTCTTGTAGTGTCCTTGTCTGGCTTTGATCTCAAGATAAGTCTGGCTTCATAAAAAGAGTGGAAGTATTTCCTCCTCTTTATTATTTTAGAAGGGTTTGAGAAGAATGGGTATTAGTTATTTAAATGTTTGGCAGAATTCAGCAGTAAGGTTATCAGATCTTGGGCTTTTCTTTGATCAGAGACTTTCTACTACTGATTCAATCTCATTACTGTTCATAGGTCTGTTCGGATTTTCTGTTTATTACTGATTCAATCTTGGTGAGTTGCATGTTTATAGGAATTTATGAATTTCTTTTCTATTACCCAATTTGTTACTGTACGGTTGCTTATAATATTCTTTTATGATCCTTTGTATTTTTGTGGTATCAGTTGTAATGTCCCCTCTTTTGTTTCTTATTTTTATTGCACCTTGTCTCTTTTTTACTTTGTTAGTCCAACGAATGTTGTTGATTTTATTTGTATTTTTTAAAAAACCACTTGTTATAGTTTTACTGCTTTTCTAATCTCTATTTTGTTTATTTCTACCCCTATCATTGTAATTTTCTTTTTTCTGCTAAATGTAGGCCTATGTTATTTTATTTGTTAATTCCGTGAGGTATAACATTAGGTTGTTTATTTGAGATCTTTCTTATTGTTTAATCTAAACATTTATTAATATAAACTTCTCAGAATCACTTTTGCTGCATTTCATAAGTTTTGGTATATTATTGTTTTATCATTGTTTGTGGTCAGAATATTTTTAAAATTCTCCTCATAATTTTTGCTTTGATCCACTACTTATACCTGTTTAATTTCCATATATTTGTGAGTTTTCCAAAATTCCTTCTATTATTGATTTTTAGTTTCATGGCCTCGCAATCAGAAAAGACACTTGATATAATTTTAAACTGCTTAAATATTTTAGGACTTGCCTTGTAGTCTAACGTATTATCTATCCTGGAGAATGCTGTGCATGCACTTAAGAATAATTGCATTGCCCATGCAATTCTATCATTATTGGGTGGATTGCTCTTTAAATGCCTGTTAGATTCATTTGGTGTAATGTGCAGATGAAATTTAATGTTTCCTTGTGAGCTTTCTGTCTAGGTGATCTTTTCAGTGTTGAAAGTGGAGTGTTGACGTTCCCAACTATAATGTATTGCAGTCTAGCTCTCCTTTAGATCTATTAATGTTTGCTTTACATATTTGGATTTCCTATGTTAGGTTCATACACACTTGCTATTTTTTAAAACTACTTGATTAATCTCTTTATTATTAAATAATGACGTTTTGTCTCTTTTCACAGTTTTTGAAATAAAGTTTATTTGTCTTATATAAGTATAGCTACCCCCATTCTCTTTGGTTTCAACTTGCACAGTGTGATGGTTAATATTAAGTGTCAACTTGATTGGATTGCAGGATGCCTAGATAGCTGGTAAAGTATTGTCACTGGGTGTGTCTGTGAGGGTGTTGCCAGAGGAAACTGATAATTGAGTCAGTGGACTAGTAGAGGAAGACCCACCATCAATGTGGTGGGTACTATCCAATCAGCTGCCAGTGTGGCTAGCACAAACCAGACAGTAGAAGGTGGAATGGCTGTATGTTTCCCTACATTCCTCCTACCCTTGGACGTTATATCAGGTTACTTAGCCTTTGGACTCTTGGACTTGCACCAGTGGTTTTCTGGGGGGCTCTTGAGCCTTCAGCCAAAGACTGAAGGCTGCACTGTCAGCTTCCCTGCTTTTGAGGCTTTTGGACCCAGGCTGAGCCACTACTGGCTTCTTACTTCTCCAGCTTGCAGACCGTCTATCCTGGGACTTCACCTTGTGATCATGTGAGCCAGTTATCACTAATAAACTCCCTTTCACCTATGTACATATATTCTATTAGTTCTGTCCCTCTGGAGAACCCTGAATGATACACATAGAATATATTTTTCCATCCCTTTATTTTAGTCTATGTGTGTCCTTAGAGATAAAGTGCATCTCTTGTAGACATCATAGGGTTGAGTCTTTCTTTTTTTATTCATTTAGTCATTCAGAGTTTTCTGATTGAATAATTTAATCTGTTTACATTTAAAGTAAGTATTGATAGGTAAAGACCTACTATGATCATTTTGTTAATTGTTTTCTGGTTAATTTATAGATCCTTTGTTCCTTTCTTTCTCTCTTCCTGTTTTCCTTTGCGGTTTGATGATTTTCTGTACTGGTATGCTTTGATTTTTTTCTTTCTATTTTTTATGTACCTTCTAAGGGTTTTTGCTCTATGATTAACATAAGAGTTACATATAATATCTTATATTAATAATAGTGATTTAAGTTGATAACTACTTAACTTTAATCACTTGCAAAAACTGCACTTTTACTCCCCACACAACAATTTGTTTTTGATGACATATTTATTTATTTTCTATAGTTTCTGGCCCTTAGCAAATTATTGTAGCTGTAGTTGTTTTTAATAGTTTTATTTTTAATTGTATGCTGAAGATATAATTAATTTTCACACACCATTACAAGTGTTTTGAGTTTTGCTCTTTAGTGATATTTTTCTTCACTTTGAAGACTCCTCCAGCATTCTTGTAAGATAAGTATGGTTATAAGTTCTTTCAACTTTTTTTTGTCTGAGAAAGTTTTTATCTCTCTTTCATTGTTGGAGGATAAGATTGCTGGGTATAGAATTCTATATTTACAGGGTTTTTTTTCATCTTTTTGAATATATTATGCCACTACTTCTGGCCTGTTAAGTTTCTGTTGCAAAATCTGCAGATAGATTTATGGTTCCCTTGTTTGTAACGTGTTTCCCTCCCCTGAAGTTTTTAATATTCCTTTTTTTGTCTTCAATTTTTGACAATTTGATTATAATGTGTCTTGGTGTAGATCTCTTTAGATTCATCCTATTAGGTGTATGTTCAGCTTTCTGGATATGCATTACTAATTCTTTCTCCAAATTTGGGAAGTTTTCTTCTATTATTTCTTTGAATATATTTTCTATTTCTTTCTCTTTCTATTCTGTTTCTGGTACTCTGAAAATGTGTACATTAGTCCATTTGATGGTGTCCCATAAGTTTCTTAGCCTGTCTTTACTTTTTTTTATGATCCTCATTAAAAAAAAAGCCAGAAAGATTTTTTATGCACAATAATTAAAGAGCCAAACTTTCTGGAAAGGACTGTAAAACTTGGACACTATCAGTGAAGTATAAGCCCTTTACCCCTCAGGAAGAAGTCTCAAAGTGGAGTTTTATTTCTGAGTGGAGTATAAAGCTCTGTGCTCAGGGTGACGTTAGTGCATAAGTGTATCTCCACCTTTTCTATCTTTCATATGTGGACATTTTCTTAGTCATCCAGTGTATAGGAGGCTGGATGACTAAAAAAATTTCAACTGGGTTTTGGCTTTCTCTAGAGAGTACTGATCCATTTGTAGGTGTTTATTGATGTGATTGCAGCAGGAGGGGTAGTCAGGAGCCCCTTATTCTGCCATGTTACTCAAATGATTAAATAATGTATGTTATTTATATTTCCAAACTTTTTTCAATAGTCTAATCTTATTTTTAATATATATTCAATATTGCTTATGAGAAGTCTGATGATATCCTACTCCCCTTTCCTGAATGTATTTTGTCATTTCCATTTAGAGGCCTTGGCTTAAAAAAATTATAATTCAAATGTCTTGCTAGGATATCACCATAGCTAACATATATATTTTTTATGTACTTAGTTCTCTAAGGGCTTAATACATAAACTATTTCATTGAATTTTTGAAGTATGCTCCATCAAGTATATACTGCAGTTTATATTTTATATGTTAAAAAATAAAATACCAACATATTAAGTAATTTTCCAAAGCTCATAGGTTAATTAATTGTATAGAATGAAATAAAGCCTGTATATCAGGCTGTAGAGTCTGTGTTTCTTGACATAAGCAAAAGTTTCTTGCCCCACTTTGTAAATGGATTGTATTGCTCTTTACCTATTGAAGTTTCGTGTGGCATCTCAGATCTCAGATGGGTATGCCTGTTGAAATCTCATGGGTAGTTTTGTATTGGCAAGCAATAATAGATGATGAGTTCTCAAGTTCTCGTTGTTCTCCAGTTTTATAAAATTCAGCTCGAGAAAGTCTGACCTTGGGGTTGTGGTTTATAGGGAACAACATTATATTCAGAAATAAGAAGAAAGGAAGGCTTCTCAGCACAAACTACTACACCTTCCAATACTGCCAGTATTAACAGAAATAGTGTAGAATTACATGAATAATATAGCAGTGGCAGCCCAGTCCAATTCATGGACATTAGCCAAAATTATCTGGATAATTTCTCCATGCCCCATTTCTAATTGCAAGATCAGTGATTTACTCACATAGTTTCATTCGAAGTCTTCATCCATCTTAAGAATGGTTTGTTACTTCCTTCTGCACCCCAACAACTCTTACACATAGTTGCTCCCACACCAATGTTTATTATTTAAAAGGTCCCAATTGTGGCACTATCATGAGTTTCTTCCAGTTTTTCCCAGTGACTTACCACAGTTCCTATGCCTCCAGTAGAATATAGGAAGTGCAGGGAGGGGATTTAGGTTTATGCACTTCCACAAGAATTTTCTATTATTCATCTGTCTTCCCATAATTTGGATGTAACAGCTTTGAATTATTTAAATTTGCATAATTCTTTATAACTTAAATTATTTTTCAGGAACATTTTATTTTTACACCAGCTATAAAGACTAAGCCCCAAGCATTGTATTACATTTTTAGGAAGTAATATAATTTTCTCATTAAAATAAAGTCATTCATTTTGTAAAAAAATACTGCAAATAGTGTCTGCATAAATCTTAGGCAATAGAAAATGTACAGTTTCAAAATATTCTCTTCTTCTTGGTACATAATATTTTCATTTGTTTAGAAAAGTTGTTGGATGGCTAGATATATGGATGATAGATAGATAAGAGCTTTTTTAACTTTCATGTTTTCTTTCATAGGAGGCTCTATTCTTCAGTTATATAATTTTTAGTACAATAAAGAAAGAAAAATTTTCCCCCTCTGTGCTACAGTTGGAATGTTTCTCCCCTCAGAAACTCATGTTGAAACTTATTCCCCAATGTGGCAGTATTGAAAGGTGGTCCCTTTACAAGGTAATTGGGTCATGAAGGCTGTGCCTTCGTGAATGGATAAATCTATTCATGGATTTATTGATTAATAAATCAATGGATTAATGGAGTAGGACTGATGTCTTTATAAGAAGAAGAAGAGACCTGAGCTAGCATGCTGAAACCCCCACTATGTGATGCCCTGTACAATCTCAGGACTCTGCAAAGTCCCTACCATGAAAAAGGCTCTTACCAGATGCAGCCCTTTGACCTTGGACTTCTAAAGCTTCACAACTATATAAGAAATATATTTATTTTCTTTAGAAATTATCCAGCCGCTATTATTCTAAGTGAAGTAACTCAGTAATGGAAAACAAAACATCGTATGTTCTCACTCATATGTGGGAACTAAGCTATGAGGACACAAAGGCATAATAATGATATATTGGACTTTAGGGATTCAGGGGAAAGGTTTGGGAGTGGCAAGAGATAAAAGACAACACATTGGGTACAGTGTACACTGCTCAGGTGATGGGTTCACTAAAATCTCAGAAATCACCAATAAAGAACTTATTCATGTAACTAAGCACCACCTGTTCCTCAAAAAGCTATTAAAAATTTAAAAATAAAAAAATTACTCAGTCTCAGATACTCTGTTATAGCAAACAAAAATGGACTAAGACACTCTTCAAGCATAGGGCTGGGTGTGCCTGGTTATTAGTTCTAGGAACTTTAGTTCAGTGGCTTCATTGATGTGAATTACAGGTTTTCAGTGGCTTCTAGGAAATTTCACCATGTGATATATTTGAGTAATTTTACTATGCGATATATTTAGTATTTTAGCAATACTCTAGAGAATGAAGTATCCTTTCTTCAATGTAAGCTGCAGGCTTTACTTTTTATTCCAGTTGAAGAATACCTTCAAAATTTCCTTCCTCTTGCTTTGAACATGTATTTTCAGTAGCAGGAATAATTGTATTGTTTAGGCTTGGGGAAAAGATCTCTGGGGCTTTAACATATAGTAAGTAAATAATTATTATAATTTGGTAGTTCTTCATGCTATTTACTATTGTTCTTATTAGTATTAAACTTGTTCAAAACCAAATACCTCTGAGAAGCACTGGAAACTAGTTTTAATATAAAAGATAACAGATGGACCTATTTTTTCTCTACATGTAGTGCTTGCAATTATATGTTGACCTAATATTTCTCATGTTGACTAGAAAAGTTTTTACTCAATTTACTGTATTCCATTTTGAAATTTTTTGCTTCTGGTAGTTACTCTCTGTCTGGTGTTTATTTAACATTCTATCTAAATATTAAGGAGCTGTTTTAATCAAGCCAAAAACTATTTAATTATTTAATTTGGTTTTTGAAAAACAAAGTAAAGATGAGGTTAACCCTGTCATTAGAAAATAAACTATCATCAAGAAATAGCAAATACATGAGTTTAGACTCACAGAAATATTGAATTATAAGGACATATGTAAATATATAAAATGCATAATTATATGGCATATTATATATGAATATAATATATAATTTATAATATAATATGTAAAAATACAATAGTTAATATTAAATATATAGTGATATTTAAAATTTAAAATAATACATAGGTGTTAAAAACAGAAATATAGAGGTAAGTGTCAGACCAACTACATGTGAGGACAGATTAGCAAATAAAATGAAAATTTCGTAGAGTTTTAATGGAATTTTTTAGGATAAATGGAGTTGTGCAGATGGACAAGGGTAAGGAGCACATTCCAAGAAAAGAACAGCAGTTTCAAGGTGCTGATATATAAAACAGCATCAAAGTTATAGCCATAGATGACAGGGTTTAAACATAGAGTCTAATTAGGGATAATTGTGACATTTCTGCTTCTTAGTTCTTGCAGGATGCATTTTGTTACAGGAATCAGAGTGAAAAAATGGTTTACTCAGGCCAGGTCATTCCAGTCCCCTGACAGACCAACCAGTTTACACGTGTGTGTTAAGAATACCTCAAGATGGATTAAAGACTTAAATGTAAAATCTAAAACCATAAAACCCCTACAAGAAAATCTAGGCAATACCATTCAGGACATAGGCATGGGCAAAGACTTCATGACTAAAACACCAAAAACAATGGCAACAAAAGCCAAAATTGACAAATGGGATCTAATTAAACTAAAGAGCTTCTGTACAGCAAAAGAAACTACCATCAGAGTGAACAGGCAACCTACAGAATGAGAGAAAATTTTTGCAATCTATCCATCTGACAAAGGGCTAATATCCAGAATCTACAAAGAACTTAAACAAATGTACAAGAAAAAAACAAACATCCCCATTAAAAAGTGGCCAAAGGATATGAACAGACATTTCTCAAAAGAAGACATTTATGCAGCCAACAAACATATGAAAAAAGTCTCATCATCACTGGTCATTAGAGAAATGCAAATCAAAACCACAATGAGATACCATCTGACACCAGTGAGAATGGCGATCTTTAAAAAGTCAGGAAACAACAGATGCTGGAGAGGAGGTGGAGAAATAAGAATGCTTTTACACTCTTGGTGGGAGTGTAAATTAGTTCAACCACTGTGGAAGACAGTGGAGCTTCCTCAAAAAATTAAGAATAGAAGTAACTTAGGATCCAGCAATCCTACTTCTGGGTGTATATCCAAAATAATTGAAGTCAGGATCTCAAAGAAATATCTGCTCTCCTATGTTCATTGCAGAATTATTCACAATAATAAGATATGAAAACAATTTAAATTTCTACTGATGATCAATGGAAAAAGAAAATATGCTATATACATATGATGGAATATCTCATAGCCTTAAAAAATAAAGAAGGCCTGGGAATGGGGTCAAGATGGCTGACTAGAAGCAGCAGTGATCAGAGGTTCCCATTGAAAAGATCCAAAACAGTCTGCAAATCCTGCCCTGGCAACCAAAGTATCCAGGTTCTGTCATTAGGATGACTAGGCAGCTAGTGTGAACCAAGGAGAGGAAGGAAGAACAGTGTGGTGCCGTGGCTTACCTGAGAGCTACACAGGGCAGGGGAGCCCCCACCCTCAGCCAAGAGAGGCAGTGAGTGAGCATGCTACTCAGCCTGACAAACCATGCTTTTTTCATGGAATTGTGCAACCCATGGTTTGGAAGCTCCCACTCATGAACCCACACCTCTGGGGCCTCGAGTCCTAACCACAGAGCTGCACAGATTTTCACTTGGGTAGAACTGGCCTAAGCCTGTCGAGTTCCTAGGGGAAGGGGTGAGAGCCAACATTGGAACTGCAGGGCCTCCCTGCAGGAACCCCAACTCCAGCCAGGAGCTCAGGGACAGAATTCTGATTTCCCTGGGCCTGAGCCCCTTGGGAGAAGGAAAGCCATAGTCTCCATGGACCAGCAGACTTAGTCTTTCCTCCTGCTAGCTCTGAGGAATCTGGGCAGCCCAAAAGAGTGGGTTTCCCCCTCAGCACAGCACACCCCCTCCACCAATGAACAGCCAAACTGCTTTATTGAATGGGTCCTGCTTCCCATGCCACCCAACTGTGTGAGATCCCCCCAACACGGGTTGTCAGACATCCTATGCAGTAGTGTCACTACTGACATCAGGTCAATGCCCCTCGAGGACAGAGATCATAGAGGAAGAAGCAGGCACCCACCTTTGCTGTTCTCCAGCCTCCTCAAGAGACATCTACAGGCACGGGAGTGAACCAGATGAATAGGGCCTGAAATGAAGCCCCAGCAAACTGCAGCAGCCCTACAGAAGAGGGATCTGACTACTGAAATAAAAACAAACAAACAGAAAGCAACAACAGCAGCATCAACAAAAAGGTCCCCACAAAAACCTCATCAAAGAGTCAGCAGCCTCAAAGATTGAAATTAGACAAACTCATAAACACAAGAAAGAATCAATAAAAAAAAAATGTTGAAAACTCAAAAGGCCAGAGTGCCTTTTCTCCTCCAAATGATGATAACACCTCTCCAGCAAGGGCGCAAAACTGGACAGAGGATGAGATGGACAAATTGAAAGAAGTAGGCTTCACAAGGTGGGTAATAAAAAACTTTGCTGAGGTAAAGGAACATGTTCTAACCCAAATCAAAGAAGTTAAGAACTTTGATAAAAGGTTAGAGGTACTGCTAAGTAGAACAACCAGTTTAGAGAGGAACGCAAATGACCTGATGGAGCTGAAAAACACAGCATGAAAACTTAGTGAAGCATGTATAACTATCAATAGCTGAATCAATCAAGCAGAAAAATGGATATTAGAGTTTGAAGATCATCTTGCTGAAATAGGCAGAAAAGACTAGAGGAAAAAGAATGAAAAGGAACTGAGAAATATGGAACTATGTAAAAAGACTGAACCTATGCTATGACTCATTGTAGTACCTGAAGGAAATGGAGAAAATAGAACCAAGTTGAGAAACACATTTCATGATATTATCCAGGAGAACTTACCTAACCTAGCAAGGCAGGCCAATATTCAAATGAAAAAAATACAGAAAACACCACTAAGATACTCCACGAGAATATCAATTCCAAGACACATAATCGTGAGATTCACCAAGGTTAAAATGAAGGAAAAAAAATGTTAAGGGCAGCCAGAGAGAAAGACCAGGTCACCTACAAAGAGAAGCTCATCAGACTAACAGCAGATCTCTCAGCAGAAACCCTACAAGCCAGAAGAGAGTGAGGGCCAATATTTAACATTCTTAAAGAAGAAATTTTCAACCCAGAATTTCATATCCAGCCAAACTAAGATTCATAGATGAAGGAGAAATAAAATCCTTTTCAAAAAAGCAAATGCTGAAGGAATTCATCGTAAGCAGGTCTACCTTGAAGAGCTCCTGAAGGAAGCACTAAATATGGAGAGGAATAAACGGTACCAGCCACTGAAAAATACATGAAAATATAAAGGCAAATGACACTGTGGAGAAAATGGCATCAACAAGAGTGCAAAATAACCAGCTAGCCTCATGATGACAGGATCAAATTCACACATAACAATATTAACCATAAATGTAAGTGGGCTAAATGCCCCAATTAAAAGACACAGACTGGCAAATTGGATAGAGTCAAGACCCATTGGTGTACTGTATTCAAAAGACCCATCCCATGTGCAAAGACACACATAGGCTCAAAGTAAAGACATGGAAGAATATTTACCAAGGAAATGGAAAGCAGAAAAAAGCAGGGGTTGCAATCCTAGTCTCTGACAAAACAAACTTTAAACCAACAAAGATAAAAAAGACAAAGAATCACATTACGTAATGGTAAAGGGATCAATGCAACAAGAAGAGCTAACTGTCCTAAATATGTATGCATACAATCCAGGAGCACTCAGATCTATAGAACAAGTTCTTAGAGACCTACACAAAGACTTATACTCCCACGCAATTAAAGGTGGGAGACTTTAACACCCCACTGTCAATATTAGACAAATCAACAAGACAGAAAATTTACAAGGATATCCAAAACTTGAACTCAGCTCTGGATCAAGTGGACCTAATAGATATCTACAGAATTCTCCACCTCCAAACAACAGAATATACATTCATTCAGTGCCACATGGCACCTACTCTAACACTGACCACATAATTGGAAGTGAAACACTCCTCAGCAAATGCAAAAGAACTGAAATTACAACAAACAGTCCCTCAGACCACAGTGCAATTAAATTAGAACTCAGGATTAAGAAACTCACTAAAAACCACAAAACTACATGAAAATTGAACAAACTGCTCTTGAATGAGTCCTGGGTAAATAATGAAATCAAGGCAGAAATCAAGAAGTTATTTGAAACTAATGAAACAAAGAGACAATGCACCAGGATCTCTGGGGATGCAGCTAAAGCAGTATTACAAGGGAAATTTATAACACTAAATGTCCACATCAGAAAGGTAGAAAGATCTCAAATTAACACCCTGACATTACAATTAAAAAAACTGAAGAAGCAAGAGCAAACAAATCCAAAAGCTAGCAGAAGAGAAGAAATAATTAAGATCAGAGGTGAACTGAAGGAGATAGAGACACAAAAAATTTTTCAAAAAATAATGAATCCAGAAGCTAGTTTTTTGAAAAAATTATAAAATAGACTGCTAGCTAGACTAATAAAGAAGAAAAGAGAGAAGAATCAAATAGGTACAAAAACTGATAAAGGGGATATCACCACTGACCACACAGAAATACCAACTACTATCAGAGAATACTATAAACAACTCTACACAAATAAACTAGAAAAATCTAGAAGAAATGGATAAATTCTTGCAAATATACACCCTTCTAGCCCAGAAAAAAGTTGAATCCATGAATAGACAAATAACAAGTTCTGAAATTTAGGCAATGATAGATAGCCTGCCAACAAAAAAAGCCAAGGACCAGATGGATTCACACCCAATTCTACCAGAGGTGCAAAGAGGAGCTAGTACCATTCCTTCAGAAACTATTTCAAACAATCGAAAAGGATGGACTCCTCCCTAATTCATTTTATGAGGCCGAGATCATCCTGATACCTAAACCTGGCAAAGACACAACAAAAAACAAAAATCTCAAGCCAATATCCCTGATCAACATCAATGTGAAAATCCTCTATAAAACAATGGCAAACCAAATCCAGCAGCACATCAAAAAGCTTATTCACCACAATCAAGTCAGCTTTCTCCATGGGAGGCAAGGCTGGTTCAACATATCCAAATCGATAATCGTAATTCATCACATAAACAGAACCAATGACAAAAAACACATGACTATCTCAATAGATGTAGAAAAGGCCTTTGATAAAATTCAACATCCCTTCATGGTAAAAACTCTCAGTAAACTAGGTATTGACAATACATCTCAAAATAATAAGAGATATTTATGATAGCCAATACCATACTGCATGGGCAAAAGGTGGAGCCATTCCCTGTGAAAACCAACACAAGATGAGGATGCCCTCTTTCATCTTAAACTAAAGAGCTTTAGCACAGCAAAGAAACTATCATCAGAGAAAACAGGCAACCTACAGAATGGGAGAAAATTTTTGAAATCTACCCATCTGATGAAGGTCTAACATTCAGAATCTTGTTGTTGTTGTTCTTTTGCTGTGCAGAAGCTCTTCAGTTTAATTAGACCCTATTTGTCAATTTTAGCTTTTGTTGCAATTGCTTTTGGCATTTTCATCATAAAATCTTAGCTCATGCTTATGTTCTAAATGGTATTGCCCTGGTTTTCTTCTCAGATTTTTTTTGGGGGGGGTTTGGTTTTACATTTATTTCTTTAATCCATCTTGAGATAATTTTTGCATAACGTGCAAGGCAGGAGTTCAGTTTCAGTTTTCTGCATATGACTAGCCAGTTTTCTCAGTACAATTTATTAAATAGGAAATCTTTTTCCCATTACTTGTTTTTGTCAGGTTTGTTGAGGATCAGATGGTTGTAGATGTGTGGTGTTATTTCTGAGATCTCTGTTCTGCTCCATTGGTCTATAAGTTTGTTTTGGTACCAGTACCATGCCCTTTTGGTTATTGTAGCCTTTTAGTATAGTTTGAAGTCAGGTCATGTGATGTGTCCAGCTTTGTTCTTTTTGCTTAGGATTGTCTTGGCTGTATGGGCTCTTTTTTACTTCCATATAAATTTTAAAGTAGTTTTTTTTAAACTCTGTGAAGAACTTCAGTGGTAGTTTGATGGGAATTGCATTGAATCTATATATTACCTTGGGCAGTATGGCCATTTTCACGATATTGATTCTTCCTATCCAGGAGGATGGAACGTTTTTCTTTTTTTTTTTGTGCCCTCTCTTATTTCCTTGAGCAGTGGTTTCCAGTTCTCCCTGAAGAGGTCCTTCATGTCTCTCAGACAAGGTATTTTTAGGGAGAATTACCCTTCAAACTTTTGCAATGAATGTAATTTGTTGAATAGATTTTCATTTGGCTCCTTAAAATTTACTTTAAATATAAAGACCTATGCATCTGTTTTTAATATTAGGTATTGAAATATTGTTACAAATTCTACTTTCTCTCATTGAATGATTGGTGCAATAAATTACCTTACCTGGAGTCCAAATAGGTAACTGTCTCCAAGTTATTTGATATTATAAATGGCTAAGATAATTGTTGTATGTTTGATTGAGATTCTTCTATTTTAATATTTTATACTTTTATGTTTCCTTCTTTTCAGAGTTCTCATTTTTAATTTATCTCAATTCCTTTGTTCAAAGTTAAACTTACACACATTCTATTGTTACCTTGTTAAGCACTACTGCTTCCTCTAAAATGTTAAAATTTTGATTGTCCCTTGTATTAATTACTCTAAGAATTACTTCATCACCTTTGTGTGATCATGTGGTATGTGAGCCTCAAAGAGTATCTTAAGAATGATCTAACGGGCACATCGTTTCCCTTTATACCTCTTCCCTCACCAAGCTTTCCCAAATAAGCACACAACCTAACCAAATATCACTGTGATTTCATTGGTATTCCTTGGTCTTCTATGACCAGTTTGCTTTTTTTAAATATAAACAAAGTAGCTGCACAGGCTGAAGCTCTGTGTATCCCATATAAACTCTGTCTATATAGGCTTAAACGTCTGTCTATTTTATTAGAGAATCATGTATTTTGTCCACTGGCATAGTATTATCCTGCTTCTATTTAGGATAAAAAGTTTATATTTTCATTGGGATCTAAGTCAAAGGATTCATTGGGCAGAAAAATAGAAGTATTGATACTGTGTATATGATGACACTATTAAATATCCAATTTATCTGCAGACTCAGATGTTTTCCCGTTTATCCATTTCAGTTCATTATTATTTATTCAATGTCAACACGGTCTTGGAAATATATTTTTAATTAAATTAATATCACTTTCTTCTTCTCACTGAATGCACAAAATGATACTTCAGTGAATGCTTATTAGCTGACAATATTGATGCATGACAGTGAAGTAGTAACATCCAAATTTCAAAGTGATTACACTTATTAGAACACATTTTTAACTATTGAAATTTTAAAACATCAGGGCCAGTTGCAGCGGCTCACACCTGTAATCCCATTACTGTGGGAGGCCAAGGCAGGCGGATCGATTGAGATCAGGAGTTCAAGACAAGCCTGGCTAACATGGCAAAACCCTGCCTCTACTAAAAATACAAAAATTAGCTGGAGTTTTAGTGCACACCTGTAATTTTAGCTACTCAGAAGGCTGAGGCAGGAGAATCGCTTGAACCCAGGAGGCAGAGGTTGCAGTGAGCCAAGATTGCATCACTGCACTCCAGCCTGGGCTACAGAGTGAGACTCTGTCTCAAAAAAATAAAATAAAATAAAATAAAATAAAATAAAATAGAAATTTTAAAATATCAATGACTTGAATCTTAAAAGCAATGCAATTACTAATATTCACACTATAATAGTAGTTTAAAAATAGACTAGATATAAACTTTTCAGGAGAAAAGGCAATGAATAAATCAACAAGGTATTCCTGAAAATACAGAGAAGTAACTGAACTAACTATTTGAGAAGCATCATGGCATAGAGAGGGACAATAATAACCAACAGGTCCAGTAACACATGATTTACCTAAATAGTCAGATAAGCATTTTTACACATATATATTTATCAAATAGTTATTTTGTCTATTTTATGACAGATGTCCTTTAAAAGATAGAGTGTGTAATTTTTGTCTGTGTGAAGTGTGTGGCTGAATAAGCCTTGTCACCATATTCCTTATTCTAAAGTTGAGGAAACACTAGGCATTCTAGCAGCTTCAATGGATTATGTGTCACATGATAGCTTTCTTTGAAGTTCATTTTTTACTACATTTCCTGCCATTGTGTTTCAGATTGTTTCCTTAACTCATTATTATTTTGTCCTTTATAATAAAATTGCTGTGTTTATCCAAGTGCTTGTTATTTGTACATACCTGCCAGGTTTATATTTCTCTAAAACTCTTGCATGTCAAAGAGTCATAGAAAATATGTTATTGTTGCACACTAAAGTCTTACATTTCAGAATTACACCTCTAGTTCAGAGTTAGAGAGCTTTTTTTTCCCTGTTCTGACAGGGTAGCCGATTCAGGGTGTCCAGCAGAAAATTATAGGCATTTATCAAAGAAGGCGAGGGAGTCATCTTTCATTGTAAAACGTTAGGCTTCTGGATGATTCTAAACTATCACAGACAGAATTACTCCCATTGTACTCCTCGGGGGCATAATAAAATTTGTTTGTTTTTTAATCACTGTCTATCTGGAGACTCCAAATATGTCCTTGCTTCAGACCTCATCTAGATTTTAGGCACTTTTTTCTCAGAAAGTATTAAATTGTAGTATTCAAATCAGTATGACTTATAATGTAGTCTAGAATACTGCTGAATTTTCTGTGTAGTTTATTCACAAGAAAGGCATTTGTTTATGAATGGATGTGGCAGTTAGCTACTAGGAGACTAAAGGAAAGTATTTTATTTTTGCTTTTGGTTTAATATTATTTTTATTTCTTTTCTCAGTAACAAATTCACGGAGGGCAACTCATCTGGGTACCTATCTGAGAAACTTAATGAAGCACAGTTTCCTTCGCTGCAGCATAGAAGATGCTTTTCATTTTCTATGGGAGCTCTTATATGACTAACCTACCCTCTCTATGTATTTAATTTAGCTAGTAAAATAGAAAGGAACGTTAATACTTTAAGAAAAAATGATATGTTGTAGTCTAATGTTCCACCTTTCTCACCACGTTTATGTTCCTAACCGCATCTATTTTTATTCCCAAATATTTGCGAGTCTGGACTTTTAGGACGTGTAGAAACAAAAACCTTGCATCATCATATTTCAAGGCCAAGTTAACTTAATAATAATTAACTAAGTTGTCATTGATAATTTATTTTTTAAAAGTTAAGCCTGGAAATAGTGCCTCATCTTTTAAACTAATTTTAAAATTTTTTATATAAAAACTAATTTATTTCAGATTAGAAAATTCTTAAAGTCAGGAGCCAATTATTAAAGTAAAGGAATATAATTCAACTGCTAATAATATATCATGTGTAATAGGTGCTATCTTAAATGTTAATAGCCAATATAGTTTTCCTCTCCTTTACACTGAAATCATCTGGAAATAAAATTCAGTAAAACCAGTGTGGGAGTGGAAGACAGCTAAAGAGTAACTGCTTTATATGTATCTGACCACAAAAACCAACCTTAAGCTGATTACAACACAATATTCTTCAAAAATTGAATTAAGTTAAACAAGTTTCATGGAGAATTGCTTAAAACATGGCAGTTGACCTACTTTTACAGATATTAAAAACTTCTCACAGTCTATTTGACTTGAGCCATACTCATCAACTCAAGATTTTTTGCTCTTCTTTATAGTTTTCAGAAAATAAATTTATTTCTAAACGTTTATTCTACAAATATATATTGAGCACATATTACGTTCCAGGAACTGTTCAAAGTGCAAGAGACAACCAATAGTAAAATAGACAGCAATCTCTGCCATTATGGGGTTACACTTTACTAGGTGTAATAGGTATATTTTTTTTCATGTATATGGCAAATAGTGTAAGGTAATGGATATATTGTTTCACTGTAGCTATGGAAAACTTAGATTATGATGCATAATTTTGATCTTTTTCTTAGTTCTTCAAGTTTTTTATTCCTATTATCTTTTTACTTCATCACAATTTTTAATTAATCTTATATTGAAATGCTTTTTGTGTTATGAACTGTCTTAAATTCCTTCTGAAACAATGTGAAGTGAAATACACAAAATTAATGTGAGTAATATTCATATCTCCAATTTGGTAAGTGTAAATTAATAGAATCAAGCTTACTAAAAATTTAGATTTATTATAATCGTAGGCATTAAAATTTTCACAAACTATAAGGACATATGTTTATTTCAAAGAGAAAGGATGATTCATGATAGAAAACTATCACTACAGAAGACAAGAGAACTGAGATTTATTTTTCATTGGTTTTATATGTGGTTATGTACGAAGCATGACCTCTCAAGGTCACAAATGATAAAAATATATTTTACCCAATGAAATATAAAAATTCCACATAATTTTAAACCTATTGCTAATATGAGCTAATCAATTAAGAATGACTTGGCCCTTATTTTAGGTATCAGTATTTTCTTTAAGTTTCTTAAACATCTTGTTTACTCAGTTAAATCTATCAACTGACTACGTTTATTAGTTATTAACCCAAAGTAATCCTATATGATAGATATCCTTATTATGGAGATCAAGGAAATTAAGGTTTAGAGACACTAAGCTACTCTAGCAAGTTATCACAATCAATAAGCAATTGTATTTGTAATTGAATGTAGACAAACTTACATCACAGCTGACAGAACTGATCACTACCCATCTAAAGTATTTATTGTGTATGAGATGTGGCAAATACATTAACTGGCATATTTAAGTGAAGATATAACTAAAAATATGTTTAATACATTAGGTGACAAATGGGGCATGGGAAAGTCTAGTGCTAATGGATTTTAGAGCAAGAAGAAAAATTATCTTCGAATACTGTTGAAAGGAACTTCAAAATGTTGGACAATATAGAATGGGCATTTTCAGGAAGTTGAAATATTATTAAGAAAGCCATATTGTACAATCATAGACTTTAGAATTGAAAGAGCCTGGAAAGACTACTTGTAGATAGAATAATGGTGCTCCAAAGACGTACTCACTCTAAGTATGTGGAACCTCTGAATATGTCATGCTATCTAGCAAAAGGGACTTGTAGATGTGCTTAAGCATTTAGACCTTCTGATGGGAATATTTTCCTGGATTATCAATGTGGGCCCATTCTAATCCATGAGCCCTTAAAATTAACAAAGCTCTCCCATCTAGAGTCAGAGAGACAGACAGGGGGATGTGACAAAATGAGAAGCAGGTGAGATTCGAAGCTTGAGAGGGACTTTAGTAGATATTGCTAGCTTTGAAGATGGAGAAGGGGGCAGGAACCAGAGAATCTGGTGGACAATAGATGTGACAATGTCTTCAGGCTGACATCCTGAAAGGACATGGGGACCTCAGGTCTAGAATACCAAGGAATTGAATTCTGCCAATAATCTGAATGAGCTGGGAAACCAGTCCTCTCCAAGAGCCTCCAGAAAGGAATTCTGACAACTTGCTTTTAACTCAGTGAGACTCATATCAGGCTCTTGACCTACAGAATTGTAAAAAATGACGTTTGCATCATTTAAACCCTTTAATTTTTGGCAATTTGTTATGGAGGCTAGAGAAAACTAATACACCACCTGAAAAAAAATTCTTCACATAGGTAGGTAAGTTATATAAGGGAATGTATCTTAGATATGTGAGGTGGAGTTTTTACATGTAACATAGCTGGAACATGGCAGTTCCATTTGAAAAATTCAATATTGACAGGTATTCATCCTTGTTTTTAAGATCCCTTGAAAAATGGGTTTAAGAAGCATTGTTAGTAATACATTCTAGGGAAGTAAACACTTTAGAAAAACTCAGATCTGGTAAGAAGGATTTCAATTCTGTGTAATTAAATTTTTCATAAAATTATAGAACATTTAAGTTGGAGACAAATGTGAAGATATTCACAATCAGTCCTGTAGTCCAGCATATGAAGATGCTGAGGCATAGAAGTTGTCTATGTAAACTTTAGTTTCAAAATCAGGGAAAGGTTTTAGAAATAAACTTTCAAATTCAAGAACCTACTTTTTCTTAGTGTTCATATTTGTTTATGTTATGTCTATTCTCAGGTCAGATGGAAAACTACAACCTCAGTCTCATAAGTGGCTTCTCTACCCATAAATCTACAGCCTGATTATAGAATCAAGTGCTAAAGGGAAGTGTGAGCCTAAATTCCACTGGAGAACGCTATTGTAATGATTTATTATGAAGATGATTCATTATATCGTCACTAAGATGGGAACAACACCTATATTACAAGGGCTACATGGCCTGCACTTTTCACATCTTATTTTAGAAACCTTAAACCCAAACTGTGATAGGTATATATAAAGGGAATTGATTTAAACTCCCTTAAAAATGCAAATGCATTCATAACTTTAAGTCTGCACATATATTCTACCACTGACTCGGACTTCTAAACAGTTTCAATGTTCTCTGGACCTTTTTATGGAGTTCCTACACTTATTTAATATAAGGGAGTCACTTCTGTCATTAGAGACACAAATTATTCCTCAGGATCCTTACATACTGTATATTGCAAGGGAGCTTAGCAAATCATCTCTGACAGTTAATAAAATCTATATAAAATAACGATGAAAAGACAGACAAATATCAACATATTTTGTCTTAGTCTTCCCCATGTTGCTGATAACAAATCCAAAGAATATCATTTATTCTTTACCCAAGTTTCTTTGGAAGAACTGAAGTAACACATGGAATGAGTATGGGAATAGTTCGAGTATGATATTCCATTGTTGGATTCTTGAACAAATCCAAAGAATATCATTTATTCTTCACCCTAGTTTCTTTGGAAGAATTTGAAATAACACATGGAATGAGTATGGGAATAGCTCGAGTATGATATTCCATTGTTGGATTCTTGAACCCTATCATTATTCCCATTATTTAGGAATATGTATTAACATTAAATCAGATTGGAATCTGGCTATAAATCATTTCCAACTCATAATTGCAACTCTTTTTGAGAGAATTGGGTCAGGAAAAATTCTTTATAGTGATTTACATCTAAAGTTCTTGGTGTATGGTCAAAGTCACTACCAGTATATATGATTACCTCCTATTTGAGGCAGTATTTTTCTTTGAATCAAAGACCTGTTTTTTTTTTCAAATTTAATTACAATGATTTATAGACACTATGAATTATCTCTGTGACTGAATTAGATAGTCATTTTATAGTGACACTGATGCTTCCTAAATGTTTCAACATAGGCTGTAACTCAAATGATCTCACAGAAATTTCTAGGATTTAGAATCAAAATATTATTGAAAACAACCATAACTTGTTTTTACATCTATTATTGCTTCTTTGTGCAGCGAACTAATCATAAAAAAGTTTTTCATGAGAGAGAGAGATGGAAGGAGAGAGAAAATGATCTCTTCCAAATGAGTCAGATCTGTCATCTTTGTAATTCAGAAATTCTCGATTTGAAGCTTAAATTTTTGGTGTTTTTGGTGATATGTGTGCTATTGAATGATGATGATGATGATGATGATGATAGCAGCAACAGCAGATAATATTTATTGGCTGCCTAATTGAGGCCAGGAATTACTATACTTTACCTCATTTAACAGAGAATACAGCAATACAAATATATCATATACAGAAATACTTGATTATTAAGATAGCAAAAATAAGAAAATAATATCTAAACCTTGTTAAAAATTTGAGACAAAACAAATCTCAAAAATAATTTCTGAATATAATTCCAAAATACAAAACCGTATTAACAATAATTTTGTTTCTAAAACAAAATCATTGACGAAAAGAAAAATGTCACCTACTATGCACCCACAAAATTAAAAATAAAAAATTTTAAAAAAAGAAAAAGAAAAACAACTGAAGTCATTTTAAATATTTTATTTTAAATGGAAATAATCAGGAATAATATTTCTTAAAAACTAGTTTGTGAAATTATGATGATAAAATTCAAAATTTTGATCAAGGTAGGAAAATATGTATAATTTTCAAGTTGCTACTAAAGAAGCAAAAGAGAGAGATTAAAAAAAAAAAGGAGACATTTAAAACAGACCAGGGACTTCAGAAACCAATTAAGAAGAAAAGACGATAAGCATATACGAAGCAACTGTTTATAATGAATTGGGCAGCACAGGGCTATAGTGCTTGAGAGAAAGGAAGAAAAGAGGTGACCTCTGCATTCAACTTGGCTTTCTATGATGATCACTACCCAAATTATGGCACAGAGAATTGCCAGAGAAACACAAATGCACCCTCAGGAAATATACACATATGGCAGGAGAGCTTAGTCAAACAAAGTGGAGATCTAACTGGAAGGTATATGGTTTGGATGCTGGAGTTTGCTGAATCAGCTGCAATTTATAGGACAGGAAATTAGTGGTGAAGGAATTGCACAGATAAGAAAATCCAGAGGACTGCATAAGTTTCCCTTTGAGGCTTTGCCCAAATACTAACTTGTGCATGCACTGGGCAAGACCCTGAAACCAGTCAGAGAATAGCTAATACTAAGGGATAGGGGATCAGGGAGATGAATGCATATTCTGGAGGCCTTATCGAATATGCGTTAGGAGATATGACTAGACAAATTGGAGATGCCGCATTAAACAGACATGATATCGTGATCCAAGAAAGATGTTTTAGGGGCAGGGTTACTCTAGTCTTTGAGTAAAAAATATGCTGTATCCTGCATAACAATTTCTGAAACTAATGTTTTATAGGATCAAGCAGACCTGTCTGCTAGCCAGAACTAAACTTAATACAATTTAAATGTGGGCAAAAAATAAGCTTGCAGCATCTGCCTTGTTCAGGATAGAATTAAAATTACTAGACATGCAAAGAAGGAGGTGAATATGACTCTCAAGTAATGGAAAAAAGCTATAGTAACAAATTCAAATGACACAGATGTTTGGGGATTTAAACATAAGTGTAGTTAAACATGTGATAAAAATTTTATGTACTTAAAGGCATAATAAATGAAAGGTTGGGAATCTACAAAGATATAGAATGGATACAAAGAAATTAACTAAAATTCTAGATCTGAAGAATTCAATATCTGAAATGAAAATTTAACAGCAGATCAGTTTTTGCATCTTATAAATAAGAACACCGGTTTTAGGAAATATGAGTCATATTTCATATTTAGGAAATATGAAAACATGTCAATTATTAGCATGTTTTCAAGGTGACTAGACCAAGTCATTTGCATTTTTTTCCCCAGGGGTTGACCCTGGGTAATTAGGAGAGATGGATCAAAGGCAAGATGTTTAAACTGCTTTCTCTTTAGTCCATTCTCTTACTTTGTCAACATCTTCTTGCCACATGTGTCAGGTAGCTAGTCATTATTCATATTACAGTATTTTCTGCAAAATATTATATAAAAGAATATGCCTACTAACATTAGATGAGGATGAAAATTTGAACCATATGCATTCAGCATAGCAGTTTCCTGTATATAGCATGTAAAATTTTTTATGAGTCATTTTTTTCCTAGTTAAATTACTTCGTAATTCACGTTACTTAAAATTTTTTACACGTGTTGATGAAGGCATTTATTTGAATGTCTATGGCCAAAGTCACTTGTTTTCATGGCCAATGGTTCCCATTTTAATTATATGATTTGGAGTTTTCAACTCAGCCTATTAAAATAATTCTCATCTTCACTTGCATAAGATTGGTTTTCATTTAATTACATAAATGAACTTCAAACCTTTGTTATACTTTTTAGCTATAATGAAGAGATTAAAAAAGGTCTCAGTATACAACACTTCAAGTTACAGTATCATTCGATATTCTATCCCAACAGAAACAACCTCTTGCAGCGTACCAAACATTCTCAATTAATGGATTGGTGACTACAGGTCACTATTCAATAAATTCTGGGTTATATTTGGTTTGTAGATATAACTATATCTAAATATTACAGTGCCAGTTGTTACAAACACCTGCTTTTAGGTATCGTGGAACAATTGAGCCACAGGGAAGATAAATCTCTTTGTATTCATGAAATTCAGGCTATTAAAGAACAATTAAGAACATACTGTCAGGTGACTTTGTCATGATTTAGGTTTTCTGTAGTTTTTTAAAAATAAACTTACTTATTTGGTTCAATTTCCTAGTAGCTGCAAACTGTGACATTTACAGATATTCAATACATTACGTTAAGATGCAATAGTCCTGTACATTCATTTTGTATCCTGAGAATTTGCTGAAGTTGCCTATCAGCTTAAGGAGATTTTAGGCTGAGACGATGGGGTTTTCTAGATATACAATTATGTCATCTGCAAACAGGGACAATTTGACTTCCTCTTTTCCTAATTGAATACCCTTTATTTCCTTCTCCTGCCTAATTGCCCTGGCCAGAACTTCCAACACTATGTTGAATAGGAGTGATGAGAGAGGGCATCCCTGTCTTGTGCCAGTTTTCAAAGGAAATGCTTCTGGTTTTTGCCCATTCAGTATGATATTGGCTGTGGGTTTGTCATAGATAGCTCTTATTATTTTGAGATACATCCCATCAATACCTAATTTATTGAGAGTTTTTAGCATGAAGGGTTGTTGAATTTTGTCAAAGGCCTTTTCTGCATCTATTGAGATAATCATGTGGTTTTTGTCGTGGCTTCTGTTTATATGCTGGATTACGTTTATTGATTTGCATATATTGAACCAGCCTTGCATCCCAGGGATGAAGCCCAATTGATCATGGTGGATGAGCTTTTTGATGTGCTGCTGGATTTGGTTTGCCAGTATTTTATTGAGGATTTTTGCATCAATGTTCCTCAAGGATATTGGTCTAAAATTCTCTTTTTTGATTGTGTCTCTGCCCGGCTTTGGTATCAGGATGATGCTGGCCTCCTAAAATGAGTTAGGGAGGATTCCCTCTTTTTCTATTGATTGGAATAGTTTCAGAAGAAATGGTAGCAGTTCCTCCTTGTACCTCTGGTAGAATTCGGCTGTGAATCCATCTGGTCCTGGACTCTTTTTGGTTGGTAAGCTATTAATTATTGACACAATTTCAGAGCCTGTTATTGGTCTATTCAGAGATTCAACTTCTTCCTGGTTTAGTCTTGGGAGGGTGTATGTGTCAAGGAATTTATCCATTTCTTCTAGATTTTCTAGTTTATTTGCATAGAGTTGTTTGTAGTATTCTCTGATGGTAGTTTGTATTTCTGTGGGATCAGTGGTGATATCCTCTTTATCATTTTTTATTGTGTCTATTTGATTCTTCTCTCTTTTCTTCTTTATTAGTCTTGCTAAAAAAGAAAAGATACAATAGTCCTTTCTTAGTGAGGATATAATCTCATGCTAACTGATGTTTATATGGATGATGTACCTAAAGATTCCCAACTTTTTTTTTTTTTTAAGATAGAATCTCACTCACTCTGTCGCCCAGGCTGGAGTGCAGTGGCATGATCTCTGCTCATTGCAACCTCTGCCTCCCAACTTCAAGATATTCTCCTGCCCCAGCTTTCCAAGTAGCTAGGATTACAGGTCTGCAAAACTAGACCTGGCAAGTGTTTATATTTTTAGTAGAGACTGGGTTTCACAATGTTGGCCAGGCTGGTATTGAGCTCCTGACCTCAAGTGATCTGTGCTTCTTGGCCTCCCAAAGTGCTGTAATTATAGGCATGAGCCACCACACCCGGCCCAGATTTAGGACATTTCTTTTTAAGTTAATGCATTAGTTATCTATTGCTGTGATGTATGAAAAATAAGTATGAATGGCCACATACTTATTTTTGCTTTATTTTTGATTCACATACAATAATTGTACAAATTTATGGACTAAAATGGGTAATGATCAAATCACAGTAGTTAGCAGATCCATTACCTTATTTATCATTTCTGTTTGGTAAGAATATTAAAATTCCTCTTCTAGCTATTTTGAAATATACAATACATTATTATTAACTTTATTCACCCTACCGTGCAATACAACACCAGAACTTATTCCTCCAAAGTGTAATATTGTACCATTGACCAACTCCTCTTTTCCTCATCCTTTTCCCATCCTCTAGTAACCAAGATTCTACTGTCGCCTTCTATGAGATGAACTTTTTTAGATTCCATATATGAGTGAGATCATGCCATATTGGTCTTTCTGTGCCTCACTTATTTCATGTAGTTAAATAAGGTTCTCCAGGTTAATCCATGTTGTTACAAATGAAGGTATTTCATTCACATTTATGGCTGAATAGTATTCCATTATGTATATATGCTACATTTTTCTTTATCCATTATCTCTAATGAACACTTAGATTGACTCCATATCTCGGCAATTGTGAGTAGTACCACAATAAACGTGAGAGTACAGGTTTCTCTTATACATGCTGATTTCATTTTCCTCTAAGTACATAACCAGTAGTTGGATTGCTGGATCATATGGTAGTTCTTTTTTAATTTTTTGAGGAAACTCTATACAGTTTTCCCTAATGGCTGTAATGCTTTACTTCTCACCAACGTTGTACCAGGATTCCCTTTCTCCGCATCCTCAACAATACTTCTAAATCAACACACACTTGTCATCTTATAGTTTCTAAAGTCCAGGACCAACTTAGTTGGCCCCTGTGTTTAGGAGCTCACAAAGTAGCAGTGTAAGTACTGGTTGGCTGCATTTTGATCTGAAGACTGGACTGGAAAAGAATTGGCTTAAAAGTTAATCCAGGTTTTGATGGAATTCAGTTCCTTGTGGGTATAGGACTTAGAGCTTCCATTGTTTGCTTTTTTTCTTTCCTGGATGTCAGCCAAAAATCACCCTCACTTCCTAGGAGTTGTCTGCAGTCTGCAGAGGCTGTTCATACTCTCTTGCCACGTGGGTTTTCCCAACATAACTGTTTATTTCATCAAGCCAGCAACAGAAGAGGGTCTCTAGAAAGAGTCTGATTGTAAGACAGTCTTATATAACATAATATATTCACAGAAGTGAAGTATCATTACCTTTGTCATATTTTGTTAATTAGAAACAAGTCATGGGTCTGATATACTTTGAAGAAAAGGGGTTGAAACAAAGGGTGTAAACACCAGCATTCAGAGATCATTCACAAGTCACCTTACAGTCAGTCAAACACACCAACTAAGCCAACTCTTAAGACCTTTCTTACCACCTCTTGTATATGTGTTTCACTTCCTCATTTGAATTTTGTTAGACCACTGTTCTGAGAGTAATAAAGAATATGATATGCTTGTGTAATATTATGTTTCCTGGCCCATTTTGTAGATGATCAGAAAACAGACATGTAAGTAGTTCAATTTAATAGAAAATATATTGCTTCAAACTTTGAAATTTATGCTCCAGATTAGATCTCTACAGAATAAGTGCAGTCTCAAGTAGAAAAGATTTTGTTCCTACTTAATACTTACTTTAAGCTTTCTCTGGCTACAGGTAGAGGTTCAATGTGATCTACTTGCTTTGGGTAATTTTACCCATGATCATTGACAAGAGATTATATATTTGTTTATATTGGACACAGTAATTTGTCACATTAGTTGTTTTACAGGGCATAAGGGAAATACGTGCTATCTTAGATCCGTGATCTAAGAACCAATATGCTACTCATTTCATTAACATAGGTAGATAGTCTAGTGAACTAAATAAGCCTTTCTTGGAGAGATGATGTTTGAGACGATCCTCTTCAATACTTCTCAACTCCAATAGATATTTCCATAAGAGTGCCTCATAAGGATGGATATTATCTATTGTCCATTTTCTAAGGCCAATTTGCCTGACCAAACAACAAGACTACTGGCCAACAGTAAAAAAATCTGGGAATATACATAATGTTCTCCTGAGTGAGTACTTAACTCTTCTTCCACTACCAAATAAACACTTATGAGTTCATAGTGAAGATTTGCCTCTGCCTTCTTACATCAAGGTTTTACCACTTGCAAGGTATATTGCTACTTATTTCCAAACAGCAACACGCTCTCAGTACTGAAACCCATGATAGTGATCCAGAAAGGTTGCTTTTTCTCAGCTAATAGAGAATCATAGGGTCACAGAGTCATGCAAGGGATTTTTGGGGGATTGGGAGAAGAGAGAGAGAATAGTGTATACAACCATAGAAAAACTGAGAAAAATGTGTTTTTTTAAAGTCATATGGAACATTACCCAAGATATGGCTACAAAGCAAGTCTAAATTACTTTTAAGTGATTAAAATTATAGTGAGTATGCTCTCTGACAATGAATTGGATTAAAAACAATAAAAATAAAACAATTATATCCCTTATATCCCTAGATATTTGTAAAAAGCAACATACTTTTAATATTTTTATATTTTAAATGCTGGGATACATGTGCAGGACATACAGGTTTGTTACTTAGGTATACAATTGCCATGGTGGTTTGCTACACCCATCAACCCATCAAAAAAGTTTAAAACCCCACATGCATTAGGTACTTGTCCTAATGTTATCCCTCACCTTTCCCCCCACACCCTGACAGGCCCCAGTGTGTGATGTTCCCCTCCCTGTGTCCATGTGTTCTCATTGTTCAACTCTTACTTATGAGTAAAAACATGTAGTGTTTGGTTTTCTGTTCCTATGTTATTTTACTGAGTATGATGGTTTCCAGCTTCATCCATGTCCCTGCAAAGAACATTAACTCATTCTTTTTTATGGCTGCATAATATTCTATGGTGTATATGTGCCACATTTTCTATATACAGTCTATCATTGATGGGCATTAGAGTTGGGTCCATGTCTTTGCTATTGTGAGTAGTGCTGCAATAAACATATGTGTGCATGTGTCTTTATGGGAGAATGATTCATAATCCTTTGGGTATATACCCAGTAATGGGATTTCTGGGTCAAATGGTAATTCTACTTCTAGATCCTTGAGGAATCATCACACTGTCTTCCACAATTATGGAAATAACTTAAACTCCCACCAACAGTGTAAAAGAGTTCCTATTTCTCCACATCTTCTCCAGCATTTGTTGTTTCTTGACATTTTAATGATCACCATTCTAACTGGTGTGAGATGGTATCTTATTGTGGTTTTAATTTACATTTCTCTAATGACCAGTGATGATGAGCTTTTTTTCATGTTTGTTGGCCACATAAATGTCTTCTTTAAAAAGTGTCTGTTTATATCCTTTGCCCATTTTTTGATGGCATTGTTTTTTTTTTCATTGTAAATTTGTTTAAGTTCATTGTAGATTCTGGATATTAGCCCTTTGTCAAATGGGTAGATTGCAAAAATTTTCTCCCATTCTGTAGGTTACCTGTCAACTCTGATGATAGTTTCTCCTGCTGTGCAGAAGGCTTTTAATTTAATTAGATCTCATTTGTCAATTTTGGCTTTTGTTGCCATTGCTTTTGGTGTTTTAGTCATGAAGTCTTTGCCCATGCCTATGCCCTGAATGGTATTGCCTAGGTTTTCTTCTAGGGATTTTATGGTTTTGGGCCTTACATTTAAGTCATTATCCATCTCGAGTTAATTTTTGTATAAAGTTTAAGGAAGGGGTCCAGTTTCAGTTTTCTGCATATGGCTAGCCACTTTTTCCAACACCATTTTTTAAATAGGGAATCCTTTCCCCATTGCTTGTTTTTGTCAGGGTTGTCAAAGATCAGATAGTTTTAGATGTGTGACATTATTTCTGATGCCTCTGTTCTGTTCTGTTGGTCTATAT
This sequence comes from Pongo pygmaeus, assembly GCF_028885625.2. NCBI lineage: Eukaryota > Metazoa > Chordata > Mammalia > Primates > Hominidae > Pongo > Pongo pygmaeus. Next base: position 58,664,076 of record NC_072383.2, on the reverse strand, counting down.
ATCTGTTTTGGTACCAGTACCATGCTGTTTTGGTTACTGTAGACATGTAGCATAGTTTGAAGTCAGGTAGTGTGATGCCTCCAGGTTTATTCTTTTTGCTTAGAATTGTCTTGGCTATACAGGCTCTTTTTTGGTTCCCTATGAAATTTAAAGTAGTTTTTTTCTAATTCTGTGAAGAAAATCAATGGCAGCATGATGGGAATTGCACTGAATCTTTAAATTACTTTGGGCAGTACAAGAATTTTCACAAAATTGATTCTTCCTATCCAAGGGCATGGAATCTTTTTTCCATTTGTTTGTGTCCTGTCTTACTTCTTTGAGCAGTAGTTTGTAGTTCTCCTTGAAGAGGTCCTTCACGTCCCTTGTAATTTGGATTCCTGATTATTTTATTCTCTTTGTAGCAATTGTGAATGGGAGTTCACTCATTATTTGGCTGTTTGTCTATTATTGGTTTATAGGAATGTTTGTAATTTTTGCATACTGGTTTTGTATCCTGAGGCTTTGCTGAAGTTGCTTATCAGCTTAAAGTGTTTTTGGACTGAGACAATGGGGTTTTCTAAATATACAATCATGTTATCTGCAAACAGAGGCAATTTTCCTTCCTCTCTTCCTATTTGAATACCCTTTATTTATTTCTCTTGCCTATTGCCTTGGCCAGATCTTCCAATACTACATTAAATAGGAGTTGTGAGAGAGGGCCTCCTTGTCTTTTGCCAGTTGTCAAAGGGAATGTTTCTAGCTTTTGCCCATTCAGTATGATATTAACTGTGGGTTTGTCATAAACAGCTCTTATAATTTTCGAGATATGTCCCATCGATACCTAGTTTATTGAGTCTTTTTGTCATGAAGTTGTGTTGAATTTTATCAAAGGCGTTTTCTGCATCTATTGAGATAATCATGGGGTTTTTGTAATTGGCTCTGTTTATGTGATGAATTACATTTATTGATTTGTGTATGTTGAAGCAGCCTGGCATCCCAGGGATGAAGCTGACTTGATCTTGATGGATAAGTTTTTTGATGTGCTGCTCGATTTTGTTTGCCAGTATTTTAATGAGGATAATTGCATCAATATCCATCAGGGATATTGGCCTGAAATTTTCTTTTTTTTTTTTTTTTTGTGGTGTCTCTGCCAGGTTTTTGTATCAGCATGATGCTGGCCTCATAAAATGAGTTAGGGAGGAGTCCCTCTTTTTCTATCATTTGGAATAATTTCAGAAGGAATGGTACCTGCTCTTCTTTGTAACTGTGGTAGAATTTGGCTGTGAATCCACCTGGTCCTGGGCTTTTTCGGGTTGGTAGGCTATTAATTACTCCCTCAACTTCATAACTTGTTATTGGTCTATTGAGGGATTCGACTTCCTCCTGGTTTAGTCTTGTGGGGGTTTATGCGTCCAGGAATTTAATCAATTTCTTCTACATTTTCTAGTTTATTTGCGTAGAGGTGTTTTCAGTATTTTCTGATGGTAGTTTGTATTTCTGTGGGATCAGTGGTGATATCCCCCCTTATCGTTTTTTATTGTGTCTATTTCATTCTTCACTCTTTTCTTCTTTATTAGTCTGGCTAGTGGTCTATCTATTTTGTTAATCTTTTAAAAAATTCAACTCCTAGGTTCATTGATTTTTGAAGGGTTTTTCACGTCTCTATCTCCTTCAGTTATGCTCTAAGTTATTTCTTGTCTTCTGCTAGTTTGAATTTGTTTGCTCTTGCTTCTCTAGTTCTTTTAATTGTGATCTTAAGGTGTCAATTTTAGATCTTTCCCCATTTCTGATGTGGGCCTTTAGTGCCATAAATTTTCCCCAAAACACAGCTTTAGCTATGTCCCAGAGATTCTGATATCTTATGCCTTTGTTCTCACTGGTTTCAAAGAACTTACTTATTGCTGCCTGAATTTTATTTACCCAGTAGTCATTCAGCAGCAGGTTGTTCAGTTTCCATGTAGTTGTGTGGTTTTGAGTGAGTTTCTTAATCCTGAGTTCTAATTTGATTTCACTGTGGTATGAGAGACTGTTTCTTATAATTTCTGTTCTTTTGCATTTGCTAAGGAGTGTTTTATTTCCAACAATGTGGTCATTTTTGAGTAAGTGCTATGTGGTGCTGAGAAGAATGTATATTCTGTTGAACTGGGTTGGAGAGTTCCATAGATGTCTATTAGGTCTGTTTGGTCCAGAGCTGAGTTGAAGTCCTGAATATCCTTGTTAATTTTCTGTTTCATTGATCTGTCTAATATTGGCAGTGGGGTGTTAAAAACTCCCACTCTTATTGTGTGGGAGGCTAAGTCTCTTTGTAGGACCATAAGAACTTGCTTTATGAATCTGGGTGCTTCTGTATTGGGTGCATATAAATTTAGGTTAGTCAACTCTTCTTGTTGCATTGATCCCTTTTCCATTATGTAATGACCTTCTTTGTCTTTTTTGATCTTTGTTGGTTTAAAGTCTGTTTTATCAGAGACTACAATTGCAACCCCTGATTTATTTATTTATTTTGCTTTCCATTTGCTTGGTAAATATTCCTGCATCCCTTTATTTTGAGCCTATGTCTTTGCACTTGAGATGGGTTTCCTGAATACAGCACACCAATGGGTTTTGGCTCTTTATCCTTTTTGCCAGTCTGTGTCTTTTAATTGGAGGCATTGAGCTCATTTGCATTTAAGGTTAATATTGTTATGTGTGTATTTCATCCTGTCATCATGATGTTAGCTGGTTATTTTGCACATTAGTTGATGCAGTTTCTTCATAGTGTTGTTGGTCTTTATATTTTGGTATGTTTTTTCAGTGGCTGGTACTGTTTTTTCCTCTCCATATTTAGTGCTTCCTTCAGGAGCTTTTGTAAGGCAGGCCTGGTAGTGACAAAATTCCTCAGCACTTGCTTGTCTGTAAAGGATTTTATTTCTCCTTCACCTATTAAGGTTATTTTGGCAGGGTATGAAATTTTGGGTTGAAAATTATTTTCTTTAGGACTGTTGAATTTTGGCCCTCACTCTCTTCTGACTTGTAGGGTTTCTGCAGAGAGATCCACTGTTAGTCTGATGGCCTTCTCTTTGTAGGTAATCTGACCTTTCTCTCTGGCTGCCCTTACAATTTTTTCCTTCATTTCAACCTTGGTGAATGTGACGATTATGTGTCTTGGGGCTTGCTCTTCTTAAAGTGTACCTTTGTGGTGTGTTCTTTTTATTTCCTGAATTGAATCTTGGCCTGTCTTGTTAGGTTGGGGAAGTTCTCCTGGATAATATCCTGAAGTGTGTTTTCCTACTTGGTTCCATTCTCCCCATCATTTTCAAATACACCAATCAATAGTAGGTTTTGTCTTTTCACATAGTCCCATATTTCTTGGAGGCTTTGTTCATTCCTTTTTAGTCTTTTTTCTTTAATCTTGTCTTCACAGTTTATTTCATGAAGTTGATCTTCAGTCTCTGATATCCTATCTTCCACTTGATTGATTTGGCTGTTGAAACTTTTGTATGCTTCACACAGTTCTCATTTTGTGTTTTTCAGCTCCATCAGGTCATTTATGTTCCTTTCTAAACTGGTTGTTGTAGTTAGCAGCTCCTCTATCTTTTCATCAAGGTTCTTAACTTCTTTAAATTGGGTTATAACATGCTCCTTTACCTCAGAGGAGTTTATTATTGTCCACCTCCTGAAGCCTACTTCTGTCAATTCATCAAACTAATTCTCCATCCAGTTTTGTGCCCTTGCTGGTGAGGAGTTGTGATCCTTTGGAGAAGAGGCATTCTGATTTTTGGAATTTTCAGCATTTTTGTGCTGGTTTTTCCTCATCTTCGTGGATTTATCTACTGTCGATCCTTGATGCTGATGACCTTTGGATGGTGTTTTTGCATAGGCATCCTTTTTGTTGATGTCGATATTGTTTTGTTTGTTAGTTTTCTTCCTAACAGTCAGGTCCCTCTTCTGCATGTATGCTAGAGTTTGCTGGAGGTCTACTTCAGACCCTGTTTGTCTGGGTATCATCAGCAGAGGCTGCAGAACAGCAAAGACTACTGCCTGCTCCTTCCTCTGGAAGCTTCATCCCAGAGGGGCACCCACCAGATGCCAGCCAGAGCTCTCCTGTATGAGGCATCTGTTGACCCCTGCTGGGAGGTGTCTCCCAATCAGGAGGCATGGGTGTCAGGGACCCACTTGAGGAGGTAGTCTGTTTCTTAGAAGAGTTTGAGTGCTGTGCTGGGAGATCCTCTGCTCTCTTCAGAGCTGGCAGGCAGGAACGTTTAAGACTGCTAAAACTGCACCCACAGCCACCCCTTCCCCCAGTTGCTCTGTCCTAGGAAGATGGGAGTTTTGTCTATAAGCCTCTGACTGGGGCTGCTGCCTTTCTTTCAGAGATGGCCTGCCCAGTGAAGGGGTATCTAGAGAGGCTGTCTGGACACATCGGCTTTGCCTCACTGAGGTGGATTCCACCCAGTCTGAACTTCCTGGTGGCCTTGTTTACACTGTGAGGGGAAAACCACATACTCAAGCCTCAGTAATGGCAGACACCCTTCCCCCACCAAGCCTGAGCATCTCAGGTCAACTTCAGACTGCAGTACTGACAACAATAATTGCAATCAGTGGATCTTAACTTGCTGGGCTCCATGGGAGTGGGACACTGAGCAAGACCACTTGGCTCCCTGGCTTCAGCTCCCTTTCCAGAGAAGTGAATGGTTCTGTCATGCTGGAGTTCCAGGTGCCACTGGGGCAAAAAACAAACAAACAAAAAAACAAAAAAACCTCCTGCAGCTAGCTCAGTGTCTGCCCAATCAGCTGCCCAGTGTTGTAATTAAGCAACATACTTTTAAATAACATATCAGTCAAGGTGGAAGTCATATGTAATTGTACACTAATAAGACAATTTCCAAGTTCAATGTTAATAAAAGCAGAAGATATCAAATTTTGTGAGATACAAACAAAGCAGTTATTAGAGAATATTAATAGCTTTAAAATGTTTATATTAAAGAAGAAAAAAGGTACAAAATAATGATTTAGGATTATGCATTAAGAAGCTAGATAACAAAGAGCAAATTAAACCCAAAGTAAGTAGAAAGATGTTTAATACATAAATTCACCTAATTTATACCAGCAATTTCAATCTTAGGAATGTATATTCCCCGAAAAAACAAAAATAGATGTTCAAAAAGAGATTTGCAAAATAAATGTTGTAGTAGTTTTATTCACAATAACCCATACTGGAATAAAACTTAACGACCATAAACAAAAACAAACAAATTGAAATGTATTCATAATGACATGCTAGTCTGTGAAAAAAGGGAATAAAGTACCAATTCACATAAGATAAATAAATATCAAGATCAAATAGAACAAAATAAGCTAGAAACAAAAATGAATTTACTGTATCATCTCAATTATATAAAATTTTAGAAGAGGCCAAACTAATCTATCATGATATCACTGAATTGCATACAATTTTACTATTTTCTGTCATTCCATGAGATAACATTATAACAAATGCACAATTTTATGGTTTTATATTTATTATTAAATTATTTTACACATTTGAAGCTACTGTTTCTTCTCTATAGCTAAATTTTTGTATTTTAAAACTTTGTCTTTGATTTACTTATTGTTTTAAAAGCAGACATTTAGACTGCCCAAATAATGATTCACAATAGAATTGAAAACTTTAACCCTTTCCCCATTTGCCCTGAGAATACTTGTCGGTGGCATTTGTGGCTGCAGCATTTATCCTGAGATAAATTTGTCATGAAATATTTCACTTTTATTATTATTTTTTATTCCTTTAGATATTGACTTTGGAAATAAAATACATCATTCAATTTATAGAATTCTGTTTTTAGTAGTGTTATTTCAATTTATAAAACATAGTAATCCTCAATTGCTGAAAATGTCAAATCCTAGAAAACGTAGCTTTCCTATGCATGATGTTTACATCGCTCTTGAACAGTTGTTGGCTGAAGAGTCATATGATGAATGTGATTTTCCTGAAATAGATAATTATGATGATTAGGATGATTCTGATGCTAACTCTGTTTAGAACGAACTCCAAGAACAGTCTTTATATTTTATTTTTACATTGAAACTCAGTCTGATTTGCTTCAGCCTCAAAGAGCCTGAGGCCTCCCTAGCCGTGCTAAACTGTGATCCAATTAAACTACTTTCCTATATAAATTACCCAGTCTCGAGTATGTCTTTATTAGCAGCATGATAATGGATTAATATAGTAGCTTGGTACCACAGAGAAGGGAGCATTGCTGAAAGATACCTGGATATGTGGAAGTGATTGGAACAGGTAACAGGCAGACGCTGGAACCTTTTGGAAGGCTCAGAAGAAGACAAGAAAATGTGGGAAAGTTTGGAGCTTCCTAGAGACTTGCTGAATAGTTTTGACCAAAATGTTCATAGTGATATAGACAATGAAGTTCAGGCTTCTTTGATCTCTGATAGAGATAGGGAACTTATTGGGAACTGAAATAAAGGTCACTCTTGCTATGCAAAGAGACTGGCAGCATTTTTCTCCTGCCCCAGAGATCCGTGGAACTTCGATCTTGAGAGAGATGATTAAGGGTATCTGGAAGAATAAATTTTGAAGTGGCAAAATGTTTGAGAGGAAGCAGAGAATAAGCGTTGGAAAATTTGCAACCTGACAAAGCCATAGAAAAGAAAACCTCATTTCCTAGGAAGAAATTCAATCTGGCTGCAAAATTTTGCAAAAATAATAAGGAGCTGAATGTTAATCACCAAGACAATGTGGAAAATGTCTCCAGGACATGTCAGAGACCTTCATGGCAGTGCCTCCCATCACAGGCTCAGAGGTCTAGGAGGAAAAAATGGTTTTGTGGGCTAAGTCAAGGCCACCCCTGCTGTGTGTGGCTTTGGAACTTGGTGCTCTGTATCCCAGCCACTCCAGCATGACTAAAAAGGGCCAAGATACAGCATAGGCCATTGCTTCAGAGGGTGAAAGCCCCAAGCCTTGGAAACTTTTATGTGGTGTTGGGCCTGTGGGTGAGCAGAAGCCAAGAACTGAGGTCTTGGAAACTCTGCCTAGATTTCAGAGGACATATGGAAACACCTGGATGTCCAGGCAAAAGTCTGCTGCAGAGGCAAGACCCTCATGGAGAACCCCTGCTGGGGAAGTGCAGAAGGGAAATGTGAGATTGGAGCCCCCACAAACAGTGCCTGCTGGGGCACTGCCTAGTGGAGCTGTAAGAAGAGGACCACCATCCTCCAGACTCCAGAATCGTAGATCCACCAACAACTTGCACCATGCTCCTGGAAAAGTCACTCAATGCCAGCCTGTGAAAGCAGCCAGAAGGGGGACTGTACCCTGCAGAGCCACAGAAGCAGAGCTGTCCAAGGCCATAAGAGCCCACCTCTTGCATCAGTGTGACCTGGATGTGACACATGGAATCAAAGGAGATCATTTTGGAACTTTAAGGTTTAATGACTGCCTATTGGATTTCAGACTGGCATGGTGCCTGTGACCCCTTTGTTTTGGCCAATGTCTCCCATTTTAAATGGGTATACTTTCTTAATTCCTGTATCCCCATTGTATCTAGGAAGTAACTAACTTGTTTTTAATTTTACAGGGACATAGGCAGAAGGGACTTTCCTTTTCTCAGATGAGATTTTGGGCTTGGACTTTCAAGTTAATGTTGCAATGAGTTAAGATTTTGGGTGGCTGTTTGAAGGCATGATTGTGTTTTGAATTCTGAAGACAAGAGATCTGGGAGAGGCCAGGGTGGAATGATATGGTTTGATTGTGTCCCCACCTAAATCTCATCTTGAATTGTAGTTTCCATAATCCTCACATGTCCTGGGACAGACCTGGTGGGAGGTAATTAAACCATGGGGGTGGTTATCCTTATGCTGTTTTCATGATAGTGAGTGAATTCTCATGAGATCTGATAGTTTTATAAGGGGTTTTTCTCCCTTTTACTCAGCATTTCTCCTTGCTGCTGCCATGTGAAGAAGGACATGTTTGCTTCCCCTTCCACTATGATTGTGAGTTTCGTGAGGCCTCCCTAGCTATGCTGAACTGTGAGTCAATTAAACCTCTTTCTTTTAAGATTACCCAGTCTCAGGTATGTTATTATTAGCAGTGTGAGAACGAACTAATAAAATAAATAACAACATCTATCTTTTTCACACTAAGGCCTATATTCATAGGTGGCCTGCCATAGAGAAGACTTTAATTTTCTCACTTTAACCTCCTCTTTTGTGAAATACTCAGAGAGCTGCATAAGAAGCAGCAATTTGCCAAAAGCCTTGTAGGGCAGTTTTTTTTTTTAATTAATCCTTTTTGTGTCCTTCTGCTTCTCTTTTTATAGTACTTTGTGATAAAAATTAAACTGTCCTTATTATGTATTTCATTTTTCTTAGCTTATAGTTTACATTGATAACCAAATATAGATAAATAATTATTCAAATTTATCTAACACAAATGAAAGTGTTCTGGGAACTTTGACATACAGATGAATCAAGTCAGAAGTGATGGAACAGTTGCACCTGTGCTTCCTAGGTGATCATTCTGAGGATCAGAGAATAATGAAATATTTCATAATAAAAAATGCAAATTTAACTATGATATCCTTCGAGAGAGATATTGAAATCTATCCTTTCTTATATCTTACGAATTATTCTTTTTTGTGGTGTATGTGCTATGTATGGTGATAGACTGAATTGATCAAACACAGAAAAAGAAAACTTATATGACTGGTTTATTCAGCACATCATTGTGAATGTTATTTATCTGAGCTGAACATGAGATCATGAGTTTTAAATCAAATTGTCCAAGTTATTGTGAACTGATTTTTTTCACTATACTATGTTACTCTCAGTAACCTAGCAATTATCAAAAAGTTCATGTGTGGGTTTTTTGTTTTGTTTTGTTTAAAGGGCCAGGGAAGCAGAAGGAAGAAAGTAAGCTAGTAATAGTAACAAATATTTAGCATATTAAACAGGAAAACATTTATTTTCAAGATATCCTATTATTGTTTTATTTAAAATAGTCTATTTCTTTATAAAGAAGTTACAATATTCAAAGGATTCATTAATTGAAGAATTCTAATGTAGCTTGGCTTCCTGCTACATGTGCCTTGCTTAAATAAATATAGAAATCTATCATGAGCAAGAAAGACTTATCTGGAATGTAGTGAATTTATGATCATGAAACATATTCTGAAGTTCAAAGACTTTGCTTCTTTGGGGTCCATTTGAGAGGGACATGTCTACTTCCCCTTTCCTGTTGAAAACTCTTCTCCACAGATGTCCCTGAGAAAAGACAACATCAAAAAAGGGAGCAAAATAAGGAAGAACTGGGAGCAATAAAATCTCCACTTAAGCCTCCAATGTGGATTTAAAATAAAACTAGCAGCTCAGCCTCTATCTCATACTTATATTAAACCTAAACTACTTTGCATTTAATAAAAAAGCACACTCCACCAAGTTAGATGAAAACCAAAGCCTTTCCGTTTTTATTTTTTACTTCAAAATAAATGCCTTCACTGTTAACACAGATTTGTATTCCCTTAAATTCTATGTGGATTTAGTAGTGGACTTTTCATTTCACTACAGTTACAAATAAAATGTACAATATCTAACCCTGTTGAACTACCATAATAATAATACATTCAATAACAATAGAAATGACTTTTTTTCTTTTTTTAATTATACTTTAAGTTCTAGGGTACATGTGCACAAACTGCAGGTTTGTTACATATGGATACATGTGCCATGTTGGTGTGCTGCACCCATTAACTCGTCATTTACATTAGGTATATCTTCTAATGCTATCCCTCCCACCTCCCCCCACCCCACAACAGGCCCCGGTGTGTGATGTTCCCATTCCTGTGTCCATGTGTTCTGGTTGTTCAATTCCCACCTATGAGTGAGAACATGTGGTGTTTGGTTTTTTGTCCTTGTGATAGTTTGCCGAAAATGATGGTTTCCAGCTTCATCCATGTCCCTACAAAGGACATGAACTCATCATTTTTATGGCTGCATAGTATTCCATGGTGTATATGTGCCACATTTTCTTAATCCAGTCTATCATTGATGGACATTTGAGTTGGTTGCGATTCCCTAAGGATCTAGAACTAGAAATACCATTTGACCCAGCCATCCCATTACTGGGTATATACCCAAAGGATTATAAATGATGCTGCTTTAAAGACACATGCACACATATGTTTATTGCAGAAGTGACATTTTTTATAGCCACAAGAAAATTAAAATACTCCACATCACTTTCTAAATATTAGATGAATAATTTTCAGAAAATTAAGAGAAAGTGGTAACACGCAGAAAATCCAATCATGCAGATAATTTTTGTAATGAATCCAAATACTGAGAAGGTTGGATAGACTGTATCTCCATTGGTCACTTTCTAGCTGGAATTTCCTTGCTTTTTTTTCTTGGTCTCTCAGTTTAAATGTAAAGACCGGGGAAAATATTTCATTATTTCTAAAAATTTAAACACACACACACACATGCATATAAAATTAGGACTTTCTATTAATATATAAATAATATATATAACAATATAATGTATGCCTTTCATGCAAAAATCTAAAGACATTTAAATTAAATATATTAATATTTTTGAATTCATTGATAAAATTAATTTATTTCAAAGTGACAGGTAAAAGTAAATTTGCCTTTGAGAACTAAAAAGTAATAAACAGATATACAATGTATTTTACATACTATTTTTTCACTAAGAGAGTATTTCATGCCTTTGGAAAGATAGATATTGATTTTTTTTTAGTGAATTGTTCATTTAAATGTTGCTCTTCTAATTCTGTCTTAACTAGAGGTAATACCAATTTCTAAATGAGCAAATCAAACAAGAGGGACAGATTAGAAGTATAGACCAACCACAGGGGATTAAAAGAGAAAATATTGGCTTAGTAAACCTATGAAAAATAATTGAATTAAATTATGTTATTATTAATCATTTCTATTCACTCTAAAGGGTTTGCTTGTTTTCCACATGCCTGTGAAGTAACCCAGAGGTGCCCAAATTACCATTGATCAATAGTTTGAAATTATAGTTTTTAAACTTTAACCTTCATTGTTGTATGTAGTATTATGTGTTCTATCATTAGATTTTGTAGAATTATTTATTCTGAAATCAGGTCACATTGTTCAGACACAGAAAAAAATGTGAACTTCTTTTTTATATATAGGGACATACAAATTGAAGAAAACTCTATTTAGAAATATAGTGGGCAGATGGCCTTTAATTTCCAGCTAAGAGGCATTGAGAAAATTTGGAAAAATATAATGTACAAAAAATTCAGATACTTGGTTATTGAATACTATCATTTTGATAAAAGAGGACAGAAGGAAACTAAGTAATACTACACAACTATTATTCTTCATTGGAGGCAGTCCCCTGTAGTGGAAAGAAAACTGGATGAGCTTTGCCAACACTTAGTAAGGATTCCCTTACTAAATAGTTTTTTTTTTAATTTTGATGAATCATTTAACTAATTTGAACTTTGATTTGTTCATTTACAAGGTAAGAGCATTGGCATAGTATTAAGACCCTTTTTAACTGTGAAATTTTATGCTCCTTGATAACAAATTGCCATAGAAACCTGAAACTACTGACTTCATTAAGGTGATAATTCAGAACGTATGCATATAAGCTTTATCTTCTTTACCCCATCAATCAGTATATGTAACAAAGTGGTAAAATAGTCCTCCCTTATTCCAGTGTAATAACCTGTGGAATGTTATATGGAGCATGGAATATTTGTCTTATTCTTGAATTTAAAATGAGAACCTGAATGCCTTAAGTTATGGAACATGTATTTCAAAAAATTTGAAGAGGAGGAAATACATCTAACACATGCTATGAAGCCGGTATTACCCTGTTGCCAATGCCAAACAAGGACACAACAAAAAAAGAAAACTACGCGTCAATAGCACTGATGAACATAGATGCAAAAATTCTCAACAAAATACTAGCAAACTGAGTTCAACAACACACTAAATAATCATTCACCATGATCAAATGGGATTTATACCAAGTATGCAAGGATAGTTCAATATATGCCTATCAATAAATGTGATGCATCGCATTAACAAAATCAAAAATGAAAGTCAAATAATTATTTCAGTAAATGATGAAAAAGCATTAGATAAAATTCAATATCCTTTTATGATAAAAGTCCACATCAAAACGAGTCTAGAAGGAACATTAGTCAAAATAATAAAGGACATATAAGACAAACCCACAGCTAACATGGTACTGAACAAGGAAAAAATGAAGGCCTTTCCTGTAAGGATTGGTACAGGAAAACGATGCCCACTTTCACCACTGTTGTTCAACATAATATTTGAAGTCTTGGCCAGAACAATTGGGCCAATGAAAAAAAAATAAAAGGCATTCAAATTGGAAAGGAGGAAGTTATATTAGTCTTGTTCACAGATGACATGATCTTACACATTAAAAAATCTAAAGGCTACAGCAAAAAACTGTTAGAGCTGATAAATGAATTCAGTGAAGTTGTAAGATACACAATCAGCATACAAAAATTAGTAGCACCTATGTACATTAACAGAAAACACTGTGAAAAAGAAATCAAGAAAGCTATCTTATTTATAATAGCTACAAAAGCTATAAAATACTAACAAATCAATCTAACTAAAGAAAAAGATCTGTACAAGGAAAATGGTAAAACTGATAGAAGAAAGGGAAGAGGACACAAAACAGGGAAAGATAGTCCAGGCTCATGGACTGGAAGAGTTAATATCGTTAAAATGACAACCCTACTCAAAGAAATTTACAGATTCAATGTAATGCTTATCAAAATGCCAATGACATTTTTCACTGAAATGGAAAATAAAAATCTTAAAATTTACGTGAAACCACAAAAGGTACACAATAGCCAAAACATCCTGAGCAAACAGAGCAAAGCTGGAGGCATCACACTACCAAACTTCAAAATTTACTATGAATCTTTGGTAACCACAACGGTATGGTACCAGCATAAACAACAGACATAAAAAACAATGGAACAGAATAGAGAATCCCAATATAAATTTATGCATTTTCAGCCAACTAATTTTTGACAAAGGCATCATGAACATGTAGTCTTTTCACTAAATAATACTAGGAAAACTGGATAACTATATGCAAAATAATGAAACTAGATTCCTATCTCTTATCATAAACAAAAATCAAATCAAAATGAATTAAAGACTTAAATCGGCCGGGCATGGGGGCTCAAGCCTGTAATCTCAGCACGTTGGGAGGCCAAGGCAGATGGATAGCCTGAGGTCAGGAGTTCAAGACGAGCCTGGCCAACATGGTGAAACCTCGTCTCTACTAAAAGTACAAAAATTAGTTGGGCGTGGTGGCCCATGCCTATAATCCCAGCTACTTGGGAGGCTGAGGCAGAAGAATGGCTTGAACTCGAGAGGCGGAGGTTGCAGTGAGCTGAAATTGCACCACTGCATTTCAGCCTGGGCAGCAGAGTGAGACTCCAACTCAAAAAAAAAAAAAAGACTCAAATCTAGGACCTGAAACTATGAAACTACCAGAAGAAGAAAATGGAAAAATGCTTCAGGATATTAGCCTAGGCAATTTTTTTTTTTTTTTTGGTAAGACTTCAAAAGCCCAGGCAACAAAAGCAAAAATAGACAAATTTGATTATATATCAAGCTAAAAAGCTTCTGTGTAGTAAAGCAAACAATCAACAAAGTGAAGGGACAACCCACAAAAAGGGAGAAAATATTTGCAAACTACCCATCTAACAAATAACCAGAATACACAAGGTGTTCAAACAACTTAGTAGCAAAACTAATAATAATAATAATCCAATTAAATATTGGACAAAACTCTGAACAGATATTTCTCAAAAGAATACTTACAAATGGCAAACAGGTATATGAAAAAAGCTCAATATCACTAATCATAAGAGAAATGTAAATTGAAACCACAATGAGATATGATCTCACCCAAGTTAAAATGCTTTGTATCAAAAAGACAGGGATTAACACACCAGTGAGCATGTGGAGAAAGAGGAACCCTTGTACACTATTGGTGGAACTGCAAATTACTGCAACCACTATAAAGAACAGTATGAATGTTCCTAAAAAGCTAACAATATAACTACAATATGATTCAACAATTCATCTACTGGGTATATATCCAAAGGAAAGGAGATCAATGAGGAATACCTGCACTTCTGTGTTTATTGCAGCATTACTCGCAATAGCCAAAATGTGGAATCAACTTAAGTGCCTAGACAATAATAGCATATTATTTAACCATAAACAATAAAATACTGCCATTTTGAGCAACATGGATGGAACTAGAGGCCATTATGTTAAGTGAAATAAACCAGACAGAGACAAATATCATATGTTCTCACTTACATGTCAGAGCTAAAAAAGTGGATCTCATAAAGACAGAGAATAAAATGGTGGTTACCAGAGGTTGAGAATGGTAGAGGGGAGGATGAAGGATAAAAAGAATATAAATATAAAAGCACAGTCATGTTGGTAACTTAATTGATTTATGCTATCACGAACATTGTCCTTGTTTTGTAATGAACCTAAAATAATGATTAAAAGATAAAATGGTTAAAAAATTTAGAATAAAAACTGGATACAAAGGTAATTTAATGGAACTTCACAGTATTTGGAAAGCACATAAATTTTAAACTAATTGAAAATATTCTATGAAAACTAAAATGCCTGCCTTTCATGAGGATAGGCACCATGATAGGTAAAAACCTACTAACAAATAGCATGTCTTCTGACTCTGAAAATGCAGAACTTGGCTACTACTGTGACAGCAGAATTTTTCCCCACTGTTTTGATGTCTTATTATATTTGGGCTGCTATAAGAAGCTACCATGGAATGAGGCTTTTAAAGAACATAAATGTATTTCTCGCAGTTCTGGAAGCTGAAAGTCTGAGATCAGGGTGCCAGCATGGTCAAGTTCTACTCATGGCCCCTTTCCAGTTTGCAGACTGCCTGCTTTTTCTTGCATCTTCGTATGGTAGAAAGTGGATGAGAGAACTCTCTGGGGTTTCTTTCATAAGAGCACTAATCCCACTCACAAGCATTCCGCTCTCGTGACCTAATCACCACCCAGAGGCACCTGCCATCACGTTGGGGTTCGGGTTTCAACATACAAATTGTGGAGGTACACAAACATTCAGTTAATAACATGAATTAGAACAGTTTCTAATATGGTTTGGCATAGAAGCAGATGTAGTGATTAAGAGCTTACACTTGGAGTTCAGAATTAATTCAAATCTTGACTCAGTCACTTTTTCAGCTTTTTAGCTTTGTGCGTGTTTTCTGTATGTGAATCCAAAGTACACATATTCAAATTAATTATATCAATACACACCTTGGTTTATCAGCAGTAGATGTTTTTCTTACTAAAAATATTTCATGACTTTGTAAAATGCACTTTAAAATATATTAAAACAATCTATGTATATCTATCAATCTATCTGTAAAATTTGGAATTAGATTTATTATTGGGCTTTTTCACATAAGACTTGAAATCCTACTTGAAAATGTAGTATTGAATCTCCAGCCAACAAATGCT
The DNA here is from genome assembly GCF_028885625.2 of Pongo pygmaeus. Lineage (NCBI taxonomy): Eukaryota > Metazoa > Chordata > Mammalia > Primates > Hominidae > Pongo > Pongo pygmaeus. The sequence goes on along the minus strand of NC_072383.2, from coordinate 58,648,531 downwards.
GTAGGGAAATTGTTCTTATTACTACTGCGCTTTTGGAACTCAACTGATTTCTTCCAAGTAAGGCTCTGGAAAGGAAAGAAAACATGCAGTACAAAGCAGCTTCATGATAGTCTGAATAAGAACACACAGACGTTATTAATGGTGCCAATCACAAGTCATTAGAGTTTTTTCTAGCCTGAAGCTTTACACCCATACCTCATATAAATTAGCCCCTTTTGAAGTTATATTATTGAGAATAGGTTTACCCTCAAAGAGCAAATATATTTCCTTTTCTGCTACAAAGTTTATTTATCAAATTTTATAGTGGAAAGAGAAGCACTCTGAGTCAACTGATTTAAAAGCATAATGGATACACATATCCAAACATCTTACAATAGCTAAATGCCAAAAGAAACCTATCTCAAGCATAAATTAGAAAATGCATAAATTTTACTTCTATTTGAGTTAAATTATTTGCATTGTTGAAATAAAACATCCATTCTTGAAGTCTTAAAATCTTGATTACATTTGTTGTGCCATAAGAGATAAGTGTCTACAAATTTAATACCCTAGGGAGAAAATACTATAAATTACCTTATAGTATTGTTGAAAAAATTCGGCTCCAAACAAAGGCTTAGTCTATCATGAAACACCATTTATTTTTATTTGATTAAGTGTCATTTATTTTATGTTATAGTCTCATGTTCAGAAGATTGAGTTACTCTTACTTCTCAGTACACAGGGCACTATATTCGTATTTCCTTTATGCACTATTCTTACTAAGTTTAGTAACAAGCTATAGTTTCTATTAAATTTGTTTGGGATTATTCTTCTGTTTCCTAATTATGTATAAAAATGCACAAAATTGAGTAACTTGGTAAAATTCACTTGAAATTATTCTAGATCTCAGTTTTTTTGAGCTATTTAATCAATCATCAATAGTTTTCTAAATTATTGTTTTTTCTGTCATCAATTTACATTTCCTCATACTGATTTTAGTGCTTTAAATTTTTTTTCCTAAATATATGGTTCATCAAGGTATTCAAATTATTCTACAAAATATTTTGTGCTTGTAAATATATTCCTTTTTAATTTTGTTCATTTTTGCCTTTTCTGTCTTACATTGACTTTCTCATTCTCATCAGAACATTGTCTAAATTTTCAATTATTTTAAAGTTTCAATATTATCCATTATTTCCTGGCTTTATTATTATAGACTTCTAGTCATATTATATTTATTCATATTTTGTTGAATCTTTCTATTGAATATTAATTTGTGTTCCAATAAATTAAAATTGTGTCCAAATACAATTTAGAGCTATAAACTTCTAAGTTCTGCTTTTGCTATGCCCCACAAATTTTAACATGCATTGCTTTGCTACTTAGATTTATTTTATGAATTATTCTTTAAATCAATGTATCATTACTAGAAATATAGGATCTTTACGATAGTTTTTGTTATTGGCTTTCCAATTTTATTTTCTTATGATTAGAAAATTTTACCTGCTAATACTGCAGACCTTAAAGTAATTGAGAAATATAATTTTGGAAACTGCATTCAACAATGTACCAATATAAGAGATGTTAAATATACATTTACAATTAAAACACATACACACACACACACATTTCTGGAAAATTTGTGCTAAAATATACTGTGATATGTTCATGGGATTAACTATGTTTTTGAAACAGGATTTTAGTTCATAAATGTTATAGCACAGCATATTTTACTATATCTAGTAAATTTCAACTATACATCATAACTCTAAATATGTCTAGTTTATGTAATTTATAATATGGAAAAAACCATCCTACACTTTAGTAAATTGTTTTTGTTTGTTAGTTGTTTGTTATTAAGAACATATTCTATCTACTATGGGAAAAGGTGATAGTTTGGGGATATAGGTAGACTTTGCATGAGATTCACGTTGCAAAAGTCACCTCTTTTTATTCTAGTAGTTTCACCATTGAAAAATTTAATATTAATGCTGTTTTTCCTTGTTAATATCAATACTTTATGCAGTTTTAGTGAACTTTTTAATCTCTGATCATTTCCAAGACTTTGTGTTCATTTAAATATTTTGTTCTTCATCTTTATTTACTTATATTAAGATGCAAACTATATTGTGAAATAGTAATAAGAAAAAATTTAAAACTTAATACTTTTGAAAAAATATGTAACTTACCTGTTGGATTTTATATTTTAATCATATAGTCACAAATTTATATTATTACATGTGTACTTCCACTACATATTTTTTTCTCTTTTTTTATTATACTTTAAGTTTTAGGGTACATGTGCACAATGTGCAGGTTTGTTATATATGGATACATGTGCCATGTTGGTGTGCTGCACCCATTAACTCGTCATTTAGCATTAGGTATATCTACTAATGCTATCCCTCACCCCTCCCCCCACCCCACAACTGGCCCCGGTGTGTGATGTTCCCCTTCCTGTATCCATGTGTTCTGGTTGTTCAATTCCCACCTATGCGTGATAACATGTGGTGTTTGGTTTTTTGTGCTTGCGATAGTTTGCTGAGAATGACGGTTTCCAGCTTCATCCATGTCCCAATGAAGGACATGAACTCATCCTTTTTTATGGCTGCATAGTATTCCATGGTGTATATGTGCCACATTTTCTTAATCCAGTCTATCATTGTTGGACATTTGGCTTGGTTCCAAGTCTTTGCTATTGTGAATAGTGCCACAATAAACATATGTGTGCATGTGTCTTTATAGCAGCGTGATTTATAATCGTTTGGGTATATACCCAGTAATGGGATGGCTGGGTCAAATGGTATTTCTAGTTCTAGATCCCTGAGGAATCGCCACACTGACTTCCACAAGGGTTGAACTAGTTTACAGTCCCACCAACAGTGTAAAAGTGTTCCCATTTCTCCACATCCTCTCCAGCACCTGCTGTTTTCTGACTTTTTAATGATTGCCGTTCTAACTAGTGTGAGATAGTATCTCATTGTGGTTTTGATTTGCATTTCTCTGATGTCCAGTGATGAGCAATTTTTCATGTGTTTTTTGGCTGCATAAATGTCTTCTTTTGAGAAGTGTTTGTTCATATCCTTCGCCCACTTTTTGATGGGGTTGTTTTTTTTCTTGTAAATTTGTTTGAGTTCATTGTAGATTCTGGATATTAGCCCTTTGTCAGATGAGTAGGTTGCAAAAATTTTCTCCCATTTTGTAGGTTGCCTGTTCACTCTGATGGTAGTTTCTTTTGCTGTGCAGAAGCTCTTTAGTTTAATGAGATCCCATTTGTCAATTTTGGCTTTTGTTGCCATTGCTTTTTGTGTTTTAGACATGAAGTCCTTGCCCATGCCTATGTCCTGAATGGTATTGCCTAGGTTTTCTTCTAGGGTTTTTACTCTAACATTTAAGTCTTTAATCCATCTTGAATTAATTTTTGTATAAGATGTAAGGAAGGGATCCAGTTTCAGCTTTCTACATATGGCTAGCCAGTTTTCCCAGCACCATTTATTAAGTAGGGAATCCTTTCCCCATTTCTTGTTTTTGTCAGGTTTGTCAAAGATCAGATAGTTATAGATATGCGGCCTTATTTCTGAGGGCTCTGTTCTGTTCCATTGGTCTAGATCTCTGCTTTGGTACCAGACCATGCTATTCTGGTTACTGTAGTCTTGTAGTATAGTTTGAAGTCAGGTAGTGTGATGCCTCCAGCTTTGTTCTTTTGGCTTAGGATTGACTTGGCAATGCAGGCTCTTTTTTGGTTCCATATTTACTTTAGTTTTTTCCAATTCTGTGAAGAAAGTCATTGGTAGCTTGATGGGGATGGCATTGAATCTATAAATTACCTTGGGCAGTATGGCCATTTTCACGATATTGATTCTTCCTACCCGTGAGCATGGAATGTTCTTCCATTTGTTTGTATCCTCTTTTATTTCATTGAGCAGTGGTTTGTAGTTCTCCTTGAAGAGGTCCTTCACGTCCCTTGTAAGTTGGATTCCTAGGTATTTTATTCTCTTTGAAACAGTTGTGAATGGGAGTTCACTCATGATTTGGCTGTCTGTTATTGGTGTATAAGAATGCTTGTGATTTTTGCACATTGATTTTGTATCCTGAGACTTTGCTGAAGTTGCCTATCAGCTTAAGGAGATTTTGGGCTGAAACGATGGGGTTTTCTAGATATACAATCATGTCATCTGCAAACAGGGACAATTTGACTTCCTCTTTTCCTAATTGAATACCCTTTATTTCCTTCTCCTGCCTAATTGCCCTGGCCAGAACTTCCAACACTATGTTGAATAGGAGTGGTGAGAGAGGGCATCCCTGTCTTGTGCCAGTTTTCAAAGGGAATGCTTTCAGTTTTTGCCCATTCAGTATGATATTGGCTGTGGGTTTGTCATAGATAGCTCTTATTATTTTGAGATACATCCCATCAATACCTAATTTATTGAGAGTTTTTAGCATGAAGCGTTGTTGAATTTTGTCAAAGGCCTTTTCTGCATCTATTGAGATAATCATGTGGTTTTTTTCGTTGCTTCTGTTTATATGCTGGATTACGTTTATTGATTTGCGTATGTTGAACCAGGCTTGCATCCCAGGGATGAAGCCCACTTGATCATGGTGGATAAGCTTTTTGATGTGCTGCTAGATTCGGTTTGCCAGTATTTTATTGAGGATTTTTGCATCGATGTTCATCAAGAATATTGGTCTAAAATTCTCTTTTTTGATTGTGTCTCTGCCCGGCTTTGGTATCAGGATGATGCTGGCCTCATAAAATGAGTTAGGGAGGATTCCCTCTGTTTCTATTGATTGGAATAGTTTCAGAAGGAATGGTACCAGTTCCTCCTTGTACCTCTGGTAGAATTTGGCCGTGATTCCATCTGGTCCTGGACTTTTTTTGGTTGGTAAGCTATTAATTATTGCCTCTATTTCAGAGCCTGTTATTGGTCTATTCAGAGATTCAACTTCTTCCTGGTTTAGTCTTGGGAGAGTGTATGTGTCGAGGAATTTATCCATTTCTTCTAGATTTTCTAGTTTATTTGCTTAGAGGTGTTTGTAGTATTCTCTGATGGTAGTCATATGCTTTTAATGGAAGTATAGCATCAACCTACCTTTTGATTGAGATGTTTTTAAGAAAGTTATGTTACGTTTTGTTTTACATGGCTATTTTAGGTCACATGTCTGACCATGTCTTTTATAGGTAACAGATCAAAAAACAATGAGTTTCTATTAAAAGCAAAATATACTATACTTATCTATTATCTGTCCATATACACTCAGTAGCTTTTGTACATCTTTGCATCTATTAGAATCCTATAGAAGCAACATTAATAAAATTCATATTTGCATAAATACTTCTTCAAACTTATTTCAGAAATTGTTGGATGCTTACATAACTGCATCTTTTTGCAGATGTAGCACTGGTATGCAGTCATAGAGTTTATTCCAATATTGACATCTGCAACAATGATTATGGAACATATAGAACATGCAATATGAAACTGATTTAGATTCAGGTTTAGAGTGTACACGTGCAGGTTTGTTACATGGGTAAATTGCACGTGTCGTGGGGGTTTGGTGTACAGATATTTTGTCACCCAGATAGTAAGCATAGTACCTGAAAGGTACCTTTTTAAAATCCTTATCCTTTTTCCACTCTCTATACTCAAGTAAGCCCAGTGTCTGTTTTTCCCTTTTTTGTGTTAATATATACTCACTGTTTAGCTCCCACTTATAAGTTAGAATATGCGGTATTTTTTTTGTTTGTTTCTGTGTTAACTAACAATGATTCTTTAAATTACGATTTTCACTGCCTTCACAGTTATCTAACTTCTCCTGAAAATAGAAATAGAATTAAAATTTATTAGTCCACAAATTTTCCACAATAGAATTTGTACTTGTTATTTATTACATTTGTTAAATCATTGGGCTAATAAAGCCAAGGACATAGGTTTTGACATTTTGTTTATAAAGTAACATTGTTCTGTTATATTTCCATTGACAATACTTCTGATCAACCATCTCACAAATACATGCCTGGTTACAGCAGTCTGGTTATAAAACAGATGAATTCATTCTTACGTTATATATTTTTTCTAACAATAATACAATAATAATACACTTCTTCTATATACCTGGAAGCAAAAATACACTTCTTCTGTAACAATAATACATTTCTTCTGTATACCTAGAAGCAGCCAAGATATCTGGTATAATACAAATATAAATGATTGAATCCTTGACAAGTGTTCAAGTACTTCATTCAAGTAAAGACAGACTTTCTTAAACCTAACTAGAATGTAATTCTTAGTCTTTTATTATTAGTATATATTACTTCCTGATTTCACAGTGTTGGTTTCATTTGTTTGTCCTGAATTTGTCATTTTTACCAAGTATTATTAATAAATGTTTTCATGAGAATGGCCAGATTGGGCTTGGGAGATTTATACTCTATTTCCAGTTTCAACTGTAGTCTTTTCTAGCAATGTGACACATATGCAGAGAATTTTCACTTTCACATTTGGTTAAATCTGAAAGATGATTGAAAATAGGCTTTTTCTCTTTTCCCAAACCTTTCTATACATGACATTACTGAAACCTCCCTGTCAAGAACAGTACACAGGGAGACAAAAGAAAATGAATAGAACAAAAGAAAATGGAGACACCTAATTTGTTTTAGGAGGTGGTGAGAAAAGTATTTCATAATACTGCTTCCCATAGCATTTTATCCAAAACATCTGTACCAATTTACATTTCTACCAAGAGTGCACCACATCCTCACCAACACTGTTATCTTTAGTCTTTTTGATAATAAGTGGAGGTGATACCTCATCGTGGTTTTGATTTGCATTTTCCCTGATAATTAGTGATTTTGAGAATTTTTTGATATACCTGTCAGTCGTTTCTGTGTCTTCTTTTGAGAACTGTCCTTCCAGCCACATGGGGTACAGCTCATGCTATTATTTATGAGGTAAATGGGGCACATTAAGCCACCTGTCACTAGGGTCAGTAGAAAAATGGAAAAAATATATGCAAAGTAAATGTAAAAATAGAAGCTGTGCAGCCCTGTTTTTTAGTCTGTGGAGTAATCTGAATGCTCTTGAAAGAGTGAAATTGTCATTTCTTATATGGCAGAGCTCTGTAAATATTTAGTTATTTTAGTGTTGAATAATGAATTTTATTTTACAACAAATACACCTGCAAAAATAAACTCACAAATGAATAAGCAGCCCAACAAATTAGCCAAGGTAACAAAGAGTTAAGGAGCTAATACCCAATCACCTCTAAGACAACTCAAATAATGTATTCCTGTATTGAAGATAAAAGCAGATGCATTCACAAAACTTAACCTGAACAGCTTACAGGTCAGTTTTATAAAAATGTCCATACTACCCAAAGCAATTTACTGGTTCAATGCATTCTCTATCAAAATTCCAATGGCATTTTCTTACATAAATATAAAAATCATCCCTAAAATTTACATGAAACCACAAAAGACCTGAAATATCCTAAGTAATTTTGAAAAAGAAGAACAAAGCTGGAGGCACCATACTTTTTCATTTTAAAACATATTATGAAATCACAGTACTCTAAACAGCATGATATTTGCATAAAAAGAGGCATACAGACTAATGGACTAGAATAAAGAACACAAATAAACCAACATATACATGGCCAACTGATCTGTGACAAGAATGCCAAGAATACACAATGAGAGATTGGATCCTTACCTCATATCACATATAAAAATCAACTCAAGATGAATTAATGACTGACAACATAAAACTCCTAGAAGAAAAAGGGAAAATGCTACTTCACATTGGCCTTAGCAATGATATCTTGGATATAACACCAGAAGCACAGGCAACAAAAGCAAAAACAGACAAGTGGGATTACATCAAACTCAAAAGTTTCTGCACAGCAAAGGAAACAACCAATAAAATAAACAGGCAGCCTATAGACTGGGAGAAAATATTTGCAGACACAAAACTGACAAAATTTCAATATTGTAAATTTTTTTTAAAACTACCACTCAATAGGAGAAAAACAAATAATTATAAAATGGGGAAAATACCCAAATAGACTTATCTCAAAGGAAGACATACAAATGGCTGAAAGGTAAATGAAAAAAAATATCAAAATCATGAATTACTAGGGTAATTCAAGTTTAAACCAGGTAACATACCACCTTATACCTGTTAGAATGGTTATTAACAAAAAGAGAAAACATAATAAGTGTTGGTGAGCATATGGAGAAAAGAGAACCCTGTATGCTGTTGATAGGATGTAAATTGGTATAGGAAGTATGGGTAAGACAATATAAAATTTTCCTCAAAATTAAAAATAAAACTATCATGTGATCCAACATTCCTATCTCTGGATATATATCCAAAGGAATTGAAACCAGGATCTCCAAAATATATCTGAACTCACATGTGAATTGCAGCATTATTCACAATAGCCAAGAGCTGAAAGCAACCTAAATGTTCATTGACGGGTAAAGAAAATGTGGTATATACATGTAATCGAATATAATTCAACCTTTAAAAAGAAGGAAATCCATCATTTGTGGAAACATGGATGAACCTAGAGAACATTATGCTAAGTAACATAAGACATACACACAATTATCACATACTATATGATCTCACTTGCATGAGGAATATGAAATAGTCAAATTTATATAAATAGAGACTAGAATAGTGATTGTCAGGATTTGGAGGCAGGGAGAAATAAGGAGGCATTAGTCAAAGGGTACAAACATACAGTTGTACAAGATGAATAAGTCCTAGGGATCTATTCTACAGCATAATGACTACAGTTAACAATACTCTGTTGTATACTTAAAGATGTGGTAAGTGGGAAGATCTTCCATGATGTGTTCTTATCACACACAAAAAATTAAATAAAGATGATGGGAGAAAACTTGAAAGTGATGGATATGTTTATGGTATTGATTATGCTGGGAGTTTCACCTGTGTATACTTCTTTCCAAGTCATACATTGAATACATATGTACAGCCTTTTGTGTATCAGTCATAACTCAGTAAAGTGATTTTTAAATAACTGAAAAGAAATGATAATAAATATCTTATGTGAGTTGTTTCTCTAAGAAAGAATACAAAATTCCAAACATCTGAAACATTTTCAAGGAAAATATATTCTGATATAGAAGTTTTGCTTATTTAATTAAAAAAAGAATTTGTTTCTGCTAATAATGATTGTACAATATAGGGAAATACAGAATAACTCCAAAAACAACTAAAAAGAAAATCAGAATTTATTAACATAAGACCTATATATATATACACACACACACACATATATACACGTATCTGTATATATGTGTACATAGATACACGTATCTGTATATGTGTACATAGATACACGTATCTGTATATATGTGTACATATATACACGTATCTGTATATATGTGTACATATATACACGTATCTGTATATATGTGTACATATATACACGTATCTGTATATATGTGTACATATATACACGTATCTGTATATATGTGTACATATATACACGTATCTGTATATATGTGTACATATATACACGTATCTGTATATATGTGTACATATATACACGTATCTGTATATATGTGTACATATATACACGTATCTGTATATATGTGTATATATACACGTATCTGTATATATGTGTATATATACACGTATCTGTATATATGTATATATGTGTATATATATACACATGTATATATATACACATATATACATATATACACATATGTACATATATACATATATGTACATATATACACATATGTACATATATACATATATGTACATATATACACAGATATACACATATCTATGTGTATATATGTATATACACATATACACATATGTGTATATATACACGTATATACACATATACAGGTATATACACATATGTGTATATATACACGTATATACACACAAGTGTATATATACACGTATATACACATACACACATATGTGTATATATACACGTATATACACGTATATACACATATGTGCGTATATACACGTATATACACATATATACACATGTGTATATATACACGTATATACACATATATACACATGTGTATATATACACATATATACACATGTGTATATATACACATATATACACATGTGTATATATACACATATATACACATGTGTATATATACACATATATACACATGTGTATATATACACATATATACACATGTGTATATATACACATATATACACATATGTGTATGTATACACATATATACACATATGTGTATGTATACACATATATACACATATCCACATATATCCACATATATACACATATATACACATATATACACATATATGTGTATATATACACACACACACACACATATGATAAGAGAAAGTGATCAGAAAGGAAATTAAATAATGGGGTGCTTTAAAATGTAGATCCATATATCTTCATTTAGTCATAGTCCATACATTATGTTTTGATTTACATTCTTATCAAATTAAACATACAAACAAATACTTTGTAAAGAAGTTTATGGCATCAATTTGCCTTGCTTCAATTGTTCGAGAATGCAAATATTTATAAAACAAAAATTTAAGAGAACACAAATTTGATACACATTATCAAAAAGAAAAGCTTTGGAAAAAGTAATCATAGATTAAAAATTAAAATTGATGAAACGAAACAAGAAAATTGACACAATTCAAATGGCATGTAGTTAAAAATTCATGGTATAAAACATTTTTGAACTATATGTATATATAAAATACCTTAGCTAGAAATAAAAGTCAAATGTGTTTTAGTCCTCAAGCACAGGTAGTGGTTTACAGTTTACCTTTACTGCTATTATAATTTAATTTATTATTTGTTTAGTTAATTGGTTTTGACAAGCAGCTTTTTAAATTTGAACTTTGTCATTTGGTGACATGCAAAATTTTCTCTTTTGCACAGATTTTTGTAATATATTTTATTATTAATCCTCATCTCTATATAGAATTTATTATATAATAAAAGATTAAAAGATACTAATTTTAAAAAATTATTTTGACTAAGATGAAAAATAATGAGCACATATTACCTAAATAGGTGATGAACTGTATTCTCATAAAATAAACAGAGATACAAGGCAACAATATGGGTTCAAGAAATAAACGTCTACTATGCATCATGCATGCCAGGGTCTTTGCCCATTCTTCTCAGTCACTCATTATAACTGTTCTCATTACAAGTCCTGTGATAAACAGTAGTTCAAGATATTCTATCAAAAAGAGTCACAAACAAGACCATAGTTCTTTTTAATCAATGCTATAGATTCCAAATAAAACCTTGTTTAGTTTACTTTCCAATGTATTGTCACACAGATTAAGTTGAAGATAAAGTATAAGGCTTACAGAGATTTAGTTTTAGACTTTTTAAATCAATCTAGCCGGGCACAGTGGCTCACACCTGTAAACCCGTCACTTTGGGAGGCCAAGGTGGATGGATTGCCTGAAGCTTCTCAGGAGGCTGAGGTGGGAGGATCACTTTAGCCTGGGAGGCGAAGGTTGCAACGAGCTGTGATTGCACCATGGCACTCCAGCCTGGGTAACAGTGAAACGTTCTAAAAAAAAAAAAAACTAAAAAACAAAAATTAAAGTAAAATCAATCTAAGATGCTATTACAATACCATTGGAATTGGTCACTGTAAGAATAGGGCTGCATGATTGTTATGGGAAAATAAATTACTTGGGCTTGAAAATTTGAGAGAGTCAGAGATATGCCAAATGGTATAGCTGCCTGTGCTATTTAACAAACCGTCCTCTCTCCTTTATCTATGAACACCTGCTTTATAAGGTGTAGTTTGTGTCACCTCTTGAAAGCCAGCCTGTTTTTTCAATCTGAAATATATGCATTTTTGTTCTCCTGTACCTCACATATTCTTCCATTATAACTTTTACTGCAATGCCATGTTAAGTCATGTGATGTTGCCAATATGCAAACATTTCCCGACTTGCAAAATAGCAACTCCATATGGTTCAATTTACTTTAAAATTTATCAATTGGACTAGATACTACTTGAAGTCATGAACATTGTCTCATTTGTCTTTCTGTATCTAGCACTTATAAAAGATCCCAAAGAATTTAGATAAATACCTGAAAAGTGAATGAAGGAATACCCTCTACCAAAATAAGTTTGACAGCAACTCATTGATTACTTCTATTTCTTAATTATAAACACAAAAATACAACATTTATTGCAAGATATCACACCCCCAAAAAACAAAGTAAAATGGAGTATATTGAACCTAAACTACTCGTTATTAGATATGTGGATACAAAAACTGTTTCCTAAAAGAAGCCTTACCAAATTTTGTCATCATATATATGCCACTTTTCCTCTTAAATACATCCTTTATTGCATCCTAAGGATTAAATATTTTCTCCAACTTGCTGTTAGCTACTCTCTAACTTTATTTTCTAAATATTCTTTTCTGTTCCTTAGAGTTCCAAGAATAGTTCTTCAATCACTTCCTTCTTTTTCAAATGATCTGTACATTAGGATCAATGGAAAGTGACTTCTATTCTTCTCAATATTTCATAAGTCACTGAAGTCTCCTACTGCTAGATTAATGCTTTCTTCATTGCATCAACGATTCAAAAGAGATTTAATCATTTGTGCTATATTTTAAAACCAGTAGGACAAAGCCTAGAATGTTCTAAATTGAAAAAAAAATATTATCCATGGTAAAATGATATATTTTCTAAATTTTGGTAGGTATACATTTTCAATTATTTGAAACATATGTAACGTAGTCAGGAAGCTTGTATACCCTATATAATCACACAGATCCTCAGTCCATGGAAACAGGATGGACACATGTCTAAAGAATATATAGAGAAGGAAAAGGAATTTTTAATAAAGGACCTTCTCCCCTTAAAAATAGAATCACTTCAACATTTCTTACAGAGGTTTAAAAAAAGCAATTGAGTTCCTTAACCTGTACTTTGGCATCTCTGCTGACAAATATATCATTTTGGCTTTTATTCCCGCTTTTAGTGATGAAAAATTCAGCAAATAAATATAATTCACAACTCACTTTTCTCAAAGGAAATTGCATAATAGCTAATTTATAAGTTAACATAGACATGTAAATGTATCTTTAATTCATTTAATATTCTGTATTCTTTGCTTTAGAGAAAATTAGGAGGGCACTTTTTATTTAACACTTTTCTAACTTCACAATAATTTGGAGGACGATTGAATCTCGACACAATGTAGAGCAAAGCGAATTACACTAATTGCAGCTCCTTTATGCTAACCATTGATTGATTCATTTATTTTCATGTTTGGTGGACAATTAGTTTAATTCTAACACATAAAATGTTTCTGTCATGTGATATCAATCAATACATACAAAGAACAAATACAAAAATACTGCAAGGGACAATTTTTCTAGGAATAAATCTAAACAAAGCATTTCATAATCTATGTCACTCTGTTTTGAAAATTATTGTATTATTTGAAATGTTCAGAGTTCAACAACAACAAAATGACATGCAAATAAACAGGAAAGTATAACAAAGACACAGAGAAAAAGCAAGTAATAGAAACTCTCTCTGAGGAAGCCCAAACAATGGACATACTCAAAAATAATTTTAATCAATCTATTTTAAATACAAATAGCTAAAAAGTGTATACAATGATCTAATGTTAAAATTAGACACATATATAGTCCAACTATAATTGATTTCTTTATTTGTGATAGTTAACATTACATAAAGTTGCCATGAACACTGAATTGGCTTGAACTGAACCATTGCTCCAAGTGAAGGTAAAGGGTTTGGTTTCTATACTGTGAGCCTCTGGTCATGTTTGGTCAACTGAAATGCCATTTATACTACCTAGACTCTTTTGCCAACATCCTTGAAAACAAGCCAGTCTCATCAGCATTGAAAACCTGGTCTTTCACCTAACCCTAGAATACGTTACTAGCTATTTAAACAACTCTTCCCCAGCCTTCTAATCTGTAGAAACCGCCTCATTGCAAATTTAACACATTTTATGCCATATTTTCTTTTGTAATGTAGGAGGGAGCCAGTACTGGCTGAGAAAGGTTTAACGTTTCCTGACCCTGGGTAAAATGATCATAAATTTCTTAGACTTTCAGCATCACAACAATGCTGTCCGCTCTGCTTTTTCTTTTTTAAAAAATTAATGTACCTTAATTTTTAACCAGTTTTAGGTTTACAGGAAAATGAGTACCAAGTACAGAGATTTCCCATATATCCAAGGTTTACATTAGGATTCACTTTTTGATGTTGTACATTTTAAGAGTTTTGACAAATGTATAACGACATGTAGCTACCATTAAAGTATCATAAGAAATAGTTTCACTGCCCTAAAAATCCCCAGTGCTCTAAACTACTCATTCATCTCTCCTCCCCAAACCTCTGGCAACCACTAATCAATTTACTATGTCCATAATTTTGCCTTTTCCAAAATATCATATGGTTGATATCATATAGTATATGGCCCTCCCAGATCAGCTTCCTTTACTCAAAAACAGGCATTTATTATAAATTTCTTTCATGCCCTTTCACAGCTTAAGAGATCATTTGTTATCACTGAATAGTATTTCATTGTATAATGCATCACAGTTTGTTAATTCATGTAGCCAAGGAGATCTTGGTTGCTTCGAAGCACTGGTGATTATTAAAAAAATGTTGCTATTAGCATTCATGTCCAGATTTTATATAAATGTTAAGTTCTCAATTCAGTTGGACAAATACAAATGAGTGTGATTGCTTGACCATATGATATAGTAAAATTACGTTTAGCTTTGTAAAATACTGCCAAACTATCTTCCAAATTAGTTGTAGCATTTTGTATTCTTATTAGAAATAAATGGAAATTCCTGTTGCTCCATTCTCACCAGCATCTGGTGTTGTGAGTGTTTCGGAATGTAGACATTCTAATAGGTGTGCATTAGTATCTCATGGTTTTTAAAATCTGCAATTCCTAAATAGCATACATTTTTATTAGCTGTTGTCTCATGAATTCACAAATTTAGCCGCCTTTGTATCTCTTCCATAGCCTCATAATATGCTATAGATTCTATTCTAGCATTTTCCAGGTTGGCCTCCCATACAGATCAATGAACTTCCTTTTCCTTTTTTCTGGCTTTAGCATATGTGGGTTCATAAACCTGGAACTCGTGGTCAATAGTTCTATAATGCTTGCCTGAACAATGGTTATCTGACAGATGTGTTTTTTTCTATAAGGCACATCACAGCCTTCTTGTACTTAGGAACACTAGAAAGCAGTGCAGCACTGTTTGAGGCCATTTTAAACGGCAAAATAATAAACAGAAAGCAACAAAATCTGAAAAATGTGGTACTAAATTGATTGAAAAGAATACTTGTCTATAAGAGCTGAAAGTAGAAGGCAGATCATTGCCTTGTTTGACCTTAGGTCAGAACATATATGTTGGAGACTCAAATTTTGTGCCTTTGTACATATTGTCTGCAAATGATTGTAAAAGAGCTGGGAGTATTGACTTTGAAGTTACAAATAAATTTTTTTTACTGCTAAATTAGCAAATACAGAGTCCACAAATAATGAGGATTGACTGCATATTCTTGGGGTCCATGCGGTAGTATAAATTGTATATGAAAGTTTCTAAATAGGTCATCAAATATTAGTAAAACCACATAGAAATTGGATTCAAAATGCTTCAGATGCAAAATGCTCTTTTTTTCTAGGACTTTCTAGGACTGTACCATCCTACTTGGTCTTCATGCGGAACACCTTTCTGCACTTTTCTCAAAGAGAAACTCTGAAACTGAAATCCTTCATAATCCTAAAAGAGGATTCAAAATAAAAGAATATCAGGAAGCCTAGTCATTGTTGGAGAGAAATGTTTAAGGGAGGGGGCTTGATGTGTCTGAAATTAGAAACTTTCTACCGAACTGGAAAATCACTGAGTTCTGCAGAGTGCTAGAAAAGGAGATTTCACCACTGAAGTTCCCATGTTTAGGCAGCAGTGCCCTTGTTTCTTTCATTAATTCTTGTATTTCTTTTTTAAACAGTTCATGATATGGGTGTCACAAAATCATTCTCTGTTGAACATATACTGAACAAACTTAACATCTATTATTTCCATTAGCAAGAATACTAAAAAGTCCGAACACGTTTTGATTACTATTTGAAAATCTTTGACCAGAGGCTCACAACTAAGCATTTTCATCACATTATATTCCTATAATATTTTTATAAAATAAAATATAAATGGTAGTTACTTTGAAAAATGGTGCCACACGAGTGTAAAAGGAAAAATATTTAATTGTAGACTAATGAATAATCATGTGGGATAAAACATTGTGTTTCACGTATATGATTATTAGTGGCTAAAGAGATTTATTTTTTTACATACACATTCACATACTGGATAAAATAATGCATTTCTAAGTACATACTAAATATGCCCCTCAAATTTTTTTGTGCATAAGGAAAAATATTTTTAAAGGAAACAGTGACTATTGACTGACAAAAAATGCTGCTGTTCATATTTTTAACTAAAATTTTAAATATTCCAAACAAAGCCGTGTACAATTCAAGTTGATAGCCAATGTTATGATTTGGAGCCATTTAAAAAAAAAAAAAACAAAAAACATGATGCAATTTGAAACAAATTTAATAAAGCAGAATTTTCTTCAAAGTGCAGAACATTAGAAAATAGCTCTCGGTGCCCATAAGGCAGCTGGCAAGGCTGTTGACTGAATTCCTATTTTTTATTTTGATAGTTCAATATATTTCTAAAAATAAAACAAAACAAAGGGAAGAAACAGCTACACCATTGTACAAGTTATTTCTTCTATTACATCAAAATATTTACCAGCACATCAAAGATATAGCAATGAATCTAAGGCAGGAATATTTAATATCAATTCCAAATTATGTACTGAGCTTTGCATTTATTTTCTTGTGTTATATAATAAACTCTTGCTCTCTTCTCACACCTCACTAACTTACTTATCACATGACTAATTAACTTGTCCTAATTGTAATCTAATTTTTAAAATCTTAGATGCTATTGCTACCAACACCTGAATATGAATTGAATGCAAAAGCCAGGGTAATCCAAAATAATATTTTTATAATAAAGCATTATTTAAAAGGAATTATTTCAGGTGTAAACTTTATACAAAAATTTGCTGCCTGAGCATTTTTTCATTCTTGCAGTTCATGAGCATGGATTTTTTTTTAAATTTTATTTGTATAGTCTCTGATTTTTTTCAGTTCTCCTTGTAGAAATCTTTCTCCTCCTTGAAAAACCTAGAAAATATTCCTAGGTATTTCATTTTCTTTGTGGCTATTGTAGATGCAATTGTGTTTTTGATTTGATTCTTAGCTAGACAGTTATTGGTGTATAAAAAGGCTACTGATTATTATACATTGATTTTGGATCCTAAAACTTTATTGAATTCTTTCATCAGTTCCAGAAGCCTTTTGTCAGAGTCTTTAAGGTTTTCTGTATATAGAATCATATCATCAGCAAAAATAGATAGTTTAACTTATTTTCTCATTTGGATGCCTTTTATTTCTTTCTCTTCCCTGATTGCTCTGGCTAGGACTTCTAGTACCGTGTTGAATAGGAGTGGTGAGAATGGGCATTCTTGCTTGTTCCAATTCCCAAAAGGAATGGTTCCAGCTTTTGCCCATTCAGTATATTGGCTTTTGGTTTGTCATAGAAGGGTCTTATTATTTTGAGGTGTATTCTTTCAGTGCTTAGTCTATTGAGGATTTTTATCATAAAGGGATGTTGAATTTTATCAAAGGCTTTTTCTGCATCTGTTGTCATGGTCATATAATTTTTGGTTTTGATTCTGCTTTTGTGGTGAGTTATTGTTGGAAGCCATTATCCTAAGCCAATAACAGAAAACAAAATACTGCATGTTCTCATTTATAAGTGGGAGCTAAACATTGACTACACATGAATGTAAAGATGGGAACAACGGACACTGGGGATCACTAGACAGGGGCAGAGGGAGAGGGTGTGGGCTGTAGGGCCACCTGTTGAGTATTACTCTTGCTGATTGGATGATGAGATCATTGAGACCCCAAGCCTCAGGGTCATACAATTTAACCATGTAACAAACCTGCACATGTACCCCTTAATCCATAACAAAAGTTGAAATTAAAAGTAAATTATTAGAAGAGTTCAAAACAAGATACAAGCAGGCAGAAGAAAGAATCAGTGAATGTGAAGACAGGTCAATAGAAATTATCCTGTCTGAGAAACAGAAAAAAAGAATTCAGACCTGTGGGGTACCATCAAATGTACTGACATATAAAAATGGGAGTCCATTATAATTAATCCATCTTGAAATAAAATTACACACACACACACACACACACACACACACACATCCATATATCTTACAAACTTAACTAGATTGTAAGCTTTTTGAAAGCAAGGACTTTATCAATGTAGCTTTTTATTCTCAAAAACCAATATAATGGATTAACACACACATGCATATATATACACACATTGATGTATATGTTAATTTGAAAAATTTTTCTATATTTTGCATTGGGGAAATTTTCAATTATTGTACTAAATTTAGGCTGGATTTGTGAATGACAGCTAACACCCAGAAACTCCTCATTTTAATCATATTTAAGGCAATTATTTTCTTCTTAAAAGTTTAGCCTAATTTTCCTCATTTTTTCCTGGAATATGAGATGGTATTTGATTTGCAGATTCAGTTCCTGTAGTGTTTCGATTGAATTTTCCAGAAATATATCTCTAAATGTTATGTTTCATATGCTGGCTGAGTTTTCTACTTTAGGAATCCAAATCAAATTTTACTGTAGTTTTTTATATGCCATATTTACTATTCTTACTTCAACTGCTTCAGTTTTTAGATCTTATTTTGCTCCACATTCATTGTGATTGTTGCAAGTCATTGTTTCCTGTCGTTAATTTGCATGGAAGGATTAGAACTCTCACATAGTGCTCAAAAGATTCTTTCAGACCAGCCTGGCCAACATGGTGAAACCTCTGTCTCTACTAAAAATAAGAAAATTAGCTGGGCATGGTGGCACGCGACTGCAATCCCAGCTACTCCGGAGGCTGAGGCAGGAGAATTGCTTGAATCAGAGAGGCAGAGGTTGCAGTGAGCCGTGATGGTGCCACTGCACTCCAGCATGGCTGACAAGAGCAAGAACTCTGTCTCAAAAAAAAAAAAAAAAAAAAAAAAGATTCAATTTCCTTTATTGACAATTGTTATTATACTTTGTATTCGGTGATACTATCTTATGTTGACTAGATTTTTCCAATTAATAAATTTTGTGTAGTTATTTTGCTATTGTATTGTTGCTGAATATGATAAAAGTTTTTTTTTTCCTTCTTCTTTTCATGTATTGCTTTGAAGAGGTTGGATCTGTTTTGGCTCATTCGTGAGATATTCTGAGAAAGATCCTGTATTTGTCTTTAGATCATTATCCAGTATATTAACACAGAAGTTTCAAAATAACTTATTTGCCTAAGTTGGTACATGTATAAAATTACGAAATTTATAGATGAATTAGGCATGCCCCTTAAGATTCTTCAGATCTATCTCAAAAGTATATTTAAACATATTAAGAACCTTCATATTATTGAAATAAAAACAGTGTTTCCTCTCTTCATAAACAACATTGAGCACTAGCAAAAACAAACATTACTATATGCTTCCAGATTAACTGCTTTTCTGGTAAAATTTGAGAGGAGGGTGATTTTCTATCACTTCTATATTTTAAAATTTGGTCAATTAATTATTTATTGGTAAGCTAAGCTTTCCCAATGACATCATAAAATATTTTCTGCATTTCTTCAATGCCATACTTTAGTAATGCAAATCAAATTAGCTCAGGACAAATGATTGGTATGACTTAGGACATTGTCCTGGGCTACTTTATTGGCCTCTCTCCTGTTCTTGAATAGTCTATCTAGTGGCTTATCAATTTTGTTTATGCTTTTAAAAACTAACTTTATGCTTTGTTGATTCTTAATACTGTTTTTGGTCTCAATTTCATTTAGTTCTCTGATCTTCATTATTCCCTATTTTCTTTTTTATAACTTTGTGTTTGGATTTCCTCATTATTCTAGTTTCTGGAGGTGCAACGTTGGTTTCTTGTGATCTTTTCCAATTTTTTGATGTAGGCATTTAATGCCATAAATTTCCTGCTTAGGAATGTATCTGCTATCTCTCAGAAGTTTGGGCATGTTGTGTTTCCATTTTTATTTAGTTCAGAACTTTTTCAATTTTCATCTTAATTTCATCACTGTCTCAAAGATCATTCAGGAGGATGTTATTTAATTTTCATGTATTTGTGTAGTTTCAAAAGTCTTTGGGATTGATTTCTAGTTTCATTTCAATGCAGTCTGAGAACATACTTCATATGATTTTGAGACTTGTTTTATGGCCTAATATATGCTCTATCTTTGAGAATGTTCCATTTGCTGATGAAGAGAATATATATTCTGTAGTTGTTGGACAGAATGCTCTGTAAATATCTAGTTATGTCCATTTGATATAGAAGCCAACTTAAGCCCAATATTCTTTGTTAATTTTCTGTTTTAATGATCTGTCTAGTGCTTCATCTGATGTAAGTATAGCTACTTCTTGCTTTTGGTTTTCATTTGTGTGGAATCTATCTTTCCTTTTTTTATCCTTCCATCTATAATTGTCTACCAGAAAAATGAGTTTCTGTTAAGCAGCATATAGTCAGTTGATGTTTTTTAATCCATTCTGGTAATCTATATCTTAAAGTAGAGCATTTAATCCATTTACCTTTGAAGTTAATATCGGTATGTGAAGTTTCATTTCTGTCATAATATTAGTTGTTATCTAGTTTTTTTTGTAATTTTTTGATTGTTTTCCCTCTGTTTATGGTGTGGTGGATTTCTGTCATGTTACCATTTGATTTATTTATCTTTCTCCTTTGTATGATTGTTTTATGAGACCTGTGAGGATTAGTTTTATGTGTTTTTATGATGGTGAATATCAACCTTTAGTTTCCTAGTTTGGAACTTTTTGAGCAGTTCTAGTAGGGCCTGTCTAGTGGTGATTAATTGCCTCAGCTAAACCATGTGTAAAATACCATCACAAAAATATTCACCTAGTTAGATATTCAGTAGTTAATCTCAATGGAAACAAAGGTGATTCAAACTTAGTGGAAACCAAGCCTCTAGAAATCAAGTAAGGAATGGATCCATTTATAGAATTGACTTTGATAAATCATGTCTGACATATTAAACATAGTTAAGTATCCAGGTGGGCTGTTTTTGTTTAAAACATTTCCTTTAAATCTACATATGACTTTTTTTTAATCTCTAGGTTATCCCTTAGAAAATGAAATACATTGTTTACTGCATGTCTAGAAATTCTGAGGAGAAAATAAGAGTAATGTTTTTTATGGCTTGTTTGACTTACTCTAGTAAGCTTTAAGGAGCGTGTGTACTAGAAGAAGCAAGTCTTTCTCGTTGCTCTTTTAAACATCCCCTACACCTGGTTTTATTCTGCCAGCATGGTTATATTAGAGAAAAAAACTTTCTACTTTATTAACAAACTGCAAGTTTTTGCTGAATTTTGTTGTCCAAATGTAAAAATGAAATAGAAATGTATTAGGTGGTTACTTCAGCAACATGTAATGGGAAGCTCCTGACCCACCATCCACCTAGAGAAAGACCAAATAAACATCTATTCATGAGTCAGTTTTCTTTGAGAGAAAGAGAGAGACCAGTTGAGAGACTGCTACACACTAGCAACTGAGAAAATATCCACAATGTATGAGCAGAAAAATCTGAGGAACTCTCAGGCACTGACCTTGCCCTATGCACTGCAGCATAAAATCAGGAAAGGAATCTCCAACATCCAATTTCTCCCTGTGGAGAAGAAAGTTTGGATCTCATATATACCACCCAAATTCTAAGATTTCCCACCTGTTTCCATTCTCCTTTGCTGCCAATATCCAGTTCTTGAAACAGAGGAGATTAGACACATATGAGTCTTTACAAAACACAAGAAAAATAATGGTGGTTTTCCGTGGGTGTGCAAGCACTTTCAGAGACTTCATTACCCAGTAACAGAACAACAACAACAAAAAACTGGGCTTGAAAAGTCACAGTCCCTGCTGGGCACAGTGGTTCATGTCTGTCATCCCAGTACTTTGGGAGGCTAAGGCTTAAGGCCAGGAGTTTGAGATCAGCCTGAGCAACATAAGATGCTGTCTCTTCCAAAAAATAAAATTAAAAAGTAACCCAGGTGTGGTGGCACATGCCTGTAGTCCCAGCTACTTGAGAGACTGAAGCAGGACAATTGCTTGAACCCAGGAAATTGAGGTTGCAGTGAGCTATGATTGTGTCACTGCACTCTAGCCTGGAAAACAGAGTGAGACCTTTTCTCTAAACAAATAAAAATTTAAAAATTCACAGTCCCCTCTTTCTAAATGGAAGGGACATGCTCTTCACTGGCTACTTGGCTGCCTGACTTCTAACTAACTTACATCAGGGTGTTAAAAAAGCAGACAAACATGAACCTACCATCAGACTGAGAATCAAACTGACACTTCTTGAGCCTCTCCTTTGGCTTGCTCCAGTGATAACTCCAGGTCTATTAATCACTCTTGGAAGAAATGTGTATATACATTAATGCTTCAACTTTTGTATCTTCCACCCAAGGGATTGCATTTTAAACCTAGCTCTGGAAGCAAAGGATAGTGGCATACATGTGTCCCTGTAGACCACAGGAAAAAAAAAAAATAAAAGGTAATTTTCTGTAAATGTGCAAACACTTCCAGGGGCTTCATCCTCCAGGAGCAGTACAGAGAAAAGACTTTAAAAATGTAGCCCCGTGATTCTTTCCAAAAGGGACACATTTTTCCAATGGCTACTTGGCAGCTGGGCTCGAAACTAACTAGCATTCTGAAGTTAATGGGGAACAAAAGTATTAGCCCTCTGGAAGCCTGAGAAGTAGATTGATACTTCTCCAGCATTCTTCCCCAGCTCATCCTAGCAACAACTCTAAATTTATTAATTCCTTCTGTCAGGAGTTTGTACACACATTCAGTTTTCCAACCTCTACAGCTTCTACCTGAGTGATTGCCTCCTAAACTTCCTTGCTCTGGGAGCAGAGAGGACAAAGCATATGCGAGTCTTTCTGGACCAAAGAATGAAGTAGAAGTTTTACAGTTTTACTTTTATTCCCCAGGAGTGGTGCAGAGGAAGGGCTTTAAAAATGCAGCTCCCTGTTTCTACCTGGAAGGGATTCATGACACACATTGAGTGCCCCAACTTTTACAGCTACCTCATGAAGAACTCCAGGATAAATATATTAGTTCTTGGAGCAGAAGGGACTAAACATATGCAAGTCTCCCTAGATCACAGAACAAGGATATGATATTAAGCAAGCATGCAAACACTTCCAGAAGCTACGTGTCCTTGGAGCAGTGTGGAAAAGGGTCAGAAACACAGCTTCCCTTTTCTCTCCAGAAGAACCTATGGCACACACTTTTATTGGCTACTTTATGTCCTGGCTTCTAACAAATGTATACAGGAAAGGTAATGGGAAAAGCAAACAATAGCTTTTTTGGCAGCCAGAGTCAGAGTTTGGCACTTCACAAGTCTTTCCTTCAGCTCCCTCCAGTGATAAATCCAGGTGTACCCATTTGTCCTGGAAGGAGTTTGACCATGCATCAATTGGCACAATTTCAATAACACCCACCCAAGGGATTATCTCCTTAATGTCCTACCACTAGTAGTTGATGGTGCTTTGCATTTCGGACTGTCCCTAAAACATAGAAAAAAGAGATAGATTTACAATGGACTTGCTTCCAGCAACTATCTTCCCAGGATCAGAGGGTATAGCCTGAATGTGAATAAGCATTTTCCACAGATCATCTCCCTAGCTTAGTGCAGAAACAGTGGGAGATAAACATCTATACTCAGCCTCATTATGAGGCTAAAAGAAACTGGAACACATATCCAACACCTCACCCATTCCAACTACATCTAGAGAGTCTCACTCCTACCTTACTAGTGTCAAAGTGCTGACAGGATGAGGCACACACTAAGCTTCAGGGGGCCTCTGAAAACATAGACAGTAGTCTGATAAAACACAAAGATTTGAAAGTCACCTTAAAAATCTCTCGTCAGACATATTGGTAAGATCCTTCCCTACATGAGGCCAGTGTGACAAGACTTGGAGAGATGGTTTAGATCTCCTAAAACCAACACAAGTTAAGTGATGATAGATGACATACCCAACAGAGGATTCAAAATAGTAGTCATAAAGATGCCTTCTGAGGTCAGCAGAACAATGGTCTCTCTCTTTCTCTCAAAGAGAACTGACTCATGAATAGATGTTTATTTGGTCTTTCTCTAGGTGGATACTGGGTCAGGAGCTTCCCAATACATGTTGCTGAAGTAACCACCTAATTCATTTCTATTTCAAAAAAGAGAATTTCAATAAAGAGATAGAAAGTGTAAAAAGTGCAAAACAGAAGTCAAAGAGTTAAAGAATACTATAACTGAACTAAAATATTCAGTTGAGGAATTCAATAGAAGATTAGATCAAAAAGAAGGAAGAATTAGTGAACTTGAAGACAAGTTATTGTAAATCGAACAAATCTGAAGAGTAAAAACAAAAACAAAGAAAAGAAGTCAGGATATTTTAAGAAACTTATGGGACACCATCAAGCATAACAACATTTGCATTATAGGTGTATCAGGAGAAAAGACAGAAAATATATTTAATGAAATAGTGGCAGAAAAGTTTCCAAGCCTAGGGAAGGAAATAGAAATCTAGATGCAGAAAGCTCAAATGGTGTAAAGTAAGATAAATCTAAACAGATTAACACTAAGACATATTAAAATCAAACTGTCAAAAGTTGAAGACTGAGAAAGCTCAAAGCAGAAACATAAAAGTGAATTGTTACATACAAAGAAACTGCTATAAGAATATGTGTGGATTTTCCAGCAGAAAAAAAGGCGTGCCATATGCCAAAAAGGAGTGGGATAATATATTTAAAATCATGCAAGAAAATAATATCAACTATCAACACTATATTCAGCAATGCTATCTTTAAAAAATGAAGGGGTAATAAAGACTTTCTCAAATGAACAAAAGCTGAGAGAGTTTGTCACCACTAGATCTGCCTAACAAGAAATGCTAAAGGACATTCATCAAGTCAAAGGAAGAAGATGGTAATTCATAACATGAAAACGTATGAAAATGAAAAATTCACTGGTAAAAGTAAGGACACTTTTAAATGCAAACACTCTAAAACAAATGGCAGTGGGTAAACCCATTATATCTTTAGTATAAAGGTTAAAATGCAAAACTATTAAAAACAGCTAAAATGGAAATAATTTGTTAAAGATATATATTATTTTAATAGTGTAAAATCTTTTGCCTGCCTGACAAGCAATGGGAAAAGGACTCCCTATTTAACAAATGGCATTGGGAAAACTGGCTAGTCATATGCAGAAAACAGAAACTGGATCCCTTTCTTACACCTTATACACAAATTAACTCAAGATGGATTAAATACATGAACATAAGACCTAAAACCATAAAAACTCTACAAGAAAACCTAGGCAATACCATTCAGGACATAGGTATAGGCAAAGAATTCATGACAAAAACACCAAAAGCAATGGCAACGAAAGCCAAAATTGACAAATGGGATCTAATTAAACTGAAGAGCTTCTGTACAGCAAAAGAAGCCATCATCAGAGTGAACAGGCAACCTACAGAATGGGAAAAAATTTTTGCAACCTATTCGTCTGACAAATGGCTAATAACCAGAATCTACAAAGGAATTAAACAAATTTACAAGAAAAAAAAATGACCCCATCAAAAAGTGGGCAAAGAATGTGAACAGACACTTCTCAGAATAAGACATTTATGCAGCCAACAAACATGAAAAAATCTCATCAGCACCGGTCATTAGAGAAATGCAAATCAAAACTGCAATGAGATATCATCTCACTCCAGTCAGAATAGCGATAATTAAAAAGTCAGGAAAAAACAGATGCTGGAGAGCATGTGGGGAAATAGGGATGCTTTTACACACTTGATGGGAGTGTAAATTAGTTCAATCATTGTGGAAGACAGTGTGGCAATTCCTCAAGGATCTAGAACCAGAAATACCATTTGACCCAGCAATCCCATTACTGGGTATATACCCAAAGGATTATAAATCATTCTACCATAAAGACACATGCATATGTATGTTTATTGGAACCACCCCAAATGACCATCAATGATAGACTGGATAAAGAAAATGTGGCATATATATACCATGGAATACTATGCAGCCATTAAAAATGATGAGTTCATGTTCTTTGCAGGGACATGGATGAAGCTGGAAACCATCATTCTCAGTAAACTAACACAAGAACAGAAAACCGAACACCACATGTTCTCCCTCATAGTGGGAAATGAACAATGAGAAAATATGGATGCAGGGAGGGGAACATCACACACCAGAGCCTGTTGGGTGGTGGGGGCTTAGGGAAGGGATAGCATTAGGAGAAATACCTAATGTAGATGACGGGTTGATGAGTGCAGCAAACCACCATGGCACGCGTATAGCTATGTAACAAACCTGCATGTTCTGCACATGTATCCCAGAACTTAAAGTATAATAATAATAATAAACATAAAACATAAGAGGAGAAAAAGTAAAATTGTAGAGTTTGTGTATGCAGTCGAAGTTGTTACTAGCTTTAAAAATCCAGTTATAATTATAACAAAAATAAAATAAAAATTATATGTGCATGTATTGATAGAATTAATATTGTTAAAATATTAACACAAATTACATTTGTAGAAGTTTGGTAGGGATTATATTCAGTCTATAGATAACAGCCCAAAGTGACCTAGAGATTCAGTGTAATCCCTACCAAAATTCCAATGTGGTTCTCGCAGAAAGAGAAAAAGAAAAAAAAATTGTAAAATTTGTGTAGAACCCCAAAAGATCCATAATAGACAAAGCAATTTTGATTAAAAAGAAGAAAGCTGGAGGAATAACACTACAAGATTGCAAAATATATTACAAACCTATAACCATCAAAACAGCACAGTACTGGCATAAAAACCCACAAATCAACTAATGAAATAGGTTAGTGAATCCAGAAATAAACCAACACATCTATGGTCAATTAATTTTCAAAAAATGTGCCAAGAACTCAAAATGGGGAAAGGACAGTTTCTTCAATAAAAGATGTTGGGAAAACTGGATATTCACATATAGAAGAATGGAAGTGAACCTTTGTCTCACTGCTTACACAAGAATCAGTTTAAAATGGATTAAAGAATTTAAATAAAGAGCAGAAACTATTAAACTACTAGAAGAAAGCATATGGGAGAATCTTCATGACACTGGTGTGGGCTGTGATTTCTTGGATATGATCTCAAATGCATAAAAAGCCAACAAAAGCAAAAATAGATAAATGGGATTTCATCAAAATAAAAAAGCTTCTGTACTGCAAGGAAACCATTAATAGAGGAATGAGGCAACCCACACGTTAAGAAAAATATTTGCGAATCATGCATTGCACGTGGGGAAAATATCTAATATATTCACAGAACTAAAACTACTAAATAACAAGAAAACATAACATTCTTAAAACTGTACAAAGAGTGTGAATAGACATTTGTCAAAAGAAAATATACAAATGTCTAGCTAATATACTAAAAATGCTCAACATTTCTAATTACAGGAGAAATGCAAATTAAAACCACAATGAGATATCATCTCATACCTGTCAGAATGGCGATTATATAAAGATGAAAGATACAAAGTGTTAGTGAGAATGTGGAGGAAAGTAAATGCTTATATGCTATTGGTGACCTCATAAATTAGTACAGCCTTTTTGACAAATAGGGTGAAGGTTCCTCAAAAAAAGGAAAAGTAGAATTACTATAGGATCCAGCAATTCCCGTACTGTGTATATACTCAAAAGCATTGAAATCAATATGTTAAAGAAGTGCCTGCATTTTATGTTTATTGCAGTATTATTTACAGTATCCAAGATACAAAACAACCTATGTGCCCATCAATGTATAAATGGATTAAGAAAATATAGCATATATACACAAGGAAATACTATTCAACCTTAAAGAAAATACAGCATATATAAACAATGAATTACTATTCAACCTTAAAATAGAAATTCTGTCATTGCAACATTAATGAATGTAGGTGATATTTTGTTAAGTGAAATAAATACATTAGGCTCAGAGAGACAAATACCATATGATCTCACTTACGGTGTGAAACCTAAAAAAGTTAAACTCATAGAAGTAGAGAGTAGAATGGTGGTTACCAGAGGCTACTGGGTGGGGTGGTGAATGAGGAAAGGAGAGGCACTGGTCAACAAGTGAATCTCTTACAGGCAGCATATAGTCATGAATATCTGACCACTTGAAGTTATTGTACAAATCACTGAAGCTCTGTTTATTTTTCTATAAAAATTATAATTCCCTCTCCCATTTTTGGCATTGTTTATTGATATATTTTAAATATCAGTACTAATATTTTTTTCTGTAGTGCCTAATATTCTCTCAATCTTACCCAGTATATTTCTTTATTATACATTGTAGTTTCAATATACAGAAATCAGATTTGGATTATTTTTTACATCTTCTATGTCTTCACATATTCAAAATATACTCTAGCTTCTTGAACATATGGAATAAAGTTATAAAACTATTTTAGTGTTTCTGTCTAAAATTTTGTCAAGTGTATCATTTCTCGATCAGTTTCAATGATTGTTGTTTCTCCTCATTATGGAATTATGAGGCTTTTACTTTCTAGCTGGTGGAAACTGGCAGTATTCCCATTTATCTGTGACACTGTTTCCTGCAATTTTTAAAAAATATTTTTTATCTTATCTCATAGTTTTCTCACATCCATGCACTGAACAGTACTCAACCAATTACTTGAGGAGAACATTTTTATTTTTATTTTTATTTATTATTATTATACTTTAAGTTTTAGGGTACATGTGCACAGATCTATAAATTTTTCTCTGTAGTTCTTTCTTATCTGGTTCTCTGTCAGCAAAAAAACTCTTCCCTCTCTCTTGGAGGGAACACTATTTTTTAATTCTCCAATGTTGTTTGCTATACAAATACCTGAAGAGATAATATAGAACAAAAGCTAATACAAGGTATTTAAAAATATGATGTTCCAGGGAGAATTGTCCCCTAATAAATCTTTTCTGCTTTTTTACATGTGGCCATCATTCTGTGCAAGGCCATTGTTGTCTCTTACAGAGTTTGCCCTAACAGCCTTGTAAATTATCTCTATATTTATATATCCACGTAAAGTAATTTGTGCATACAGAAGCTAGCATGAACTTCTTAAAATATGGCTTCATATTTTTTCTAAACTTCTGGTACTCCAAGTATACTTAAAATAAAATCAATCACCTTACTACATATTATGAGACCCTTTATGAGATAACACTCATACACTTTCCAAATCTATTCTTTCTCATTCTCTATTTCTTCTTATTTTTTAATCACACGAACTTTAAGAATAGCTCTGCGGCCAGGCACGATGAATCATGCCTGTAATCCCAGCACTTTGGGAGGCAGAAGGGGGTGGATCACTTGAGGTCAGGACTTCAAGACCAGTCTGGCCAACATGGCGAAACCCTGTTTCAACTAAAAATACAAAAATTAACCAGGCGTGATGGTCACCTGTAATCCCAGCTACTCCTGCTGAGGCAGAAGAATCGCTTGAACCTGGGAGGCGGAGGTCGCAGTGAGCTGAGATCACACCGCTGTGCTCTAGCCTGGGTGACAGAGTGAGACTCCATTTCCAAAAAAAAAAAAAAAAAAAAAAATAGGTCTGCAGATTCCAAGCTGTTCTCACATTATGGGCTTCATATGTGTTGTTTTCTCTAACTACAATGCTCTTTTCTCAGCTTTTTACATGACTACATCCTTCACATCATTTTGATCTCTGGTTAAATATTCTCTGCCAAAAAAAAAATCAAGTTCATCTATTACATTTCTATAGTCAACCCTGCCATTTTATTCTGCATTTCAGTCATCTGTTGCAATCACTGCAAATATTTACTTACTTATTTATATATTTATTTAGATGTTACCTATTTCTACTAATAAACTATAAGCACGAACAAAAGATTTATGCCTGTATTCTTCGGAGCTTACCATAGGGTCACTAACAATGGTGCCTATTATTTTTTAATATATTGGTAATTATTTAGATTCTTAGTTAAATTATAATCATTTATATATGAAGCTGTTCCTATTGTTCCCAAGATCGTGCTATTGAAGCTTATGGGCTATACTTTTTCAATCTTGGTCTCAACTATTGCCTGATTTGAAGTGTTATGTTCAGTGGGTTATTTTGAATATAAGATGTAGTCATTTATTCTGTTCTGGGCCCTGCAGATACAACATGGAGCAAAACAGGAAATGTTTCTTCTTCCTTTGAGTGTACTTCTTAGTGGAAAAAAACCAGATTCTGAACAAACAGACACATAATTATTTAATTATTAGGCTCATGATAAATGTCATTAATATTCTTTAAAAGTAGGATTCAATAAGGGGACAGTGTATGATGATATGAGTGAAGGTGGCTGATATTTTATTAGAGTGGAAATGATTTCTTGGCACCAGCAACCAACAAAAATAAAAATAGCCAAATGGGATTAAGGCAAAACTTAAGAACTTCTGCACTGCAAAGAAAAAAATTAATAGAATGAAAATAAAGCTATGGAATGGGAGAAAATATATGCAACTCATATAACTACTAAGTGATTAATACCCAGAATATCTACAAATCAACAACAAAATATCCAAATAACCATTTTTTAAAATGAGAATATTATTTAAATAGAAACTCCCCCAAAGAAGATATGTAAGTGGCCAAAAAGTATATTAAAAGATATTAAAAGATGCTCAACATCAGTAATCATTAAGGAAATGCAAATCAATACTAAAATAAGATACCACTCACTTCACATCCACTAGGATGGTTTGGCAAGGACAATATAGAAACATTGGAACACTTGTGTGCTGTTGTTGAGAATGTAAAATGATACATGCACTATAGAAACAGTATAGAAATAATTTAAAAAATTAAAAATAGAAATGCCATATTATTCAGCAATCTCACTTCTGGCTAAAGATCCAAAGGAACTGAAATTAGAGTCTTGAAGAGATCTGTACTCCATTTTCATTGCAGCGTTATTCACAATAGCCAAGACATGGAAGCAACCTAAATGTCTATTAAACTGATGAATGAGTGGAGAAATCAAATATATTATACACATACAATGGAATATTATTCAGCCTTTAAAATGAAAGAAATTTTGTCATATTTCAACATGATAGAAACTTGAGAACATTTACTAAGTGAAATACACCAGTCACAAAAAGACAAATACAGAAGGATTCCACTTATATAAAATTATCAATACAAAGTCTTACAAACTGAAAGTATAATGGTGGCTGTCAACGGCTAGTGGCAGGGAAATGGGAAACTGTTGTTCAAGTTCCCATAGAGTTTAAATTTTGGAAAATTAGAGATATATTGCACAACAATGTGCAACATAATTAACAATGCACTATTGGATGCTCAGAAATGGCTAAGATGCTAAATTTTATGTTTTTTTAACCACAATAGAAATCTAGAAGAATACAATCATAAATAAACTTAATGTACAGGAAGGTAGAAGAAATAAAAAGAGAGCAAAGAAGAGACAGGACGAGAGGAAGAGCTAGATTTAGACAAAACCACTTGGATAATCACAATGAATATAAATCACAACCTATGCTAAAAACAAAAGATTCATTGTCAACTGGGAATAAAAAGCATTTTATATATACATAAATGCTTTATATATATACGTGTGTATATATATGTATATATACACACGTATATATACACACACACACACACAGAGAGAGAGACACACTGTCATGTTTGGAGGTCTTGGGGGATCCTAGTTAACCAGCTTACCCAGAAGCAACTTCTCTCTTTTAGTCCAATTCACATCAGAGATGAGTCTTAGGCACATTCTGATACTCAGTTTATTTCTACAATGTAGAAAGTGAGAGCAGGCCAGTGTCATCGGACAGATACAGACACGGCATCAGGTAACCCACTGACAGGCAGGACCTCTTACTGGAGACTATTTTCAGAGTTTGGGAGATTCTTTCCTCTTTCTTATATCATATTCAGTCCTGATCAGTTAGCAGGTGTTTTTTTTTTTTTTTAACAAAGGGTGTTTAAGCTATTCTTATAAGGGTAAGATTTGCTTTAAGGTTTATTAGACTTGCATCTGTGCTGAGGTGGCTAATTTTCTGAAAATCCACGGGCTAGGTTGCATCAAACTGCTAAGTGACATGTAGTATCAGCTCTGTGAGACACTTGAGTGGACCTTATAACTATTATTAATCTTATAGTCATGATATGTCTCTTATAGTAAACTATACACATATGCATACATTACCCATGAGAAACCCACTTTAAATATACAGACAATGAGGTAAATGATGGAGGACATTATACCATATAGTTATGAGGTGAACAGTTTTCCTCATAAAGATATATTGTAATAATGCCTAATACCTCAGAATGTAAACCTATTTAAAAATAAAGTCAGTGAGAATGTAATTATTTTATTTTTATTTATTTATTTTTTTGAGACAGAGTCTTGCTCTGTTGCCAGGCTGGTGTGTAGTGGCGTGATCTCAGCTCAGTGCAACCTCTACCTTCCTGGTTCAAGCAATTCCCCTGCCTCAGCCTCCAGAATAGCTGGAATTACAGGCACATGTCACCATGCCCAGCTAAATTTTTTTTGTATTTTTAGTAGAGACGGAGTTTCACCATGTTGGCCAGACTGGTCTCAAACTCCTGACCTCAAGCAATCCGCCCACCTTGGTCTCCCAAAATGCTGACATTACAGGTGTGAGCCACTGCTACCGGCCGAGAATGTAATTATTTAAGTTAAGATCAGGTTACACTGGAGTAGGTAGGGTGTTAAGCCAATATGACTGATGTGCTTTTTAGAAGAGGAAAAGAGGCTCCTTCTCTTTTGTAATAGCATTAATCCCATTCATAAGGGAGGTCTTCTCTCATTAGCTAGTCACCTGCCAGAAGACACTTCCTCCTAATACTATTGCATTGGGATTAGGTTTCAACACAAACATTCAACCCGCAGCAATACGTATGTGTATATTTTTATTTAATGTTCATTATTGGTATATAGAATCTCACTAATTTTTGTGTGTTACTTTTGTATCCTAAAACTTTACCGAATTTGTATACTGCTTCTAACATTTTTTTCTTTATTTCAGTGAAGTCTTTATAGAATGCTTCATATTGCATTCTCCCTATTCTCTCACCTAGGTAGAACACTATGTGAAGAAGGAGGCAGAAGATGGAGTTATGCTACCCTCACACGTCAAGGAATGCCTGGAGTACCAGAAGCCAAAAGAAACAAGGAATAATATTTCCTATAGGCTTCAGAGAAAGTATTGTTCCTCTAACACCTTGATTCCAGATTTCTATCTTCTAAACAGAGAGAGAATAATTTTTTGTTGTTTTTAGCCGCCCTGTTTATTATACTTCATGATGCCATTCCTAGGCAACCAATATAAATTTAAACACTTAATGAAAGCTTGACTGGCTTTATAATTATCAAAATAAATTTCAGAGCAAAGTATATATACATATCTATTGTTATGGTTTGAATGTTTGTGTTGAAACCTAATCCCAATGCGATAGTATTAGGAAGTGGGGCCTTTTGGCAGATGAGTAGGTAATGAGGGAGGAGTGCCCTTATGAATGGGATTAATGCTATTATAAAAGCTCCCCAGAGAGCCACCCTACCACCTCCATCAAGTGGGGGCACCAGGAAGAATGTGCTGACACCAGACAGAAAGGGGCTGTCACCAAACCCTAAATCTGCTGGTGCATTGATCTTGGACTTCTCAACTTTCAGAACTATGAGAAATAGATTTCTGTTATTCATAAGTCACTCAGTGCATGGTATTTTTTATAGCATCCCAAATGAACTAAGGCACACACACACACATACACATATATACTTTGCTCTAAAACTTTATATATACATATACTATTTTGAACTGGATATATACATATATTTGTATATATATACACAAATATATATATGTGTATATATATATATACACAAATATATATATGTGTATATATACATATACACATATATATATTTACATATTTACATATATACAAATATATATACATATACAAATATATATGTATATATATATACACAAATATTTTCTCTCAGTCTATAACTTGTCACTGTATGCAAAAATCGACTCAATAATTGTCTTAAACTTAAATTTAAAACAAACTCTATAAAACTTCTAGGAAAAAAATAATATAAAATCCTTAGGACCTTGGGTTATGCAAAGCTTTTTATATTTAACAACAAGTGTATAATTTATAAAATAAAAACATTGTAAATTGGGCTTCATCAAACTTAAAATTTTCAGCACTTCAAAAAGCACTGAAAAGACAATGAAAAGACAAGTTATAGACTGAGAGAAAATATTTATATATATATATATATCCAGTTCAAAATAGTATATGTGTATATATATATGCCATTTTATATTGATAAAATCGTCAATTAATCAAGAGTCCAAACAATCGTAAATGTCCCTACACTTAATAGCTTTCAAATGTATGAAGGCCAAACTCAATAAACTTCAAGGAGCAAAAGACAAATTTACAAGTATATTTCAGCATTTAAACATCCATCCCCCAATAACTTATAGAACAAGCAGACCAAAAATCAGCAAGAACATTGACTTGAATAATACTTGAATAAACCATGTTGACCTAAATGGCATTTATAGAACATTCCAAGCAACAACAGAGTACACATTTACATGCATACGGATCATCTACCAAGATAGTCTATATTATGGTCCATCAAATAAGGAAAACAATACATTTAAAATATCTCAAGTAACCCAAAGCATGTTCTCTAAACACAAGAGATTTAATTTAGAAGTCAGTAACAGAAAGGTATCTGGAAAACTTCCAAACTTACAGAAACTAAATAACATGAATAACCCATGGGTCAAGAAAAAATTAAAAGGGACATTAGAAAGTATTTTAAACTTAATAAAATGGAAGAAACATCATAACAAATTTCATGCACGAATAAGTTGATACACAGAAAAAAATTTAGAGTGCCAAGCACTTATATCATAAAAGGCAACTTATCAACAAAAACCCCGGAACTTTGACCCATACCTCACCGTATGCAAAAATTGACTCAATAATTGTCTTAAACTTAAATTTAAAACAAACTCTATAAAACTTCTAGGAAAAAAATAATATAAACTCCTTAGGACATTGGGTTATGCAAAGCTTTTTTATATTTAACAAGTGCATAATTTATAAAATAAAAACATTGTAAATTGGGCTTCATAAAACTTAAAATTTTCAGAACTTCAAAAGCACTGAAAAGACAATGAAAAGACAAGTTATAGACTGAGAGAAAATATTTGCAAATCTTTTATGTGGTGAAAGTCTTGTAACAGGACTATATAAAGAACTGTCAATACTCAATAGGAGATTAACCCAATAAAAACTGGGCAACATGTTTGAATATATACTTCACCAAAAATATCTAGGTTGCAACCTAGAATATGAACCATCAAACACATAGAGGACAATAATAATGCTCAACAGTTCCATGGCATGTAGTCATTTGTTACAGAAGTTAATGCAGTAACATTAAAGAATCAAAGCATTTACTTACTTTTATTAAAGACTCCAACTCGTTAACTTTAGTATTTCTTACCTTGTGGCATCTTTTCTGGAAATAGGCTCAAATTCATTTGTTATTTTAATTCTAATAACATGTTAATTTGATTTCAAAATGGCTTAATCTTAAGCATTCTAGTGTATTTGTACTGTTGTATTTTATGACTTACCTTGTGTGAAATGAATCTTTACCTTTTTTAAAAAATGTTTTTAGAGACAGGGTCTCACTATGATGCCCAGGCTGGTTTCAAACTCCTGAACTCTAGGGATCCACAGCCCTCAGCCTCCCAAAGTGCTGGGATTATAGGCATAAGCCACAACACCAAGCCAAATCTTTATCTTTGCATGTTCCTCACTATCTAAGGAAAAAAAAAGGCAGTATAAACTGGCCCATGTTATTTTCCACATAAAGTTCTCACTTCCTTCAGCTCTCTTTCATTATTCCCAAAATCCCTTTAGAAAGCCTATAATTGATTTGTCAAAGATCAGATACTTGTAGATATGTCGCATTATTTCTGATGGCTCTGTTCTGTTCCATTGATCTATATCTCTGTTTTGGTACCAGTACCATGCTGTTTTGGTTACTGTAGCCTTGTAGTATAGTTTGAAGTCAGGTAGTGTGATGCCTCCAGCTTTGTTCTTTTGGCTTAGGATTGACTTGGCAATGCGGGCTCTTTTTTGGTTCCATATGAACTTTAAAGTAGTTTTTTCCAATTCTGTGAAGAAAGTCATTGGTAGCTTGATGGGGATGGCATTGAATCTGTAAATTACCTTGGGAAGGATGGCCATTTTCATGATATTGATTCTTCCTACCCATGAGCATGGAATGTTCTTCCATTTGTTTGTATCCTCTTTTATTTCCTTGAGCAGTGGTTTGTAGTTCTCCTTGAAGAGGTCTTTCACATCCCTTGTAAGTTGGATTCCTAGGTATTTTATTCTCTTTGAAGCAATTGTGAATGGGAGTTCACTCATGATTTGGCTCTCTGTTTGTCTGTTATTGATGTATAAGAATGCTTGTGATTTTTGCACATTGATTTTGTATCCTGAGACTTTGCTGAAGTTGCTTATCAGCTTAAGGAGATTTTGGGCTGAGACAATGGGGTTTTCTAGATATACTATCATGTCATCTGCAAACAGGGACAATTTGACTTCCTCTTTTCCTAATTGAATACCCTTGATTTCCTTCTCTTGCCTAATTGCCCTGGCCAGAACTTCCAACACTATGTTGAATAGAAGTGGTGAGAGACGGCATCCCTGTCTTGTGCCAGTTTTCAAAGGGAATGCTTCCAGTTTTTGCCCATTCAGTATGATATTGGCTGTGGGTTTGTCATAAATAGCTCTGATTATTTTGAGATACGTCCCATCAATTCCTAATTTATTGAGAGTTTTTAGCATGAAGGGTTGTTGAATTTTGTCAAAGGCCTTTTCTGCATCTATTGAGATAATCATGTGGTTTTTGTCTTTCGTTCTGTTTATATGCTGGATTACATTTATTGATTTGCGTATATTGAACCAGCCTTGCATCCCAGGGATGAAGCCCACTTGATCATGGTGGATAAGCTTTTTGATGTGCTGCTGGATTCTGTTTGCCAGTATTTTATTGAGGATTTTTGCATCAATGTTCATCAAGGATATTGGTCTAAAATTCTCTTTTTTTGTTGTGTCTCTGCCAGGCTTTGGGTTGCCGCATTATTCACAATAGCAAAGACTTGGAACCAACCCAAATGTCCAACAATGATAGACTGGATTAAGAAAATGTGGCACATATACACCATGGAATACTATGCAGCCATAAAAAATGATGAGTTCACGTCCTTTGTAGGGACATGGATGAAATTGGAAATCATCATTCTCAGTAAACTATCGCAAGAACAAAAAACCAAACACCGCATATTCTCACTCATAGGTGGGAATTGAACAATGAGAACACATGGACACAGGAAGGGGAACATCACACTCTGGGGACTGTTGTGGGGTGGGGGGAGGGGGGAGGGATAGCATTGGGAGATATACCTAATGCTAGATGACGAGTTGGTGGGTGCAGCGCACCAGCATGGCACATGTATACATATGTAACTTACCTGCACATTGCGCACATGTACCATAAAACCTAAAGTATAATAATAATAATAATAAAAGAAAAAAAAAAGAATAAAAAAAAAAGAAAGCCTATAATTGATTATTTGAAATAATCATATTTAAACTGTGCTCACACCACTAAGCTTACTGAGTACATAAATTAGGCATTTTGACATTAGTGTAGATTGGCCGTAATCGCCATCATCTCACTGATGCCCAAGTTTGATGTGTCTTTTTTGGATTAACATGAATTTCCTTCTTTTTGTATATCTCTTTTGAAATTTACACTCACTGTGCGATAATGATTTCTTTTTAATTGAAAGGACTACTTTTTATTCAAAGACATTAAAGTATACATAGATAGTACTATTTTTTCTTTAAGATTCAGCATTGTGAATTTCTTTTTTCAAAAAAAATTAAGAATTCACACTTCCAGTTGGCTCTCAATTATGTTTAACAAATTATGACTTGATTATTCCACAGTAAGATATCATCATATAATCACAATTATTCTCATTATAATCACTACTATGACCACCATGATCACCATCATCTTCCTCCTCCTCATGATCATCTAATAATAATTATATAAAACGGAAAAAGAGATCTCTTATCAAGTGATAATGATATATCTAGAATTACATTTCCTTTCAAAAAATATTGAACTCCTCAAATAATTGTTTACATTACAAACATCTGCTCATTTACCCATAACTATTTAAAACACAGTTTCCTTAGTGAAGCCTTTTCTGATTTCCTC
Organism: Pongo pygmaeus; assembly: GCF_028885625.2. Taxonomy (NCBI): domain Eukaryota; kingdom Metazoa; phylum Chordata; class Mammalia; order Primates; family Hominidae; genus Pongo; species Pongo pygmaeus. Next base: position 58,609,874 of record NC_072383.2, on the reverse strand, counting down.
AGGTTTTTTGAATTTCAAATTCCATAAGCCTCTGATTCTAGCACTATTAGAGCATGTATCATATAATATTACTAGGATTTGATGGCTTGCATCTTTTTTCATCTCTATTGTGAGACCCTCCAGTTAGATGTCATATTATAAGCACCTTTGAATTTTTCATGCCTTGCTCGTTGTCTGGCCCAAAGCAATTGGTCAACAAAAAGTTACAGAATAAATGAATAAATAAAACTGCTTATAGGTGTGATTTATATTTACCTAAAGTTAATGATATTATGTAACAGCCTTATAATATGTTATTTCCTGAATATTTACTAAGACCTTAATAATTACCAGTAAAACTTCAATTTCTCTCAGCCTGCACGAAATGATCACTCACTTTTGACACTCTTCTCTTACTGTGTGTAAAAATCTCTCTGTATTTGACAGCATTTTTTTTAATTTACATAAATTGCCTTTAAGACTAGTTTTATTTTAAACCATTAATTTCACTGCCAGGTATCCTAAGTTATGTGACAAGTTAATTTAAAACCTAGGACTGTCAATCTTTCTAAATTAAGTTTAGGATCAAAGAGTGTGGTAAGGGTCAATCCAGTGGATTTGCTTTGAGGTAGAGGAACTGCCTGTGGGGAACTAATTAAAGAAAAGATTTCCAGCCTCTTCCCTCTACCCACTCCCCAGCCCATGTTAGGCTTGGAGCAGTCTTAATCAGGACTTCGAGACATATTCTCATGTACTATCTGTGTGACCTTAAATAAAGTATTGAATTTTTTTTGACTATAGTTATCACACTTTAAAAGGAAATAACTTTTTCTTAGCATTACCATGAGAAATGAATGAAATAATGAAGATAACCTACATAGCATAAAATGATAAGAAATAGAAATGTAGTTTCTTAATTTTGTTTGCTCCCATTTTAAAATAAAAGTTGTGAAATAAGCCAGAAACAGAAAGTAAAATACTCCATGTTCTTGCTTATATGTGGGAGCTAAAGAAAAAAAGTTAATTTCATGGATGTAAAATGTAGAACAGAGGTTACTACAGGCTGGGAAAGGTAGAGGAAAGGGGGAGGGGATAGGGAAAAATTTCTTAAGGGATGCAAAATGTGACTAGGTTGGAGGAATATATTGTAGTTTTCTACAGCACTGTACGGTTACTATAGTTAACCATAATATATAAATTTTAAATAGCTAGAAGAGAGGATATTGAATGTTATCAACACAAAGAAATGATAAATGTTTGAGATGATGGATATGCTAACTACACTGATCTGATCACTATGCATTGTATTTATTGAAACATCACTACACCCCTTAAATATGTACAAATATGGGTAAATTAAAATAACAAATTTTAAAAAATGAAAAAGAAACATCATAAAATACAAATAATAGTTCTGACATAGAGTAAGAGTAAAGCTATAAAAATCTGTATTTAAAATACTTACATAAAAGGCTGATAACCTAAATCTGCAAAGCTCCTAAAGAGCTAGAGAAAGTCTTTGGTTTAAATTAAAAGTAACCCAAAATAATTTTTAAAAATCTGAAGTAGAGCATTTTGAGGGTAATTTCAGCAAGCATTTCTCAAAAAGAAGAAAAAAGCTGAATATTCTAAGGATAGTTTATATACTACATTAAGAAATCTTAAAGTCAGAAAACTCAAATTTGAACCTTCAGTTCTCACCGATAATTTTTTTGTCTGAATGAGGGAATTGTATATTTTTACTAGCTTTGTGCAGCGCATAATTAGAATATCGAAAGCAAAAAAGAATTACTTGTCTTTTCCTGAGAAATCTTTGGTAATCTAACTTATAGTCTTCAAGTAGCTGCCAGAGCTGCATAACAGATGTTCTATGTGATATGTGTATATGAATGTGTCTGTCTATATGTAGGTGCATGAACATATGTGTGTGCATGTATATACGCATGTAAATATGTATAGATATGCACTATTTTACATATAATATTTTATTCATTATTATTTATTCATTTTTATTTTAGAAAACCTATGGAATGAGGTTGGCATAAAATATCACATATCTAAAATGTCTTTCATGGTAGATATAGAAGGACTTGATAAAATATCATTTTGGTTTATTAGCTGGAAAATTCTGGCTCTAAAAATTTTCTGGCAATATTAAATATCTAGGCTTTCTTTAATACCTGCAATCTGGCTAATTGTTTAAGAATGAGTTTTCTTAGTCAATGCTAATTGACTTCCTATCAAGTAATAATATTTGAAAAGCCTATAAATGAATATTAGCACTCAGCACTTTTTCCCAATGATTTTTGAGTGTGGAAAATTGGTTAGTAATCATTCTGATAGAGCTTTCAACTTGAGGTTATTGGTATAGGCTGCCCTGATTAATATTCTGCTATTCTTGTTGTTTAAAAATAGTTTATGCTCAAACATTCATTTCTGAATGAGGACTATGACAATTTAATTAAAGTTAAAACTCTAGTAGCTGTTGAAGAACATACATAATCCAATTACATTTTATTCAATTAATTTAATAGCAAACCACTTTGCTATAATTAGTGTTAATCCCCTGATTTTTTTCTTGTTAGCTGTTTATCAATGATCTGTGAGATATCTTACAGGAAATCATATTGGGACATAATTATCATCAGTGTAGCTAGAATTAATGATTAAATAATATTTAATTATCAAGAGTTCTCTATTTCTGCATTAGTTAGAAAAGGAGATAGTGGGAATATAATTAAGAGACTTGCATCTAATTTTAAAGATTGGAATTCCTTGACTTTACAACACCATTATCTAATTTGTATAGAAGAAAAGTAAAATTAAAATATCATGTCAGGATGAGAGTGATGCAATAACACTTAACACTTCACACACAAATATAGACAAATTGTGCTCTGAAAACCAAGGAAAGAGTTTTCCATACTAAAAGTACATTTTGAAATCTTAAGTATATAAAAAAGTCTTACCTCATTTCATTTTTGTTAGCACTTTATTCTTAATGAAATTTATAACAATTTTCCATGTCTAATAGTGATACATGTTAAATTTAAAAGTGTATAATATGCACTAATAACCATCGTCAAAATGGTGATTCATTTCCTTAAGTCTCTGTGTACATGTTTACAATTTTTAAAAAATTTAGGTCATGCATTATTTATAATTGGTTATGCTATTTTATCTAAAAAAATGCTGCCAGTAACTATTCCTACAACATTATTTTAATGACAGTGTAATATTTCACTTTATGGGTGATGATTTATTTTTACCAATCTTCTACTTTTCAAATTTAGATTGTTTCAATCATCTTTTATTCTTATATAAAATGACCCTTTCTCTGCATATGTTTTGTGTCTTTTGTTATTTTTTCTTTAAAGTAGGATTACTATATCAGAAATTGTAAGAATTGTAATACATTATATATATAGAAAATTAGCCTTTAAAAATGTTGCAGTAACTTACATTCCCATAGCACTGTATGGAAAGCCAGAGCTCTAAATATTAACCAATTTTATGTCTAACAGTCACTACATGACATTAGAATTAACACAGGATCATTTTATTTTTTGTATACTTAATGCCAGTGTGTTGCATAACAGAAGCAAATAAATGACATCATTATTACATTATTTTAGAAAATATTTATCCATAAATCTTAGGCTAAGTTATGCTGTGATTTAAAAAAAAATCATTGAGGTTCAAATCTTGGTGGCTTACACAATAATAATTATTTACTTCTCCTAAGTCTCTGTTCCATATCTACTTCACTGCAGAACTAGTCTGACAGAGCAGGCCATATCTGAAACATTGCCCAGTTCATGACTAAGGGAAAAGAGACATGATGATGCCATTCAATGACTCTTAAAGCTTATGCTTGGAAGTTCCACATAACACTTTCAACAGATCCGTGGTCAAAGCAAATAATGGGCCTAAGCCTGGTATCCATGATGTAGTAAATATTCTCCCATAAGGAGGGGCTGAATAGAAGGGACAGCAAATATTTTGAAAATACTTCAATCCAGTACATATAGTTCATGAAATACAATGAAAATTGTATATAATATGGTTTAGATCAATGCCTAGACTATTTAAATAGATGAAAATTGTATCCAGTGGTTGACAACTTGTCAAACAACCCAGGTGAACAGAAGTAGTAATTGAGTAGCTCTAATTTAGGAATTTCCACAAAATATATTGCAATTATATTTCATAGGAAAAAGAAGTGAGAATAATATTTATTATGTTCTTGTATGGAATGGCTGCTTTAATACATTGGATTTTATTAAGTAATTAAAATCTGGAGTCATACATACATTGACATACAATCACAAAAACTATATAATATATATAACTATACACATATATATTATATAGTATGTGGGTATATTATATGATTATATTTTCTAGTACTAGTATATCTGACTTCTTAAGTAAGACAAATCTCATTTGAGCCAGTAATCCCTTTAATCTTCTTAAGTCTTAATAGTAAGTGAATAATGTGAAGTAAAAACCTCATTTCTGATGGAGGAATCTTAGGAGAAAATAAGGGATAGCCCTACTTAGGATAGACAGAAGTAAGGCTGTTGAAAAAGAAATTACAAGAGGACTAAGTACCGTAAGTGGGGTCTAACATGGGTGTCTCACTGCAGTCTACTTATTCTTAGAAATGATGTTGAATACACCTTTTTCAGATCAGTTCTCCTCAAGAAGAAGGCTTGATGGATCTTCTAGTTTGCAAAATCAGGATCCAATAAGGACAATTACTTCTTTTCAATTACCCGACCCTAAACAATTCTAAAAAGGTTAAGTACTCAGAACCCAGATGTAGCATTAATTTTTCCCTAACAAGTGACTCTGAGGCACAGAATTTCACATGATGATCATGTCCCTGACAAGAATAGTTTATGTCTAACTGTGCCGAAAAACTCTAAGGCATGGTCACACACACAGAAGAAATAAAATAACAACTGGAAGACTGAGTAATTGAATTATGTAGAATTTAAAAATGTGTTCTCTGGATGTGACAGCAATCTAGCCACCATGTCTGTTATCTCCTGCTGATGAAATAATTGACTACTCTGTCTACATAAAGTCCCATGTTTATCATTTTTAAGTTTTCCAGGAAGAAGAAGACTACTTGTAGGCAAGGATATGTGAATTCCATTAGTTTATGACCCAAGACTTAGAGAGATTGATCAGTACCAGGTTTAGGCTAATTGGTTGACCAATAATATAACTTAGATTCCACCTTGCCAGTCACTGTGCTATGCCATTCAGTCCTAAAACTTATAATATTTCCCAGACTACCGACTTTCTGGCTTCATAGTTCTCTATGATAACATATTGATAACATAAAAAATCTTGGAAACTTTGTGAAAAGTTCCTGAACTTACACTGGTTCTTTAAACAAATCAGTTTATGTTAATATCACCACTGTAGATGAATTAATTGGTGATCTCTCATCCTTAGGAAACTTAATTTTTTAAAATTCATACTAGGTCTAACCAGGAATGTTTAACAGGGATTTTATAACTTATCTTTATTCTTCATTTTAAATGACCTATTATTTTAGAAAACGTAAAGGCAATATTAATCTTCATAACCCTCTGGATCTTAATAGAAGTAGTAACATCATCACTTTTCTAAGTTTTTCTTTTTTTTTAGTTAAGTTTTTTTTATTATCTTAGTGCAGGGGTATATGTGCAGGTTTTGTATATAGGTAAACTTGTGTCACGGTGTTTGGTGTACAGACTATTTTATGACATATGTAGTAAGCATTGTGCTCAATAGGCATTTTTTCTGATACTCTTGCTCCTCCAACTTTCCACCCTTGAATAGGCCTCAGGGTCTGTCGTTCCCCACTTTGTGTCCATGTGTTCTTGTTATTTAGTTCTTACTTATAAATGAGAACAAGTAGCATTTGGTTTTCTGTACCTGCATTAGTTTGGTAAGGATAATAGTCTTCAACTCCACCCACACTGTTGCAAAGGGCATTATTTTATTTTTTTTATAGCTGCATAGTATTCCATGGTGTATATGTACCACATTTTCTTTATATATTCTATCACTGATGGGCATTTAGGCTGATACTATGTCTTTGCTATTTTGAATAGTGCTGCTATAAACATACTCGTGCATGTGTCTTTATGGTAGAATTAATTATATTCCTGTTGGTATATATCCAGTAATGGAATTGTTGGGTTGAATGTTAATTCTGTCTCAGATTCTTAGAGGAATTGCCACACTATTTTTCACAATGGCTGAACTAATTTACACTGCCACCAGGAATGTGTAAATGTTTTCTTTTCTCGGCAACCCCACCAAAATATTTTTCTATTTTTTAATAATAGCCATATTATTATCAGCATTTTGGCCAGAGCCATTCAACAAGTCTCTAGGGAGTTCCAAACTTTCCCAAATTTTTTTGTCTTCTTTTGAGCCCTCCAAACTGTCCCAACCTCTGCCTGTTACCCAGTTCCAAAGTCATTTCCACATTTTTGGTTATTTGTTCAGCAGTACCCCACTCCTGATACCAATTTACTGTATTGATTCATTTTCATGCTTCTGATAAAGACATACTTGAGACTGGGCAGTTTGCAAAAGAAAAAGCTTTAATGGACTTACAGTTCCACTTGACTGGGGAGGCCTAACAGTCATGGCGGAAGGCAAGAAGGAGCAAGCCACATCTTACATGGACGGCAGCAGGCAAAAAGAAAGGTTGTGCAGGGAAACTTCCATTTTTAAAACTGTCAGATCTCATGAGGCTTATTCACTCTCATGAGAACAGCACAGGAAAGACCCACCCCCATAATTTAATCACCTCCCACTGGATTCCTCCCATGAAATGTGGGAATTGTGGGAGTTACAATTCAAGATGAGATTTGGGTGGGGACACAGCCAAACCATATCACATGCATAGCTATATGGATCTGAGCAAATCCACTTCTCAGGCACACATGAAGTCCTGAGGGACTTGAATCCCCTAGTATCCCTAATATCAGCGGCAGTAACTCTAGCAAATGAGAAAGTTATGTTCCCTTACACAACCCCAGGAAAAGGGCTGAATCCAGGGGGCTGAGCAGCAATGGTCTGCAGACTTGTTGATGGCTCTGGCCAAAATGCTGATAATATGGACAACAAAATCTAGGCTGAGGTGGTCTCAGATGGAGATAAGAAACCTGTTGGGAACTGGAGCAAAGGTGACTCTGTTATGTTTTAGCAAAGAGACTGGCAGCATTTTGCCCCTGCCCTAGAGATATGTGGAACTTTGAACTTGAGACAGATGATTTAGGGTATCTAGCAGAAGAAATGTCTAAGCAGTAAAGTATTCAAGAAATGACTTGGGTGCTGTTAAAGGCATACAGTTTTGTAAGGGAAGCAGAGCATAAAAGTTTGGAAAATTTGTAGCCTGACAATGCAATAGAAAAAAAAATCCCATTTTCTGATGAGAAATTAAAGCCACCTGTAGAAATTTGCATAAGTAACAAGGAGCCCAATGCTAATCCCCAAGACAATGGGGAAAATGTCTCCAAGGCATGTCAGAGGTCTTAACCTTCATGGCAGCCTCTCCCATCACAGGCCCAGAGGCCTAGAAAGAATATATGGTTTCATGGGCCGGGCCCAGGGTCCCTCTGCTGGGGCTCTCATGGAGAACCTCTGATAGGGCAATGCAGGAGGGAAATGTAGGGTCAGAGACCTCATGCAGAATTCCCACCAGGGCACCACCTAGTGGAGTTGTGAGAAGAGGTTTACCATCTCCAAGACCCAAGAATGGTAGACCCACTGACAGCTTGCACCATGTGCCTGGAAAAGCTACAACCCTCAACACCAGCCAGGAGGAAGGCTGCACCCTGCAAAGCCACAGGGGAAGAGCTACCCAAAACTATGGGAACCCACTCCTTACATCAGCATGACCTGGATGTGACATGGAGTCAAAGGAGATTATTTTGGTGATTTAAGACTTTACTACCCCACTGGATTTTGGACTTGCATGCCTGTAGCCTCTTTGTTTTGGCCAATTTCTCCCATTTGGAATGGCTATATTTACCCAATGCCTGTACCTCCATTATATCTAGGAATTAACTAACTTGCTTTTGATTTAACAGGCTCATCGGCAAAAGGGACTTGCCTTGCTTCAGATGAGACTTTGAACTTGGACTTTTGAGTTAATGCTGAAATGAATTAGGACTTTGGGGGATTGTTGGGAAGGCATAATTGTTTTTGAAATATGATGACATGAGATTTGGCAGGGATCGGGGTGGAATAATATGGTTTGGCTTTGTCCCCATCCAAATATCATTTTGCATTGTAACACCCACAATTCCCACGTTTTGTGGGAGAAACCTGATGGAAGGTGATTGAATCATGGGGGTGGGTCTTTCCCATGCTGTTCTCTTGATAGTGAATAAGCCTCCTGAGATCTGATGGTTTTAAAGATGGGAGTCTCCCTGCACAAGCTCTTTCTTTTCTTGCTCCCATCCACTTAAGTAGTGACTTGCTCCTCCTTGCCTTCTGCCATGATTTGGAAGCCTCCCCAGCCATGTGGAACTGTAAGCCCATTAAACCTTTTTCCTTCCCAGTCTCAGGTATGTCTTTATCAGCAGCATGAAAACAGACTAATACAGCATGTCAACCTGAAGGTCCTTGTGGAATGGGCTCATTGGGGAATGATCCAGGGTTGTAAAATCTATGGAATAAGTGTGCATCCTTTGTGTATCTTACTCATTCACCATTCCCCATGGAGAGGGAGCCTCCTCTGGCTCTTTGCCACTCCTGTATCATCCTGTCTTGTTCCTCTCCATTCCCTGTGGGCCAAATTTGCTTCCTGGATGAATCCCAATGTAGTATTTATATAATACTTCTTCTTCTTTCCATGAGAGCAGCCCTCACTAGCTTCTTCTAGTCAGTCATCTTCTATTTTTTGGCCATGGTTTCTAATGTCCTACTTGTCACATAAGGATCAGTATAAAATGCTGGTACTTAGAGATTATTTTTAATTTATTAGAGCTAGAGTTGCAGCAGTGAACACCTTATTTCTTAATTACATTTCTAATAAAGACTCAGATTTAGGGATGGTAAATATAGTCTTTTTTTTTTGATACACAGTCTTGCTGTGTCACCCAGGCTGGAGTGCAGTGGCACAATCTTGGCTCACTGCAACCTCTGCCTCCTGGGTTCAAGTTGTTCTTCTGCCTCAACCTCCCAAGTAGCTGGGATTACAGGTGTGTTACCATGCCTGGCTAATTTTTGTATTTTTAGTAGAGACTGGGTTTCGCCGTGTTGGTCAGGCTGGTATCAAACTCCTGACCTCATGATCCTCCCTCCTCATCCTTCCAAAGTGCTGGGATTACAGGCGTGAGCCACTGCACCTGGCCACATATAGGCATTATATGAGATAAACAAGTAGATTTTCTTTTATTATTTATTGAAACAGTAAACTTTGCCACATACTATTTATGAACACCGTAACAGCATTATCTTATTCCATTTTCAGAACAGGTATTTGAAAAAAGTGTTTCTACTATTCTCATTTTACAAAGAGAAAAAGTTTCAAAGAGGTCATATAATTTTCCATGGTTGCATAACTGCTAGATGGCAGAACTGGGAGTTATAATCAGATCAGTGTGATGTCTGAAAATGTTCTTAATGATTAGATAATTTTTTTGTGAATTCTTGTGTATACCCTATCCTCAATTCATTTTTCCTATACTTAGATTTGCATCAAAGACCTAAACACAAGTCCAGGAATTATTATTTAGCATCATTGTTTTTGGAGATCAATTACACATTCTGTGGTTTCAATTACACATTCTGTGCACATTTCTATCAAACTTTCACTTAACAGATTCATCAAGTTATTTTGCAAAGGTACAGAAAAATTATTTGGATTGCAGAATTGATGCTAACTATTCTAGACTCATAAACAATTAAAAATAGAGATGATACCATTCCCGAAGTACCATCCCAGTTTCATGTTTCCAATACATATTGATACCATCTTTGATAGTGGAAATAGAAGGTTAATTGCATGATGCAAATGAAAATTGTAGCTTCCCAGTTAAAACTGTATGAGTTTATATTCATATTATCCTTTACCAGCCATGTGTTTTAGGAAAATTCCTTCCAATGTTTTAGTCTTCATTTGTTTAGTAAAATGATGATTAAAATCTATATTAAAGATTACATTAAGGATTACATATATAATAGCACAGATCTCTGTATATAGTAAGGAATCCATAAGTATTAGATTTTGTCTAAATCTTTTTAAAATCTGATGAACGAAAGTGTAATTTTTTAAATAAAATTTCATCCTCATACAAAAAAAGATGGACAAGTACATTAGTCCATTCTCGCATTGCTATAAATAACTACCTGAAACTGGGCAATTTCTAAAAAAGAAGGTTTAATTGACTCCTAGTTCCCCAGGCTATACAGAAACATGGCTAGTGAGGCCTCAGGAAACTTACAATTATAGCAGAAAGTGAAGGGAAAGCAGTTATGTCTTATATGGCTGGAGAAAGAAGAGAGCAAAGGTGGAAGTGCTCCATGCTTTTAAACAACCAGATCTCATGAGAATTTTCTCATTATCAGGTGAACAGCAAGGAGGATGTCTGCTTCATACTTCAGTTACCTCTATGAGGCCCCTGCTCCAACATTGGAGATTACAATTCGACATGAGATTTGGGTGGGGATACAAATCCAAATCATATTACCAAGTATGATGCATTATCATAAATTTTATTTCTGTTTGAGTGTAACTCCCTCTTACTTTTCCAAAGCATTAAGAATGTTAATTCAGCCAAGTGGTGTGGCTTCTACCTGTAATCCCAGCACTTTAGGAAGCGAGGTGGAAGGATCACTTAAGCTCAGAAGGTTGAGTCCAGCCTGGGCAACAAAGTGAGATGCCATTCTAAACAAAATTTAAAAATTAGTTGGGCATAGTGGTACATGCTCGTGGTCCCAGGTACTCAGGAGGCTGAGGCAGTATGATCACTTGAATCCAAGCAGTCAAGGCTGCAGTGAGACAGTGAGACGTGATTACACCACAGCCCTCCAACCTGGGCAATGGAGTGAGACCCTGTCTAAAAAAACAAAAAGAATGTTAATTCAACTTCTGGGAAAGAGGGACATTTTTTAAATTATTATTTTCCCTTGGATACTGAGTCCAAAAAATGATCATGAAGTTTTGTACCTTAATGGCTCTCAGCTACATTTCAGACATTTCAAGGTAACTTTAAAGTTTCGGATAATTATAACAAAATATTCAAACATATTCTATGTTTATCTGCCCCCAAATGATTTTAGTAAGAAAAATATTTGCTTTCTTTTACTCCATCAAAGCTTCAGGCATATTCTCAGATTTCAGACACCATTTTATTTCAAAAATTATCTAGGAAATACTCTACCTACAGTCATTGGGTTCTACTCAAAACTACACATGGTCAGTTGAGATTTCATAATTATCATAGAGGAAGGGAAACAGACTTTCTGAAAAGAGAAAATATAACTGCTAATGTCAGAGAAATCATTTTTTAAAAGCCTAACAATTATATAAAAATTCATGCCAGGAAAATGAGTCAGTAAAGCATCATAGATTGCTGCAGGCCTTGGTGGACTGAACAAAGGAGGATGAACACGGGAATAAAGACAAAGACAAAAGAGTACGTTTGGAATAAGGGGTCAGGGGGCTCCTTGCTTCTAGTGAACAAGGGCCCTGAGCTTCTATAGCCCTTCATATTTATCGAGTAAAGGAGATAGGGAGAAGGGGGTGGTTGTGTTCAGCTGCCTGACTCAGTGCAGCCCTGCATGACTGCATTCTCTGAGCAGTAGTCTCCAGATGTTCCAGTAGATAACCTCAAGGAGCACAGCGCCAGGGAGTGATTGCCCTCAGCAAACCTTCTGGCGGCTGGCGCAGAAGCAAGTTTGCCTACATTCTGCATTTATCATAAACAGTTTGCTGTTTGATCATATAGCCTCAGTGGAATGCTGATCTGGTCACAACCCTCAGGCTTTCGGCTCACTATAATAGATGTATTTTTATTGTACATTCAGGGCTACTCCCTCAGGGAAAATTATTTGTATTTATCCCAATGATTTCCAACTTCATAAAATGATTTGCTTTTCCCAATGAAACAGTAGTGAAAGTAACATGTATCCTAAGGATCTGATCTAAAAGACAGCTCATGTTTCACCACATTCTAGGTTTCCTCTGCAATGACAACCAACAAAGTTCCAGAAAAAGGCTACTGATTTAGCTTGGATCCTGCAGTAAAAATGATGTGGAACAGAGCCTAAGGCAACCAATGACATATATACGGCAGAAAATAAGCATTTGCTGTATTATTCCTTTAATATTTTAAGGTTGCTGCTTAATGTAAAATAATCTACCCTATTCTAAATAATATATGAATTTAAGAAAACCTAGAATAAAATATAAAATTAGTATAAATATAAAATAGTTGTAAATAATTAAAATTTAGATATTGTAAAATATTTGTCAGAGATGCTTACTAAAGTATATAAAATATACTACAGAAAAACTTGAGTGTATGTTTAAAAAATAATTGAATGTATATATTTAGGTTGTGAATTTTTAATAATAGATATTTCTTTTTTTTACTTTATTTATTATTATTATTATACTTTAAGTCTTAGGGTACATGTGCACAATGTGCAGGTTTGTTACATATGTATACATGTGCCATGTTGGTGTGCTGCACCCATTAACTTGTCATTTAACATTAGGTACATCTCCTAATGCTATCCCTCCCCCCTCCCCCCACCCCAGAACAGTCCCCAGTGTGTGATGTTCCCCTTCCTGTGTCCAAGTGTTCTCATTGTTCAACTCCCACCTATGAGTGAGAATATGCGGTGATTGATTTTTTGTCCTTGCGATAGTTTGCTAAGAATGATTTATTTCTTAAGCATATATGTAAAATCAAACCCTATTATTCTAAACAGTATAAGTGCAACCCATAACTTAATTATCAAAATATTTAGCATAGGATAATTTAATGATCAGTTATTCAATATTTGGTATGAGTTACCAAAACTGTAATTGAGCCAAGGCTAGATCTATTATGGACAATATTTTTTTTTCCCCACATACTTGAATCTTAAAAGACAATAGACATATTTGACTAAGTCTTAGCTCTGTACTTGGTTATCAGTTACATAATCTTACAAAATGCATTTAATCATCATCTATACCTAAACTTCCATAATAACATTAATTTATCTAACAGAATTTGTAAATACTTAGGAGCATTTGGCATGGTGCCAGGTTCTGATTAATCAATAATTAATAATTCAAACTCTATTGCTGACCTCATGAAACTAGATTCTAGTAGAAGAGACAGATGACCAGCAGATAAATTAATAAATATATAATTAAAATTGCAATAAGTGTTAAGACAGACACTGACAGAGTGATTCTACTCACTTAGATAAGGTATCAGGAAGGCATTTCTGACGAGATGACTTTTGAATCAAGACCTGATGTGTGAAGATCATGGAAAGTAATGTGAAGAATATCTTTTCAGTAAGAGAAAATTTGAGAAGAGGACATTTGAGAAGGTCCTAAGAAGGAAAAAATACTTGGCTTATTCTAGCAAAAAAAAAAAATAAGATGCCTAGATGGCTTATGTATAGAAAACTATGATATCTAAGAAGTAGATAAAATCCTCTTAAACTATAACAAATAATTTTATTTGAGTCTACATTTAGATGAATGCCATTAAAAGGTATTAAACAGGGAACATTATATTTTAGAATTCTGTCCTTAAAAAACTACTTTGTTTAATATATGGAAGAGTTTACTGGAGAAGGAGAGTGTATTGGCCAGTCTTACCAACATAAAAAGGCATACACACACATAACCTCAGTGACAAACAGTTTTTATTATTCACTAATAGGTTTGTGTGTCAGCTGGAATGGCTCTGCCTTTTCCTTCATATTGAGATCAGATCGACCCCGCTTCTGACATTCCCAGGGCCTGTATGTAGGGGTATTAGCTGTCTGGGGCATGTACCATGGTGGAGCCCAGAAACTCCCAGAGGGAGGAGTAGACAAGTGATGTTACTAGAAGCATAAGCTTGCAACTAGCACTAGATCATTTTAGACTATATTGTATTAGCCAAATCACATCACATGGGAAAAAGCCAACATCATTGGTGTGTGGAAGGAAACTTTGTCCATGGAGAAGGGATAGAGCAGGGGAAAGTTCATATGGAATTATCTACATGAGGCTGAGTTTTGTTCCTTGTGATGATTTGCTGAACAATAATCTAAACTCCAAAAGAAAACAAACAACGAATGCATTGAATCTATCATAATAATTCAACTTAGAGATAATAATAATACTGGTTTTATTTTGAAATAATGTTACCATATATTTAATAATGATTATACCGCATGCACTATTTATATAAATTACTTATATTAATTCACCTTAATCTCACAACAACCTTTGATTAGATTTCAAAACTGACTTTGAGAGGGGCCAAGTGTCTTTTTCAATTTTACAGTTTATAAGCCAAAGAGCTCAATTTTAAAATCAAGTAGTCTCTGTGGAACGTGAAGTCTCAAAAACTGGCTAGGGACATTTTAAGAATTAAATAAGTGAAGTACATTAAATGATTAATAGATTGTCTACCATAGTAAATATTAAATAAATATTATCATTGCAAGTATTTAGGAAAAAACGATTATTTAAAAAGCATAATCCCTGATGTGGGTTTTCAGATTTAAATCAGGCAAGGTGGCTGATATGGTTTGGCTCTGTGTCCCCACCCAAATCTCATGTAATCCCCACATGTTGGGTGAGTGACCTCGTGGGAGGTGATTGAGTCATAGGGGTAGACTTCCCCCTTGCTGTTCTTTGATAGAGTTCTCACAAGATCTGGTTGTTTGATAAGTGCCTGGTGCTTCCCCCTTCTCTCCCTCTCTCTTATGCCGCCATGGGAAGACTTATCTCCCCTTTGCTTTCCGCTATGATTGTAAAACTCCTGAGGCCTCCCCAACCATTTGGATTCATGACTTAATTAAACCTCTTTTCTTCATAAATTAATCAGTCTTAGGTGTGTAGTATTAGCTGTTTGAAAATGGACTAACACAGAAAATTGGTACCGAGGTAGTGGGGCATTGCTATAAAGACATGTGGGAATGTGAAACAGACTTTGGAACTAGGTAACCAGCAGGTGTTGGAAAAGTTTGGAGGGATAAGAAGAAGACAGGAAGATGGGAGAAAGTTTGGAACTTCCTAGAGACTTGTTGAATGTCTTTGGTCAAAATGTTGATAGTGATATGGAAAATGAAATCCAGGCTGCCTGGTCTCAGATGGGGATGAGGAATTTTTGGAAACCAGAATAAAGGTGAAACTTGCTATGCTTTAGCAAAGATACTGGCAGGATATTGCTCCCACCCTAGAGATCTGTGGAACTTTGAACTTGAGAGAGATGAGTTAGGGTATCTGCCAGAAGAAATTTCTAAGCAGCAAAGCAGTCAAGAGGTGGACTGGCTTTTTCTAAAAGCATACAGTCACATACATTCACAAATAGATGACTTAAAATTGGAACTTATGTTTAAAAGTGAAAAAGAACATAAAAGTTTGGAAAATTTTCAGCCTGATCATGTGGTAGAAAAGAAAAACCCATTTTCTGGAGAGAAATTTAAGCCAGCTGCAGAAATTTGCATAAGTAACAAGGAGCCTAATGATAATAGCCAAGAAAATAAGGAAAATGTATCCAGGACAATTTCAGAGATCTTTGTGGCAGCCCCTCTCATCTCACACACGGACACCTAGGAGAAAAAAAAATGATTTCATTGGCTGAGCTCAGGACCTTGCTGCTCTGTGCAGCCTTGGGATATGGAACCCTGTGTCCCAGCCACTCTAGCTTCAGGCATAGCTGAAAGGGGCAAGGTACAGCTTGACAGCTTGGGCCATTGCTTCAGAGGATGCCAGCCTCAAGCATTGGTGGCTTCCATGTGGCCTTGGGCCTGTGGGTATACAGAAGACAAGAGTTGAGGTTTGGGAACCTATGCCTAGATTTCAGAGGATGTATGGAAATGCCTGGATGTCCAGGCAAAAGTCTGCTGCAGAAGCAGAGCCCTCATGAAGAACATTTACTAGGGCAATGCAGAGGCGAAATGTGGGGTTGGAATCCCCACACAGAGTCCCCACTAAGGCATTGCCTAGTGGAGCTGTGAGAAGAAGGCCACCATCCTCTAGACCCCAGAATGTTAGATCCACTAACAGCTTGTACCATGCACCTGGAAAAGCAGTAGGCACTCAATGTTAGCTGATGAAAGCAGCTGTGGGGGCTGTACCCTGAAGAGCCATAGCGACAGAGCTGCCCAAGGACTTGGGAGCCCACTCCTGGTGTCAGTGTGGTCTGGATGTGAGATATGGAGTCAAAGGAGATTTTGGAGCTTAAGATTTAATGGCTGCCATGCTGGGTTTCAGACTTGCATTAGGCCTGTAGCCCCTTTGTTTTGACAAGTTTATCCCATCTGGAATGGGAGCATTTACCCAATGCCTATACCCCCACTGTATCTTGGAAGTAACTATTTTTTTTAAATTTTATTTTACAAGCTGCTATGTAGAAGAGATTTGCCTTGTCTCAGATGAAACTTTGGACTTGGACTTTTCAGTTAATGTTGGAATGAGTTAAGAGTTTTGGAGGACTTAAAAAACTACTTCCCTACTTAAAAAAGTAGGGAAGAGATGATTGTTTTTGAAATGTGAGAAGGTCAGGAGATTTGTAAGGGGCTGGGGCAGAATAACATGGTTTTGCTTTGTGCCTTTACCCGAATCTCATGTCAAATTGTAATTCTCACATGTTGGAGAAGTTAACTGGTGGAAGGTGATTGAATTGTTGGGGAAGATTTCCCCCTTGTTGTTTCAGTGCTAGAGTTCTCACAATATCTGGTTGTTTGATTAAGTGTCTGGCATTTTCCCCTTACTCACTCTCTCCTGCCACTGTGGGAAGATGCACCTTGCTACTTCTTCACCTTCCAACATGATTGTAAGATTCCTGAGGCCTTCCCAGCCATGCAGATCTATGAGTCATTTAAACCTTTTTTCTTCCCAAATTACCCAGTCTCAATGTCTTTATAGCTGTGTGAAAATGGACTAAAACAATGGTATTATACAGAATATATTTAAAACATAAATTAAATAAGAAAAGATTCAAGAGTGACATCAAAAAGATGGGTGACCAAAGGTGCCTTATGTTCATTTCTTCTATAAGAATGCAACAAGGCCAAAAAATAACAGCCAAGGTTCAACTGGAGTATCAAAGGGAGAGTGATGGAGTGTAACAGGGAAATAGAGAGATGCCTGTGTTGCTAAGGAATCCCAGGAGGGCATTGTGAAGTTACCCTAACTCTGCCACCCTCTTTTTCCTGCCTGGACTTGCCTGAAGTCAAGAAGAACTTCTTCTTGCAGGATAAAGGTAAGCAAAAGAACTCTGGCAGTCCCCATTGCCCCTGCAAACGCCTATAGTCTTTACTGCAGAAGAATCCCACAGTTACCACTAGCCCCAAGCTTAGTTTGGGGAGCTGCCCGGAATTCACACAGACGCTTTGCTCTGGACTATGAGCATAAGATATTCACTCCCCAACAACAACACAACCACTATTACTCAAGCTGCTGCAGTATGGTGGCATCCTGAGAACTGAGCCACTCCTAGAGTGTCCCTTCTCTGGGGGCTGGTAGTCATTGCACCTTTCTAGCACTGGGAATCTATATGTATTCCATCAATCCTATATGAGTGGTTACAAAGCCACAACCCTGGTTGCTCTGTTCCTGGGCTCAGGACTGGCTAGATTCTGGTCCTGCACAGCAAGGAAACCAACCTTTGACACTCACATTTCTAGCTGGAGAAACTGTCTGACAGACCTGACAAGGTCAGAGCTGCCCTTGAGCCAGCCAAACCACTGTACGCTTTCCACAGAACAAGAGAGGCTCCCAAACTGCCAAGCAGCTGGCACACCTCCAGGCCAGCAAAGAAGCTACATGTCCATGCCTCTGGCCTATCTAGCAGCCCCATGCCCATACCTGGGGCCTGGGAAACAGCCAGGGTCCACTCTTGGTAGGTATTTCCCAGACCAGAGCAGCAGTCAAGTAGTTACACCCAGCACCTGAGAAACAGCCTGGTGGTACCAACCCTGGTGGGCTAAGTACCTTTATCTGTGTCCCCAGAAAAACACCTGCATCCATGTCCCCAGCCAGAGTAACAGCTCTGGCCCTAAACCTAGCAAGCCAGAGCCCAAATAGACCAACACAACTTGTGCATACATGTGTGCTCAACCTGAGAAACAGCCCAGGAATTTCACACTCAGTAATGTCACGCTATTGCCACTACAATCTCTTGCGCCTTGGGTTACTGAGACACTCAAAATATTACTAGCATAAATTATAGCTAAAGACAATGCATAAAGATTCCACTACTGTGTCCACCTAGAACTACGGCCAAGGCTCCCTACCCAACTGACACCCCAAGACTAATCTATAGGAACAAGTCTTTCCCTATGCCACCTAATCTATAAAATTAGATGTATTAACTTTTCTACCAGAGGCATAGAAATCAACATAGGGATAAAATCAACATAAAAAAGAAAGGAAACATTACACATCCAAATAAACAAAATAGGTCTCCAGTAACATATCTGAAGTATAAGGAAATATACACAATACAAAAAAGAACACAATAATCTCAAATACTCAGTGTGATGCAAAAGAATATAGATAGATAATTCAATAAAATCAGAGAAACATTTTACAGTTAGAATGAGAAATTCAAAAGAGAGCTATAATGAAAATAACCAAATAGAAATCTTAGAACTGAAAAAATAATCAATTAAATAAAAAATACAATTGAGAGCTTCTAACAGGCTAATCCAAGAAAAAGAAAATATCTCTGAACTGAAGACAGGTCTTTTGAAGTAATTCAGGAAGATGAAGAAAATAGAGAAAAAAAGAAAGAAAAGAAAGAAAGAAGGAAAGAAAGAATGAAAAAGAAAGAAAGAGAGGGGAGGAGGGAGGGAGGAAAGGAAGGAAGGGAGGGAGGGAAGGAGGAAGGAAAGAAGAAAGGAAAGAAGAAAGGAAGGCTATAGGATTTATGGAACACCATCAATTGAACAAATATTCACATTATGGGTATTTAAGAAGGGAAGAAGTATACAAACTAAAAATAATAATAATAATAGCTAAATAAAGTACCAAGTTTTGGGAGAAAGATGGACATACAGATCCAAAAAGTTTGAAGCCTTTGAATAGATTCAACACAAACACATTCTCTCTAAAGCACATTACAGTCACATGTTCAAAAATAGAGACAAAGAAATAATTCTAAAAACAGCAAAAGAAAAATGTCAAGTCAAATATAAGGAAATGTCCATAGATTAAGAGCACATTTCTTAGCAGGAATCTTCCATACTAGGACAGAATGGAATAATACCTTCCAGTTACAGAATGAAAAAACAAAAAGCAAAAGACAGTAAGTTTGTCATCTAAGAGTTCCATAACCAACAACGCTATCCTTTAGAAGTGAAGGATAAATATTTTTTTCCCAAGCAGACAAAAATGAAGATTTATGACCACTATTCTGGCCTTATAAGATGCTCAATGGAGCACTAGATTTGGAAGTGAAAAGATGATAACTATGATAATGAAAATCTGCAAAATGATAAACGCTGATCTGACACAGAAAGGAGAAAGATAAAAGAATCAAAAATTACTACAGAAAACCATAAAACCTTAAAAATAAACATTAAAAGAGAAAGTTAAAAAAAAAAAAGCAATACAAACCAAACAGAAAACAATCAACAACATGACAGGAGTATGTCCTCACACACCAACAAAGCATTAAATGTAAACTGATTTAATTCCTCAATTAAAAGTTATAGACTGGTCTAATGGTAAAAAAGAAAAATCAACTACATGATGCCTATAAAAACAGACATTCCACACAAACAAAAAGCAAAAGTGAACAAAAATAGCTATACTTATAGCAAATAATACGGACTTTAAGGCGGTATATTAAAAAAAAACAAAAAACAAAAACAGTGGGGCGCGTTGGCTCACGCCTGTAATCCCAGCACTTTGGGAGGCCGAGGTGGGCAGATCACAAGATCGAGACCATCCTGGCTAACATGGTGAAACCCCATCTCTATTAAAAACACAAAAAATTTAGCTGGGTGTGGTGGTGGGCGCCTGTAGTCCCAGCTCCTTGGGAGACTGAGGCAGAAGAATGGCGTGAAGCCGGGAGGCGGAGCTTGCAGTGAGCCAAGATCTCGCGGCTGCACTGGAGCCTGGGCAACAGAATGAGACTCCGTCTCAAAAAATAAATAAATAAACAAATAAATAAATAAAACAAAGAAGATCATTATAATATTGACAAAGAGATTATTTCAGCAAAATGATATAACAATTATAAACATATATACACTCAACACTGGAACACTCAGATATATAACTAACATTGAATTTAAAAGGAGATATAAACCCCGATGCAATAATTGCTGGGGACTTTAACACCCTATTCTCAGCAGTGGACAAATCATTTAGATAAAAAATCAACAAAGAAACATTATTTAAACTGAACAACAGATCAAATGGACCTATCAGACATGGACAGAATATTTAATCCAACACTGTAGAATACATATCTTTTTTCAACAGAACTTATTACATTCTTCAGGACTAACCATATGTTGGGATACAATACATGGTTTTGAAAAAAAAATTTTTAATTGATTCGGTTTGTTTTCCCAAGATGGCAGACTAGAAACATTTAGTGTGCCTCAGCCACGTGGAAGTAGCTAGATAATATATAAAGATAAATTCTGTGAGCTTTAATTCAGGAAGGCAAATAGGAATCAGCTGGAATGATGAAGGGTACCCCAGATCCCAGGGAGGAGAATGTCAGCACAAACCCCCATGATGGTATCTGGCTGATAAAAGTGAGTGAAGTCCCAGTACATTAGAGAGGTAGAGAGCCTCCGTCTGTAACCTACCTTTCCACTAGGAATCTGACCAACCCAAGCTGAGAGAGAGCACTTTGTTTCTTCTAAACTCTGTATTTAACATGGGGTGAGGTTTGGAGACACTGTGAGGGAAACACACTGGGAAAAGCTGTAAACATTTTCCCAGACACAGGGCTGAGGGCAGGACATTATTTTTAATCAAGGCATTTACAAAGTCAGCCATTCAAGTTGAGAGCCAAATAAAGAACAAAATCACATTTACAATAGCCACTCCCAAAACTAAAATAGCTAAGAATACAGCTAACCTAACGAGAAGGATCTCAAGGAAAACTACAAAACAGTGCTAAAAGGAATTATATATGACAAAATCAATGGAAAAACTTGAAATGTTTATGAATTGAAAGAATTAATATTCTTAAAATGACCATATTGCCCAAAGCAATCTACAGACTTAATGCTATTTTTATCAAACTACCAGTGTCATTATTCACAAACTAGAAAAATCTATTCTAAAATTCATTTGGAACCAAAAAGACCTAAATAGCCAAAGCTAGCCTAAGTAAAAATAATAAAGCCAGAAGCATCCCAGTATCTGACTTCAAATTATAACATAAGGCTGCAGTACTTAAAACAACATGGTACTGTTACAAAAAGCAGACACATAGATTAACGTAAAAGAATACAGAACTCAGAAATAAAGCCTCACACCTAAACTTATCTAATCTTTGACAAAGTTGACAAAAATAAGCAATGAGGGAAGATATCCTATTAATTACAAGATACTGAGATAGCTGGCCAGCCATATGTAGAAGAATGGAATTGGACTCATACCTTTTGCCATATCCAAAAATTAACTCAAGATGAATTAAATATTTAAATGTAAAATCTCAAACTATAAGTATCCTATAATAAAACTTGGAAAGCATCATTTTGGGCATGGGCCTTGGGAAATAATTTATGCATTAGTCTTCAAAATCAATTGCAACAAAAACAAAAAATTGACAGGTAAGACCTAATTAAACTAAAGAGCTTCTGCACAGCAAAAGAAACAATCAACAGAGTAAACATACAACATACAGAATAGGTGAAAATATTTGCAAACTATGCATCCGACAAAGGTCTAAGGAATCTATAAGGAACTTAAACAATTGGATAAGCAAAAAACCAAATAATTCCATTAAAAATGGGCAAAAGAAATGAACAGATACTTCTCAAAAGAAGACATACAAGTGGCCATGAAATATGAAAACATGCTGCCTATTACTAATCATCACAGAAATGCAAATCAAAACTACAATTAGATACCATCTCACACCAGTCAGAATGGGTATTACTAAAAAGTCAAAACACAACAGATGCTGGCAAGGCTGCAGAGAGTAATGGACACTTATATGCTGTTGGTGGAAATGTAAATTAGTTCAGCCACTGTAGAAATAAGTTTGGAGATTTCTCAAATAACTTAAAACAGAACTACCATTTAACACAGCACTCCCTTTACTAGGTATATAGAAAAAAGAAAGCAAATCATTCTACGAAACAGACACTTGCACTCACATTTTCATTGCAGCACTATTCACAATAGCAAGAATATGGAATCAAGCTTGGTGCCCATCGATGATGGATTGAGTAAAGAAAATGTGGCACTTATACAACATTGAATACTAGGCAGCCATAAAAGTATTGAAATCATGTCTTTTGCAGCAACATAAATGTGGTTGGATGCCATCATCCAAACGAAATGACACAGGAAAACAAAACCAAATACCTAATTATTTAAGAAGTATTTCAACCCTATTAATTTAAAAAACATAAGTCTGTTCGCTTTTATTTCTCAGAATTTATTATTAGGTTCAAAAATATCTTCAAGTATTTGCCATTCTTCAGACTGTAAAATATAAACAACACACCTGGGAAGTTTTGCCTCTGTATAGTTTCATTTTTTACAAGACGTATGATTTCTAGAGATATCTGTCAACATTTTAAAGTTGCTGTTGTTGTTATTAAAATTGAATACAACATACTTCAATTCTTAAAAAAGGAAAGAAAACCAAATGCCACATGTTCTCACTTATAAGTGGGAGCTAAATTTTGGGTATTCATAAACATAAAGATGGCAACAATAGTAAATGAGAACTATTATGGGGGGATGAAGGGAAGGGGTCAAGCATTGAAAAACTACTGGTTACTATGCTCAGAATCTAGGTGATGAAGTCATTCATGCCTCAAACCTCAGCATTATGTAACATACCCAGGCAATACACCCATACACATGCTAATTGAATCTAAACTAAAATTTGAATAACAAATAAATTATATGTAATATTTTATCTGAACACAACAGAATAAAACTAAAACGTTAATTTAAAAAGAAACATTTGAAAGTATGAAAATACATAGAAATTAAACAACATGCTCATGAATGACCAATAAGTGAAGAAAAAATTTCAGAAGAAAATGTTAAAATTCCTTGAAACAAATGAAAATAGAAATACAGCATACCAAAATCCATAAACTACAGCAAATATAGTATTAGGAGACAAATTTACAGCAATAAATGCCTACATCAGAAAAGTTAAAAGATTTCAAATAAGGAACCTAGCAATTTCCCTTCAGGAGCTAGAAAAGTAAGAACAAACCGGATTGATTCAAGATGGCCAATTAGAAGCAGCTGCACTAATGGGGAAGCATGAAAAGGGGCAAATGAATTCAGCACCTTCAACTAAATTATCCAGGTTCTCACATTGGAATCGACTAGACAAACAACTTTACCAATGGAGAATGAAGAAAAGTGGGGGGAAGTGGCAGCAATGGCCTACCAGGGAGTGGCACAGAGCCAAAGGAACACCCACCACCAGCCAAGGGAAGTAGTGCAGGATTGTGTGACCCTCACTGGGAAACCATGCTCCTCCCATGGATCTTTGAAACCAGCAGATCAGGAAATACCCTCGTGAACCCATACCACCAGGGAGGGCCTTGGGTCTGATACACACAGCTGTGTGGAGTCTCGGCAGAGCAGCTGCTCAGGCACACACACAGACCCAGGAATTTTACATACTCCAGCCCAGCAATCCCCAGCAAGGCAGGAAATCCATCCATTCATATCCTTAGAAAGGAGGCTGACTCTAGGGATCCAAGCAGCGTTTTTCTGTGGGCTCCACTTCTATGGCAACTCACAAGTTAAGACCCACTGGCTTGGAATTTCAGCCAGCCAATGACAACAGGCTGGAATCTGCCTGAGAAGGGTCTGAGTTTCTCTGGAAAAGGGCAGCCACAATCTATCTCTGCAATTTGATAGACTCAGCCATTCCAGCCTGCCGGCTTTGAAGACTACAAATGATCCAGACAAGGAAGGGTCCCCAACAATGCAGTACAGCTGCCTTACCAGATCATAGCCAGATGGTTTCTTTAAGCAGGACCCCAATCCATTTCTCCTTATTGGGTGGTACCTCCCTGTGGAGGCTTCAGCCACTCCAGCCAGGGTTTTATGGACAGAGCTCTGATCTCTCCCTGGAACAAAGCCCCATGGGAGGAATGGCCACCATCTGTGTAGTTCAGTAGACTAAGTCATCCCAGATGGCTGGCTTTGGAGAATACAAATGAGAAAGGGTCCCCCACAACGGTGCCAGCTGCCTTGCCAGATTGTTGCCAGACTGCTTTTTTAGTGAGACCCCAATCCATTCCTCCTCATTGTGTGGGACTTCTCTATGGAGCTTCAGCCACTCCAGCAGGGGTTCTAGGATAGAGCTGTAATCTCTTCCTGGGATGAAGCTCCCAGGGGGAGGGACAGCCACCATATCCGCTGTTCAGTTGGCTCAGTTGTTCCAGCCTGCCAGCTTTGGAGAATATAAATGATCCAGACCAGGAAGGGTTCCCCTCAGTGCAGCACACCTGCTCTACCAAAAAGCAGCCAGACTTCTTTAAGCAGGTCCCTGAGTCCATTCCTCCTGACTGTGTAAGGCCGCTCAATAGGGGCCTCTAGTTAACTCATACAGGGGCATTTGGGCCAGCAACAGGTCAGTATCCCCCTGGAACACAGCTTCCAGAGGAAAAAGCTGGATGCCATCTTTGCTGTTTTATAGCTTTTACTGGTGATACCTCCAGGTATGAGAAATACTGAAGCAGCTAAGGTCTGGACCAGATCCCAAGCAAACTTCAGCAGCCTTATGGAAGAGTGGCCTGTTAAAAGAAAAACAAACAAAGTTAAAATATCGACATAAAAAAATACCCCACAAAACCCCATTCAAAGGTCAGCAACCTCAAAGATTGAAGGTAGATAAGCCCACAAAGATGAGAAAGAATAAATGCAAAAATACTGAAAACTCAAAATTCCAGAGTGCCTCTTTTCCTTCAAATGACTGCAACACCTCTCCAGCAAGGGCAAAGAACAAGGCTGAGGCTGAGATGGCTGAAGTAACAAAAGTAGGCTTCAGAAGGTGTGCAAATAACAAACTTCATTGAGCTAAAAGATCGTACTGTAACCCAGTGCAAAGAAGCTAATAACCATAATAGAATACAGGAGCTGATAGCCAGAATAGCCAGTTTAGACAGAAACATAATCAACCTGATGGAACTAAAAAACACAAATTGAGAACTTCATAATGCAATCACAAGTGTAAATAGCAGGACAGACCAAGTGGAAGAAAGAATCTCAGAGCTTAAAGACTATCTTTCTGAAATAAGGCAGACGAGAAGAGAGAAAAGAATAAAAAAGAGTGAACAAAACCTCTGAGAAATATGGGATTGTGTAATGACACCAAACCTACAATTAATTAGAGTACCTGAAAAAGATGGGGAGACCAGAACTAAGTTGGAAAGCATACTTCAGGATATCATCCAGAAGAACTTCATTAACCTAGCAAGACAGGCTAACATTCAAATCCAGGAAAAGTAGAGAACTCCAGTAAGATACTCCATGAGCAGATCAAACCCAAGACACATAATCATCAGATTTTCCCAGGTCAAAATGAAAGAAAAAATGTTAAGGGCAGCCCAAAAGAAAGGTTAAGTCACCTACAAAGAGAAGCCCATCAGACTGACAATAGACCTCTCAGTGGAAACCCTACAAGCCAGAAGAGATTGGGGCCAATATTCAACATTCTTGAAGAAAAGAATTTACAACCCAGAATTTTGTATCCTGTCAAGCTAAGCTTCATAAATGAAGATTCTTTTCAGACAAGCAGATGCTGAAGGAATCCAGCACCACCAGGCCTGTATTGCAAGAGCACCTGAAAGAAGCATTAAATATGGAAAGGAAAAACCATTACCAGCCACTACAAAAACACCCTGGAGTACACAGACAAATGACACTATGAAGCAATTACATGAACAAGTCTGCAAAATAATCAGCTAGCATCATGATGACAGGTTCAAATTAACACATAACAATACTAACTTTAAATGTAAGTAGGCTAAATGCCCCAATTAAAAGACACAGAATAACAAGCTGGACAAAGAGCCAAGACTCATTGGTATACTGTCTTCAAAAGACACAGCTCATTTGCAAAGATGTGCACAAGTTCAAAATAAAGGGACAGAGGAAAATTTACCAAGCAAATGGAAAGCAGAAAAAGAGAAAAAAACAGGGGTTGCAATATTAGTTTGACAAAACAAACTAAACCAACAAACATCAAAAAATACAAAGAAGGATATTACATAATGGTAAAGTGTTCAACAAGAAAAGCTAACTATCCTAAATATATATGCACCCAATACAAGAGCACCCAGATTAGTAAAGCAAGTTCTTAGAGACCTACAAACAGACTTAGACTCTCACACAATAATATTGGGAGATTTTAACACCCTACTGACAATCTTAGACAAATAAATGAGACAGAAAATTAACAAGAATATGCAGGACTTGAACTCAGCTATGGATCAAGAGTGCCTAACAGATATCTACAGAACTCTTTGCCCCAAAACAATAGAATATACATATTTCTCATTGCCACATGGCACTTACTCTAAAATTGGCCGCATAATCAGAAGTAAAACACTCCTCAGCAAATGCAAAAGAACTGAAATTATAACAAACAGTCTCTCAGACCACAGCACAATCAAATTAGAACCCAAGATTAAGAAACTCACTCAAAACCACACAACTATATGGAAATTGAACAACCTGCTACTGCATGACTCCTGGGTAACTAATGAAATTAAGGCAGAAATCAAGAAGTTCTTTGAAAATCATGAGAACAAAGAGACAACATACCAGAATCTCTGGGCTGCAGCTGAATGTATAGCACTAAATGCCCACATCAAAAAGCTAGAAAGATCTCATTAACAACCTAACATTTCAATTAAAAGAACTAGAGAACCAAGAGCAAATGAACCCCAAAGCTGATCAGAGCTGAACTGAAGAAGTTAGGGATACAAAAAAGCCTTCAAAAAATCAACAAATCCAGGAACAATATTTTTGGAAAAAAAAAAAAGTAAGATAGACTGCTGGCTAGACTCACAAATAAGAAAAGAGAAAAAAGTCAAATAAACACAATCAGAAATGGTAAGGGGATATCACCACTGACCTCACATAAATACAGACAACCATCAGAGAACACTATGAATACCTCTATGCACATAAATTAGAAAATCTAAAAGAAATGGATACATTTTGGACACATAGACCCTCTCAACACTGAACCAGGAAGAAATTGAATACCTGTTTCAACCAATAACAAGTTCTGACATTGAAACAGTAATAACAGCCTACCAACTCCAAAAAGCCCAGGACCAGATTGATTCACAACTGAATTCTACACGAGGTACAAAAAAGAGCTGGCATCATTTCTACTGAAACTGTTCCAAATATTTGAAAAGAAATAACTACTTCCTAACTCATTCTATCAGGCCAGATTCATCTTGATACCAAAAACCTGGCAGAGATACAAGAAAAAAAAATGAAATATTAAGTTAGTATCCTTGATAAACATCGATGGAAAAGTCCTCAATAAAATAGTGGCAAACTGAATCCAGCAGCACAATAAAAAGCTTATCCAACACGATTAAGTTGGCTTTATCCCTGGAATAAAAGGTTGGTTCAACATACACAAATCCATAAATGTGATTCATTACATAAACAGAACTAAAGACAAAAACCACATGATTATCACAATAGAGGCAGAAAAGGCCTTTGATAAAATTCAACATCCCTTCATGTTAAAAACTCTCAATAAACTAGTTATTGAAGAAATATACTCCAAAATAATAAGCACCATATATGACAAACTCAGTCAATATCATACTGAATGGGCAAAAGCTGGAAGCATTCTCCTTGAGAACCAGCACAAAACAAGGATGTCCTTTCTCATCACTCCTATTCAACATAGTATTAGAAGTTCTGGCTAGGGAAATCAGGCAAGAGAAATAAATAAAAGCTATTTGGATATGAAGAGAGGGAATCAAATTATCTTTGTTTGCAGATGACATGATTCTACATCCAGAAAATCCCATTGTCTCAGCCCAAAAACTTCTTAAGCTGTTAAGCATGTTCAGCAAAGTCCAGGATACAAAATCAATATGCAAAATCACTAGCATTCCTATATACAAAAAACAGACAAGCAGAGAGCCAAATTTTGATTGAACTAACATTTACAATTTCTACAAAAGAATAAAATACCTAGGAATACAGCTAATAATGGAAATAAAGGACTGCTTCAATGAGAGCTACAAATCACTTCTCAAAGAAATCAGAGGGGACACCACAAATGGAGAAACATTCCATGCTCATGAATAAGAAGAATCAATATTGTGAAAATGACCATACTGCCCAAAGTAATTTACAGATTCAATGCTATTCTCATTAAACTGTCATTTATATTTTTGCATTATTCAAAGAATTAGAAATAACTATTTTAAAACTTACATAAAGCCAAAGAATAGCCAGAATAGCCAAGAAAATTCTAAGCAAAAAGAACAATGCTGGAGGCATCACACTACCTGAATTCAAATTATACTACAAGGCTACAGTAACCAAAACAGCCTGGTACTGGTACAAGAACAGGCATATATACCAAGAGAACAGAATTGAGAACTCAGAAATAAGATCATGCACCTACAACCATCTGATCTTTGATACATCTGACAAAAACAAGCAATGGGGAAAGGACTCCCTTTTTAATAAATGGTTCTGAAGTAACTGGCTAGCCATATGCAGAAGATTAAAACTGGACTGCTTTCTTACACCATATGCAAAAATTAACTCAACATGAATTAAAGACTTAAATGTAAAATCCCAAACTGTAAAAACCCTAGAAGAAAATCCAGGCAATACCATTCAGGACATAGGCACAAACAAATTTTTCCTAACAACAACACCATAGACAATTGCAACAGAAGCAAAAATTGACAAATGTGATGTAATTAAACTAAAGATCTTCTGCACAGCAAAATAAACTGTCATCAGAGAAAACAGGCAACCTAGAGAATGGGAGAAAACTTTTGCAATCTATCCATCTGATAAAGGTCTAATATCCAGAGCCTATAAGAAACTTAAACAAATTTTCCAGAAAAAAAAAAACAACTGAATTAAAAAGTGAGCAATGAACATGAACAGACACTTTTCAAAAGAAAACATACATGCAGCCAACAAAAATATTTTAAAAAGCTCAACATCACTGATCATCAGAGAAATGCAAATCAAAACCACAATCAGATACCATATCATGCCAGTCAGAATGCTATTATTAAAAAGTCAAGAAACCACAGATGCTGGTGAGCTTGCATAGAAAATGGAATGCTTTTACACCGCTGGTGGGAATGTCAATTAGTTCAACCATTGTGGAAGACAGTGTGGCAATTTCTTAAAGACCCAGTCAGAAACACCATTTGATCCAGCAACCACATTACTGGGTATATACCCAAAGTAATATGTTATTCTAATATAAAGATACATGCACACAACTATTCACAATATCAAAGACAAGGAATCAACCTAAAGGCCCATCAAAGATAGACTGGATATAAAAAAGGTGGTACATATACACCATGACTATGCAGCCATAATGAAGAATGAGATCATGTTCTTTGCAAGGACATGGATGGAATTAGAAGCCATTATCCTCAGCAATCTAACATAGGAATAGAAAACCATACACCACATGTTCTTAATTATAAGTGGGAGCTGAATGATGAAAACACCTGGAAACATTGTGGGGAACTACCAACACTGTGGTCTGTTGCCATGTGGGGTTGCAGTTATGAGGAGGATATGCATCAGGAAGAACAGCTAATGCATGCTGGGCTTAATACCTATGTAATGGAATGATATGTTCAGCAAACAACCATGGCACATGTTTACCTATGTAACAAATCTGTACATACTGCACATGTACCCCTGAACTTAAAATACAAATTGAAAAAAAAAAACAAACTCCAAATTAGAACTAAAGAAATAATGAGGATCGGAGCAGATGTTAACAAAATTGAGATTAAAAATATTAGAAAAGATTATCAAAACAAAAAGTTAGCTTTGTAAAGATAAACAAAATCCAAAAACTATTAGCTAAACTAATTAAGAAAACAATATATAATGCTCAAACAAATAAAACCAGATATAAAAAAGAAGACATTACAACTGATACCACAGAACGACAATGGATCATTAAAGACTGTTATAAATCACTACATGCCAATAAATTTGAAAACCAAGAGAACAATAGATAACTTCCTGGACACATACAAACTACCAATATTGAACCAAGAAGAAATAGAAATTCTGAACAGACCAATAATTAATGACAATGTTGTATAGTAATAAAAGAAAAAACGAACTTTCCACAAAAGAAAAGTTCAGTAGTAGATGGCTTCACCACTAAATTCTACCAAACTTTTAAAAAATAATTACTACAAATTCTTCTAAAACTATTACAAACATTTGAATGGGAGGGAATTCTTCCAAACTCATTCTGAAAGCCAACATAATTCTGATACCAGTTATATAAGGGCACAAAAAATGTGATACATCACGTCCACAAAATGAAGAATAAAAACCATATGATCATTTCAATAGACGCAGAAAGGCATTTGATAAAATTCAACCTTTCTCCATGATAAATACTCTCAATAATTTGAGTTCAGAAAGAAAGTGACTCAACACAATGAGGGCAGGCCATATATGATGAACCCACAGCTAACATCATACTAAATGGAAAAAAAAAACAAAAATCCTGAAAACTTGTCCTCTAAGAACTGGAACAAAACAAAGATGCCCACTGTCGCCTCTCTTGTTCAACACAACACTGGAGATTCTAGCCAGAGCAATTAGGCAAGAGAAAGAAATAAAGGGCGTTCAAATTAGACAAGAGAAAGTACAATTATCTGTGTTTGCAGATGACATTACCTTATATATAGAAAAACCTAAAAGCTCTAACACACACACACACACACAAACACACATACACACAAAACCACGTAGAATTGATAAATTCAGTAAAGTCTCAGGATACAAATCAACATACAAAAATCAGCAGCTTTTCTATACATAAACAATGAACTAGCTAAAAAAAAAAAAAAACAGGAAAACAATTCCACATATAACAGCTATAAAAAATGCCTAGGAGTAAATTTAACTAAGGTGAAGAAATATTTCTATGACATAAATATAAAATATAAAACACTGATGAAAGAAACTGAAGACACACAAAAAATGAGAAGACATCCCATGTTCATGGACTTGAGTAATTAATATTATTAAAATGAGCATACTAACCACAGCAACCTACAGATTCAATGCAATCATTATCAAAATGCCAATGACATATTTTACACATATTTTAAAAATTCTAAAATTTATATGGGGCCACAAAAAACCCAAATAGATAACTACTCCTAAACAAAAAGAACAAAACTAGACACATTTCACTACGAGTCTTCAAAATATACTATAAAGTTATATTAGCCAAAACAGCATGGTACCAACGAAAAGCATATATGCAAATCAATGGAACAGAATAGAGAATCCAGAAATTAATCCATTTATTTACAACAAACTTATTTTTGACAGAGATACCAAGAACACTCATTAGGCAGTCACTTCAATAAATGTTGCTGGGAAAACTAGATACCTATGTGCAAAAGGATAAAGCTATACTCTCTTCTTTCACACTAAATGAAACAAAAAATCTACTCAAAATGGGTTAAAGACCTACATGTAAGACTTAAAACTTAAAAACTACTAAAGGAAAACACAGAACACTTCAAGACACTGGTCTGAGAAAATATTTTATGAATAAGGCCTTAAAATCACAGGCAACAAAAGGAAAAATAAGCAAACAGGATTATATCAAACTAAAAAGCTTCTGCATAGCAACAGAAATAATCAACAGTGTAAAAAGACAACCTCCAGAATGAGCAAAATTATTTAAAACTTCTCTTCCCACATAGTATTAATGTCCAGAATATACAAAGAACTCAACTATCTCAACAGGAAACAAAATTGATTTAAAGATGGCAAATGGTCTGAGCAGATATTTCTCAAGAGAAGACATTCAAATAGCCAACAAATACATGAAAAAATTATCAACATCACTAACCATTAGGAAAATGTGAATCAAACCATAATGAGATATCATCTCACACCAGGTAAGATAGTTATTATGAAAAAGACAAATCACAAATGCTAGCAAGGATGTGGAGAAAAGGAAACTCTTATACAGTCTTGGTGAGAATGTAAACTAGTACAACTACTTTGAAGAACAACATGGAGGAGTCTCAGAAAACTGCAAATAGAACTACTGTATGATCCACAATCCTGCTTCTGGGCATTTATCTAAAAGAAAGGAAATCTGTATTTCAAAGAGTCATCTGCACCCCCATGTTTAGAGTGACACTATTTACAATAGCCAAGCTATGGCATCAATCCAAGTGTCCAACAGATACATTTTTTAAAATGTGGTTATACACACAAAATGAAATACTACTATTCATCCATTTAAAAAGAATAAAATCTTGTCATTTTTGTAACATGGTTAGACCTGGGGGACATTATGTCATATGAAATAAGCCAGTCACAGAAACTTAAACCCTGCATGTTCTCACTCATATTTCAAAGCTAAAAGTGTTGTTTCATAGAGATAAAAAGTAGAACAGAGAGTGCTAGAGTCTGGGAAGTATATGGGGAAAGGGGAATAGAAAGATTTGTTACATGATGTAAAATTATAGCTAGATATAAGAATAAGTTCTAGTATTCTATAGCACTCTAGGGTTACTATAGTTAACAATAATATATTTTATATTTTCAAAGGGCTAGAAGTAGGATATTAAATCTTCCCAACACAAAAATTGATAAATGTTTGAGATGATTGATATGCTACTTACCTTGACTTGATCGCTTTACATTGTATGCATTGAAATATCAATATGTACCCTATAAATGCAAACAATTATGTGTCTATCAAAAAACAAATGAGAGTAAATCTATTTAAAAACTAAAAAAAGACTCAACTTCATCAAACAGGCATTATTAACTTTATGTTACGAATGAAACTTGAGGTATATAAAACATAGGAATGTATCACACAGTTTTAAAGTGTCGACCTTGAATTTAACTCTGGTATGACCTGAATTCAAGTCCATGGTTCTTTCAACTCTATGCTTGGAAATGTTATTTTACCACCAGAAGACAGTCACAAAAGATGACAGAATAGAGACACATGCAAATGTGTACCCACACATATATTTATTTATCCCTATCTCTTTATCATTCTAAGAACACTGAAGAATCAATACATTGTATAAACATCTATATAGGATATAATAGAGTGGGATTTGTTATGATTACTTAGTATGTCATCAAGCAAGGAGACTACAATATAAATGTTCGTGTAGTCTTTCTGATGATACTGATTCTACTAGTAATACTCTACCATGAAAGATACTTCTCCGTCCTCCATCAAAATTGCCTTTCCTTAAATGTTGAAGCTTGAGTTGCTCTGGGTGTGTCAGGTAGAAAATCCAGGTGCATTTCCAAGGGAAGAGATGATTTTCTACTCTTGCTTCTTTACGACTGATCTTTTCAATTGACATGATAGTGGATATATGGCACCAGAGTTTTTGCCAGATTTATCTTTTTAAAAAGCAGCAGATGCATTTGTCTTGCTCCATTTTTAGAAGATTGCCTGTCCCAGAAATGTGCTCAATTAATATTTCTTAAATTAATTAAAGAAAGAATGTCAAAGGTTCTTTCCTAGAATGTAGGAAGATGTTTTCCTACATCCAACTCAGGTGAAAAATTTCTAATTACATGAATTACTTGACATAGTACAGATAAGTTCTTACCTTGTGTACATTCTTGGGATATCATAGATTGCATTAGAGATCATTCTGCTCCGACTTTCTCTCCCACAGATAATGCCCAATCGGGAAATTTTCATATAACTTTGTGAATGGGTAGGTGGGAGAAGTAGTAGGGATGGAAACTACAGCTGCTAGAAATGATGGATTCCTGCTTACAAGAGTATTGCAAGTTATTAAAATAAAATTATTTTAGAGTTAGTTAAAAAGTTAAGTCTTGATAAAAAGCAATGCTGAAATATTGTTTTCATACAGGCTGACCTTTTTCAGTTGGGACTTGGTCAATTAGGGGTAACAAAACCTGTACACTTTAAATGATATCCTCTAGACAAAATACACATTGTTGGTATTACAGTCATATATCAGGTGCTCCCCTACTCACACACTCAATTTGTATATTTTCAAGCAAATCCAGTATTCGTGGGCCTTAGGCTAATAAAATGCTGGACTCTGTAAGAATTATAAAACAAAGATATTTACATTATGTAGAGTTAGGAAAGTAATTGCAGCAAATTGTAAACACATTTTTACTAACATAAATTTTACAAACATATGTGAATCCATGTACGCATTGTGAGAACCCTTTCCAGGATCACAGAAAAAGCTCTGTCTGGAAGGCCTAAAGTTTAATACATTTGCTCATGGCAAATCCTCCTTTATCCGTAAAGGATGTCCACTAACACTGTCTAATAACACTCTCCTGTTCTTGAGATCAAATGAGAATTAGGACTTGATAGAGCAGAAATTGAATACTACAAATCTGACTAATATTCCTAAGCTAGGGCATAATTTTCATGTGGATATGGAATGCTATCTATATGGACCCCCAAACTAAAAAAAAGAGTTAGGGAAGATATAATAAAAGGTGAAAATATTAGCTTTGCCGTGAATACACTGTATATTTATTAGATACATTATATTCATTGCATATGTTATACAACCATGTGCTTAAACAACGAACAAAAAGCATGGTATTTGGGCAGTTTTCTAAAGCTAAATTCTGGGCACTAATGAGAAATTCTTTGTTTTAAGAAATTCTATTTTTTTAAGAAGTTATTGATTTGTCTATTCTGATGTTGATAAGCCATATAACTCCAGAATTCAGTCACATAGAGCTGTTTGAATTTGAGTGTTAGTAAAAATGTGATTGCTCTTACTTCTGATGTCACATTATTAAATATACCTCTCAATATTTGGTGTATTCCCCTTCCTTTCCACCACACCCTAGAAGTTTCAGGAGGATAAATGTGTATTTTACATTGATTTTGATCAAATGACTTTTGCCCTGAGTAGTATTAGATGGTTAGATCATTGCAGCAATTATATAGCAGTATTCCCCAAGCAGACCTTTCATCTACTTTTAATAGAAAATCAATAATGGCTAAACAAGGACAGAGATGGCATTTTAATGTTTACCAAAGAGCATTTAGACATCTGAGATGCCTCAGGAGTGGTTTCAAAATCCATTTTGATAAGAGGGACAAAAAGTGTTCTTTATATTCTATTTGTACCCTGAAAATACACCTTTTTAGGGAGCTAAATGATGAGAGCACATGGACTCATAGAGGGAAACAACACACACTGGGGCCTTTCAGAGAGGGAAGGGAAGGAGGAGGGAGAAGATAAGGAAAAAGTAACTAATAAATTCTAGACTCAATACCTAGGTGATGAAATAATCTATACAACAAATCCCCATGACACAAGTTTACCTATATAACAAACCTGCACTTGTACCCCTGAACATAAATTAACATTAAAAAAAATTATATATATATCTCTAATTGTAGAGTTGTGGTGTATGCTCATAAACTTCAAGCTAACTGTTGTTTTTATTTGCTATTAGAAAATAAGACATGCCACTGTTTTTACAAGACCATATTCTATACACAGAGAAACACATAATTAAAATATAATATTGGCATCTATAATTTGAAATCTATTCACTGAGATGAAAAAAATTACTAGTGTATCAAATTCGTATTTATTTTGCATCACACATTTAAAGTTTTAAATGTGACAGTTGTAACATCATTTCTACAAGATTACTTGTAAGATAAAGAATTCTTACCAGAATTCTTCTATGCTATATATTAAACAAATACAAGTTATATATGAGGTAAAAAGTTTTAATTTACTTTCGTATGACAAAGACCTGAGCAAATAATGCCCTTTATTATCTATATTCCTTTTTTTCTACCATCTATATTCCAAGTTAATTAAAGAGAAATATTTTCAAAATAAATAGTTTAATACTACATCTTTTGTTTTCTTCCATCAGCGCTAAAAAATATGAGACCTTAGTGATTAATGAAGGCAACAGTTTTATTACTGGGTAACAACCAGTATTATACACAGGAACCTAGAATGATGCTTACAAAGTAAACTCAGAAGTTCAGAAGGCATTTCAAGCCAATGGCCTTTTATTGAACGAGGTTAAACTGAAAAAAAAAAAAAGCTATTACTGAAGGCACAAAACTCCTCTGAGAAACCCTTCATTTCAGTCTGTGCAATCAAGAGACCTAATTAATGCTTCACCTCATGCAATATTTACAGATCCTATATAAACAGGTCAGCTTGTTAAACCAACTTACCTCTGCAAAGCACATTGTTACATCACAAGTCAGTGAAGAGACAGAAATAAGCTAGTCACCACTTTAATGAATTACTGAATCAACTAAAACCCTAGGATATCCCAAAAGTCATCACGCCTCCCTTTTTTTTATAAAAAAATACTTCACCAATGTCATCCTAATGTTTTGCTATCATTATATCACTATGTTTATGTGATGTATGGTGAATTACCTAAGTTGCCAATTATTTGAATTCCTGAAGCTACTAGAATTTACCATACAGGTGGTTCTTTCATGCTATGAAGGTAGTCACATTCTTAAATATTTATACTCACTAGATTTTTTTGTCTATAAATTATCTGTAATTTTTAAAGGTCAATGACTAAGATCTTTCCAGGATTTTGCAAACATATAGGTTAGAAAATTTTTAAATTTATATGAAAATATTGAATGTGTCACTTTTAAGCTACTAGCACCTTCAAAGTGCCTCATTTACTGTAATCCCAGCCAGTAATTTAGGTAATGAGAATATTTGTATTAGCGAATACTATAGTGAGTAAACTGAATTGGCATTTTCATTCTGAACCATTAAATTGGTAACATCTATTTACTTTCACTCATATTTTGTAGCCATAATCTTCTGATTAAGTGATTTGGATAAGATTATAGAATAAAGGTCTTTAAATATTTTGATAATTCAACAACATTCTAGAACCTCTGTAATGAAATATTTCTGTAACTATTTTTTAATAATTTTAGGAAAAAAATTACCAAGATGTCCTAAGATGTATCTTTCCATCAACATGCATATAACCTGTACATTTACTATGTATTGATCATGTCATAGTAACCATAATATGCTGGAATAACTCAACATCTATTTATCTTGTGTCATTTTTCAACTTCTTCCAATCTTTTGATTACTGTGATGATCTTTTGATTGCTGAGTTGAAATTAGTTTTTGTCTCCTCTTGCCATTAGCATCCTTAGAAATAACTCATGATATGTTTATTTGGCAAATTCTAACACAAATGTTATCTTCTTCCAGGTTATTTTTCAAAGTTCCATACCTACAATATTGTGCTTGGTATAGATGTCATAATTTTTTAGGAACTTTGAAAAGATTGTCACATAAAAAAGGACTTTGGTGTAGCTCAAAAATTTCACCCGAAGTTTTCAAAGACTATTGCAAGAAGGAATAATTTGACTCAGTAAAATATTTTTAAAAATGCAAAACTTTAACTTTGTGGAATTGGAATTTTTAAAGTTTCATAAATAATGTTTGAATCTGTAAATTATATTTAATAAGATTTTAAATTTAATATTTAAAAATAACCCAGGAACCCAAAACTTGAAGAGAATTAATAAGGCTGCTTAGGTACCTACAAAGAATTAGCATTCCTTACTCATAAAACTTTTTCCATGAATCCCAACATATACTGTACATAATTGAAATGTATGTAAAAGATCTATGGTTATCAAGTGATAGATTTTTCCATTTCTATGTTGCTCTAATGTTGAGTACAACTGGGAACTTCCAGATAGTTGGCAAAACACTTATTGTCAAGCACACAGGTGTAACAATAAAATAAATCCAGAAAAAATTGTTATTGCATTCACAGAAATATATTACAATAGATGGTGCCTGCGATACTTTTTACTTAAGAATTGTACTATATGTCATTAAATGCTGTGCTAAACGAAGTATTTGAGAGCAAGAAACACCAATGGAGTAAATATAAGAATACATCAGAGTAAAAAACAAACTAGAATAACACTGCATGATGTATAGAATTTCAGCTGGACTCTAATGCATTCTAATCTTCATTAAGTTTGCCCCTGCTAAAGACCTGTTTTGACCAGAAGAGACCAACTAGCATAAAACTACTGGGAGATAAGTGAAACAAATGAGTCAGATAAAACCTGTGCCAATTTTTTCACCTCTAAGGTGAGGGTGTTCATAAAATCATGCCATGCCACATACTACAAAGTGAATGAAGTCCACATGCTGTTCTTGAATGGAACTGATACAGAGAATCTTTTTTTTCTGGGGAAATTCAAGAGGGAGTTAAACCAAAACCAGTTTGTGTTGACCATATAAGAACTGCAGGGTTTCTTAATTAGTTTTGTTATAATGTAGGGTCTGTAGTTCTTAGCCATATCAAGCACTATCAGTCAGAAAAGAAGCAGGCAGGTATTCTTGACCTCTTTTGAGTTTCTGTAAATGTATCATAATTGTTTGCTTTCTGAGGATTATCCAGGAAGAAATTAAGCATTTGAGATAAAACAAAGTAAGCTTCTGTTTTCTAAAGATTCCACAGAAAGTTCACAGATTACGAAATTATTATTTTGACTACATTGTGAGGAAATTTTCTTTTTCCTGGAACATAGTGCTTGATGGAATGTCAGAGAAAAATATGATAATATGACATCTTGTAGCTAACAGTGACAAGGTATTTTATGCAGTGAAAATTATAAAGAAAATAGTATAAATAGCATGATTTTTTTTTTCTGTCCATGGGAAATTTGATTCTTGTAGCCCTTAGAGTTTGTGGCATGTTGGTCAAAATAAGACAGATTGATTGTGTTCTTGCTATATCCAAGAAAAACATAAAAAACCTGAGCACTTGCCTGGCTATATTCTTCTTGGATTTCTTATATATCATCTTCTACACTGATAGATGGCTATGATATAGTTTGCTTCTTAGATACATATTAATAAATTTATGTTTCTGGGTAGCAGTTTGTGGGTACATTTTTTAGGATTTATCAGCTCCAGTTACAACA
The DNA here is from genome assembly GCF_028885625.2 of Pongo pygmaeus. Classification (NCBI taxonomy): domain Eukaryota; kingdom Metazoa; phylum Chordata; class Mammalia; order Primates; family Hominidae; genus Pongo; species Pongo pygmaeus. The sequence goes on along the minus strand of NC_072383.2, from coordinate 58,570,266 downwards.
TGTGTAAGTACAGAAATATGAGCTAAGAACCATAAAATCTCTTATAAACACCTAATGTCATTTTCTCCAAAACATTTTCTGGGGAATCTTACTTTTTGTCCACTTTCTCAAAAAAAATCACTACCTTTTCTGTTTCCCCTTAATTCATATGAATCATAATCACAATGCTTAATTGTCTTTAAGCATAATTTTCTTTCTGCCTCTCTTAATACCTGAAATTCCTTTGTTAGGACAGAAAACATATCTTTGTTTGATACATAGTTTGAAGTGCTTGGTGATGTTCTGTGGACACTTTGTATGTTGGCTGACAAATATAAAGGTAACCAATTGTGCAATAGGCTATTATCTAATTACCGAAATAATTATCTAAATGCTGCATGAAATGTATTTCCTGATAACATGACCATAACTGTAAGTATCTAAATAAAACACAACATTATAATATAGAGGTTATTTAGGTACATACTGCTGGAGAGACATATATTAGTGATATCCAGCTGTTTTATATCTCATATAGTTTTGAGTATCTTGTTCCCAAATTTCACCAAATTACATCTGGTGAAAGTAATTTATTTTAAAAACGGTGCTTTTAGATGTTAGTAATCTTCCTGATTGTGTAGGGAACAGCTGTACTTTATATCAAAATATACTCAATATTATAACATGAAAATATTACAGAAAGTCAAAGGTAGTTTTATTTGTCTATTCTCACAATGCTATAAAGAACTACCCAATACTGGGTAATTTATACAGAAAAGTTTAATTGGCTCACAGTCCCACAGTCTGTACAGGAAGCCTGGGGAGGCCTCAGGAAACTTACAATAATGGCAGAAGGTGAAAAGGAAGGAGGCATGTCTTCACATGAACAGAGCAGGAGGAAGACAGTGAAGGGGGGAGGTGCTACACACTTTTAAACAACCAGATCTCGTGAAAACTCTATCATGAGGCAGCACTAGGGGAATAGTGCTAAACCATTAGAAACCACCCCCATAATCCAATCACCTCCCACTAGGCCCTAGCTTCAACACTGGGGATTATAATTCAGCACAAGATTTGGGTGGAAATACAGAGCAAAATCATAACAATAGTCATTTAATTATTTACCTTTATTCACCAATATTTTAAGCCAATTGCTTGTTCATACATTATTCCTTTAGTTCTTATTATATCTTATTTCTTATCTTATTACTACACAAAATGTGGTTTGAAGGTTCAAGTTTTATTAGAGATGTGTAGAAACCTGGAAAGAGCATCACTCTTATTCTTGCTTAAACAAAAAAGCTGGAAATACACAATGATAATTTTTCTTGAAATCATTGGAGACCTGAATTCAGAGTGTAATGGGTTGAGAAAATTTGAGACCATGTAAAAGGAGCATTCATGTAGGACAGACATAACTTTTCGGGAAATGGAAGACAAACTGTGGTAGGTAGAATAATGGTCTCTCCAAAGATGTATATGCCCTAATCCCAGAACCTGTGAATATGTTATATTACATGATAAAGTGGGATTCAGGCAGAAGAGTGATGTGATATGAGGACTCAGCTCACTTTTGCTAACTTTGAAGGTGAAGAACAGGAGCCATGAGTGAAAGAATGAGTCTTCTATAGAACCTGATAAAGAAAAAAAAAAAAAAATCCTACCTAGAGCCTACAGAATGGAAGAGCCCTAATAGTACCTTTATGTTGACCCAGAAAGATTCACGCCAGGCTTCTGACATATAGAAATATAAGATATTAGATTTGTGTTGCTTAAGTCTTTAAGTTTTTGGTAATTTCTTATAGAACCCATGAAAAACTAATAAACAGGACAGATAACCAACATGGAATCTTCAGAGTGCTAGATGCCTGCAGACAGCAAGAGTATCCATGAATTAGTTCACCAGGGTAGATGCTGTTGGGAATTGTACATGCTGATAATAAACATTCAGCTATATTTTGGTAAGCTGAATGTGTACTAGCATGCAAATTTCAAGCCCCTAAAGGCCAGAGGCATAGGGAAATTTGTAACCTCTTGCAGACTTTTTTTTCCCTCACAAACTTTACAGGCAGCTATAGGAAAGATCAGGAAGAATACTGGGAAATCTGCTCTTGTAGTACTGACTCAGGGAGGGGAAAAAAAGCTACTGCTGATATTCTGCCAAGACTCCCCTCCCTTGCCATTTCTCTTATTTGTGGAATTAAAGTCTTAATCTGCAGAGGTAAAGACAGCAAAATCTGCCACCTTAGAACACTGGAGGAAACCTCTTGGAACTGTTTACTTTTTCCAAATAACATGTTTTAACTATAAGTCATAATAAATTAAAAGGATGAGAAACATATGTCATACGGACCCTAAGCAGAACAAAAACAGAAAAGGTATATAAATTTCAGACAGATTAGACTTTAAGGGGGAAAATCAAAAAAACATTATATCATGATAAAGGGATAAATTCTTTATGCAGACATAACAATCATAGATGTGTATGCACCTAACAATAGAGTTACAAAATAAATGAGGCAAAAACTGATAGCTCTAAAAGGAGAAATAAACACATTTACAGTTATAGTTGTTATATTCAACAATCATCTCTCAATAATTGAAAGAACAAGTGGGAAAAAATTAGTAAGAATATAGGTGACCTGATAAACACTATTGACCAACTTGATCTAATTGAAAGTTATAGAAAACTCAACTCAAAAACATAAGAATACATATTTCCACCAGGACACATGGACATTCACTAAAATGTGCCATAAGGGGAACATCACACTTCAGGGACTGTTGTGGGGTGGGGGGAGGGGGGAGGGATAGCATTGGGAGATATACCTAATGCTAGATGACGAGTTGGTGGGTGCAGCGCACCAGCATGGCACATGTATACATATGTAACTTACCTGCACATTGCGCACATGTACCATAAAACCTAAAGTATAATAATAACGATAATAATAATAATAATAATAATAAAAGAAAAAAAAAATTGTCTTCCCATCCTTAAACATAAAAAAAAAAAATCTTAACAAATTTAAAAGAACAGAAACAAACTCAAATAAATAAGGAAGACTGAAGAGATATTTTACAGATATTTTTACTAAGCAAAAATGAAAATAAAACATTGCAAAATTGTCAAATGTAGCTAACAAACTTAAAGGAAAATTCATACCATCAAGCACTTATATTAGAAAAACATGAAATAAAATTAGTTACCTTAGTTTCTGATATAACCATAGCTAATCTAACCAAAAGAAAACAAAACAAAACAAAAAGTAAAGAAAATGACAGATATTGCCAATGTTGGAATGAACGTGGAATATTGTTATATAACCTAAATACATTAAAAGGAAAATAAAAAAAATATGATAACCAACTCTACAAGTTTAGATAAAATGCTCCAATTCCTTGGAAGACATTACTTAAAAACTATCTCAAGCCTGGGTGTGGTGGCTCACGCCTATAATCCTGGCACTTTGGGATGCCAAGGCAAGCAGATCACTTGAGGTCAGGAGTTCGAGACCAGCTTGGCCAACATAGCAAAACCTGTCTCTACTAAAAATACAAAAATTAGCTGTGCATGGTGGTGCGCATGTGTAATCCTAGCTACTCGGGAGGCTGAGGCAGGAGAATCACTTGAACTCTGGAGGCAGAGGTTGCAGTGAGCCGAGATCACACCACTGCACCACTCCAGCCTGGGGTACAGAATCTCAAAACAAAACAAAACAAAACCCTAATTTAAAAAAAAAAAAAAAGCCTAACTCAAGAAGAAACAAATAACCAAAATAGCCTAGTGCATGTAAAATAAATTGAATTTTGTAACTGAAACTCCTACAAAAAAGAATACTCCGGGTACATATGGTTTAACCAGTGAATTCTGTGAAGCATTTAGAGAAGAAATGATACAAGTTTGATATAATCACTTCCAAATAAAAGAAAAGAAGAAAACATTTACGAGCTGATTTTATGAGTTCAACATTACCTGAATGCTAAAACTAACAAAAATATCACAGGAAAAAATTTTAAAACCTGTAGAGTAAGTATTTTAAAACTACATAAAAGGCCATATAGCATGTTGGGCTATGAGGTCCACACAAACTCTGTCAAACTATTAATTTCTGACTTTGTAGCATAAAACCAACCACAGACAATTTATAAATCAATATCCAATATAATATGTAAAAAGTCCTGTAACTAAAAGTTGAGCTTAGCAAAGTTTATAGTATACAAGGTAATATACAATGTCAATCTTAATTTTATATAGCGATGAACAAGTGGAATTTAAGCTCAAAAATCAATTAACAATAGAAACATTTAAAATGAAATACTTTGTATAATCTTATAAAATATGCAGAATATATATGCTTAAAAGTACAAAAACTGATGAACGTGATCAAAGAATCACTGTGCAACAGTATTTTGTGTAGATAATATAAGGTTAAAGACAATTGGTATACTCTAGTTGGTAAATTTCTTTCTCACGGGGGTGTCATTTAGCAATTTTAAAAATAACTTACCTATATGTTAGGGTTAAATAAATGATAAAAAGATTGCATATGATTAGAACCAGATTTCTAATTGTCAGATCAAGAAGTTCTAAATAAGCAAGAATGAATGTCAGAGTGTATCGTATAATGTTAATTTAGAGATATCAGTATAAACTCATGTTTGGCTATAGACAGATACAGAAAACGCATAGCCATGTATTTATAAACAGGTTAGCATGTTTACTCTGGCTGTTTTAATACATGTCCACAAAACCTTTGATACTCTTTTCTCTAAGAATTAAAGCTTAATTTCTGTCCTTTTGAATATAGGCTGGATTTAATAACTCATTTGCAAAGAATAAAGTATATTAAATACAGTGAACCCCAAGTTTCTCTTCAAAGAATCAGTATGTCAGTATGTTCAGCTTTCTTATTCTCTTTTTTTTTCCTTTTTTTTTTTTCTTTTTGAGACAGAGTCTCACTCTATCACCCAGGCTGGAGTGCAGTGGCGTGATCTCAACTCACTGCAACCTCCACTTCCCGGATTCAAGCAATTCTCCTGCCTCAACCTCCTGAATAGCTGGGATTGCAGGTACTCAGTACCACGCCCAGCTAATTTTTGTATTTTTAGTAGAGATGGGGTTCACCATGTTGATCAGGCTGGTCTCGAACTCCTGACCTCAGGTGATCCACCCGCCTCACCCTCCCAAAGTGCTGGGATTACAGGCATGAGCCACCGCACCCGGCCCTCTGTTCTCTATTTTAAAGTTTAACTTCCTGGTTCTCTTCCCCCCTTTGCCTCTAGTTTCAGTAAACAACTTTCCCGCCAGTTATAATCATTAGTTCACATCTGTTCCCCTGGTCACCTGCTTTGACCTGAGTCACACCTGGTCACCTCCTCTGTCCTGACACATCCTGAGTCACCTGTTCTGTAACCGTCCTTCCTGCCAAACTACTCACCCCGCCACTCCAATTCCTACCCCTACTCTCTTTAAAATAGCCAATCAGAATTAGCTTAGACTGTGCAGTCCAACCCTAGCCAATAGGGGAATGACACAGCAGTAGGGGCTACCTGCGTCAGGAATAAGAACCCCTTCCTCTCCCTTGTTCAGGTGTGCTCTTGCCATTGCTCCATCCGGGGGTCACACCCTTCTATAGAAGTAAAAATTACCTTGCTGAGAGAATTAAATTATTTGTCTGAGCGCTAGTTCTTCTTTTCAGAATCGAGGAACAAGTATTTGTTTCTAACAAGCATGAAAAATAAAACAGTAACTTTTCATTGAAGTAAACTGGCACTCTACCTTAACCAAGTGATCAACTTTAAGGTTATGAATAACTCATGCAGACATCATGTACCCCTGATATGATGTGATAACAAAAGAACTTTTCTTCTGTGCTGTTTCCCCCTAAAATCAGTAAACTTATTCCAATCATGTGGAAATATTAGACAAACCTAAATTGAGGGGAATTCTACAACATTTTTTAACATTAATCTTTAAAAGTGTTATGGAATACAAGCAAAGACTGAAAAAATATTACAATTTGGAGAAGATGCAAAAAGAAGTGAAGATATAGTTTTAAAAATGCCTCCTGGAACAACAGATAAAGAACATTAGTGGAAAATGTTGAAACCTGAATAAAGTCTGTATTAATACTATCATACTAATATTAATGTCTTAGTTTTGAAGGAAGTACCATTGTTATGTAAGGTATGTGCCAGATTTTAATTTAGTATAGGAAAGAAACCAATATTTTTTTTTTAAAAAAATGTGTTTTTCTTTAATGCCGTCAGATTATATGGTGTAAAAGATTTGACAAGGTTAATTAATTTATATTCATGTGATCATCACCTCTTTAAATATTGAGAAAACATACTATTAGATCATTGACACACAAAAAATGTGTTGGTCTATTTTCACAGCTAAATGTTACACAAATTACAATATAACACATGTAGAGTATAATAATTACAATCTGTGATGACCACTTTGAGTTTATATGGCACTTACTTAAAAGTTAATTTAAAGACTAAAATTCTGTAGTTTTAAATTCATAAAATACAAGATTTTTTTTTAAACTGAGGTGCTACTATTAATGTTGAAACAATAAAACAGTTTAAAACATTTTATATGAAGGGACTTTTAAAGTACTGGAAATACAGGTTAAAGCTTACACGTATAATAATGCTTTCAATCATCATAGTATATAGATACCACTGGGAAAATGGCTTTTATTAAATTTTTACTGGTAAAAAATATATGTATAATCTAATTTTATCTAGCTTATAAGTCATTACCTCTGATTATATCATAGACTTCAGATTTTTATTTTACCTGCAGTAGTAAGTTATATGTGAAAGGATGACATATTCACTTTTGGAATAGTTTCAGATATCACAGATTGACTCTTATTTAAGGAGTTTTTAATAATTTATAATAAATAGAAATTTTAAAATATTTCTATAGTGTTATATTTAACATTAGTATAAATACATATTGGAGAACAACAAGGACACACCCAATATTTACTTGATAGCAAAAGATAGACCAGAATCTTTCCCATAGAACTGAATCTTTCCTATCAGGAGAACTAAGTCAGTATTATTGACTTGAAACTCCATCATAATTATTGTGTGCCCTATCATGGGATAAATTGTATTCCCCCAAATTTCATATGCTGAAGTTCTAATCCTCAATATTACACAGTCTGAGCTTATTTGAAAGTAGGATCAATGCAGTTGTACTTGGAAAATATATGGTCATATTGGAGCAGGGTGAGCCTCTAATCCAATATGACAGGTGCCCTTATAAAAAGAAAAAAATTGAAAACGCACATACATGAAGAACACTATGTGAAAAAGAAGGCACAGACTAGATGATTCTTCTGCAAGCCAAGGGGCTCTGAGATTGCCAGCAAACCATTAGAAGGTAGAAAAGAGGCATGGAAAAAAGTTGTTTTTTGTTTGTTTGTTTGTTTGTTTTCTCACAGCCTTAAGAAGCAACCGTGCTAATACTTTCATCTGGAACTTCTAGATTCTAGAACTCTATGCGAATCAATTTCTATTGTGTAATCCACCTATTGTATGATGCTTTTTTTTTTTTTAACAGCAACCCATGAAAACAAATACAAATATTTTTGAGTCAACACTGACAAAGGCACAAAGTAGATTAGGAGACAACACCATCTGAAAGTTTGTTTCTAGAGTGTTACTTTATAGTCCCAGTATATTAAGACCTTGAGCACTAATATTAATACTAAATTATAAGGTTTTGTTTACTGCCACATCAATATTCTATATGATAGAATTTTTTGCACAAGATTTGTGTTATTCTAAATCCCCAAGGAAAAGTCATTCCCAATGGAACTTGACAATCTTAACAAAATACAAAAAAACACCATTGAGAATATCCCTATTTCATTGATACAGGAGATAAAAAGAAATTATTTAGGCAGATAGTGAGGGTAAGGAAGTCCTCAGTGAGGTTTTCCTTTTAATGAAAGCAGCTCCAAAGTCATTTCTTTTTTATCAAAAAGCAACTTAAAACATCTAGCTGCAGGCATAGATAAGCAAGCTGGAAGCTTGCATAGGTGAATAGCAGTAATGCCAATAGGAAAAGGATACCTGAAAGCCAGGTATATTCAACATGGAGGTTTCCTCTTTCCTTTTCTTTGTCTCTGCGTATGCAGACAACATCGAGCCAGTTAAAGACTGCAATTGCATAAAGATGACAGTGGGATGGCCGGCCTCTTCATTCACTAAGTAAATGGCACATCTGGTCCAATCAATCCACTGCACCTGTGTAAATCAGACACTGCCTCCTCAAGCCAGTCTATAAATCCCCTTGCACTCTGCCATGGATGAAAAGTCCCACTTGAGCACCCCTCTCTCTCTGCAAGAGAGAAAGATATTTTCTTTTCTCTTTCTTTCACCTATTAAACCTCCACTCTTAAACTCATTTCTTGGTGTCCACATCTTCAATTTCCTTGATGTGAGATAATGAAACTTGGGTGTTTCCCCAGACAAACAATACTGCTTCATTGTGGGGTCTTGCTCAGGATTGGAAGGTAAATTCATCAGAACGGTGAGTATAGGAGCAGACCTCAACTCTATCCTTTCATTTTGAGGCTCTCGGACTCCATTTTAAAATCAAATCAAACCGAATGTTGTGCTTCTGTCAACCGTTTAAAAAATGATTAGCCTGGCTGCCAGCCTATCAAAACTCAAGGGAGAGGCTTTCTAGGGAGAATACGGAAAATCCTCCAGTACCCACGGGTTACAGGACATGTTGGCCATGCTTCAAACTGGTTTCCTTTCACAGAGGACACAGCTGTTGCATGGGGCTAGAAGAGATTCAGAAGTAACTTAGGATTTCTGGTCAGTGCTATCCCCTGGTGTTATCTGAAGGCTTCTGGACTGACCCAAGCAAAGTCAAGGAAGTCAAAAGGGAATCACAAGTGGAGAACTAGGGCTGCATGGGTATGCATGACTAAACACATTACTTATTTCTTCCAGTTCCATAGCTGGTGGGGGGGTCACACCTAAACCCATGTGTGGCACATTTAACAAGGTATCAGGACCTCAGGGAACTAAAGAGGGAAAACAGTTTGAGGGACATCTCCACTGTCTTCCCTCCACCGTGGGTTACAACAAAATGAAGGAGACTAAAGAGATGCTTTTTTTTCACTTCTTTTTATAGATGGGTAATAGACCATCTTTGGCCTGCATTCCTCTGGAGGGTATTCTGAAGCGTGGGGCCTCCTTTTACCCCAAGACTTTGAAGAAAAAGGTAGCTCATTTTATTTTGCACAAGGGGATGGCATTCTTACTAGATCTTTGCAAGCATTACAAAATCAGCCCAGCCTTTTTAACAGTCATATAAGACAGGCCTATAGAGAATGATTCCCCAAAATTAGCAAAGGAACTTCCAGGGGAACCATCTGAGGATCCCCCTTAGTTGGGGCTCCCTGAAGTTCTCTTCTCATTATAGAATTTATGCAAATAAAGGGAGACCCCGCTAGATATATAGAAGTTTTCTAAAATTTAACACAGGTGTTGAACCTCACACAGAGGGATGTTATTCTCCTCCTAAACCAAACCCTCACCTAAGCTGAAAAACAAGCAGCTCTGTAGGCAAGAGAGAAATGCAGAGACAAGCAACATGTCTACTATAGTAGACTGAAAAGGAAAAAAGGAGATAGGGCAGGTAAAGAAGGAATGGAAAAACTATTCCTGATAGGAAGGAAAGCAGTTCCTCTTGACAACCTTGATGGAACCCCAATAGCGCCACAAATGAATGGAAAAGGAAACACTGTTTAATGTGCATATTGAAGGGCCCACAAAAAATTAGGATGAAACCTCTAAACCGTCCATAATAGACCAAAAGCCAGATGAAAATCCCACAGCTTTTATGGAAAGACTGAGTGAGGCATTAATAAAACACACCTTCTTATCCCGATTCAACTGAGGGACAGCTCATCTTAAAGGACAAGTTTTTTACACAGGCAGCTCCTGATATTAGAAGAAAACTACCGAAGCAGGCTATAGGACCAGATAGCACCTTGGAGAACCTCCTGAGGGTGGCCACTTTTGCCTTTTATAATAGGGACAAGGATGAGGCCCAGAAGAAACAAAGAAAACACAAGAGAAGGACATAGGCTCTAGTAGCTGCTTTGCAGGCTTGAAAAGTCCAGGACCCCCAAGGTGCATCCACCAGTTGCTATTGATGTGGCAAGTCAGGGCACTTTAAAAAGGAGTGCCCAAGCATCCAAAAAAAAAAAAAAAAAAAGCCAGGTCAACCCTGTCTAGCCTGTGGTGGGGACCACTGGAGATCCAACTGCTCCCAGAGATGGAGGTTACGAGGTTCAGAACAAGTCTCACAGATGGTCCAACAGGACCAACAGACTAACAGGTCCCAGGGCTGAAATCCCTGACTCCAGTGGCTCAAACTGCCATCACAGCACAGGATGCTTGGGTGATTCTATAAATTGGAGGAAGAAAAGTAAATCGCCTTCTGGACACTAGAGCCAGTCTCTCCATTCTTCTCTCTCATCCAGGCTTCCACTCTTCCTGTAGCACAACTGTGAAGGGCGTCTCAGGAAAAACTCTAGTATTTTTCTCAACTCCTTAGTTGCAGTTGGGGGAACCTACTATTTACACATGCTTCCAAGCCATCACCACAGTGGGCCTACTGGTCCCAGAAGCTGCCAAATTAACCTTGGGAAATAACTTGTTTAAACCCCATATAATGTGGCAGGATTACTGTCCTCCAAGGGGAGCCTTTGTCTAACAGACAGCCAGCTCCTTAAATATTAGGCTCTGCTGTTAGAGGGTTCCATCATCCAGTTAAAAACTTGTTCTCACCTAAACCCATCCACTTTTCTCCCTGAGGAAAGGAGGGAACCTGATCATGGTTGTGAACAAGCTGTAATACAAACCTATGCAGCCAGAATTGATCTCAAGGAAACTCCCCTAGAATATCCAGACTGGACCCTCTTCACAGATGAGAGCTCTCTCATAAAGCAGGGAGTCCATAAGGCAAAATATTCAGTAGTCACTCTAAATAACATCATTGAAAGTGTGTCTCTTTCTCCAGGCATAAGTGCTCAATTAGCTGAACTGATAGCTCTTACAAGAGCACCTGAATTAAGTAAGGAAACGGTAGCTAACATTTACACTGACTCTGAGTATGCTTTCTTAGTTCTCCATGCTCATGCTGCCATTTGGAAGAAAAGACACCTTCTTACCATTAATGGATCCCCTGTAAAATATCATCACGAAATTCACAGGTTATTGTCCTCAGATTTCCCTCCATGAAACGTAGTACTGATGCATTGTAAGGCACATCAGAAGGAAACAGATGGAATAGCCAAAGGAAACAAGTTAGCTTATCAGGCAGCCAAGTCAGTAGCAAAGAAGCCTCAGGGTATCAAAACACTTGAAGCCCCTCTAATCTGGGAAGGCTTCGTAAGAGAAATTAAGCCTCAGTACATCCTTGCAGAAATAGAACAGGCTGCTTCTTCCAGGGTCCAATTTAAAGCCCTCAGGATGGCTACAGTCAAAGAATGGCAAATTCAACTTGCCAGTTTCCAGCCAATAGAAAGTCCTTAAAATCCTTCACCAAGCTTTTTACTTGGGAAAGGATGAAGCTTATCAGTGTGCCCAGAGATTGTTTTCAGGAGAGAACTTATTAAGAACAGTCAAACAGGTTGTTAATGCTTGTGAAGTCTGTCTTAATAATAATCCCCTCAAGACATGGCTCCTTCTTCCTCAAACACAAAGAATAGAAAGCTATTTAGGGGAAGACTGGGAGATAGACTTCACTCAAATGCCAAAGACAAAGGGCATCCTATGCCTTCTGGAATGGGTAGATACTTTCAATAACTGGGTAGAAGCATTTCCATGCCATACAGAAAAGGCCTCTTAGGTAATAAAAGTGTTAATTAGTAAATTACTTCCCATTTTGGTCTACCTATGTACCTCCAAAGTGACAATTGCCCCTTGTTTAAGCCAGCAGTCACAAAAAGGGTCTCAAAGGCACTAGGCATACAATATCATCTCCATTGTGATTGGAGACCCCAGTCCTCAGGAAAGATAGAGAAGACCAATGATATTATCAAAAGACACCTCAGAAAATTGTCCCAAGATACTCACCTTCCTTGGTTTACTCTTCTTTCCATGCCCTTACTTCATGTTAGAAATACCCCTTTAAAATTAGGTCTGAGCCCTTTTGAGATGCTGTATGGATGGCCTTTCCTTACCAATGATTTTTTTAGGCCAAGATACTTCTGAATTGGTTAAGCATATAACCTCTTTGGTCACTTTGAAAGGAATTTACTCAACTAGCAAAAGCCAAACCCCAAAAAATAGGATGGCATTTATTTAACCCAGGATGTTTGATATTGGAAAAAGCTCTCCTTTCTCTCTCTCTCTCTCCCTAAACCCAAGATGGGATGGGCCTTATGCCATTTGCCTTTTAATCCCCTCAGCAGTAAAAGTTTAGGTATCAACTCCTGAATACATCACATCTTAGTCAAAGCCTGGAAAGCTGAGAGAGCAACCCCTGACAGCCCAGAGGAATGTCCTGAATATCAATGTGAAGAAGTAGGAGATCTTAAGCTGAAAATCATAAAAGATAAATAAGTTAATAAGGGGTACTTATCCTACTCAGTCCCATCTCTGCCTTACCAGATACTCTGAGTTATTTCTACCTTTCCTCTCGAGATTTGCCACCAGATATTAGAGCTTCTTTTTGATGCATACGTGCAGGGAGATTTTAATTATTCATGGTATTGCATTTGTAACTTTTAGACCCCCAAAGGGAAATGTTATATCTTGGCAAGCAAAATTTTAGGTGGAAATTTTCTACTACACCACACTTGCAGGAATTGCTATACACACTCTACTATTTGCATTAGGGTTATACATAATAATAGCTTCTAACTGGAATACCAGACAGAGAGTTTCCATTACTGTAGTATTTTGCTTAATTATTATCCTTTTAGGAGGGATAATGGTCACCAACAAAAAATAGCATGAAAGTTTTACTATCACTGAGTCTGCTAGAACTTTTTATTGGGTTTGGTAATATGTCACACCCTAGCTATGCAAAGAAGGTTATAAAGAAAAGAGATTTTATATAAGAAAGGATCCTGTATGGTAAACATCTGTCCTAAAGATATAATTGGTTGTTTAAAAAGAGGGATGTTTAGGACAAGTCAGAAAGTTTAAGCATGTTGTAGATGGTATGTGGAAGTTGTGGAATTATTAATAATTGCAAGAGAGATTTAGCCAAGGTTAACACTACAGTTACTCTAGCCACCAAATAACGTATTTCTCCCAATACATCATAAGTTATAAAAGATGGCCTATACCTGAAATTATTCCCTAATGGCAAGTCAAGGGGGGGATTATATGTTTTTCTCAAAGAAAAATATGACTTTTATATCAACACTTCTGGTAAAGTACAGCAACATCTGGTGGAGGCAAACCAGTATTACAGCCCATCGGAATGGCTGACAGGTATCAAACTCTACTGTCATGGTTGTGGCCTATACTACCCACACTAATAATGGTAATCTTAATACTTATATTTAAACTAAAATTTATCTCTTGTTGCATAGAAGCAATCAAACTCCAAATGGTGCTGCAGAAAGAACCACGGATAGACATGCATTTCTTCCAAGGACTCTTAGATAGATCCCAGAAGGAGCCCTAGCCACTGTTTCCCACACAACACCCCTTTTCAGTGGGAAGTAGCCAGAAAGAGTCATCATCCAACACCTCTAACAGCAGTTAGAGTTACCACTCCTGATGGGGGGAATGATATAAGAGTTAAAAAGAAATTGTTTAGGCAGATAGTGAGGGTAAGAAAGTCTTCTGTAAGGTTTCACTTTTAATGAAGCAGTCCCAGTGTCATTTATTTTCTAACAAAAAGCAACCTAAAAATCAAGCTGCAAACATAAATAAGCAAGCTGGAAGCTTTCACAGATGAATGTTGGCAATGGTGCCAATAGAAAAGGGATACCTGGAAGCCAGGTATATTCAACATGGAGGTCCCCTCTTTCCCTTTATTTGTTGCCACATATGCAGGGAGCATGATACCAGCCAGGTAAAGACCGCATTTACATAACAAAAGATTAGGGTGGTATGGCCAGCCTCGTCATGCACTATATAAATGGCACACCTGGTCCAACATATCCACTAATCCCTATGTAAATTAGACACTGCCTCCTCAAGCCAGTCTGTAAAAATTCATGCACTTCACTGTGGACTGGAAGTCCCACTAAGGAGCTCCTATCTCTCTGCAGGAGTGAAAGCTATTCTCTTTTCTCTTTCTTTCATCTATTAAACAACTGCTCTTAAACTCATTTCTTGTGTGTTCATATCTTCAATTTCCTTGACATGAGACAATGAACCTCAGGTATTTCCCTAGACAAACAGCACTGCTTCATTATTAAAAGAGAAGAACAGCTGGGCGCGGTGGCTCACACCTGCAATCCCAGCACTTTGGGAGGCCAAGGGAGGGGGTGGATCCCTTGAGGTCAGGAGTTCAAAACCAGCCTGGCCAACAACGTGAAATCCCATCTCTATGAAAAATACAATAATTAGCTGGGCATGTTGGTGGGCACCTGTGGTCCCAGCTACTCAGGAGGCTGAGACTAGGAGAATCGCTTGAACCCGGGAGGCAGAAGTTGCAGTAAGCTGAGATCAAGCCACTGTACTCCAGCCTGAGCAACAGAGTGAGAATCTGTCTCAAAATAAATGAATAAATAAGAAAGAAGAAATAGTTATCTCAAATGCTTAGTTTTTAGCAAACATCTTAGTATAAAAAGCTATATAAACTTGAAACCCAAAACATGTGATTCCATTGCTGTTTGTTTGCAGTGCCTAATTCAACTTGACCACCTTAGATATAGATGTTAATTCTATTAACATTATAATGCAGCCCTAGATTCTTCATTTTTCCAGCTTAGTTAAATTAACCATACAAATTAAGCCAATAGGCTGACCTAAAAATTTGAAGAGACTAAGATGTTTCAAACAACTTAATTAGTGGTAACTAATAGTGACAGATCTCTATGACCACCGATATATTATAAGATTCATACATTGTATGATGCTAAAAATGATTGGTGAATGAAGAAACGGTGATAAGAGGCAAGGAAAACATATAGATTCTCAATGCTTTATTTAAATTATTTATCAAATGCTTTATGTGTTGTTCAGGTGCATTATATATTATTAGGTGTTGTGTCAATGCCTTCAGCATCTATATCTTTAGTTGTGTTGTGGAAATTATTTCTGTGGGCTGGGCATGGTGGCTCACCCAGGAGATAGAGACCATACTAGCCAACATGGTGAAACCCCATATCTACTAAAAATACAAAAAATTACCTGGGTGTGGTGGCTCACGCCTGTAGTCCCAGCTACTTGGGAGGCTGGGGCAGGAGAATTGCTTGCACCCAGGAGGTGGAGGTTGCAGTGATCCGAGTTTGCGCCACTGTATTCCAGCTTAGCAACAGAGCCAGACTCCAGAAAAAAAAAAAAGAAATTACTTCTGTGATACAGAGTGTAAGAAACTCCACTGTACGTTTTAAATTAGAATATTTGTTTTCTGCTAGCATTATAAGAATAAAATAATAATCAGCTGGGACCATTTTCAGGGATTGGCAGCCTATGTACTGCCACATTCCACATTTGGGCCATTGCTTGTTTTGTAAATAAGATTTATTAGAGTACAACCATGTCCATTTTTTAATGCATTTTCTAAGTCTGTTCTTGTGCTACAACTACAGAAATGAGTCATTGCCCCAGAAACTATATGGCTTGAAAATTGTAAAATATTATTTATTGTCTGGCTCTTTAAAGAAAAATTTTACCAATCACTGCCATATATTACAACATTAATATTGATTATCTCACACAACAGAGTCAATTTTTGACTCTGCTTTAAAGTACAGTGGTTAACAAAGCAGGCTTTTACCTTATATCACATAATAAATTCTGACTAAGCAGCAAGTGTGCTGTATGACCCTTGTTAAATTATTATCAATTTTTTAATTTCATTATTTGAAAATTAAGGGAAAAATACTGTAGACTGTTTACTCATAGATTGTTCATAGAACTTAATATACCCATACAAAAGTATTAGTCTAGCACCTACCACTCAGTAGATACTCACTACAAACTAGTTTATATTAAGAAAGTTGAACGCAAATTCAGTCTTCTTTATGAGGCTTTTATGACCCACTCTGGGAATGGTTTGTAATCTTGACTTTTAAGCGTGTAGTTTTATTCTAATTATTTCAATTTTTGTAATAATAGCTTGTTATTGAAAGTTTAAGCATTTCAATGGTATAATCTATGTCCTCAAATAATAAAAATAAATACTCAAACTCTCTACCAAACATAATTAAGGAAAAGAAGACACAGGTCAACTAGTGAAGTTTAGGAAAAATCCAGGAGGATATTTTATTTTAGTTTCTTAGCAACTGAAAAATTTCTAGTTGGTATTGGATAGTTGAAGTGATATATTTGCTAACTTCTAGGATAGAATTTTTAAGGAGATAAAAAGGGGGACTGACAACAAGTTGGGTTCAAAGAAAAAAAGAAATTTATTGTGTACAATTTCATGTTATTGTTCTCATTTGCGTTATAAATATCTACTTAAAAATCCAATATTAATAATATGTTGAAATAAAATAATGCATTTTCAAGTCACTCATAAAAACAAAATATGTTCTAAGCTAGCTTAAAAATGAGCTACTACATAACTATTATTACCCTAATGCTCTGATCAAATTCTTATCATAATATTAATGATGTAATTATGTAGCAATAAAATTATGGCATGATTAAGTTTCTATAACTTACTCAAAATCTGAAATGTGAGCAATGAAGACAAATATAATATGTTTACATATATTACAATATGATACAATACTGAATTTCGTGATTAAAATGGTGATATACCCATGAGATAAAATGCATTCTATGAATATTATTTTCTCCAGAACAATATAATTTTATTAGAAGTTTTCCTATTCTAAAGGGAAAGCATACTCCTTATTTATATTTTCAAAAAAAAAATACCTTTGTTTTACAGCACATGTTTGAAACTGTAAATTGAACATATTGTACAAACAAATACAATGTGATGGAAAAAGAAAGTAGAATTTCAATTTAGTGAAGAGAAGAATGTAATTTTCTTAAGGCAGTGCTGGTAAGCAGTCTGGTATCACAAATAATATTTTACAACAATCTATCCTACGTCACATGGCTGTAAATTTAATGCTGTTATTTAAAATGACATAAAAATAAACACAACAGAGTCTATAGCTAATATTTAAAATGGTAAGCCCCTGTTCCAAAACATTAGATTTTTTATTATTAAAGTCTTTTATTGCACTCATAATGACAAGGAAATCTTAGTTTCGGTTTCATTATATCCATAACACATATTTCTGGCATTTTATTCTCTGATTTTTCAGTTTTAAAAACAGATAAATAGTCACCTGGCCTTATTTACTAACATTAAAACTACCAGGTGATACATAGAGTATAGACCAAGAATGCTAAAGAGAAAGAGAAACTTGATTATATTCTCTTTGTCATTATATTCTATCCACATTACAAGATACATAAAATTCAAAAATTTTATTATGTGGATCTATGTTATATCAAGTTTAATAAAATGACAAATTTGCACAAATAGTGCCATGGTTGAATGTTTGAATCCAAATTTTACCTCCTAGTTGCAGTGCTGGATTTTTTATCTAGCCAAAGTAATAAAGGGTACTTATAATTTTATCCATGAAAAATTAATGAATACTGAACACATTCTCCAACCATAAAAACAAACAACAAAATCTATACAACTGGAAAATACTTAAAGCAACGGTTTTCAGGAATTAGATAGCAAACAACATAGAACTATTGTCTTTGAGTGTAACAATTAGATAAGCTCAAATGTATTAGTCAGCGTTCTCCATAAGGACAGAACTAATAGGATATATATATATATATAAAAATATATATATAAATTTAAATATATATTTAATTTAATAATTTAATAATCTAATAATTTAAATATATATTTATATATAATAAATATATAAATATATATTTAAATTATTAGATTATTAAATTATTAAATTTAATAAATTATATATAATAAATATATAAATATAAAATAATTTATATATAAATTATAATATAAATTTATATATAATAAATATATATAAATATAAAATAATTTATATATAAAATATAAAATAAATATAAAATAAATTTATAAAATAATTTATAAAATAATTTATAAAATAAAAATATAAAATATATTTATAAAATATATAAATATAAAATAAATATATACATATATAAAGGGGAGTTTATTAAGAAGTATTAACTCTTACTAAGTATTAAGTATTAAGAGTTTATTAAGAAGTATTAACTCAAATGATCACAAGTTCCCACAATAGGCCATCTGCAAGCTGAGGAACAAGGAAGCCAGTCCGAGTTCCAAAGCTGAAGAACTTGGAGTCTCATGTTTGAGGGTAGAAAGTATCCAGAGTGGGAGAAAGATGTAAAGTAGGAGGCTAATCAGTCTAATCTCTCCACATTTCTCTGCCTGCTTTTTATTCTGGCTGCACTGGCAGCTGATTAGATGGTGCTCACACAGATTAAGTGTGGATCTGCCTCTCCCAGTCCACTGACTCAAATGTTAATCTCCTTTGGCAACATCCTCACAGACACACCCAGGATCAATACTTTGCATCCTCAGTCCAATCAAGTTGACACTCAGTCTTAACCATCAAAAGACCACTCTTTGTCAAGTTGGACCCATACAAATCTCCTGAGATCATACATAATCTTCAAATAAAAACAATAAGACCATAATTATGCATAACATGATACAACTGTTCTTCGTACAACCAGAAATGTACCTATCCCCAATTCAAATGCTATTACATAAAGTTAACAACACTTAAATGCTGATATGCAGTCAATAAATCTTATGTCACATGATAAAGGAAAAAGGAAATAAAATGAAGATATTTCCTTAATACAAGTGTATACATGGCACAAACATGTTTTTTAACAAAAGAAGAAGGAAACACTCATGACAATTAGTCTTTGTTTCTGAAACTGGTCATGTGGTCATAGCTAGTATTCATGACTACCTTCTTCTCTATATTCCCTTTGCCAACAGCAAGCACCTCAGGAGGTCGTGGTTTTTTCCTGGTAGAATGACCCAGACCTTCATTCCTGAAGTGTCTGGGTCATTTACAGTCCTTCCTGGATTGTGTTGTTGCAGTTTCTTTTTGATCTTAATCAGAGGGGATGGTAATACTAAGATATGCCCCAAGAGATCTCCTGTATGCCACACATACTCTTCCTTACCTACATTGTGGAGTAGTCAATTTCATCTTGTGGGTCAATCACCCCAGCCAACATTTTAACTCTCTTCTTAGCCTGTTTACTTTAAGGTAGGAGGAACCCAAAGCGTCCAGGTGGCAGTCTTGACTGCCAGTTTAATGGAATCATTGATATGTCTCCTGGTGGCAGCGTTCCTCCCTCTGGAACTAAGAACTCTAGTCCAGCAGAACACAATGTTGTGGGAAAGGGAAGCAAAAATTTTGTTAGTAGATCACTAGGCTTGACAGGGAGTGGTGCCACATCCACTTCCACCCCTTGATTTCTGAACCCATGGATCCTGGCTTTGGGAGAAACAGAGTACCATATATCATACACTGATTTTCCACGATTTCAGTTTTTTTCTCTACAGGAGATAAGACTCTCACTCAGGGCAATCTTAGCAGATTTGAGGCTCAGTATCTGGTTCTGAAGTTGAGAGTTAGAATCCCTGAGTTCATCGTTTTTTTTCATCACTTTGTCCAGTGAACTTAGGAGCAACAAACCAACTTCATTATGTTCCTTGTTTCTCCACACATGGTCCAAGGTATTATGTATAGAGTCACTAAACTCCTTGCCTCTCATAAGCAGTGAATCAGGGGTGTCAAATTCATTTATTTTGCATAACTCTCTAAACAGTTCACACTAAGGACTCTCAGTGTTCTCCATATTATTAGAAGTAGAGTCCTTAGTATTTTGGGGTCTAATCGTATTAAGTAGCCAACTCCAGAAACCCTAAAAGCAACAAAAGAACTCCATCCTTAATATTCTGTTCCTCTAGTACTACTCCTGGTACCAAAATCTGTATTAGTCAGGACTGTCTAGAGGGACAGAACTAATAGACTATATCCATAGATTGATAGATAGATAGATAGATAGATAGATAGATAGATAGATAGATATGGGAGTTTATTAAGAAGTATTAACCCACATGATCACAAGTTCCCACAATAGGCTGTCTTCAAGCTAAGGAGCAAGGAAGCCAGTCTGAGTCCCAAAGCTGAGGAACTTGGAGTCCCATGTTCCAGGGCAGGAAGCATCCAGCACCAGAGAACGATATAGGCTGGGAGGCTAAGCCAGTCTAATCTCTCCACATTCTTCTGCCTGCTTTCTATTCTGCCTGCAGGGACTGAGGGTGGTCTGTCTCCCCTAGTCTACTGACTCAAACGTTAATCTTCTTTGCCAACACCCTCACAGAAAAACCCAGGAACAATACTTTGCATACTTCAATCCCATCAAGTTGACACTTAGTATTAACCATTGCATCAAATAAACACTAGCTTTCTACTGGGGAGGTGGGGGCATTCCAGAGTGGCATAGAGAGGTAAACCCCAAACAGAGAGTAGGAGTCCAGAAAAGCAGAGAAAACAGAGACTAGTGATTGGGCCTAGAAGACAGATCAACTACAGGAGGCAAAAACATGGAGATGTGCCACAAAAACAAAAGTCCTTCTTTTCTAAAGGAAGATAAGAGAATTCAGAATCTCAACAATGTAGCATTGAGACAGTTAATTTTATGTGTCAATTTGAGTGGGTCACAGGGGTGGCACATTAAATATTGTTTCTATATGTGTCTGTGAGGGTGTTTCTGGGTGAGATTAGCATTTGAATTGGTAAACTTAGTATATTGCCTTCACCATCGAAGTTGGGCCTCATCACATCCACTGAGGGCTTGAATAGAACAAAAGGCAGAGTCAGAAGGACTCTTTTTCTTCACCTTCATGGTTGAGCTGGACATCTCATCTCAACTCTATGTTCTCAAACTGGAATTTACATTATTGACTCCTCTAGTTTTTAGGCCTTTGGACTGAGACTGAACTATACCACTGGTTTTCCTGGATGTCCAGCTGTCAGATTGCAGATTGTGGCACTTATTCTCCATAATCATGTGAACTAATTCCATATTTATATAATTATATATGTGTATAACATATATATGTGTGTGTGTATATATATATAGAATTATCTCTCATGATACATGATATATATATATGTATATATTAATCACTCACATGTATTCACATACACGCACACAACACAAACATATCTCAGAGATATTGTAGCTTCTATTTTATATCACCATAATAAAGCAAATATTGCAGTAAAGCCAAACACACAAATTGTTTAGTCTCCTAGAGTATATAACAGTTATATTTACACTATATTATAGATTCTGAAGTGTGCAATAATGGCATTATGTTTAAAAGAAAAATAGATATACTTCAATTATTGAAAAACTTTATTGCTAAAAAATACTAGCGATCATTTGAGGCTTCAGCAAGTGTAAACTGTTTGCTGGTGGAGTATCCCACCTTGATGTTGGTAGTTGCTGAATGATCAGGATAGTGGTTGCAAAAGATTGGGATGGCTGTGAATTTTTTTTTAAATATAAGACAACAGTGAAGTTTGCTGCATCAATTAACTCTTCCTTTCATAAATGGTTCTTCTGCAGCATTCTATGCTGTTGCATAGCATTTTACAAGCAGTAGAACTTCTCTCAAAATAGAAGATAATCTTTCATATACTGCCACTACTTTATTTACTAAGTTTGTGGAATATTTCAAATCCTTTGTTATCATTTCAACAATGTCCATGGCATCTTCATCAGGAGTAAATTTTTCTCAAAAAATCACTTTATTTGCTCATCCATAAAAAGCAACTCCTCATTCATTGAAGTTTTATCATGAGATGACAGCAATTCAGTCACATCTTCAGGCTCAACTTCTTTTTTGTGTGTGTGTGTATTTTTTTATTTATTATTATTATTATACTTTAGATTTTAGGGTACATGTGCACAATGTGCAGGTTGGTTACATATGTATACATGTGCCATGCTGGTGCGCTGCACCCACTAACTGGAACCAACTCAACTTCTAATTCTATTTCTCTTGCCATTTCTACCACATCTGTAGTGAGTTCCTCCACTGAAGTTGTGAACCCCTCAAAGTCATTCATGAGGGTTGGAATCAACTTATTCCAAACTCCTGTTAATGCTGATATTTTGACCTCCACTCATGAATCATAAATGTTCTAGAATGGTATCTAGAATAGTAAATTCTCCCCAGAAGGTTTTCCAATCCCTTTGACCAGATTTATCAGTGAGATCACTAACTTTATAAAATATGTTTCTTAAATAATAAAACTTGAGGGTCAAAATTACTATTTGACATATGGGATGGAGAATGGATGTTGTACTTGTGGGCATGAGGTTAACATTAATCACCTTTCACATCTCCATCAGAGCTTTTGAATGGCCAAGTACATTGTCAATGAACAGTAATACTGTGATAGGAATCTTTTTTTCTGAGCAGTAGTTCTCAAACAGGGCTTCAAATACTCAGTAAATCACGTTACAAACATAGGTGCTGTAATCCAGACTTTGTTGTTCCATTCATAAAGCACAGGCAGAGTAGATTTAGGATAATTATTGAGAGCCCTAGGATTGTCAGGATGGTAAATGAGTATTGGTTTCAACTTAAAGTCACCAACGGCATTAGGCCCTAATCAGAGATTCAACCTTTCTTTTGAAGTTTTAAAGCCAGGCATTGACTTCTCGTCTCTAGCTAGGAACGTTCTAAATGGCATCTTCTTCCAGTAGAAAGTTCTTTTATCTAAAAGGAAAATCTGTTATTAAATGAAGCCATCTCCATCAATGATCTTAGCTATATCTTCTGGATAACTTGCTGCAGCTTCTAAATCTACACTTCCTGCTTCACCTTGCACTTTCATGTTATGGAGATGGCTTCTTAAA
The DNA here is from genome assembly GCF_028885625.2 of Pongo pygmaeus. Lineage (NCBI taxonomy): Eukaryota > Metazoa > Chordata > Mammalia > Primates > Hominidae > Pongo > Pongo pygmaeus. The sequence continues at coordinate 58,547,142 of NC_072383.2, read as the reverse complement.
CCTATGAACCACCTATACTACCTTCAAACTTTTCTTCTGCAGCCTCCTCAACTCCCTGAGATGTCACAGAATTTAAGAAGTGAGGGCTTTGCTCTGGATTAGGCTCTGGCTTAAGCGAATGCTATGGCTGGTTTGATCTATCCAGACCACTAAAACTTTCTCCATACGAACTATAAGGCTGTTTTGCTTTCTTATCATGTGTGTATTCTCTGGAGTAGCACTTTTAATTTCCTTTTGTATCCACAGCATGGCTAGCTCTTTGACACAAAAGGGCTAGCTCTTGACCAATCTCAGCTTTAGATATGCTTTCCTCACTACACTTAATAATTTCTATCTTTTGATTTAATGTAAGAGATATGCAACTTTTTCTTTCATTTGGACTGTTAGAGGCCATTGTAGGGTTATTAATTGACCTAATTTTAAGATTGTCATGTTTCAGGGAATAGGTTGGCCCAATGAAAGGCAGAGAGATAGGGGAACAGCTGATCAATGGAGAAGTCAGCACACAAACAACACTTATCCATTAAGTTCACCGTCTCATATGACAGTGGTATACTCACTCCCAAACAATGGTAATAGTAACATCAAAGATCACTGATCTCAGATAACCATAATTGACATAACAGAAATAAACAAATTTGAAGTATTATGAGAATTACAAAAATATAACACAGATACACGAAGTTAGCACAATGTGTTGGAAAAATAGCTCCTATAGTCTTGTTCAATGCATGGTTCCCACAAGCCTTCAGTTTGTAAACAGAATCTCCTAGTGGTTCTGTTTTTCTGGAGAACACTGACTGACAAAAGTATCTAGTATACCAAGCATAAAACCAGTGTGTAATGTATACAAAGAAAGACAAAAAAATATATACAAGAAAAAGGAAACAATCACAGAGAAAATGAGAAGTGATACAGATGTTAGAATTAATAAGTAATTTAAACTAGCCATTATAAGTAGGTTTATTGACATAACAGAAAAAAGAATATTATGAGTAAAGAAAAGGACAATATTAACACAGAAATAAAAAGTTTAAAAATGTATCAAGTGGACAATGTAAGTGGGAAAAAATAAAATATCTGAAACGAAAATACCATTAGATGCACTCAGAAAAGATTAAAAGCTGTATGAGAAATGATTAATTGCATAGGAAATAGAAAATTTGCAAACAAAAGCATAAAGATGTAATAAATTTTTTAAAAAGAGAATTAAATAAATAAGAAAAATAAAGTAAATGAACAGAGTCTCAATGGCTCATGGGATTATATTAAGGTGTCTAACACTTTGTAATTGGAGTCCTGAAAGAAAATTAGAGAAGTGAAATATTGGTACAGAAAAATATTGAATAAAATAATGGCTCCAAAGTTTTCAAACTTGTTTAGAAATATTAACATACAGATCTAATAAGGTAACTGAACCCAAGGCTGTACAAACATAAATATATATAATCCACACCAAGGCATATCAGACCCAAATTATAATAAGCAAAAGAGAGAGAAAAAAAGAAAAATAAAACACCAATAAGAGAAGAAAGAAACCCTGTAAAGAGGGGAATGATAAATATGACTGTTGAATTTTCATCAGAAACAATGGAAGTAAGAAGATAACCAATGCCACCTCTTAGCTTCTGGTCAGGAGGACATCAACCTAGAAATTTACATGAAACCAAAATATCAGTTTTCAAAAAGTGAAAAATAAAGATGCATTATGATAAACAAAATATGAATGAATTTAAAACGAGAGAAAAAACATTGAAAAAATGTTCATATTAAAGGGTGTGATACTAGAGAGAAAATAAGATTTACTGAAAGAATAATATTTACTAGAAATGATACATAGGTAAATATAATGCAGTTTTTTTTCTCCTCTTAATTTCTTTAAATGTAAATCAACATTGAAGGAAACATAAGAATATACTGTAGGTGTATAACGTTTGTAAAATTAATGTATGTAAGAGTTCCCTTTTCCCCACATTCTTACCAGTGTGTATTTTTTCTTTTAAATAATAGCCATTCTAAATGGGGTAAGATGATATCTCACTGCAGTTTTGATTTGCATTTCTCTAATGATAAGTGATGTTGAGCATTTTTCTCATGTAATTGTTGAACAACTGAATGCCTTTTTTGGATAAATGTTTACTCATGTCCTTTGTCCACTTTTTAATGGAATTATTTGGGTTTTTTTTTTTTACTGTTGAGTTATTTTGTATATTCTGAATATTAAAAGTCTATATGTAAATGAAAATGACCTAACACAATATCTGAGGACTTACACTGTCTTATTTCAAGAATTATTGTGTGACAGAGTAATCAGATTGTGTGGTATTGGTGCAAAAATTAAAAAATAGATCAACACAACTAAAAACACTAAGTAGATAACACAGAGATAGATCAGCACCATAGTCAGTTCAAGAGCACTAACCATTAAACAAAACAACAAACATTTTAAAATTAGGCTATATCTCATTTTAAAATTTCTTGTCATTAGAAAGCATCATTAAAATACCATATTTTAGGGAAATATTTATTGTAGCATTTCAGACTATATAGCATGAAAAGTGCAAATAGATATTATGCAAAGTTATATATGCTATGTGAGTTTATCATTTGACATCAGGGAAGTGCAAATTAAAACACAATGTGATATATTATAAAATCTGTAGAAAGGCTAAAATTATTTTTAAATGTCTAGTAACACTAGATTTGTTTGGTAAGATTATGGAGCATCCAGAACTCTCATATACAGCTGGAGGTAAGCTAACATGTGCAATGACTCCGGAGAAAGTTTAGGCAGAGTTTTGCAAATTAGATGTTAACATCCTTTATAAGACAGCCATTCAGTCCTAGAAATTCATCCAAGAAAAATTAAAACACATGTTCCAAGCATATTCAAGAAGATTAATACTGTCTCTTCTCATAACAGATGTAAGCTAGCAACAACACAAATATCTATCAATGGAGCATGCATAAATAAATTGAAGCATTTTTAAAATAATAAATGAAATATTATCTGGCAATGAAAAGCAATGAGCCATGGACACATAAACATCATAAATGAATCTCCAAGACATTATGTATAGAGAAAGAATCTGGACACATGTATACACACACACAGGCACACACATCTACTTTGATATGAGTCAGAAAAATAGTTTCCTTTGGTGAGAGGAGAAGGCTGCTTGGGGAGTATCACCAGTAACCTTTCTTTGTTGACAGAGGCATTTGCTGACCAGGATATGACTTACACTGGCATATGCATTTGTCCAAATTCTTTGAACTGCACATTTAAGATCTACGTATTTCATTACTTGTGAATTTTACTTAATTTTTTGCCCATGAAAAATTATATTACTGGAAATAATATTCATTCATGTTGCTGACTGGAACTTCCAGAAAAGAAAGAGTAATTTTCACTTCTCCTCCAGATTGAGAGATATTTACTAAGAATACTGGAGAGAGATCTGCCTTCCAACTTCTCATTTTGTGTGATGGGTGGGATACTGATTTCTTTCTGGTCTTTTCCTCCTTTCAATCCCTTCCTTGCTGAAGTTATAATAATAAGGGAGCAAGTAAGTAATAGATTTATACTTAAATACATGAGTTTGTGCCATTTTCCCCAGTAATAATTGGGCCATTATTACTTTCTCTTGTGTATCATCATTCTGATAATCTCTTCTTATCTTCCTTTCTCTTCCATAATTTATTTTTAACAAGAAAAAGTTAACATTCAACTTTCATAAAAGCTCTTTATACTTTTTCATTCTGCAAATATTCTTTCTCCATCAGTGTCACACACACTCATTATACTATTCCAAGAGGCAGTAATTGTTGGGTAATTATATACAAAACCTACATAATATTTTAATGCTTTATAATTTAAAGGCATGTTTATGCTTTCTTTTTTCTTGACTCCTGTAACAGTACAAGGACTGCTTTAGTTGATTAAGAAATAGTTTTTATCGCACACTTGTGACAAATTCAACAAGTAGTAAGTAGAAGATCATGAATTTGAATAAACTTGGGATAAAAAGGAGAAGGTAAAAACATGAATCTTTGCTTCCAACATAGAAAAATTCTTCTCCTCAATAAAAGGTCAAATAAAATGGATACATAAGAAAATAGCATATGCTGCCTAATGCTTTTTGTCATAAGAACCAGAACGCTGGATATTGGTAGATACGATGAGTATGCAGTGGTTATCCCAGAGGTAAATCAGTTGGAAAGATTATAGGTTATGTAATCCTACAGTACAAGCAAATTTCATTTTGATCTTAATCCTGTAGCCACTTTTAAGCTTGTGTTTTGGTTTGTCTCATGGATCTCCTGAAATCATCTTACCTTATCAAGGTTGGCTCAACAACCTGACATTTATTTCCAAACCCATGTCTCATACACTCGCTCTGCTTAGTAATTTATTGTCTTCTTTGTTTATATCTTTGAATAATATTCTTAGCCTTGGACAACACCCTTACTCAAGTTAGTTCTGTCATAGTGACTTTGCAGAAAATTTGTAAAGAAGTCTTTATTTTCTCAGGATTAGACTGCTTGAATAAAGTGTAAACAATTTTGGATTTAAAACAATTAGTTACAGCTTATTAATTGATATTTTGTCATTTATTCATCCTATTCTGTGATATGAAATTAGAGTTTGGTTCATACTGTCAACTTCATTTAGAGTTATGGGTTAGGAACCATATAGTTTTATGTAAATTTTAGTATATAAAGCTAGGCTACATCAAAAAATGAAGTATGGTACTTGGGGGGAAATAAGCCTTGATTTAGGTCTCAGGAACAATAAAAGAAAGTGTATATAAAAAGAACAAGCTACATGAGCAACTGTATTCTATGACTGATTTTATTCCTAGCTTCTCCATCTGTAAAACTAGGAGGCTGAATTTTTAAATGACCTCTACAGGCTCTTTGAATTCAAAAATTATGTAATCTGATTTCATGTAATTCATCAATTTTATTTTCACAAGTAAACTACTACTCTCACTTATCTATCATTTTTTCTGATTAAGCTAACAACTTTGTTGAGAACACAAAATCTTGGTGCAGTTATATAAATTCATGCAAAATACTTGAGATTAAGTGTAATACATTCCCTTTGAGAAACCTGAGGTGATAAAATAGAGTAGCTCTGCTTATCTAACAGGGATACATTCCAGGACCCCCAGTGGATGCCTGAAGCTGCAGATAGTATCAAACCTATATACATATAATGATTTTCATATACCTCACACCTCTGATAAAGATTAATTGATAAATTAGGCACAGTAAGAGCTTAACTATAGTTAATAATAAACTAGAACTATTATAACAATATATTGTAATAAAAGTAATGTGAATGTACTCTCTCTCTCTCAAGATATCTTATTGTATGTAATATTTTCAGACCACAGTAACCATGGGTAATTAAAACCATGAAAGCTGAAATCACAGATAAGGGGGACTACTGCAATATAGTATGATGGTGTGTCAAATTAGATTTTAAGCCTTTTTCTTGAAACTAAAAATTAAGTTCCACAGTGATTTACAGAATAATGTATTAGAATTTTATTTTCTTATGCTTAAATTACATCTACAGCAGATCAGTATTTTTGCTTGCTAATTTGTTGATGTTATTGCCATTTTTGTTGTTTTAACATTATATTCTTGGAGACCCAATCAAGATTTGGCTGCATAATCATAGTTGTCCAAATTTTGCTATCATGTGTTTTTCTCTAGGCATGACTTTCTTTGATTGAACTTTAATTTAGTTTACTTTTATTACAAAATTTGGCACTTAACCAAGTATTTTCTATTTCTAATCATTAAAAACCCTCATACATCAAATAAAAGCTGTTTGGGGCTGGGCATGGTGGCTCACCCCTGTAATCCCAATAGTTTGGGAGGGATAGGCAGGAAGATGACTTGAAGCCAGGAGTTCAAGAAAAGCCTGAGCAACACAGTAAGACCCCATCTCTACAAAAAAGTGAACAAAAGTTAGCTGGATATAGTGTCATACTTGTAGTCCCAGCTACCCAGAAGGCTAAGGCGGGGAGATCACTGGAGCTCAGGAGGTCAAGGCTGAAGTGAACTCTGATTGCACCACTGCACTCCAGGTTGGGTAAAAGAGGGAGACCTTGTCTCTAAACAATAATACAATAATAATTAATAAAAGCCATTTCCTTTTCTGTCCTTGAAACCAACAATTTAAGTGTATTTATATGTACATCAGTAGTTATCTCTCATTGAGATGACATTCAGATAGTTCTTCTAATGGTTCTAACGTTATATTTACATCTCCCATGGCTACAAATTTACTTATACTAATGCTAAGAAATATTGTTAAAGATTAGCATAGCTATCTTTATGGCTTGCCTTGCTACAATTTTTATCCAACTGCAATACATTATTAAGCATTGTTAATTGAAAGGAATTTTATTTAAAAATCTTGGAAGTTTAAATTTTGCTCAGCAGCAAATATGGCTCACAATTTCCAAAGGCTTTCATTGTTTTAATGGCAGGCTAAGTTCTTAGCAAGGCCTACCATGCATACACAGAAATAAAGTAGATTAGAATGCTGTGTTTGCCTTCCGTATTAACAGAATGACCACCCATTAGAGTGAATAACTCATTTGAGAAATTCTGTAAAACATGGGAGAACACTTTTTGTTCTAGCTTCTTTGAGATTTAGAAATCACTATGTGTTATGGGGTTTAATCACACTCATTCTTCACAGAGACAACTGCAAATGACTTTGACCATAAAATAATCTTTCTTCCTTAAAATTTCAGTTACCTTCTTGAATTTAATACGTTTATCCATTAGTGAAATTAGCTTCCAACGAAACACTATTTCTTTAAATTAATTTAAAGAAATTTCTACATTAAAAGTGGAATTAGCTTTTTTATAACTTTGCATTATAGATATCTATCAGAAACAATTATGGATATAGTATTTATTATAAATAGAAAGAAGTAAATCGTGAAATCAGTTGAATATCAAATAGTTTTTAAAAAGTTTTGGTAATTGCATGTAATCTCAATTGTCACATGTAAATTCCCTCTACTTGTTCCTCTTGAAGTAAAATAATACTAGTAAATAAGCCCTTCTCTAAAAATTGTGCCTCTAGCCTCACTAAAGAAATTTTCTACACTATGCTTTTGAATATGAAAGAGATAAATTGGATGATTTTTACTTCTTACCTGTTTTATCTGAGTGAGGTGAGTACACGTACAGAAGCCATAAATATTCCATAAACAATTATCTGTACATGCAGATGTTCCAATGCCATACATTAGGTTGATTATATAGAACGCATTAAACTATGTAATATGAAGTTACATTGCTTATAACATAGATATAATTAGAAATATTATATTGTCTCATGCTCCCAGAATATTTCTATAAGCCATATACAAATCAATGCATTGCAAATAATGCGGCCATAGACTATCCTAAACATGAATGACACCAGTCTTGTTGGAGTAGGGCCCATCCATATTACCTCATTTCATGCTAGTTTTCTTTGTGAAGACCCAAATACAGTCAAATTTTGAGATACCGGAAGATAGGACTTCAACATATAAATTTTGGGGAGACACAATTCAATGCAAAATATATTCATAGAACCATCACCACTACAATGCTTAACATCTTCCCTTTAAATGTTAGACAATGCAGTAACAAAAGTTTGGGATTTTTCCATCTTTGTGAGAGGACATCTAGACCCCCTTAACATCTAATGCTAGGTGGTTTCAAACAGCTGTGCCCTTGTCCTTAAGGATTTATTTTCTTTATTTGGGCTGATCTAGCCTCTTCTCATTATTAGTGCTTTAACCTTTTGACTCTTAGCAAAACTGATTTGCTACGTTTCCTGAGTTATGTATGGATCATTTCTAAAATTCCATTTCATTTTTCATAATTGAGGTGAAATTTACATAAAATTAACAATTTCCAAGTAAATGAATAAGTGGCATTTAGTAAAATCATGATGTTGTACAACGATTATCTCTATCTAGTTCCAAAACATTTTCATCATACCCCCCAGAAAATCCCATACATATTAAGCACTTATTCCATATTCCCCTCTTTCTCCAGGGCCTGACAACCGTGAGTCAGCTTTCTGTCTCTACATGAACTTTGTATCAGGCTTCTTTCACTTAGCATAAGGTTTTAGTTTCAGTCACATTAAAATAGGTATCAATACTTCATTATTGTTAAAGCTGAATAATACTCTGTTCTATGTGTATGCCACATCTGTTTAGTCATTCATTGTTGAAAGACACTTAAGTTGTTTCCACCTTTCAGCTATTGTAAAAGTGCTTATGTGACATGTGTGAAGATGTATGTATTTGAGTACCTGTTTTTAATTATGTGGGGTATAGGCCTAGGAGTGGCAGTTTTGGGTCATATGTTTATTTTATATTTAACTATTAGAGCAACTACCAGGCTTTTTTTCATAGAGGCTAAACCATTCTATATTCTGACCAGGAAATTATGAGGCTTCCAAATTCTCCACATCCTTACCAACATGAGTTATTTTCAGTAGTATTATTGTTATTGCAACGCTAGTGGATATAAAATATTGTCTCATTAGTTTTGATTTGCATTTCCCTAATGAGTAATAATGTTGAGAATCTCTTTATTGTCTTTAGCCCATCTGTGTACCTTCTTTGGGGAAATGTCTATTTTATGTTGTTGAGTTATAATTATTCTTTATATGTTCTGGATATTAGACCTTTATCAAATGAATTATAAACTAAAAAATAAAATCACAAGCTCCCCCAACCATCTGAATGGACCCATTCTTTCTGAAAAGTGCATTCCAAAGTTAACCTGAAAAACTAGTTCAGGTCATGATAGGAAAAGGAAGTCAAACATGCACATTTATGCCCTCCTTGCTTTGGAACTCAGGCACAGCTGACCAGCATTAACATTAAAACCGATATTTTAAGACATTTTTGTAGGAAAAATGCCTTAAGAAAGCAAGTTTCAGCCTGACCCTAGTATGGCATCACATGATCAATAGCAGATTCTGAGGGAAATAAAAATATTTTACCCTGAAATATATTTATTTATTTTAAAAAGGCCCTGCAAAGCTGTCTCTTTTGGGGAAAAATCTACATTCTGTAGAGAATTGCTTTTCATTTTAAGGTCTTTCCCCTGATCCAGGAGACAATTAACTCTCCTGGAATAAAACAAAGAGTCTGGCACCTTTTTTAAGTCTGATAAGAAATATTTACGATCTATTATCTCTGAAGTCTGCTACCTGGAGTCTTCATCTGCATAAGAACATTGGTCTCCACAACCTTTATCTTAACCAAGACCCTCTCTTCTATGGATTCCAGGTCTTTAAATTAACTTCTCCAACCAATTGCCAACTGGAAAATTTTTGAATCCACCTATGTCTTGGAAGCCCCCACTTCATGTTGTCCTGATTGTCTAGACTGAACCAATGTACATCTTACATGCATTAACTGATGTCTTATGCCTCCCTAAAATGTATAAAACCAAACCATGTGCCCTATCACCTTTGGCACAGGTTGGTAGAACCTCCTAAGGCTGTCATGGGCATGTCCTTAACCTTGGCAAAATAAACTTCTACATTGATTGAGACTTGTCTCAGATACATTTTGGTTTACATGTATGATATATATATATATGTACTGTTAAGAAGTATGTTGTTTGATTTCCCAATCCATTGGCTGTCTTTTTCACTTTCTTTCTTTCTCTTTTTTTTTTTTTTTTGTATTTTACTTTAAGTTCTGGGATGCATGTGCAGAACATGCAGGTTTGTTACATAGGCATACACATGCTATAGTGGTTTGCTGCACCCATCAACTTGTCATCTACATTAGATATTTCTCCCAATGCTATCCCTACCCTAGCTCCCCAACCCCCCTACAGGCCCCGGTGTGTAATATTCCCCTCCATGTGTCCATGTGTTCTCACTGTTCAACTCCCACTTATGAGTGAGAACATGCAGTGTTTGGATTTCTGTTCTTGTGTTAGTTTGCTGAGAATGATGGTTTTCAGCTTCATCCACATCCCAGCAAAGGACATGAACTTATCCTTTTTCGTGGCAGCATAGTATTTCATGGAGTATATGTGCCAGATTTTCTTCATCAAGTCTATCATTAATGGGATTTGGGTTGGTTCAAAGTCTATGCTATTTGAACAGTGCTGTGATAAACATACGTGTGCATGTGTCTTTATAGTAGAATGATTTATAATTATTTGGGTATACATCCAGTAATGGGATTGCTGGGTCAAATGGTATTTCTGGTTCTAGATCCTTGAGGAATCGCCACACTGTCTTCCACAATGATTGAACTAATTTACACCCCCACCAGTTGTGTAGAAGTGTTCCTATTTCTCCACATCCTCTCCAGCACCTATTGTTTTCTGACTTTTTAATGATCACCATTCTAACTGGTGTGAGATGGTATCTCATTGTGGCTTTGATTTGTATTTCTCTAATGACCAGTGATGATGAGCTTTTTTCATCTGATTGCTGGCTGCATAAATGTCTTCTTTTGACAAATGTCTGTTCATATCCTTCACCCACTTTTTGATAAAGTTGTTTGTTTTTTTTCTTGTAAATTTGTTTAATTTTACATTGGTGGATAAGCTTTTTGATGTATTGGTGGTTTCTGTTTGCCAGTATTTTATTGAGAATTTTCACATTGATACTCATCAGGGATATTGGCCTGAAATCTTTTTTGTTGTTGTGTCTCTGCCAGGTTTTGGTATCAGGATGATGCTGCCCTCATAAAATGAGTTAGGAAGGAGTCCATCTTTTTCTACTGTTTGGAATAGTTTCAGAAGGAATTGTGTCAGCTCCCCTTTGAACCTCTGGTAGAATTCAGCTGTGAATCTGTCTGATCCTGGACTTGTTGGTTGGTAGGCTATTGATTGATTACTGCCTCAATTTCAGAACTTGTTATTGGTCTATTCAGGAATTCGACTTTTTTCTGCTTTAGTCTTGGGAGTGTGTATATGTCCAGGAATTTATCCATTTCTTCTAGATTTTGTAGCATATTTGTGTAGTTATTTATAGTATTCTCTGATGGCAGTGTGTATTTCTGTGGGATCAGTGGCGATATCCCCTTTATTATTTTTATTGTGTCTAATTGATTCTTCTCTCTTTTCTTTTTTATTATTTTGGGTAGTTGTCTATTTTGTTGATCTTTTTCAAAAATCAGCTCCTGGATTAATTTTTTGAAGGGTTTTTCATGTCTCTACTCCTTCAGTTATGCTCTGATCTTAGTTATGTCTTGTCTTCTACTAGCTTTTGAATTTGTTTGCTCTTCCTTCTCTAGTTCTTTTAATTGTGATTTTAGGGGGTCAATTTTAGATCTTTCCTGCTTTCTCCTGTGGGCATTTAGTGCTATACATTTTCCTCTGAACACTGCTTTAACTGAGTCCCAGAGATTCTGTTACATTGTGTCTTTGTTCTCCTCGGTTTCAAGGAATTTATTTGTTTCTGCCTTGATTTCATTATTTACCCAGTAGTCATTCAGGAGCAGGTTGTTAAGTTTCCATGTAGTTGTGCAGTTTTGAGTGAGTTTCTTAATCCTGAGTTCTAATTTGATTGAACTGTGGTGTGAAAGACTGTTTTAATTTCCGTTCTTTTCCATTTCCTGAGGAGTGTTTTACTTCCAATTATGTGATCAATTTTAGAACGAGTGTGACGTGGTGCTGAGAAGAATGTATATTCTGTTGATTTGGGGTGGAGAGTTCTGTAGATGTCTATTAGGTCTGCTTGGTCTAGACCTGAGTTCACATCCTGAAGATACTTGTTAATTTTCTGTCTCATTGATCTAATTTTCACAGTGTGGTGTTAAAGTCTCCCATATTATTTTGTGGGAGTTTGTGGGTCTCTAAGAACTTGCTTTATAAATCTGGGTGCTCCTGTATTGGGTGCATATATATTTAGGATAGTTAGCTCTTCTTGTTGCATTTGTCCCTTTACCATTATGTAATGCCCTTCTTTGTCTTTTTTGATCTTTGTTGGTTTAAAGTCTGTTTTATCAAAGACTAGGGTTGCAACTCCCACTTTCTTTGGCTTTCTATTTGCTTCTTAAATATTCTCCATGACTTTATTTTGAGCCTATGTATGTCTTTCCACAAAAGATGTGTCTCCTGAATACAGCACACTGATGGGTCTTGACCCTATCCGATTTGCCAGTCTGTGTTTTTTAATTGGTACATTTAGCCGGTTTACATTTAAGGTTAATATTGTTATGTGTGAATTTGATCCTGTCATTATGATGCTAGCTGGTTGTTTTGCCAGTTAATTAATGCAATTTCTTCATAGTGTTGATGGTCTTTACAATCTGGTATTTTTTTACTGTGGCTGTTACTGGTTTTTTCCTTCCATCTTTAGTGCTTCCTGCAGGAGCTCTTGTAAGGCAGGCCTGGTGGTGACAAAAATCTCTCAGCATTTGCTTGTCTGTAGAGGATTTTATTTCTCCTTCACTTATGAAGCTTAGTTTGGCTGAATATAAAATACTGGGATGAAAATTCTGTTCCTTAAGAATGTTGAATATTGGCCTCCACTGGCTTCTTGCTTGTAGGGTTCTGCAGAGAGATCCACTGTTAGTTTGATCGGCTTCCCTTTGTGGGTAACCCAACCTTTCTCTCTGGCTGCACTTAACATTTTTTCCTTCATTTCAACTTTGATGAATCTGACGATTATGGGTCTTGGGGTTGTCCTTCTCAAGGAGTATCTTTGTGGTGTTCTCTGTATTTCCTGAATTTGAATGTTGGCCTGTCTTGCTAGGCTGGGGAAGTTCTCCTGGATAATATCCTGAAGAGTGTTTTCCAACTTGGTTTCATTCTCCCCATCACTTTCTGCTACACCAATCAAATGTAAGTTTGGTCTTTTCACATAGTCCCATATTTCTTGGAGGCATTGTTTCTTTTCATTTTTTTTCTCTAATCTTGTCTTCATGCTTTATTTCATTGAGTTGATCTTCAATCTCTGATATCCTTTCTTCCACTTGATCCATTTGGCTATTGATACTTGTGTATGCTTCACAAAGTTCTCGTGCTGTGTTTTTCAGCTCCATCAGGTAATTTATGTTCTTCTCTAAACTGTTTATTCTAGTTAGCAACTCCTCTAATCTTTTTTCAAGTTTCTTAGCTTCCTTGCATTGGGTTAGAACATGCTCTTTTAGCTCGGAGGAGTTTGGTATTACCCACCTTCTGAAGCCTACTTCTGTCAATTTGTCAAACTTATTCTCCATCCAGTTTTGTTCCCTTGCTGGTGAGGAGCTGTGATTCTTTGAAGAAGAAGAGGCATTTTGGTTTTTGGAATTTGTAGCTTTTTTGCATTGGTTTTCCTCATCTTTGTGGATTTATCTTTGATGTTGGTGATGTTTGGATGAGATTTGTTTGTGGACTTCCTTTTTGTTGATGTTGATGCTATTCCTTTCTGTTTGTTAGTTTCCTTCTAACTGTCAGGCCCCTCTGCTGCAGGTCTGCTGGAGTTTGCTGGAGGTCCACTCCAGACCCTGTTTGCCTAAGTGTCACCTGCAGAGGCTGCAGGACAGCAAAGATTGCTGCCTGTTTCTTCCTATGGAAGCTCTGTTCCAGAGGGCCAGCTGCCAGATGCCAGCCAGAGCTCCCCTGTATGAGGTGTCTGTTGACCCCTGATGGGAGGTTTCTCTCAGTCAGGAGGCATAGGGTTCAGGGACTGACTTGAGAAGGCAATCTGTCCCTTAGCAGAACTCAAGTGCTGTGGTGAGAGATCCACTGCTCTCTTCAGAGCCGGCAGGCAGGAACGTTTGACTGCTGAAGCTGCGACCACAGCCGCCCCTTCCCCCAGGTACTCTGTCCCAGGGAGATGGGAGTTTTATCTGTAAGCCTCTGACTGGGGCTGCTGCCTTTCTTTCAGAGATGCCCTGCCTAGAGAGGAGGAATCTAGACAAGCAGTATGGCTTTGCAGGGCTTTGGTAGTGGCTTTGCAGGGCTGAGGTAGGCTCTGCCCAGTTCTAACTTCCTGGAGGCTTTGTTTACACTGTGAAGGGAAAACTGCCTACTCAAGCCTCAGTAATGGCAGATGCCCTTCCCCCTCCACGTTTTCCATGCTTGGTAAATTTTCCTCCATTCCACTTATTTTGAGCCTATATGTGTTTGCATGTGAGATGTGTCTCTTGAGTACAGCACACCAATGGGTCTTGTCCTTTTATGCAGCTTGCCATTCTGTGTCTTTTCATTGGGCATTTAGTCCATTTAAATTTAAGGTTAATATTGTTATGTGTGAATTTGATATTGTCATCACGATTCTTGTTGGCTAATTTTGTGGACTTGTTAATGTAGTTGCTTCATAGTGATTGGTCTATGCACTTCAGTGTCTTTTTGTAGTGGCTGGTAAAGGTTTTTTCCTTTCTGTGTTTAGTGCTTCCTTCAGGAGCTCTTGCAAGGCAGGCCTGGTGATGACAAAATCCCTCAGCATTTGGTTGTCTGAAAAAAGATTTTTTTCTCCTCTGCTTATGAAGCTTAGTTTGACTGGATATGAAATTCTGAGTTGGAAATTCTTCTCTTTAAGAATGTTGAATATTGGCCTTCAATTTTACCTGGCTTATAGGGTTTCTGCTGAGAGGTACACTCTTAGTCTGATGAGTTTCCTGTTGTAGGCAACCTTGCCTTGCTCTCTGGCTGCCCTTTACATTTTTTCCTTCATTCTGACCTCTGAGAATCTGATGATTTTTTGTCTTGGGGTTGATCTTCTTGCGGAGTATATTATTGGGGTTCTCTGGATTTCCTGAAATTGAATGTTGGTCTGTCTTGCTAAGTTTGGGAAGCTTTCCTTATTGATATCCTGAAGGGTGTTTTCCAACCTGGTTCCATTCTCTCCTTGTCTTTCAGGTATTCTAATCAGTCATAGGTTTGGTCCTTTTACATAGTTCTTTGAATTTTCTTTTTTCATTCCTTTTCATTATTTTTTCTCTAACCTTGTCTGCATGCCTTATTTCACCAAGGTAGTCTTCAAGCTCTGATATTCTTTATTCTGCTTGATGGATTTGGCTATTTTTACTTGTGTTTGCATCATGAAGTCTTTGTGTTATGGCACTTAGCACTTTCAGGTCATTTATGTTTCTCTGTAAACTTGTTATTCTGGTTAACATCTCCTGTAACGTTTAGTCATGGTTCTTAGCTTCTTTGCATTCAGTTAGAACATAATCCTTTAACTCAGTGAAGTTCGTTATCACCCACTTTCTGAAGCCTACGTCTGTCAGTTCATCCATCTCAGTTTCAGCCCAGTTCTGTGCCCTTGATGGAGAGGTGTTGCAATCATTTGGAGGAGAAGCAGTATTCTGGTTTTTGGAATTTTCAGCATTTTTGCATTGATTTTTCCTCATCTTCATGGATTTATCTACCTTTGCTCTTTGAGGCTATTGACCTGTAGATGGGAATTTTTGGGGTTTGTTGTTGTTGTTGTTGTTGAAGTTGTTGTTGTCATTGCTTTCTGTTTGTTTCATTCTCCTCTAATGGTCAGGCCCTTTTCTTGCAGGTCTGCTGCAGTTTGCTGGGGGTCCACTCCAGTCCCTGTTCACCCAGGTATCACCAGTGAAGGCTGCAGAACAGCAAAGATTGCTGCCTGCTTTTTCCTCCAGAAGCTTCATCCCAGAGGGGCACCAACCTGATGCCAGCTGGAACTCCCCTATATGCATTGTCTGGCTACCCCGATGGGAGGTCAGGAGACACGAAATCAAGGGGAAGAGCTGGTGCACTGTGCTGGGGGAAATTCCCCTGGTCCAGACTGTCTGGACTCTTCTGAGCCAGCATGAGGAAAGATTAAGTCTGCTGAACCGGAGACTGTGGTCACCCCTCCCCCAAGGTGCTCTTTCCCAGGGCGGTGAAAGTTCTGTCTGAAAGCCCCTGGCTAGAGTTGCTGGAATTCCTGCATGGAGGCCCTATTTGGTGATGAGGGATAAATCCAGGTTCTACCAAAGAAGAAGTCTGGCCATAATCTACCACAGCTGCTGTGCTGCACTGTGGGGAATACTACCCAGCCCAAACTGCCCAGCCTCCCTAGCACTGGCAAGGGAAACTGCCAACTAGAGCTGCAATCATGGTGGTTGTCCTTCTCCCTGGCTACTCAGTCATCTTAGGCAGACTCCAGGCTGTTGTGCTGGCCAGTGGGGATTCCAGGCCAGTGGGTATTAGCTTGCAGATTTCAATGGAGGTGAGACCCACTGAGCCTCTTGGCTCCCCGGCTTCATCACATTTTCCATGGGAATGGATGGCTTCCTGCCACCCTGGAGTTCTGGGAGCTGCAGGAGTATGTAAATCTCCTGCAGCTCAGTACCTACCCCAACAGCTGCCAGTTGGTGCAGCTGCCTTGGGTCTGCCCAGTTTTGTGCTTGAGACCCAAGACCCTGGTGGTGTAGTCACATGAGGGAATCTTCTGATCCACAGATTGCAAAAATCCGTGGGAAAAGTGTAAAACTCTGGGTGGGTAGCACAGTGCTTCACCACTTCCCTTGACTTGGGGAGGGAGGTCCCTTTGCCCCACACAGCTCCCGGGTGGACCATCTCCCCAACCTGATTGTCCTTGATATCCGTAGGTCACGCCAACTGCCCAGTCAGTTCCAATGAGAAAATCTGCGTACCTCAGTTGGAGATGCAGAAATCACTCACCATTTGCATTTGTCTCAGTGGAAACTGCAGACCAGAGCTATTTCTACTTGGCCATCTTGGCCCCTCCCTAAAGCAAGCTTTCGTTTTCTTTCTTTTCCTCTTCTTCTTCTGAGATATTTATTATGTATATTGATTTACTTGATGGTGTACCATAGTTACTATAGACTTTCTTCACTCTTTTTTCCTTTTGGTTCCTCTGACAGGGTAATTTCAGATAGCCCTCTGACAATCAGTCTGTCCAGAGATTCTCAGAAGTTTGTGAAGTGTGGTCTGCATGTGAGATTACCATTGCAGTCCTAAGGCCACTCTCCTCGAGTAAGCAGGAGGATAGAGTTGGCGTTTGTTTCTATAGGGCTGGGCCTAGAATCTGGGTTTACTTCAGTGGGCATGAAATTGACTCTGCTAGGGCAGGCCTGGGTTGTGGGTCCACAGAGGTCAACCAGAAGCCTGGAAGCATGAGGGACCATATGGATCTGGGGTGAACCTTGAACCTGAGTCTGTAGTCACTGGACTCATTATAGGATGGGCCTTCAGGCTTGGTGCATAAGAACAGCCCTTGAGTCTGAGTCCACAGCGTTAAGTCTTCTGTTGGGGAAGCCCTGGAGCTTATGTCCATGGGAACTGGCCTGGTGCCATCTTCTCCTGGACCTTGAATCTACTGAAAGATGATGCCATGGGGATGAGCCCAGAGTGTGGAGACACGAGTGCTGACCTAGTGCCTTGACAAACAGGGGCTTCCCTGGAGCTTGGATTTATGACACTGCCCTAAATACTGAGGGCACAGGTCCTGGTTTGGAGGCTAGGTTTGTGAGGTATGGACAGTAGCTCAGGATCCTGGTGGCTGGCTTGGCTTTGGTGGGCCTGGAGTCTGTGTCTGTGGAGGTTGGCCTGGGTTCTTGAGTCACAGGGTACAAGCCCAAAAGCTGTGTCTACTAGGGTGTTCTTTGAACCTGGCTTTGTGGGGGCCAGCCCAACACTGGGGCATACATGGATGAGCTTGGACCCTGAGTCTTCTGAAGCAATCCTAGCCCTTGGGTCTGCGTGGATCAACCTACCACAGAAGTTACAGGTTGACCCTAAAGCACCATAAGGCTGCAAGAGTCAACCTAACACTGAGTGAGCCTGAAGCCTGCATCCACGGGGGTTGCCCTAGAGGTTAGATTTCTCAGTACCACCTTGATGCCATGAACCACAGTGGCCAGCATAGAGTTTGCTCTCCATAGGTGTCAACCTAGCACTAGGGTTGCCCTGCAGGCTGGGTATATGTGAATCAGCCTGGTGTTGGGTTGCTCTAGTGCGTGGGGTGGGGCTGGAATCTAAGTTCTTGGGGCCTAACCTGTATTTTGAGGTTGAGGGTGCTGGTGTGGTGCCTGAAAACACAGAAGTTAGCCTGGCACTGAAGTGGACTGGGTCCTGGTTCAGCAGGCCCTAGCCTGAAACTGAAGTCTGTTGGTGCTGACCTGATATTGGGGAGGACCTGGAAGCTATGGGTCCTAATCTGGAGTCTGGGGCTGAGAGGCTGGCCCTGTGCTGGGGTAGGTAGAGAGGCTGGGTCCAGGTGAAGTTCTAGGCTTTGGAACTTCAAATACTGACTTGCTACCTGGGGTCAAGGAGCTAGCAAATAGTCTGGGTCCATGGATGCCAGCCTGGTAACTAACACTGTGGAGACTGACTTGGCCCTGGGGAAGGCCTGAAGCCTAGAACCAAGGAGTCTGACTCAGTGCTGAGGACAGTCTGGAGCCTAGTACCACTGGTGTTGGCCTGGTAGTAGAGTGGGCCTTGACCCTGAGTTTGCAGCTGCTTGCAAGGGCTAGGCTTCTGCAGCTATCCTAGCCCTGTGATGGACCTGGAGCCTAAGGCCCAGCCTAAGGCCTGGAGCCTAAGGCCAGCTTAGTGAAGGGGTCTAGAAACTGAGTCTGCAGTTTGTTAGCATAGAGTCTAGAGCTGTAAGGGTCAGCCAGGTGCTGGGATGAACCTAATGCCTGAGACTATGGGGGCCAGCCTGGCAGTGGAGCAGACCTGAAGGTTTTGTCCTTAGATACTGGCCTGGAGCTGTGAGGACGTGCTTGGTGTTAGATTTTACTACAGTAGGCTCAGTATCAGGGTCCAAGACAAATTCTAGTGCTCAGGTTACAGTCTTTTCCCTATGTGGAGGATATTTCTCTCCATACTGTGTTGCATGGGGTTGGGACAGGTAAAGTGCAAGCAATGTAAAACTGTCCATCCTACCCTCTTTCATGCATCTTTTAAAAATTATTTTTGTACCACAGTCAGGAGCTGTAATTTCTCACCTGGTTTCCACAGCTCTTGCAAAGGTACTTTTGTGGTTGAATAGTTGTGCATTGATATTTCTATAAGGGCAAGGTCCTGGAAAGTCCTATACATCCATCTTGCTGATGTCACGTCCCATTGTAATTTTAATATGAAGTTTGTCATGAAGTGTATCATGCAACGTTGCCTTGATGTCATTTTAATCAAGAAACATATTATAATGTATCATTTGTCTTTATTATTTTTTTATATTGGTCCTTGGGTTTTTCAATAGATCCATTCTTTAAGTATAATTTTCAAATCTCATCTCATTAACATCAGATTGTGGTATGTATAATCACATTCATTAGTTTAAATAGGTTATTTCATTTTTTTGTCTCACATATGTAGATTTCAATTTTGAGAGTTTCTCAAACTCCTTGATTCATCACTCTTCATAATTTTCAGGCTATGAAGTAAAGGTTACCATAAATTTTTTTTAATCTTTTATTATTATTATTATTATTATTATTATTATTATACTTTAGGTTTTATGGTACATGTGCGCAATGTGCAGGTAAGTTACATATGTATACATGTGCCATGCCAGTGCGCTGCACCCACCAACTCGTCATCTAGCATTAGGTATATCTCCCAATGCTATCCCTCCCCCCTCCCCCCACCCCGCAACAGTCCCCGAAGTGTGATGTTCCCCTTCCTGTGTCCATGTGTTCTCATTGTTCAATTCCCACCTATGAGTGAGACTATGCGGTGTTTGGTTTTTTGTTCTTGCGATAGTTTACTGAGAATGATGATTTCCAATTTCATCCATGTCCCTACAAAGGACATGAACTCATCATTTTTTATGGCTGCATAGTATTCCATGGTGTATATGTGCCACATTTTCTTAATCCAGTCTATCATTGTTGGACATTTGGGTTGGTTCCAAGTCTTTGCTATTGTGAATAATGCGGCAATAAACATACATGTGCATGTGTCTTTATAGCAGCATGATTTATAGTCCTTTGGGTATATACCCAGTAATGGGATGGCTGGGTCGAATGGAATTTCTAGTTCTAGATCCCTGAGGATACATGATTATCTCAATAGATGCAGAAAAGGCCTTTGACAAAATTCAACAACCCTTCATGCTAAAAACTCTCAATAAATTAGGAATTGATGGGACGTATCTCAAAATAATAAGAGCTATTTATGACAAACCCACAGCCAATATCATACTGAATGGGCAAAAACTGGAAGCATTCCCTCTGAAAACTGGCACAAGACAGGGATGCCCTCTCTCACCACTTCTATTCAACATAGTGTTGGAAGTTCTGGCCAGGGCAATTAGGCAGGAGAAGGAAATCAAGGGTATTCAATTAGGAAAAGAGGAAGTCAAATTGTCCCTGTTTGCAGATGACATGATAGTATATCTAGAAAACCCCATTGTCTCAGCCCAAAATCTCCTTAAGCTGATAAGCAACTTCAGCAAAGTCTCAGGATACAAAATCAATGTGCAAAAATCACAAGCATTCTTATACATCAATAACAGACAGACAGAGAGCCAAATCATCAGTGAACTCCCATTCACAATTGCTTCAAAGAGAATAAAATACCTAGGAATCCAACTTACAAGGGATGTGAAGGACCTCTTCAAGGAGAACTACAAACCACTGCTCAAGGAAACAAAAGAGGATACAAACAAATGGAAGAACATTCCATGCTCATGGGTAGGAAGAATCAATATCATGAAAATGGCCATCCTTCCCAAGGTAATTTACAGATTCAATGCCATCCCCATCAAGCTACCAATGACTTTCTTCACAGAATTGGAAAAAACTACTTTAAAGTTCATATGGAACCAAAAAAGAGCCCGCATCGCCAAGTCAATCCTAAGCCAAAAGAACAAAGCTGGAGGCATCACACTACCTGACTTCAAACTATACTACAAGGCTACAGTAACCAAAACAGCATGGTACTGGTACCAAAACAGAGATATAGATCAATGGAACAGAACAGAGCCGTCAGAAATAATGCCACATATCTACAACTATCTGATCTTTGACAAACCTGACAAAAACAAGAAATGGGGAAAGGATTCCCTATTTAATAAATGGTGCTGGGAAAACTGGCTAGCCATATGTAGAAAGCTGAAACTGGATCCCTTCCTTACACCTTATACAAAAATCAATTCAAAATGTATTAAAGACTTAAACGTTAGACCTGAAACCATAAAAACCCTAGAAGAAAACCTAGGCATTACCATTCAGGACATAGGCATGGGCAAGGACTTCATGTCTAAAACACCAAAAGCAATGGCAACAAAAGCCAAAATTGACAAATGGGATCTAATTAAACTAAAGAGCTTCTGCACAGCAAAAGAAACTACCATCAGAGTGAACAGGCAACCTACAAAATGGGAGAAAATTTTCGCAACCTACTCATCTGACAAAGGGCTAATATCCAGAATCTACAATGAACTCAAACAAATTTACAAGAAAAAAACAACCCCATCAAAAAGTGGGCGAAGGACATGAACAGACACTTCTCAAAAGAAGACATTTATGCAGCCAAAAAACACATGAAAAAATGCTCACCATCACTGGCCATCAGAGAAATGCAAATCAAAACCACAATGAGATACCATCTCACACCAGTTAGAATGGCAATCATTAAAAAGTCAGGAAACAACAGGTGCTGGAGAGGATGTGGAGAAATAGGAACACTTTTACACTGTTGGTGGGATTGTAAACTAGTTCAACCCTTGTGGAAGTCAGTGTGGCGATTCCTCAGGGATCTACCATAAATTTTTTGTATCAAAAGTTACGTTAGTAAATTCTTGAGATATGACCAAGATTTTCTCTGCCACTTGGTGACATAGTTGATGCCTTTGAGAGTTCCCAAAATATCTATTTCATAAGCAAATTGAAATTTAATAGAACATTTCATTTTTCTTTATTTCCTATATCTTGTAAAATATCAAATTTTTCATAAATAAGTACAAATTTACAATATAGAGGTTGTGAATATACTGTAGTAGGTCAGAATCAATGGTGAATATATTAAATAAGAAAATATTTTCAAAACAGGTGAAGGAACTGACAATTTCAACAAAGAACTAGATTCCTTAAAAATCATTTAAAATAATATCTAAAATTAAACACTTGCTAAACTCATTGAACAGCAGCATACTTGATTAGTGAACTCAAAGGCAGATAAATAGAACATATAGAAATTGAAATGTAAAAAAAAGAATACTTTTTAAAAATGCTGTATAAAGGAATTACAAGAATCAACAAAATGTCCAATACACTTGTTATATGAGTTACACAATGAGAAACGAAAATAGCAAAAGGACTTTCTGAGAATATAATGAATTAAAATTTTCCAAAAATTAAAGGTTCTTAATCATAGACTCAGTAATCTAAGATAACTCCAAGTAGAATAAATTCTAAAACAAAATGAACAAACAAACAAAAAATGAGCACAGTGTAGTTAAATGGCTTAAAATTGGGAATGTAAATTTGTATAGCCTCTATGAAAAATAGCACAGAGATTCTTTAAAGAACTAAAAGTAGATCTACAATTTGGTCCAGCAATCTCACTACTTTCTTGTCCCAAAGGAAAAGAAATCATTATATTTAAAAGTCACGTGAACATGTATTTTTATTGCAACCCAATTCACAATTGCAAAGATATAAAACCAAATTAAGTGCCCATCAACCAAGGAGTGGATAGAGAAAATGTGTTATATATACACCATGGAATACTACTCAGCCATAAAAAAAAAGAAATAATTTCTTTTGCAGTAACTTGGTTAGAGATCAAGGTCATTATTCTAAGTGAAGTAACTCAGGAAAGGAAAACCAAATACCGTATGTTCTCACTTATAAAAGTGAGAGCTAAGCTATGAATATGCAAAGGCACATAGAGTGATTTAATGGACTTTGGAGACTCAGAAGTGGGTGGGTGAGGGGGGGTGTGGGCTACAAAAACATATATTAGGTACAACATACACGATTTGAGTGATGGTACACTAAAATCTCTGAATTTATCACTATATAATATATCCATGTAACCAAAAACCTGTCATATCCCAAAAGCAACTGAAATTTTAAAAATTAAAAAATGAATTAATTAAAAGAATGGCTGAAAATCAAAGACAAAGAGACAATCTTAGAAGAGTCAGATGGAAAAACAAATTAACTTCAGCGGAACTGGTGTCTCAGCAGGAAAGCCAAAATATGATAATGGGAAAACATTAACAAAGTGCAGGAGAAAAAAAGGGGGAGCTAACTTTATTTTTCCATACCAACATAAAATTCTGTTTAAATATTAAGGCAAAATATAGACATTTAAGACTAACCAAAACTGTATCACCAAAAATGTATAACCAACAGGCCTATACCAAAAGAGTTACTAGTAGTTCTTCAGGCCTGAGAACAGTAAGCCAGGATTAAAGTAGTTACTGAAAAAAGAACAGTATCTAAAGTAAAGATGTGGCAAATATTAATATATATTGACAGTGCAAAATAATTCATTATGTGAAATACACACACATGCACACACACACATTAAAGAGAGAGAGAAGGCTTACTTATATGAAATAACGTAAAACACAGGAAATATATATTTACTTTAAAGTTTCAAAATTTTTATTGAGTTGAAGAAGTTAAAAAATAATGATTGGTCCTAACCCCATAATGAGTCAGGGATGCATATGGTAGCCTCTAGTGTAATCACTAAAATCAGGTAAAAAAAAGTGTAACCGACAAGTTATAAGAGGAAAAAAAGCAATGATAATTTTGAATAATCTAAAAGTCTTCAAGACAGAAAAGATACTAGAATATAAAAAGCATGAGACATATAGAAAACGAATAGTAAGATAGTAGATCTAAACAAAGATATATTATTAATTACAGTAAATAAAAAATGTATTAAGAAAAATTTAAAATTGTCAGATCAGATAAAAATTTATCTCCATTTCATGTGGCTTACAAAAGGAACACTCTGTAAATCTACACAGAATGAAAGCAATGTACGTGCAAGCATTAACCCAAAAAAGCTGGTAGACTTACCATATTATGGAACACCAATTGTAAGGCAAGAATCTTTAATCCAGATAAATAGGAACACTCCATAATAATAAAAGAAATTAGTTCCATAGGAAATATTATAAATTCTCTTGACATACCTCCCAGAGTTAGTCTACTCAAGGAATTATTATGCCAGTACATAAATATGCCAGTCCGATCCAAAGTCTTTTCAGCCTATGAAACTGTCTCTAGGATACATATTGTTAACCAGTATGAACACTTAAGAATTAAAATTCATGAATCTTAATTGATTGGTTGCTTTATCCTTGAAGCTGGTTTGAAGGTCTCTAGGATAAGTTAATGATAAACACTGGAGTTACTTCTCAGATGACAATATCATGCTGGATACAAATTTTTCTTATTGTATCCATAAAAAATGGCAAAATACCCTTGGTTTTGATTGTCTCTTATCTTTATCTTCCAGAGGTATACATTTTGGGAGAGTTAATAAATCACATTTACAAGTTTATTACTTAAGTTTACCACATAGGCATTTTTACTTACTTATTTATATATTAATTTGGAGTAAATTTTTGGGGGGTGTTGGCGTTGATACAATGTTCCATGACATGGCTTTTTTCCATTACATTTTCTAATTGGCCACTGCAGCTTAATGCAAGTAATATTGATTTGGTTTGTTCCTATTTTCCAAGAAATTCTGAAAAAAAATGTGAATTTTCTATTTGGAGAATCACATTGTCTTTGGTGTTTTTAAATTTCAATGTTTGCACTTTGTATTTTGATTTTAAAGGTAAGAAATAGTCACTGAAAAGCCTTTGACAGTACATGCTACAGAATTTTTCCCACACCTAAATACTAAAAATATTTTTTAAATATTTAAAAACATCAACAAAATTTTAAAAATCTAATAACCAAATAATGGTGTGAACATTTTCAAGAAGTCATAGTTTAAAACATTAAATTCATTAATTTGTAGAGGCTCCCTTTCAAGTAAAAACAACACTAATAATTGCAAATTATTATCTTAACAAATCTTAAACTAATTAGTAAATCTTTTGCTTTGTCAAATCTATAAGCAGAGAATAATTGATTCAAAATTGCAAAGAATTTGTTCTAGTTACTAGAATTGTAATTGAGAATGGATACTCAAATTTAAAACCTATCAGAGTTCTCTTGTCTACCAACTTGAAAATTTCAGAGATATAGTTTATAATTTATCCAATACCTCCTGCTGTTGTATTAAAAATGCTTGACTTTTGTGAGTAATCCAACTTGCCAATTAGTCTTACAGCTCTGTTGAGGGAATAAAGATATTAAACAAAGGCTGCTCTTTCATCTAGGAGATTCCCCACAGTGATTTCATGTACTGCTGAAACTTGCAGATTGACATCTTATTATAATCCTACATAGCAATGCAGTAATATTCACAATAGGTAGATACTTTGACCTGGAAAACTGTTGAGAGCATGAGTACAATCTCTCCACTGCAATGAATATTGATATTTTTTAGCCTATTATAAAAATAAAAGACATGATAGATAATCTGTTCTACTGTAGCTTTATACCAATAAATAACACACACACACACAAACACACACAAAAAATATCCTCTCACAATTTCGAAAAATAAATGGAAGTAGATGTAAGTGAAATCAAATCCTCCTTGTTTGTTTTAGATAAGTATACTACATGAATTAATGGGCCATTTATTTGCAAATAACATTTATCCCTGGGATGGTTATTAGAGATGATATAGTCAAACCACTTATTTTACAAATAAGGAAATTGAGACTGGATATTAAGTATTAATAAAAGTTGTATCAAGCTCGAACTGAAACCCAGTACCTTGAATATGTCTGCAATATAATCACTACTAATTCCCAATGCAAATGAATATTTTCCTCTCCGAATGTCATGTCATAATTTGAGTCCTTAAAGAAAAGATACTAAGTTTTGTGAATATTTAGAATTCTTAATATCTAATGTAGTGTTTGGTACATTATAAGTGTTAAATATTAGTAAATAAATGAGACAAAGTCATCAAAAATATCCATAGTTACACTTCGATTACTTTAAAAACATACTATTTTTTAAAGCTGTTGAAATGTTGCAATTTTTTTTTTTTATATTTTCACAACGTATAAAAATGTGATAGTAAACTAATTATCAATAAAATTGTAATAGCACTTTATGGCCAATAACTAAACAGTTATATACCATTTATTTTCTGCTCAATGATTTAAATGGTTTAGTCTTTGAATCTTTAGTTAATCCTACCTAAGACATAGATACTATCGTAATCCCTGTTTTACAGATAAGAAAACGTGGACTTAGAGGAGTTAGAATTTGAATGCTGCTTTTAAGAACCACATTATGATACATATGGGTTTAATTTGAAGTACCTTAATATTGTCCTTATAAAGATGTAAATGGGATGTTGAAAACACAGAATTGCCGAAGTTTAGGAGAGAGTTCAATTTAAAAGATATAAATTTGGGCTGGGCGCGATGGCTCATGCCTGTAATTCCAGCACTTTGGGAGGCCAAGGCGGGCGGATCACTTGAGGTCAGGAGTTTGAGACCCGCCTGGCCAAAATGGTGAAACCCTGTCTCTACAAAAAATACAAAAATAAGCCGGGTGTGGTGGCACGCACCTGTAATCCCTGCTACTCAGAAGGCTGAGACATGAGAATCACTTGAACCTGGGAGGCGGAGGTTGCAGTGAGCCGGGATTGCGCCATTGCACTCCAGCCTGGACAACAGAATGAGATCCTGTATCTAAATAGATAAATAAATAAATAAATTTGGAGCTCATAAAAAAATCAAGGGAATGGCAGAGATGTCCAGAAGTAGTATAAATTGGAGGTGAGAAAAAGGTATCACTGCAATTTAAATTAGTAATGTGGGGGATGAATAGAAGAGTCAAAACCAGATCAAGTATCCTACAGAAACATGATTAAAATGAAGAATATACTTTAATAGCCATTTTTAAAAATTAACAAATTGTCAGATTTTGTTTTGTTTTCATTGTTAAACACAATATTCGAAGCTAAGTAACTCAGAATTAGAAATACGCATTTTAGCAATTAAAGTTGGCCCTCCATATCTGTGTGTTCCACATTCCCGATGCAACCAACCACACATTGAAAAAAATAAAAAATAAAAATATTATAATACAACAATAAAAATAAAACAAATTTTAAAAATACAGTATAACAAATATTTACATAGCAGTTACATTGTATATGGTATTATAAGTAATCCAGAGATAACTTAAAATATATAAGAGGATTTGAAGAGGTTATATATAAATACTATATTATTTTATATAAGAAACTTGAGTTTCCATGGATTTTGGTAGGGGATTTTTTCATAGAGGTCCCGGAACCAACCCCCTGCAGATAACAAAAAATGACTGTGCTATTTCATTATGAATAAATCATAGAATTCTCAAAATAGAAATAGCTTGTTCACTTTATTTTTTAATAAAAAAATACATTAAATGCATTGAGTCTTCTATTATATAGTTATCCCACTTAATTTTTATAGCAATAGGTACACAGGAATAATTATAATTAAATTCATTTCTTTTTAATTCAACAAATACTAAGTAAGAATTCACTGTGTGTTTAAGATGTTAAATTATTTAACAACTTGTAAAAAATAATTTATTATTTCCTCTATGCTATGTTCTCGTGAGGCAAGGTATCAGTTCAAATGTAAATAAAGAATAAAATTAGAATTTCAAATATTGAGAATTTGTTAAAAAATTAAAACAAAGAAATGCAATAGGAAGTTGTAATAAATAGGTACATGGAAAATAATCTGCCCACTAGCATCTTTAGAAGAGGTTCTTTTGAATGCTTAACATTTGTGATGAAGCGTGAGTGATGAGAATGGAAGAATCATGGGAATTTACTCAGTGAGATTATGGGGAAGATGAAATATGCAAGTGCAATGACCAAGGTTAAATTGTTGAAAAGTTAGTAAGAAAGACACAGCAGCCACAGATAACTTAACGTGGGGGAAATTGCAGTGGTTGAATTTAGGCATGTAGGCAAGTTAATAATAACAATTATATTATCGTTATTGGGTCTATACAACATTCTATTCTATTTTTGTAGGATTTAATAGGTGTTTGTGTTTTATTCCATTGCTATGAAAAGCCACTAAAAGTATTTAAGCAAGAGAATGACTGATAATCTGATATATATACACTTTAGAAAAGGAAATGTCATCCTTGTGTGGGTTATAAACTATTTTGGGAATAAAAAGGAAAACAAAGAAAGCTAGAGAGGAGACTACTGAACCAGGACATGTCAGAGATGATAAATTGGTTTTGCAGTAAAACAAGAAAATAATGAGAAGTGACTAGATTAATAATCTATTTTAATAGTAATGCCAACAGGAGAACTAATGAATTAACTATCTAACTGGAGGGACACAAATTGAACAAGGGTGCCACCTGAAGTTTTGGTCTAAGCAATGGGATGGATGATGCTATCTTGTGCCACGATGGGGAAGACTGAAGAAGTAGCTGTTTTGTGAAATGGAAGTGAGAGGAGTGATACAACATGTTTTCAAATCTTTTTGTATTTTGCATGACTCTGATAAGCTTGAGTAAATTATTAGAAACCTGGAGGATCCATTTTGCTTTGTATAGAAGAGAGTGAGCAGTAGAGAGATGGGCAAGGGGACAAAGCAGAAAATTTAAATATAAGAAAGACCTAACCATGTTTAAAAACTGAAGGAAAGGAATGAGCAGTAATAGAAAGAATGGGAGAGAGTAGATGACAAATGAGCAAAGTCCCAGAAGAGGCAAGAAGATAGTACATCAGATGCATATATATATGCATGTTATAATACTTGAAGGAAGAGCAGTAAGGATTGATTTGAATGAAGTGATAGGGGTATCAAAGGAGAAAAAAACAAAAGATATTATGCATAAACGCGATCTACTGAGAATTATAAAAAGATTTAAGAGGAAATTTAAAGACTATAATGTCTAAAATCACTGTTAAAGGCAATGCCAATAAAAAGATTGATGGAGAAGGCTGAGGACCAAACTAAAATATAAAGTCCAACATTCATAATGATGAACATTTTCATGGAAGATAAATTTCTACAGCAGGTTTTAGCCACCCAAATGTATGCTCATAGGTGATATAGTATAGAATCAACATTCAAAGTGTATAACTGTGCAACTGAATCACAGAGATGAAAGGGAAAAACAGTATAGCATAGTGATTAAGCTTATAAATTTCAGAATTATATCTGCGTTTGAATCATGGCTATGGCACCCACAAGTTTGCAAGCCATAAAATACCACTTAAACTCTTTAAGCCTCAGTTTTCGAATCTGTAAGATGGAATATAGATATCCACTTCACAATTCTATTATAAATATTACATCTGATAATATCTATACAGCACTCAGCAGTGTTCTTTGTCCTAGTGGTCACCAAATAAATAGAAACTGCATTATTAGAATTTAAGAGATCAATTCAGAAAATAACCCATCAATCCTGGGATAGACTTTTTAAAGATTATAAAAAGGAAAGAAAAACAGTAGATTTTAAACGTTTTCATCACACCCAAACACAAAAAGTATGTAAGGTGATGGATTTGTTTTAATCATGCTTTAGTCATGATATCATTTAATCCTAGTTTAATCATTCCACATTGTAAACATATATCAAAACATTAAATTGTACCCTGTAAATATATATGTATATATATATATGTATATATATATATCTGTCAATTCAAAATAAAATTAAATAATTTAAAAAGAGAGGGCAAGATAGGTTTGATAATGCAGTGAAACTATGTACTCTATAACCTAATATTTCAAGAATAAATTCACAATTTATTTTATAATTTCTAAATCAGAGATTTGGCAAATTATTACCAGTGCTATGCCAGGTTTCCAAATCCTGTTCTTCTGTCACACAAAAGAAGAACATGGCAAATGTGGCAGATATGATTACAGGGTGAATAGAAAGGAGATGGCACTAAATGGCCTTTACATCAGTAAAAATTGTACTTCATCGGGAAGTTTACAAATAAACTCTTTAGACTTTGCTATATCCTTGAAAGAGCATAGTATGCATGTTCTCTGGAACAGCGTATATGCTAATCAGCCAAAACGTATACCTATATCTGTATTTTTCTTTTACTTATAGCTAACCAAATTCGTCAGTGGTTTTCTCAAAACAACATCTTAAACAGGCACTTTGAGTGGTTATCAGCTTTTAAGTTACTAAATGCCTTCTTTGAGATTCTAATATAAATATTTTATAATGGCCAACAGAGTCTTTAATCCATCACAGGAACAAATAATGACATGTAAACAGAGCACAGGAAAAATACAGGAGAAGCACAGTAGAGGTAAAGAGGAGAGGACATGCAAAGGAGAAAGAAAGGTCATTTAAAAATATCTCTCACTGATACGGCACTCAGATATTTTTTATTCTCATATAGTAAAATATAATATTTGTTGATTTTCCAATATTTTAGCTACAGCAGACCCCTGTACAGTTGTATAACTTATTTCAAATAAACTGCATTGTGTAATAGCATATGTTATTAATGAGTCATTACTGATTTTTTTGTTTTGTTTTTGAGACCCAGTGTTGCTCTGTTGCCCAAGCTGGAGTGCAGTGACACGATCTCGGCTCACTGCAACCTCTACCTCCTGGGTTCAAGTGGTTCTCTTGCCTTCGCCTCCTGAGTAGCTGGGATTACAAAGTCTACTTTTTCTTTGATGTTTTGATACAGCAAGAATGTAAAAATCCTTGTAGTAATTGAACATCAGTTAATAATTCAGGGCATTTAAAAATTTTCAGAAAGAGAAGGGGCTTTAAGAGAGCTGATTAGAGGAATGGGCACTATGCCCCCCAAAAAGAAAACCAAAATAGTGAGTAGATAATCACACTATGAATACAGCATCTAAGAGAGAACACTGGAATTCAGCAGATAAATGACAGGAAACACCTAAGGCATGGAAGGAAGTGAAATGAGGCAGACAGCCCAGGTGGAATCAACTGGGAGCATGGAGAGGCTCCTCACTTCAGAGAAAGGGTAACTAAGAGATTCTCAGCAGTCCACATTGCTGTTAATACTATAGACTCCTGCAATTCTAGCCATAAGAGAGCCTCTTTACCATTGCAGACCTGGAGACTAGTATAGGGAGCTGCCTGGAGCCTATGGCATTGCTCCACAGAAAGAGTTCACAATGTGTCCCACATGTGCCCCAGGACCAAAGAAGCAGAAGCATGGAGACATTTTCAGAGCTGAACCTTCACCAGATTGCATTCTAACTTGGGACCCAACAGCCTCTTCATCTCCATATCCTTGGAGGCCCTTTGACACATGTGTCCACCCAGAGGGCTGCATTGACACTACACTGGTTGAACCCAGCAATACTGCGAGTTTCCCAGCACCTTCACACACAGTGTTCTATGTACTGGGAAATGGGTGATGTAGCGCACTGGGAAGGCTGTCATAGCACAAAGTAAGCCAAAATGTGTGTTCCCCAAAGCCTGAGAGCCACCAGCCTGGGATGGTTACTACTGAGAGCAAACCCAGCCCCACAAAGGCAGTGCTGTCAGGTACTTGCATGTGTCCTGATGACAGGATCTCCCTGTCTTCCACTGATACTACCATTTCCGCTGAAATATGCTGCCCAAGAGCCCATACATTTATGCAAAGCAAATATTAAAGTGAAAGATACATTTACTTTAATGCAATAATAGTCAGGGACTTCAAGGCCCCACTCTGAGCATTGGACAGATCATCCAGAGAGGAAATCAACAAAGAAATATATGTTAGGCCACAAAACAAGTCTCAACAAATTTACAAAAATAAAAATTATATCAAGTGTCTTCTCAGACAGCAATGGAATAAAACTATAAAACAATAATAAAAGAAACTTTAAAAACTATACAAATACACAGAAATTAAATAACATGCTCCTGAAAAACTGATATAATTCAGATGTTTGTCCATATCTAATGTCGAAATGTGATCTCCAATGTTGGACATGGGGCCTAAAGGGAGATGTTTGAGTCATGGAGGTAGATCCCTCTTGAATGACTTGGTAATCTCCTTGTGGTAATGAATGAGTTCTCATTCTGTCAGTTCATGTGAGGGCTGGTTGTTGAAAAGATCATTTTTGATTTTTAATAAATGTATGTATGTGCAAACATCATCACAAATGACTTTCAGAATATTTTCATCATTCACAAAAGTCTTCTCGTATGAATTTACTGTCAGTTATGACTTCTATTTCCAACCCAGGCAACCACCCATAAGCTTTCTCATTTGACATTTTAAGGAATGCCACATTAATAAATTAGACAATGCGCACTGTTTGCAACTGATTTATTTCACTTAGCATAATTGTGGTGTTAATCTGTGTTGCAGCATGTACCAGTAGTTTATTTCTTTTGTGCTGAAAAATAGTCCATTTCAGCAATATTCGTTTATCCATTCACGTGTTGAAATGTAGAGGCCATTATCCTAAGCAAATTAATACAGAAACAGAAAACCAAATACTGCATGTTCTCACTTATAAGTAGGAACTAAACATGAGATAGACAGGGACATATTGATATAGACAATAGACCCTGGGGACTCAAAAAGGGAAGAGGAAGGGAGAGGGGCAAGGATTGAAAACTGCCTATTGGGTACTGTGTTTACAATCTGGGTTATGGGTTAAACTGAAGCCCAATCCTAAGCATCATGCAATACCTCCATGTAATAAACCTGCATATATACTCCCTGAATCTAATATATATATTATATTAGATATTTCAATCCATTAACATAGAACATGTTTTATTTACTTATATATTTTAAATTTTTTAGCTATGTTTTGTAGTTTTAACTGTACAAGTCACCTCCTTAGTTAGGTTAATTCCTATGTATTTTATTTTTCTTGCAGCAATTACAAATGGAATTTTAAATTTTTTTTTCAGATTGTTCATTGTTAGTATATAGAGATTAGATTGATTTTTGAGTGCTTACTTTGTATCCTGCTACTTTTTAAAATTCATTTATTAGTTCTCACATATTTTTATGTACTTTTAAAAGTTTTCTACACACAATATTGTAACATCTGTCAAGATAGACAATTTTTCCTTTCTTTCCTGTTTGGTTGTGTTTATTGCCTAATTGTGCTGACTAGAACTTTCCATAATATGTTGAATAAAGGTGGTGAAATTGAGCATCTCTACTTTGTTTCTGATTTTATTAAAAATAATTTCATTCTTTTACCATTGAGTGTAATATTTGCTGTGAGTTTTTAATCTACGGTCTTTATTATGTTGAGGTAGCTTTTTTCTATTTAGTTTATTGAGTCTTTTTATCATGAAGTGATGTTGAATTTTTTCAAATGCACTTTCTGCAAAAATTGAGATGATTTTGTATTATTTTCTTTATTCTGTTATTGTGGTATTGATTAGTTTTTCTGTATTGAACTACCTTTGCATTCCAGAAATAAATGATTTCGGTAAGTATATAATCCTTTTAATATGCTGCTGGATTCAATTTGCTAGTATTTTCTTGATGATTTTTTTGCATCAATGTTTATAAAGAGTATTATTATTAGTAGTTTTTTCTTGAGACAGAGTGATGCTCTGTCACCCAGGCCAGAGTGCAATGGTGCAATCTTGGCTCAATGCAACCTCCACTTCCACGGTTCAAATAATTCTCCTGCCTCAGCCTCTTGAGTAGCTGGGATTACAGGCGTGAGCTACCACGCCTGGCTAATTTTTGTATTTTTAGTAGAGATGGGGTTACACCATGTTTGCCAGGCTGGTTTTGAACTCCTGACCTTAGGTGATCCACTTGCCTTGGCCTCCCAAAGTGCTGAAATTGCAGGTGTGAGCCACCACACCCATCCTGTTCATAAACGTTACTGATTTGTATTGTTCATTTCCTGTTTTGTCTTTGTCTGGCTTTGGTATCCAGGTGATAATGCCCTCATAGAATGAGATAGGAAGTGTTTTATATTATTCCATTTTTTGAAATGTCTGAGAAATATTGGTGTTAATTCTTAAAATATTTGGTATAATTCATACACAAAGCCATCAAATTCAGGCATTTTCTTTGTTTAGAGTTTATTATTATTATTATTATGGTTTCAATCTTCTTACTAGTTACAGATATATTCAGATTTTCTATTTCATCATTATTTGTCTTGAAAAATGTTGTCCTCCTAGGCATTTTTTTACTGGATTTAGGTTATCCAAATTGTTGTGACGTAATTTTTCATAGTACTCTCTTATAATCCTGTTTATTTCTGTATGATTGATAGATATTAATGTCCCCATTTTATTCCTAATTGTATTAGTTTGAGTCTTCTCTTTTTATTTTTATTTCATCTAGTTAAAGCCTTGTTGATTTTCTTCTTCTTTTCAAAGAATAACTTATGGTTTCATTGATATAATCTGTTGTTTTTCTTTTTTCTAATTCATTTGTGTCTGCTCTAATTTTTATTATTTTGTTCTTCTGCTAGATTTGGGTTTAGTTTGCTTTTCTTTTCTAGTTCCTTAAGTTGTAAAGTTAGGCTTTTGATTTGAAATCTTACTTGGTTTTTAAACTATTGATAAATATAAATTTTCCCTTAGCACTACTTTTGCTGCATCTCATAAAGTTTAATGTATTTTGTTTTCATTTTCATTTATCTCTAGGTATTTTCTAATTTGCTTTTTTTTTCATGGATCATTTACTTTATTTATTTATTTATTTATATTTATTTTATTTTTTATTATTATTATACTTTAAGTTTTAGGGTACATGTGCACAATGTGCAGGTTAGTTACATATGTATACATGTGCCATGCTGGTGTGCCGCACTCATTAACTCCTGATTTAGCATTAGGTATATCTCCTAATGCTATCCCTCCCCGCTCCCCCGACCCCACAACAGTCCCCAGAGTGTGATGTTCCCCTTCCTGTGTCCATGTGTTCTCATTGTTCAATTCCCATCTATGAGTGAGAACGTGCAGTGTTTGGTTTTTTGTCCTTGAGATAGTTTACTGAGAATGATGATTTCCAATTTCATCCATGTCCCTACAAAGGACATAGACTCATCATTTTTTATGGCTGCATAGTATTCCATGGTGTATATATGCCACATTTTCTTAATCCAGTCTATCATTGTTGGACATTTGGGTTGGTTCCAAGTCTTTGCTATTGTGAATAGTGCCACAATAAACATACGTGTGCATGTGTCTCTACAGCAGCATGATTTATAGTCCTTTGGGTACCCAGTAATGGGATGGCTGGGTCAAATGGTATTTCTAGTTCTAGATCCCTGAGGAATCGCCACACTGACTTCCACAATGGTTGAACTAGTTTACAGTCCCACCAACAGTGTAAAAATGTTCCTATTTCTCCACATCCTCTCCAGCACCTGTTGTTTCCTGACTTTTTAATGATTGCCATTCTAACTGGTGTGAGATGGTATCTCATTGTGGTTTTGATTTGCATTTCTCTGATGGCCAGTGATGGTGAGCATTTTTTCATGTGTCTTTTGGCTGCATAAATGTCTTCTTTTGAGAAGTGTCTGTTCATATCCTTTGCCCACTTGCTGATGGAGTTGTTTGTTTTTTTCTTGTCAATTTGTTTGAGTTCATTGTAGATTCTGGATATTAGTCCTTTGTCAGATGAGTAGGTTGCAAAAATTTTCTCCCATTTTGTAGGTTGCCTGTTCACTCTGATGGTAGTTTCTTTTGCTGTGCAGAAGCTCTTTAGTTTAATTAGATCCCATTTGTCAATTTTGGCTTTTGTTGCCATTACTTTTGGTGTTTTAGACATGAAGTCCTTGCCCATGCCTATGTCCTGAATGGTAATGCCTAGGTTTTCTTCTAGGGTTTTTATGGTTTTAGGTCTAACGTTTAAGTCTTTAATCCATCTTGAATTGATTTTTGTATAAGGTGTAAGGAAGGGATCCAGTTTCAGCTTTTTCCATATGGCTAGCCAGTTTTCCCAGCACCAGTTATTAAATAGGGAATCCTTTCCCCATTGCTTGTTTTTCTCAGGTTTGTCAAAGATCAGATAGTTGTAGATATGCGGCGTTATTTCTGACGGCTCTGTTCTGTTCCATTGATCTATATCTCTGTTTTGGTGCCAGTACCATGCTGTTTTGGTTACTGTAGCCTTGTAGTATAGTTTGAATTCAGGTAGCGTGATGCCTCCAGCTTTGTTCTTTTGGCTTAGGATTGACTTGGCGATGCGGGCTCTTTTTTGGTTCCGTATGAACTTTAAAGTAGTTTTTTCCAATTCTGTGAAGAAAGTCATTGGTAGCTTGATGGGGATGGCATTGAATCTAGAAATTACCTTTGGCAGTATGGCCGTTTTCACAATATTGATTCTTCCTACCTATGAGCATGGAAAGTTCTTCCATTTGTTTGTATTCTCTTTTATTTCATTGAGCAGTAGTTTGTAGTTCTCCTTCAAGAGGTCCTTCACATCCCTTGTAAGTTGGATTCCTGAGTATTTTATTCTCTTTGAAGCAATTGTGAATGGGAGTTCACTCATGATTTGGCTCTCTGTTTGTCTGTTATTGGTGTATAAGAATGCTTGTGATTTTTGTACATTGTTTTTGTATCCTGAGACTTTGCTGAGTTGCTTATCAGCTTAAGGAGACTTTGGGCTGAGACAATGGGGTTTTCTAGATATACAATCATGTCATCTGCACACAGGGACAATTTGACTTCCTCTTTTCCTAAATGAATACCCTTTATTTCCTTCTTCTGCCTAATTGCCCTAGCCAGAACTTCCAATAGTATGTTGAATAGGAGTGGTGAGAGAGGGCATCCCTGTCTTGTGCCACTTTTCAAAGGGAATGCTTCCAGTTTTTGCCCATTCAGTATGATATTGGCTGTGGGTTTGTCATAGATAGCTTTTATTATTTTGAGATACGTCCCATCAATACCAAATTCATTGAGAGTTTTTAGCATGAAGGGTTGTTGAATTTTGTCAAAGGCCTTTTCTGCATCTATTGAGATAATCATGTGGTTTTTGTCTTTGGTTCTGTTTATATGCTGGATTACGTATATTGATATGTGTATGTTGAACCAGCCTTGCATCCCAGGGATGAAGCCCACTTGATCATGGTGGATAAGCTTTTTGATGTGCTGCTGGACTCGGTTTACCAGTATTTTATTGAGGATTTTTGCATCAATGGTCATCAAGGATATTGGTCTAAAATTCTCTTTTTTGGTTGTGTCTCTGACCGGCTTTGGTATCAGGATGATGTTGGCCTCATAAAATGAGTTAGGGAGGATTCCCTCTTTTTCTGTTGATTGGAATAGTTTCAGAAGGAATGGTACCAGTTCCTCCTTGTTCCTCTGGTAGAATTTGGCTGTGAATCCATCTGGTCCTGGACTCTTTTTTGTTGGGAAACTATTGATTATTGCCACAATTTCAGATCCTGTAATTGGTCTATTCAGAGATTCAACTTCTTCCTGGTTTAGCCTTGGGAGAGTGTATGTGTCAAGGAATTTATCCATTTCTTCTAGATTTTCTAGTTTATTTGCGTAGTGGTGTTTGTAGTATTCTCTGATGGTAGTTTGTATTTCTGTGGGATTGGTGGTGATATCCCCTTTATTTGTCTTTAATTCATTTGTTGCCTTAGAGTGTGTTATTTAATTTCCACAATTTTAAAAAAATTCCAGTTTTATATCTGTTATTAATGTCTACTTTTATCCTATTGTGGTCAGAGAGAATATTTTTTATATCTTTTTAAATCTATTGAGACTTACTCTATGGCCTATGATATGGTCCAGCCTGAAAAATATCTCATGTGTACTTTAGAAGATTGCATACACTGCTGTTGTTTGTCAGAATAGGCTTTATATGTATAGTAGATGTAGTTGGTTTATTGAGTTGCTTGATTTCTTTATTTTCCGTCAGGTGTTCTAACCATTATTTGTTGCGGGAAGTCAGGGACCCTGAATGGAGGCACTGGCTGAAGCCTTGGCAGAAGAACATAAATGGTGAAGATTTCATGGACATTTGGTAGTTCCCCACATTAATACTTTTATAATTTCTTAAGCCTGTCTTTATTGAAATCTCTGAACATAAATTGTGAAGATTTCATGGACATTTATCACTTCCCCAATCAACACTCTTATAATTTCCTATGCCTGTCTTTACTGCAATCTCTGAACATAAATTGTGAAGATTGCACGGACATTTATCACTTCCCCAATCAATACTCTTATAATTTCCTATGCCTGTCTTTAACCTCTTAATCCCGTCATCTTCATAGGCTGAGGATATATGTGGCCTCAGGACACTGTGATGATTGCATTAACTGTACAAATTGTTTATAAAGCATGTGTGTTTGAACAATATGAAATCTGGGCACCTTGAAAAGAACAGGATAACAGCAATTTTCAGGGAACAAGGCAGAAAACCATAAAGTCTGACTGCCTGTAGGGCCGGGCAGAACAGAGTCATGTTTCTCTTCTTTCAGAAAGCGAACAGGAGAAATATCGCTGAATTCTTTTCTCAGCAAGGAATAACTCTGAGAAAATGAATGCATTCCCAGGGGGAGGTCTCTAAAATGGCCACTCTGGTAGTGTCTGTCTTATGCAATTGTAGATAAGGGATAAAATACACCCTGGTCTCCTGCAGAGCCCCCAGGCTTGCTAGGATTAGGAAACTCCAGCCTGGCGAATTCTAGTCAGACTAGTTGTCTGCTCTCAAACTCTGTTTCCTGTTAAGATGTTTATCAATGACAATGCATGCACAGCGGGACATGGAACCTCATTAGTAATTCTAATTTCACCCTGGCTTTGGGATCTTGCTCTGCCCCCATTTGCCTTGTGATCTTTTATTGCCATTTGAAGCATGTGATCTCTGTGACCCACTCCCTATTCATAGCCCCCTCCCCTTTTGAAATCCCTAATAAAAACTTGCTGGTTTTGCAGCTCAGGTGGGCCTCACGGAAGCTGCTGACATGTGATGTCACCCTTAGAGACCCAGCTGTAAAATTTCTTTCTTTTGTACTCTTTCTCTTTATTTCTCAGACCGGCCGACACTTAGGGAAAATAGAAAAGAACCTACGTTGAAATATTGGGGGCTGGTTCCCCTGATAATTATTGAGAGTGAAGTTTTGAAGTCTCTAACCATTATGGTAGAACTGTCTTTTTCAACCTTCAATTCTGTTTGATTTTGCTTCACATATTTTGATGGTCTTTTATCAGGTGCATAAATACTTATAGTATTTTTTATATCTTATTCATATATTAAACATTTTATTAAAATATGATGTCCTTCTTTGTCTCTTGTAATGCTTTCTTTAATTTTAAGTTGATTTAATCCTATTAGATAGCCACCCCGGCAATCTTTTGTTACTATTTGCATAGAATATATTTTTCCATTCTTTTACTTTCAATTTATTAAAGGTTTTCAGTCTAAAGTCATTCTATTGTACATAGCATATAGTTGGATTGTTTGTGGGTTTTTGTTGTTGTTGTTTTTTGCTTATTCAGCTAATCTTTTGATTGGTGAGTTTAATCCATGTACATTTAAAATAATTACTGATAATGGGAGACTTACTTCTGTCATTTTGCTATTTGTTTTCTATTTAATTCATTGCTTTTTGTTCCTCATTTTCTGAATTACTTTATGTTTTATTGATTTTTGTAATAAAGCATTTAAATTTCTTTCTCTTTTTTGTATATCTTCTATAGCTATTTTCTTTGTAGTTACCATGAGAATTACATTGAACACTAAAGTTATAAAACTCAAATTTAAATTTATACATATGTGACTTCAGTAATTTTCAAAAACTGTTTATTTAATAACTTCATCCCCATTTCTTTTAGTTTCTAATATTAGAAAATTTTACTTTTATATATTGCTTGTTGCACATCATAAAATAATTATTATAAGTGTGATGGTTTCATACATTATGTAAAAACAAAAGTAGAGTTATAAACTGTTTTACAGTTTAATTTAACTTTTATAATTGTTCATATATTTGCCTCTTTTGAGATCTTTCATTCTTTATATGGCTTCAAGTCAGTGTCTAATTTTGGGGAAATTTTTGTTTGCTTGTTGGTTTCTTTTTTCAATTTCACTCTGCAGGACTCCATTCAGTATGTCACACAGAAGGTCTAATGATAACAAACTTCCTGATATTTCGTTTATCTGGGAATGTCTTAATTTCCTCACTTTTGAAGAAACATTTTGCCAGATATAGGATTGTTAGCTGATAGTTTTCTTTTTTCCTTTTAGCACTTTGAACATATTTATTGTCTTTTGACCTCCAACATTTCACATTAGAAATCTGCCCATACTTTTCTGTTTCATTTTCTGCTTGATTTTTTTTTAAACTGGACATTTGAATCTAATAGGTGGTAAATCTGGAAACCTAATTCTTCCTCTTTCTCTGTGTTTTCTGTTTTTGTTATTGTTATTGCTTTTGTAATTTTTTTTTTTTGAGCCTTTCCCTGGGCATGTCCATACACTTTCTAATTTCTTCATATTCACAATTGTTTCTTTTTTTTAAGTATTTTTGTCTTTAATGTCTAGCTCCCCAAGAAGCTAAACATTAAAAAATAAAGGTGGCAAAGGGTACTAGCCTTTTAATAGCCAGAAATTTTAGCTGAAAGGGGAAGGGTTACAACTATAGGGAGAGGTGCAACGTCAGTGAAAACCTGTTTCTTTGTGTGTACCACTGTGATCAGAAGGAGCAATCAGGCAGGGGGCAGTGGCTCAGGCCTGTCATCCCAGCACTTTTGGAGGCTGAGGTAGGTGGATCACTTGAGGTCAGGAGTTTGAGACCATCCTGGCCAACATGGTGAAATCCCATCTCTAGTAAAAAAATAAAAACTAGCCAGGTGTGGTAGGGCATGCCTGTAGTCCCAGCTACTCAGTAGGCTAAGGCAGGAGAATCACTTCAACCCAAAAGGCAGAGGCTGCAGTGAATGGAGATCACACCACTACACTCTAGCCTGGGTGACAGAACAAGACTATGTCAAAAAAAAAAAAAAAAAAAAAAGGAACCAGAGACCAGATCCCTAGTATGTGGAAGATAGGGTCCTTTCTGTCCATGGTGTGTGCAGATTGCTCCAGGAGCAGATTTACTTCTGCCTCCCATGTGCCTGGAGAGGGATGGATAGTCACCACTCTACAAAGAGCTGAAATTGAAAAATTAACTGCAATTTTTGGTCCAAGCCTTCCTTTCAAAATTGCAAGCCTTTAATAGACTACAGAGTTCTAAAATAATTATATAGGACAGCTTGTGCCAGTGCAATAGTTGTCTAGGTGAGGAGACACATTCCTGAGGCTTCCTACACTGCCACATTCCAAGAATCCTCTCCCTTAGGAGTAATTTTTAAGTGCATACTTTTATAACTTGATGAAGTCAATTTATCAGTTTTTTTTAATGAATAGAATTCTTGGCATCATTTTTTTAAAAAATCATGGCTTAACTCAGTATTGCCAAGATTTTTTTTCTATGCTTTTTCTAAAAGTTTTATAGTTTCACATTTTACATTTAGATCTATGATCTATTTTGAGTTAATTTTAGGATATGCTGGGAAGTAAGTGGCAGATTTTAGTATTTTTTTTGCATATGGACATCCAATTACCTAAGCACTATATGCAAATAAGGCTATTGTCTATTTGCATATAGTGCTATTTGCATATAGTGCACTATATGCAAATAAGGCTATTGAATTTGCTAGCCACCTTTTAAAAAAATCAATTGACCACACAGGCAAGGGTTTATTTTTGAATATTTGTTCTGATCCATTGATCTATCTGTATATAATGTCTTGATTACTGTGGTTTTATAGTAAGTTTTTAAATCATGCAGTGTATGTCTTCTAACTTTGTTCTCTTTTAAAAAATGTAAACATCCTAGATTTTTAAATTTCCATTAAAAATTTAGAATCAGTTTCAATTTCTACAAAAAGACTGGCAGGAAGTTAATAGGATTGTGTTGAATATATAGACATACATGGAGAGAATTTTGCCCAAATAACAACAGAAACACTTCCAGTTCATGACTCTGTTTGATATCATTATCAAATTTTATCTTCTTTAGTTTGTTTCAGTAATGTTTTACAAGTTTTTGTGTATAGGCATTTTACTTCCATCAAAATTTACTTCTAATCTGTTTTTTAATGCTATTGTGAATGGAATTGTCTTCTTAATCTCATTTCTGAGTTATATCATCAAGCACATAGAAATATAGTTTTTAAAATATATTAATCATGTATCTTGTGAATTTCCTAAACTTCTATATTAGTTTGTTGGTTTTTGTAGACATTTGTGATTTTCTATATACACAAACTTAATTATAAATAATAACAGTCTTACTTTTTTTGTTCCAATCTGCATGTCTTTATTTTTTATGCTTTATTGCATGGCTAAAAGTACCAATGCAATGTTGAATGTAAACTATGAGAGAAGAGTTTCTTACCTTTTTCTATATTAGAGTGAAAGCATCCAGTCTTTATGAATTACCTATGATGTTAGCCTAGACTTTTCACTGATATCCTTTATCATGTTGGAGATGTATCCTTTTATTCCTAGCTGACACTTTTAATTTTCTAATATGTACAACTTACTGCTTCCCAACATGAAATCCATCATCATTTTTATCACAGTGTTACATTATCCTTAGTATTTTAACTACTGTGTTATAAATTCCTTGAGGACAAATACAGTTTTATTTATTTTTAATTTTTTTATTATTCATTTATTATTTATTTCATTTCAAAACATTTTTATAATTCTTTGAACAATATTGTATTTATAAGATACAGTAAATAAATACTATTTTATTGAATGCAGTTGCAATCTTTTATTCAAACTTAATTTTTAAGTTAAAGAATTTTTTTAAATTTATGTTGAAATCCTTAAGAAAGCAGCTTTATTCCAAGACTGTTGGCAAAATATCTTCTTCTAGACATATTTTCTCTATAGATGCTTCTCTTTGTGTCGGCATGACGGACGATCACAGACTGGCTAATTTATAAACATAGGAATTAATTTTCCTTATGTTTCTGGAGATTGGGAAGTCCTGAATCTAGCAAGGGCCTTCCTGCTGCATCATCCCATGGCAGAAGGGCAAAGAGAGAGTAAGGAAAAATAAGAGAGAATGTGTGCTCAAGAGAGGGGGCCAAACTCACTTATATAACTGGCCCACTCCTGTGATAACAACATTAATCTATTCATGAAAGCAGAGCCCTCATGACCTAATCACCTCTTAAAGGTTCCACCTCTCAATATTTGCATTGGCTATTAAGATTTCAACACATAAACTTTGGAGGGCATATTGAAACCATAGCAGTGCTTGTTCAGTGCTTTTAACCTTTCACATGCAATGCAAACATTTAAACTCTTATATATATTTCATTTTTTGGATTTCA
Organism: Pongo pygmaeus; assembly: GCF_028885625.2. Classification (NCBI taxonomy): domain Eukaryota; kingdom Metazoa; phylum Chordata; class Mammalia; order Primates; family Hominidae; genus Pongo; species Pongo pygmaeus. The sequence continues at coordinate 58,503,793 of NC_072383.2, read as the reverse complement.
AATTTTAATATGTTTTTGTTTTTTGGAGACAGTGTCTTGCTCTGTTGCCTACACTGGAGTTGAATATATCTTTTGAAATGTATGTACTTATAATAAATGTGCTTAAAATAAATGTACTTCTGTTAACTATAGCTTTACTGATATTGCATAAAAGCAAAAACATTTTAAGCTAGTTCAAAACAAGGAGAGATTCAAAACACTCTATTCATCCTATATAAAACATATCCAATCCTTTGTGAAACACTGAGATATTTAAGAAAGAGATTAAGGGGTTTTAACAAAATGTTTGAAGTTCAGGTTGTGTATTCAAATAAGTAAACCCATTGTGATTCAACTGCTATTAATTAAAACCTTTTTAATATTCAAATTCATCTTAAGAATCCTGGCATAAACCTAGAAAATTTTAAAAAGTTACTAACTTCGAAGTTTGTATTCAAGTTTGAAATGTATTTAAAAATTTATTAGTAATATTATTATATTTAAAAACATATTTTATAAATATGCCAGAGATTATAATCTTCACTATCAACTTAAATTTCCCTTATGTAGGTTTTTCATTCATCTAAAGGAAGAGAAATGATAAAAATTGAGCTTAGACAGCTGGTGAAATTACTCTCCCTTTTAGTGTGCCAACCTAAGGAACAAAATGTAGTAACCAGAGCCCATTTTGGAAAAGAAAAGAAATTGTTTATTGACTGTAACCATTGATCTTTGTGAATAACTATTATTATTAATTATCATTAATCTTATCAATTTTACTAATCAATTTAACCAATTTTTAAAAGACTGTGCCTGAGTTTGCTCCAGAAAACAACTATACATGTTTTCAAAATGAATATTGTAAAAAAAAATGGTAGAAGGGCAGGTGTTTGCAAAGAAACATTAGGAGTAAAATGAGAGGGAGAGTAGTGGGAATCTGGCACAATTCTGAAGAGCACAGGTGTAGTGTATAACAACTAAACTGAATTCACATAAGTTAAGGCTCTTGGTTTCCAAACACAAATAACGGCTTCAGTTTCCTTAAGTAAGAATTTTCTTACACCACAGAATCAAAGGAAATCTCAAGAACCAAGTTTCAGAAAATATAGAGACCAGAGAAAAAATGAGTATCTAGTTACTAATACCTAATGGGCAAAGAATGTCATCTGAAGAGTGGAGAAAACAAGGACAATATATTTTCCCATAGTAAAGTCAAAGGTCGGCTACCAAATGACAAAAACATATAGGCTAAACAGACAAAACGGAAAGCTTTTAGGGAAGCTTTTAGATTACGTGGTCTTACCATTTATGCCCTCAGTAATTTGGGGAAAGTTTATTTCTCTCAATGTTGATTTCCTCCATTTTAGAACAAGCAATACTGTTATAGTTTGGATATACAGCCGGCTCAAATTTCATGTTGAATTGCAATCCCCAATGTTGTGGCAGGACCTATTAGGAGGTAACTGGAGGTCCCTCACGGCTGGTGAGTGAGAGCTAATGAGACTTAGCTTTTTCAAAAGTGTAGCACCTGCCCCTGTCTCTGTCTCTCTCTTTCCTGCTCCTTCCATATAACGTGCTTTCATAATTGCTACAAAGAGAATAAAATACATAGGAACACATCTTACAAGGGACGTGAAGGACCTCTTCAAGGAGAATTACAAACCACTGCTCAAGGAAATAAGAGAGGACACAAACAAATAGAAAAACATTACATGCTTATAGATAGGAAAAATCAATATCGTAAAAATGCCCATATTGCCCAAAGTAATTTACAGATTCAATGCAATTCCTATCAAGCTACCATTGACTTTCTTCACAGAATTAGATTTTAAGACTTTTTAAGGAAATATTTAAGCTGTAGTTATTTAAAAGTACACATTTAAAGCAAAGTTAAGTTTCATTCTTTCTTGGAATCAAAGAACAACAGCTCCCCTGATATAGTTTGTCTGTGGCCCCACCCAAATATCATCTTGAATTATATCTCCCATAATTCTCTTTGTTTTGGGAGGGACCTGGTGGTAGATAATTGAATAATGGTAGTGGCTTCCCCCATACTGTTCTCATGGTAGTGAATAAGCCTCATGATAGCTGACGGTTTTATAAGGGGAAACCCCTTTTGCTTGGTTCTCATTCTCCCTTTGCTGCCATCCATATAAGAGGTGACTTGCTCCTCCCTGCATTCCACCATGATTGTGAGTCTTCCCCAGCCACGTGGAACTGTAAGTCCAATTAAACCTCTTTCTTTTGTAAATTGCCCAGTCTTCGGTATGTATTTATCAGCAGCATGAAAATGGACTAATACATCCCCTTTGTTCCCTAATCATCTAGGTCTCAAAGATCTGTGACTGAAAAATCAGCACCACTGTCTCTATTTGATTAAGAAAAAAATGCTTAGCTTATATTTATATGTCATTGTTATTAATATAATACCACACTCCAAATGTCAAGAATTCTTACAGGCCAACAAGATTAATAAATGATACTTAGTATTAGATCCCCTGAGAGTTACTTAGTTTGACTCAGGCAAGTCTCTTATTACCGAAAATAGGAAGGACTAGAGAAGAATGTGAAGATCATCTCATTCCAATTAACCCATCATTATGTTGCTATGAAAGTTACAGTTTTGTAGGATTTATAGTCTCTATTTTCACTGAATATGATTCATTATATGTAGTTTTATGTAAAAACATTGGTGTTTGTGTAAATATGTAGAATGAAGAATACTCACATTCAACAAAAATTCAGTATCAGATGTTGTACTCTTCCAGCCTAGGCTGTAATTGAATCTACTTTTATTTTCAGAATGTCTAGTTAGCATCCAACAAACAAAGACATTTCTATATCAAAGTACACTGACAAAAACGGGGTCTAGGGACACAATTGGACTCAGACATTTTTAATGGCCTAAAAACAAGAATGACATGGTAGGACTTTATATGTTAGAATATAGCTATTGGCTTATCTCATTTGGCATAAAATTTGCTGTTTCTTCCATTATAGTTAGTGTTTATTTACAGTGCCTTCAAAACACATTTGTGTCTACCTGTGACAACACATCCAGCCTGCCTGCCTTGATCTTAGCACTAAGGCAAAGATTCTTTGGGTGCTCAAATGTATCCAGTGCTGCTGGATGCATAGATGATGATGTTTTCAGAGTACATAGACACCCTACAATCTATTAAAATAGAAAGCTCTTTGGCTCCGGATAAACTATGGTCATTTACATTTAGCCTAAAATCTTTACCATTGACACATAACTGAGCAGATCCTGATAAACATTCTAAAAGTGATTCTATGAATTCTAAATCACATGCTGCTAAAAAATTAAACAGAAACAGTAATATCACAAAGATCTAATTCCAATAACATGAAATATCTGAAAATTAGGTCTTTAATGTAGTCACTTTTATCTGTTATTCAGACCAAATATCGAAACTTACATTTGGATTGAAGTTATTCTTGCAGCTGCTAATCATAAACACACTTTAGGAATGTTTACATATTTTTATCCACAATATTAATAGAAGTTGAATAATACATTTTAAGGTCAAATCATCCCTTCAATGTCTAAGAAGTCACATCTCTTATGAACAATAAATCTGCTTTCAAGTCTGTTCTTAAAGGTGGCATGAAAACACAAATAAGTCATTCTCTGAAAAATGTCTTGTAGCTTACAGTTACTCCGGTAAGTAATATTAATGACTAGAAGGTGATTAATATTCAATATCTAATATGATGCTTTTCTATCAATTTCAATTAACAATAATTCCCAATGGCTGTAAGAATATTTGTCTAATTCTGACTAGCCTCTTTCTTTGAAGATGTATCCAGAGATTCAACCAATGCCTGTATTAGTTTCCTAGGGCTGCAGTAGCTATGTACTACTGATAGTGGCAGGAGACAGACAAATAACTAGGCAGATACAGGAGAGTACCCAGTGAAACCTGACCTTCAAGCCAAAGGCAGACTGAAGCCTGAATGTTGGACTGCCAGTTTCAGGCCAAGTTTATGACTGGAGTGAGAACTTCCTCGATGCCTTTTAGCCAATCAAATGGTGCTTTTTCCAGGCCTACCCATGGACCAATCAGCATGCACTCCCCAATTCTGAGCCGATAAAAACCCCAGACTCAGCTACATGTGGGGACTACCTGTTTTTGGGCCCCCTCTCACATAGAAGGCTACCAACTTTAAGTCCCCTCTCATTTTGAGAGCTGTTCTCTCGCTCAATAAAACCCTTATCCACCTTGCTCACTCTCTGGTGTTCGCATAACCTCATTCTTCTTGGATGAGGGACCAGAACCCAGGACCCACAGAACAGCAGGTGTGAAATGAGCTATAACACTGTAGCCCTCCTGCCTTCTGCTAGTGCTGGGCAGCTGCCCCACATGACAGGAAGTGGCAGTGGGGCTGGGCCAGCCCAGTAGCCACGGGAACTAGAGTGGTGAGGTGGAACTAAACAAGCTGTAACATGGACAAGCTGAAACACCAACCCCCACCCCCCGTTTGCTGCGCTGTGGGCGGTTGGAAGGAGAAAGAGCTGTAATGGTTCTTTCGGGCTCAGACCTTGGGACTCGCCAGGCAAGAGCCATAAAACCCCTTGGGCTTCCATGTTTGTTGGCATCTCTGAGTTTTCGGGAGCAGCTGCTTCCCCCTTGTCCACAGGCTGGCGCCCAAGGCAGAAGATGGTTGTGGCACACCCAGACCAGCTGCAAGTTGAGCACAGAACCATGGGCAGGCATGGAACCTGTGCCCACAGTATGAGCTGAGTGTAGCCTGCTGGGCCAAGTGGGTGGAGCAACCCCAGTTGTGAGCCTGAAGCTTAGTGAGGCCCGGGCAGGGGCACCACTGGAGGTGGCAATTTTTGGCTGGAGAAGTGGCACCAAAAGGATGCTGTTTCACTACAAACTGAGTGGACAACAGTTTAATGTCTCAGTGTGCAGGCTCAGGGTCCAAAATCAAGGTGTCAACACGGACATGCTTCCTCTGAAACTTGTAGAAAATCTTTCCTTGCTCCTTCCTACTTTCTGATAGTTCAGTGGCCATCTTTGGCCTTTTTTTTTTTTTTTTTTTTTTTGTCTTGCGGCAGCGTAATTCCACTCTCTACCATCATCCTCATTTGGCATTCCTCCTGTGTGTCTCTATCTTTGTATGGCTATCTTCATATAAAAATAATAACTGTATCTTATTGGGCCCTATCATTCTTCAGTATGAGCTTATATTCAGTAATTAAAATTGGTAAAGATCCTATCTCTAAATAAGGTTAAATTCTGGGACACTGGGGTTTGGTATCAGCTTTCTTGATTTTCTTTCTATCTCATTGTCTGTACATTTTCAGTATCTTTGCAATTTTCCCTTAACTTTTTTTTTAACCTCCAAATGTGGGAACATTCCAAACCTCAGCTCCTGCATTTTGGTACTCACTTTTCAGGTGAGTGCAATCAATAAGTCAATGGCTCCCAAATTAAATCTTCATTCCCAAATTATTTCTTGACCCTTGTATAACCAACTGCCAGATCTACCTGGATGTATAACAAGCCCTTCAAACTTTCTGCAACCAAATGTCACCAAAATTAATAATAATAATTCATGCACTTTCCAAACCCTACTGACTACTATGTCACCAGCCCAACAAATCAGCACATTATTCACCCATGTCCTCAAACTAAAGCCTTAAGCCCATCATGGGTTCTTCTATTTCTCTCACTTCCTATACTCAAACCCTCAATCCATCATTAGATCTGTTTCAGAGTATATCTTGATTCTAAGCACTTTTTTCTATTCTCACCGCTATTCCTGTAGACTGACCCATGGTCCTCTCTAACTCAGATAATTTGATTAAACGTTCAAGTAGTTTCCCTCTTCCCTCTCTTCCTCATTTTATTCTTTGCAAAATAGCCAAAATAAAGAATGTACCACATCCCTTTTAAATCACATCACACTATTTTGTGTGGGAGAATTAAAATACTCATTATGACCTAAAATGTTTTGCATAGCTTGTCCTCAAGATCCTTCTACCACCTTATTTTTTTTTAACCACATTAATTTTCTGTCACTTGGTCTAGCCATACTGACTTCCTTGCTATTCTCGGGTTCACAGGCCTTTTCTTCATTGGCTCTCTCTAGCTGGCATATTCTTTCTCCAGATATTCACATCCCTTGCTCCCACATTTCACTTAGATTTGTTAAAAAAATTATAATTCTACTCTCTATGGTACCCCTCTTCCATCACTTTCAAATTTCATGAAGTTGCTGTTCAATCTAAATATCCTATATTACTAAGAAACAGATTAACTCAAGCAGGTTTTATAGTGGGTCATGTGATATTATACTCAACAACACTTCCTATTTTGTCATAGTGTTAAAAATAAGTATTGTTTTCTGTTTTATCAGTTAATTAAATGTCTCAGTTTGAGAGGATCCAGCTAAAAGAAGTAGATCCATAGCTACGTCATTTATTATTTATACCTTGTCTCTCATTTTTATTTAATAGCCTGCCAAAATACCAGAAATATTTCTCTAAATTAAAGACTCTATATGCTGTTTTCTATGCATCTGCTATGTTTCTGAAAAATAGAGCAGCAATACAAAACATAGCTTTGAAAATCAATAGAAATATTACATTTTAGGTTATTTCTGCATACAGTTTTCTTGAAACTAATCACCAAATTTATGAAGTCTATGGAAATTTAAATTATGCTTTAAAGCTAATTTTATCTGAGTATAATTAGTATATCTAAATCACCATTCCAAGGTTTGTTTTTCTTTTACTTTCTTTTTTAAATGATTTGGTTCCCTAGCATGGAAAATAACTAGCAGAGACTTTGACAAGTTGAGGGACTGTAGCATATGCACTACAAACACACATTACTTAAAAATCGAGATATAAATTATCCCAATTGCTAAAATATTCACAGGCTTAACCTAGTCCCCCCATCTGTTTCCAAGGAGGCAATATAAAATAGTGAAAAGACAATGGCATTAGACTGGTATCCCTATTCTCCCATTTGCAACTAGTGTAAATTTCAGCAAATTCCCTGATCTTTCTGAGTTTTAGTTTCCATATCTGTAAAGTAGTTGTTAATAATATTTGTTCATTGTTCTAGTGCATGTAAATCTTGAAGAAACTTCTTTATGATTTTGCATTTCTTATTTGTATACAAGGGATGATATATGCAGTTAATGAACAGTTCACCAGACCAACCTCACTTTGACACCAACTGCAGTGTGTTTATGGGGGCTCCTGAAACTACCCCAGCTTCAATAATTTACTAGAAAGACTCATGGAACTTATCAAAATTGTTATACTCACAGTTATGGTTTATTACAGTGAAATTATACAAATTAGAATCACCTAAGGAAACAAGTACATTGGAAAGTGTCTAGATTTCCAAACACAGACTTTGAAATCCCAGCCTTTCCTCCACAGATTCATGGACAGTGTTAACTCCTCTCATCAGTGATATATGACAATGTACATTGAGTATTGCCAACCAAGGAAGCTTACCCAAGCCTGGTGTCCAGAGTCTTTATGGGGACTCCAAGTTCAACTGCCCTTGTGGCTGACCTCTATCTCCAGCCTCTCTAGAGGTTAATCTAATACCATGTGACTCAAAATGCTCCCATAAATCATGTTAGACATTCTGGTGTGAAACAAAACCCTCAGGTAAACAAAAATGCTCTTATCAGGCAAGATATTCCAAGGGCTCAGAGATCCCTCCAGGTAGCCAACAGCAAAAGTGACTTTTCTTAGGGCAAAGTTAAATTCTTTGCTATACAATATACATCTCATAGTTTTGTTGGGAGTATTGAAAGGGATAATGGATGTAAAGCTTTTGAAAATGTGCCTAGCAAAATTAAACATCCAAGAATTATCTATTGTGAAAAACGCTGAAAAACTGAACATTTTCCACTGATCCTAGCAAAACTTTTACTCCCAGATGTTCTCTTTATCCCTTTTGCTAGCCCAAAGTCATCAATCAATGGCTACAAAACTGGGTAAATGCTTATTTATCCACTCCCCATAAAAATCTTTAAACCCCTTGCTCTTTGCAGAGTACTCATCTTATAACTGATTTCATGTTGCAGAGTTTTAATAAAGACTGGAGTGAGATCTCTCTCCTCTCACTCCAGTCTTTATTAAAACTCTGCAAAAGAAACTACCATCAGAGTGAACAGGCAACCTACAAAATGGGAGAAAATTTTCGCAACCAACTCATCTGACAAAGGGCTAATATCCAGAATCTACAATGAACTCCAACAAATTTACAAGAAAAAAACAAACAACCCCATCAAAAAGTGGGCAAAGGACATGAACAGACACTTCTCAAAAGAAGACATTTATGCAGCCAAAAAACACATGAAAAAATGCTCACCATCACTGGCCATCAGAGAAATGCAAATCAAAACCACAATGAGATACCATCTCACACCAGTTAGAATGGCAATCATTAAAAAGTCAGGAAACAACAGGTGCTGGAGAGGATGTGGAGAAATAGGAACACTTTTACACTGTTGGTGGGACTGTAAACTAGTTCAACCATTGTGGAAGTCAGTGTGGTGATTCCTCAGGGATCTAGAACTAGAAATTCCATTTGACCCAGCCATCCCATTACTGGGTATATACCCAAAGGACTATAAATCATGCTGCTATAAAGACACATGCACACGTATGTTTATTGCGGCATTATTCACAATAGCAAAGACTTGGAACCAACCCAAATGTCCAACAATGATAGACTGGATTAAGAAAATGTGGCACATATACACCATGGAATACTATGCAGCCATAAAAAATGATGAGTTCACGTCCTTTGTAGGGACATGGATGAAATTGGAAATCATCATTCTCAGTAAACTATCTCAAGAACAAAAAACCAAACACCGCATATTCTCACTCATAGGTGGGAATTGAACAATGAGAACACATGGACACAGGAAGGGGAACATCACACTCTGGGGACTGTTGTGGGGTGGGGGGAGGGGGGAGGGATAGCATTGGGAGATATACCTAATGCTAGATGACGAGTTGGTGGGTGCAGCGCACCAGCATGGCACATGTATACATATGTAACTTACCTGCACATTGCGCACATGTACCATAAAACCTAAAGTATAATAATAATAATAATAATAAAAGAAAAAAAAAAAAAGACTGGAGTGAAAAACTTTTCATTATTTTTCTGTTTCCACAGTATTATTTTATACATATATATATACACACATACATAAGATGGCAAGTCATTTACATATATTGTGAATTAAATTTATATTAATTTTCTTTTTTGGTCAGTATTCTTTATTTTTTCACATTTAAGCCATCTTTAATAATAGTTAATCTCAGAAATGGTGGTATAAAAAATTTCTTCTGATGACTTTTAACCAAAGAAGTGGAAAACAAAGTTGGAGGAAAAATAAATAAAAGAGAGAGGTATTTTCAAGAAAATTCGGGGTTGTTTATGGCTTCATTGAGGTAGAAATGATAAATAAAAGTTATGATATTCAAGGTAAACAATGTGATATTATAAATTGCCTGTGAATTGTGAAATGATTATCACAACCAAGCTAATTAACATATCCATCACCTCACATATTTAGAATGTTTTTGATGATAAGGGTACTTAAGATCTACTTTCCTAGCAAATTTCAAGTATACATTATTATGAGCTATAGTCACTATATAGTACATTAGGTCTCCAGAACTTTTTCATCTTGTAACTGCAAGTTTGCATCTTTTGACCAATGCTTTATTTTCTGCACTTCTCAACTCATGATAAGCACCCATCTACTCTGTTTTTATTAGTTTGACACATCTAAAACTAAGATTATGCAGTATTTGTCTTTTTTTGGGGGGGTTGGCTTTTTCACTTAGTATAATGACCTTCAAGTTCATCCATGTTGTTTTAAATGGCAGATTTTGTTCTCTTATAAGGTTGAATAATATTCGTGTGTGTGTGTGTGTGTGTGTGTAGTGTGTGTATCACATTTTCTTTATTCATTTATCAGGGGACACTAAGGTTGATTTCCTATCTTTGCCATTGCCTGGTACATTTTTTAGGATACCTGCAAGTCCTCAAATCTGCGACAACCCACCACGTATCATAATTTTGATATGTCTTTACTCAAGGTGAGGCATAGTGAGGCCAGAGGTTTTAGAATAAGATAACCCTTAAAAAACACATTTGGCTGTAACAATAATAGTTATGTGAACACAATTAGACAACATGTAATATTTCCTAAGTTAGGTTTGTTTTAGTGACAATAAATTTTTCATATGCTTAACCTGCAGAGGACAAGTCTTGTATCAGCTACTTAATGGCATATGCATCTCAAATTATCAATTCATGATTTTTTAATAAGGTCAGCACTAAGGCTGACATATTTCATTTAGACAGAGGAGATTCCTGAGGTCAACATGTGCCTGAAAAAGAGAGATTATCCAGCCAACTGAATTATGTGCAGAAAGAAGTCATTCTCCCTGCATCAATTTATTATCTGTCCAGCACCTTTCCTAAGCTACTTCAAGTCTGACACTTTTACTGACTTCAAAAGGGGTTTGGCAACATATTAGCTTTGAGGGAGCAAGCAACCAGGCCAAGACATAGTACCTGCTGACATTAAAAGCAGCCTATGAACCATATTTAAAAATAACTGTCTATAAAGAGGAGACAGCTACTTGTGGAGAGGAATCAAGAGCATGTACAAGGAAATTATATTTGGTAATTAATGAATTATAAAAGATAAATATTGTACATAATGAATATATGAAAAAGAACTACACCATTTAATTCATAACTTCATCTCCATGAGAGTTTGGGCATAATGGTATTACTCATGTGGTGTTAATATAACCATAGGTGTATGAAGTGGCTCTGAGTACAGTGAGAGACAATTTGCTCTCATACTATGGCCATCAGTTTGTATTGTATTGTCTATGGATGGCCATCTATCCTTGAATAGGCACTTTTCTTTCCAGAGAAACACAGTTACACTATTACCTTCTGGGTAGAATACACATGCTAGAAGCTCAGGTTTTACAAAGAGGGAGAAGAAAAATGAGTAATAGAATCAGTAGTTAAGTGGGGACCTTCACAGCATTTCATATGTGTAGCATTTTGTGGAAGAAAAAAAAAGATTGTTCTACCAAAATATTGTTAACCATTTAAATGGTTAGCACCATAGTGGTGAAATTTTAATTCTCCTACCAGAAATGCAGCAAAAATAGTCTTGTTTTCTACAAGTCTGTCTATGAAGATCTACAAGTTCAGAACAGCTGAGAGTCATCTTAAATACACAAAATTATCTGGAAAAAAATGGATAAAGAGATAGGAATGAACCAATGTATTACTGACTCCTTTGTTTACCCTTTCAACATAACCCATTCCCCTGCTCCTAGGGACCACTACAAATGTCCCGGGATTCCTGATATTCCTCATTGTTAATCGTTGTTGTTCCATGTTTTCTTTTTAAGTTTTACTGAGGTATAACTGATGTACGAAAATGTACATAATCAATGTATATATAATGTATACACTTTGATGAATTTTGATATATGTATATATCCATGATAACATCATCAAAATGCTACTAAACATATCCATCACCTACAAAAATTTCTTTGTGATCTTCTGTGTGTATATATAAAATTTAACATATTTGAAAGTACACAATATTACGTAATTAACTGTAGTTACTGTTATATAGCAGATATCTAGAATTTGTTCATCTTGCATAACTGAGACTTTTAAGTTTTTAAAAATTATTCTTTTATTATTTTATTTTTATATTTTTTTCTATATATCTATATTTTATTGCACTTTATGTTCTGGGGTACACTTGCAGAACATGCAGTTTTGTTACATAGGTATACACGTGGCATAGTGGTTTGCTACACCCATCAACCCGTCACCTACATTAGGTATTTCTCCAAATGTCATCCCTCCCCTAGCCCCCCATGCCCCAACAGGCCCAAGGTGTATGATGTACTCCTCCCTACGGCCATGTGTTCTCAATGTTCAACTCCCACTTAGGAGTGAGAACATGCAGTGTTGGTTTTCCTGTTCTTGTGATAGTTTGCTGAGAATGATGGTTTCCAGCTTCATCCATGTCCCTGCAAAGGACATAAACTCATGCTTTTTTATGGCTGCATAGCATTCTGTGGTGTATATATGCCACATTTTCTTTATCCAGTCTATTATTGATGGACATTTGGGTTGGTTTCAAGTCTTTGCTATTGTGAATAGCTGCAATAAACATACATGTACATGTATCTTTATAGCAGAATGATTTATAATCCTGTTGGTATATACCCAGTAATGGGATTGCTGGGTTAAATGGTATTTCTGGTTCTAGATCCTTGAGGAATCGCTACACTGTCTTTCACAGTGGTTGAACTAATTTACACTCCCACCAACAGTGTAAAAGCGTTCCTATTTCTCCACATCCTCTCCAGCATCTGTTGTTTCCTGACTTTTTAATGATCACCATTTTAACTGGCATGAGATGGTATCTCATTATGGTTTTTATTTGCATTTCTCTAATGACCAGTGATGATGAGCATTTTTTTCATATGTCTGTTGGCTGCATAAATGTCTTTTTTGAGAATTGTCTGTTCATATCCTTTGCCCACTTTTTGATGGTGTTTTTTTCTCATAAATTAGTTTAAGTTCTTTGTAGATTCTGGATATTAGCCCTTTGTCAGACGGATAGACTGCAAAAATTTTCTCCCATTCTGCAGGTTGCCTGTTCACTCTGCTGATAGTTTCTTTTGCTGTGCAGAAGATCTTTAGTTTAATTAGATCCCATTTGTCAATTTTGGCTTTTGTTGCCATTGCTTTTGGTGTTTTAGACATGAAGATTTTGCCCATGCCTATGTCCTGAATGGTATTGCCGAGGTTTTCTTCCAGAGTTTTTATGGTCCTAGGTCTTACGTTTAAGTCTTTGATCCATCTTGAGCTGATTTTTGTATAAGGTGTAAGGAACGAGTCCAGTTTCAGTTCTCTGCATATGGCTAACCAGCATTCCCAATGCCGTTTATTAAATAGGGAATCTTTTCCCCATTGCTTGTTTGTGTCAGAGTTGTCAAAGAGCAGATGGTTGTAGATGTGTGGTGTTGTGTCTGAGGGCTCTGTTCTGTTCCATTGGTCTATATATCTGTTTTGGTACCAGTACCATGCTGTTTCGGTTACTGTAGCCTTGTAGTATAGTTTGAAGTCAGGTAGCGTGATGCCTCCAGCTTTGTTCTTCTTGCCCAGGATTGTCTTGGCTATGCAGGCTCTTTTTTGGTTCCATATGAAGTTTAAAGTAGTTTTTTCCAATTCTGTGAAGAAAGTCAGTGGTAGCTTGATGAGAATAGCACTGAATCTATAAATTACTTTGGGCAGTATAGCCATTTTCACAATATTGATTCTTCCTATCCATGAGCATGGAATGTTTTTCCATTTTTTTGTGTCCTCTCTTATTTCGCTGAGCAGTGGCTTGTAGTTCTCCTTGAAGAGGTCCTTCACATCCCTTGTAAGTTGGATTCCTAGGTATTTTATTCTCTTTGTAACAATTGTGAATGGAAGTTTACTCTTGATTTGGCTCTCTGTTTGTCTGTTATTGGTGTATAGGAATGCTTTTGATTTTTGCACATCGATTTTGTATCCTGAGACTTTACTGAAGTTGCTTATCAGCTAAAGGAGATTTTGGGTGAGACGATGGGGTTTTCTAAATATACAATCATGTCATCTGCAAACAGAGACAATTTGACTTCCTTTCTTCCTATTCGAATACCTTTTATTTCTTTCTCTTGCCTGATTTCCCTGGCCAGAAGTTCCAATACTATGTTGAATAGGAGTGATGAGAGAGGGCATCGCTGAAGCATTCAAAGGGAATGCTTCCAGTTTTTGCCCATTCAGTATGGTATTGGCTGTGGGTTTGTCTTAAATAGCTCTTATTATTTTGAGATACCTTCCATCAATACCTAGTTTATTGAGACTTTTTAGCACGAAGGGGTGTTGAATTTTGGTGAAAGCTTTTTCTGCATCTATTGAGATAATCATGTGATTTTTGTCATTGTTTCTGTTCATGTGATGGATTACATTTATTGATTTGCATATGCTGAACAAGCCTTACATCCCAGAGATGAAGCTGATTTGATCATGGTGGATAAGCTTTTTGTTGTGCTGGTGGATTCGGTTTCCCAGTATTTTACTGAGGATTTTCACATCGATGTTCATCAGGGATATTGGCCTGAAATTTTCTTTTTATGTTGTGTGTCTGCCAGGCTTTAGTATCAAGATGACGTTGGCCTCATAAAATGCATTAGGGAGGATTCCCTCTTTTTCTATTGTTTGGAATAGAAACTATTTTATTTTACTATTTTATTTATTTGAGACAGTGTGCAGTGTGTGCAGTGGCATGAACACAGCTCTCTAGAGCCTTGACTTCCTGGGCTCAATGGATCCATTGTCTTTAATTACTTCATCAGTGTTTTGTAGATTGTAGTACCTCATTATTGATCTTTTAAAAATATTTAAAATAAAATTATGTAAAATTAGATGTGAAACCTAATATCTGAGTGTCTGTTGGCATTAACTTTTGTATTGGTGATTTTTATCTTACTGATAGAGACGGGAGAGAGCCAAATGCCAGGGAGGCCATTGTGCACAGGGGGCTTGCCCAAATATGTCCATAATGAAAAATTCTGTCCCTTAACACATGTGCAGAAAGAGATATAAATCAATGGGGAGTGGCTCAGACCTTAATCTGAGGCCCCCCTGCACACTGGGAGAATGAGGTGGAGCTACTGGGAATTCATGCCTTATTCAAGGGGAGGAGCCTGGCCACTTCAGCTCATGTGTGGTGGCCTGGTATTCAGCCTGTGTAGTGGGAACCTATTGGCATGACCTACCCACTTTTTTTTTTTTTTTTTTTTTTTTACTGGCAGCTTTCTTTTAATAAATTCTGCTCTCCTTACCTTTTAATATGTTCACGTGCCTAATTTCTTCTGGCCGTGAGACAAGAACATGAACTTTAGCTAAACTAAGGAGAAAGAAAATCTTTCATCATTACCAATGATGTGTAAGACACCATAAGATAAAGCTCCTACTTCAGCACCTCTCTGTTCAAAGGCAGACCTCTGCAGCAACAGGTAAGAAAATTACAGAGTAAATATGATTACGTTTCTAAGAAGTAAAATTTAAGAAGATTGAATCCTGTTACCATATTAGTCCTAGGTTTTAACTAATTCAAAGGAATGGTAGCTTTATAAAAATATAATTTTTCCTTGAAAATATGTAGATATCAGTTTGGGGTAGCTGCATTATTTGTTAAAATATAGAATAAATCACTTTTAATAGAGTACCAGAAATAAAAATTTCAGAAGTTTAGTTTTGCTTAGCTTTCTAAATAAGTCACATATGTTTTCCTAGGAGTAGATTAATTTAATGAGAACAGTTGTATCTTATTGCAATTAAAGACAAATGAAACACAAACAAAAATATTGAGAGAAACCAATTAAATTTGGGGTTCTCTAAAGTAAAATTAGAAATATTTTAATTAAAATAAGGTGATATAAATACCCATTTAATAACTTATGCATAGAAATTTAATATTTAGTGAATATGTTTTAAATGTTTTATTCAAAACACAGATCCACTTAAAAAGTAAATCCACTATCTAATAAGATATATTTCCCTGTCAACATATTTAAAAAGCAATCAATATCTCACCTGACACCTCTCATTTTGTGTCAATTAAAATGAAATATAACTCCACAAAACTAATTTGAGAAATGGTTTGAGAAAAATAAATTCTGACAAACCCAAAAGATCACTGGTATTTGTCTTAAATCTTGCCACTGTGAAAATCTTTTTACTGTAGCATAATATAAAAGTATCTATAGCACTACTTAATAGAAGAGAAAGCCCTTCCAAAATTAACTCTAAAACACTGTTTTATAAAAAGAGAATAACATTTCAGTAAACTTGTTTACAGTTGTGATTTAGTGATTTTAACTTGAGAATCTGACATTAAAAGCAAGAAAGTAAGGAAGAAACCACCAGTAATCATGTTTTATTAAATGTAATATTTTTTCTATCTTTTAATTTTTTAATAGATATTCTGCGGCTTAGTTTATACATCCAAAAGTGTGTTTTATAACATTCAAACTCTGTAACATCAAAACTTACTTGGCAATGGGAAAGAGGTTATTCTCACATCTTCTTTGTCAGGATGTAAAATAAGAAAAAAATCTTTTAAAATTGATATACATATATATGTTTATTATTATTGTTGTTTTTAATACTAGAAATACCAGAGATCAGATTTTGTATATTGTATAGTTTTGGGTGCTGACAAATAAGCATTTCTAATGACAATAAACTTAGTTTTTACCATTTCTTGGTGTTAGACACCCATTAAAAATTATGATTGGCTATTAATATTTTAAAGAGTGGTTAGGCCAGGCACGGTGGCTCACACCTGTAATCCTAGCACTTCGGGAGGCCGAGGTGAGTAGATTGCCTGAGATCAGGAGCTCGAGACCAGCCTGGGCACACGATGAAAACCCATCTCTTTTAAAATACAAAAAATTAGCCAGGAGTGGTGGTGTGCACCTGTAGTCCCAGCTACTTGGGAGGCTGAGGCAGGAGAAACGCTAGAACCCGGGAGGTGGAGGTTGCAGTGAGCCAAGATCTCACCACTGCACTCCAGCCTGGGTGACAGAGCGAGACTCCATCTCTTAAAAAAAAAAATTAAAAGAGTGGTTATAAGAAACGGGAGACATAAAAGAAGAAAGAAGATGAAGACAAAAGAGATATTACCTATACAGCACACTAATATATATTAGTTTATTAAATCGGCAATATAACTAACTCAGTTTCTACAGAAGAAGTTTACATAAAGTTAAATAACTGCTGCATGTGGTAAACAGTAAGCAATTTCAAGAGTAATTCAGATATAGACAAAATCCCAGTTGTCCTACTATTGATTTTATGGTTTGGCAAACTATTTGATTCTCTGAGTTTTGACCTCATCAGATATACAATGAGATAAATAATATTTGCATTAAAATTATATTAGAGAAGAAAATAACAAGTGTAAAATGCTTAATACAATGTGTAGCTCATAGTAAGTGATCAATACATGCATTTGTCTCTCTTTGCAATGCCACAGAACTTATATGTTGTAACACAAAAAGAATTTGAATTCAGAGATCTCTCCCTTTATTACGTATACTGAAGTAATCTATGGAGATATATAGTTAATATTTACAATATTAAAGTGAATAATTACTGAACTATTTCATAAGTATATTTTAGAAGATAACTATAAATATTTAGTAAAGAAATCTTTAATTGTATTAGATATCTGAATTAATATTTTGCTAAACTTTAGAATCAAATGGAAATGTAAACATTTAGGCATTGATCAAACACAAAAAATGCATTTATAATTAGTCCTCTATGAGTCAAAATTAATTATAATTTTAATAATAAAATAAGAATCAATTAAGATATTATCTAGCAATTATTATGTGCATTTGAATAGAAGATATTTGAAAGTGACAGAAATAGCATCTCTGTAAACCTCTTTACCAAAGCAACCCTGTTGTCACATTTCACAAATGAGATAATGTCACAGTTGGAATGTTTTTAAACATTTTAGGTAAAGTCATCCAATATCACCCAGTGAAGCCTACACATCTTCTAGCCACTGCATGCTAGCTCTATGTTTTCTTTTAGACACTATTTTTTGAAAGTTTCTCACAGACACAAGATAACTCATGCTTTCAGTAATTAGCATGTTTACGGTAAAATTCATTACCAGAGTTTCCCAGGAATTCCTTAGACTCTTTATCTGCCAGACAGTTCCTTCTATGCAGATTAAAGAGAGGGCATTTTGAACTTCACAAGTATGTAAGATGTGAGGGGTAGTGTTTATAGAGAGAAAACTGTATATTTCAAGGAAATGTCATTAATTGAACAAGAGATTAGGCATGGTATATAAAAATCAGTATGATTGTTTACACCCAGATCATATCACAGCCTCTGTAGTCAGAAGACTTGGAGTCAAGACCTGGGTGAGCATATAGTAACTAAGAGATGTTAGTCAATCACTGATACTCTGACATCCTATTTATTTGTTAAAAAATGCAGATTTTAAAAAATCCCTATTTTGCAGGTTTGTGAGATTCAGTTACAATAATGGTTGTAAAGGGCCCTGAAAGACGGTGTGGAAAACTCACATCTCAAACACAGAATCACCTCTCCGCGATTAGGCCAAAGCTGTTTGATTCCTTTCCTTTGTGCCTTTACTTTCCCAAGTGTAAATCAAGGGTTAAAATACTACTACTTCACATGGTTTTACAAAAATGAAATATGCTAATTACTGTAGGCAAAGAGCCTGACACTTAATAAGTGCTCAGTTAGTATTAGTTATTAAATTGTGTTATGAGGGCTTTCAGATTCCTACTTATTTTCTACTCATTCATTCTCCAAAACAAACCTAAACAAAATAAAATAAATTGTTTATACACACATTTTTTCTTTATACTATATAGTTTCCTTAAGGCAGGGATGTCTTATCATTCAACTTTGTACACTCTCTACCAGCTCATAGAGTACTTTACATTATAGATATCCAATAAAATTTGAGAAGATTAATAAATATATGCATTGACCTCACTGCCTAAAAATAACATCAGAGGAAATCCTTCTTTGGGTTCTTCTGATATGTAACTTTTATAGGATTCTAGCTCTTTTAAAAAATTATTTTTGTTACATATTTTGTTTCAGATAAGAAAACTAACTACATAAATTTACCTATAGCTTCTCTATTATCAGCTCATATCTGAAGAAATGGGATTTGTAAAAACATACATCTTAATAAAAGATAGGCACAAGAAAATGAATTAAAAATCAACTTAAACCTTTTAAGCAATGACCTAAATGTTTGAAATATAAAATAAAAAGCATTGCCATACATCTTAGCCACCAATATAATTTTTAAATGGTGTTACAATTTATATTTACCAGTTTTAAGTGTAGCTATCACTTTATTTTGTATTATAGTCCATTAAAATATTATTCAGGATATGATCTAAATCATCCTTTTAGTTCTTCAGTACAAATGCTACAAAAATTGCATTTGAAATCCCGCGTAGAAATAAAGATCCTACATTAACCATGACAAATAAAGTAATCTGAGAAAAGCAGATACCAATATCTTGTATTTGTCTAAATAGAAATGAGAACATTTTAAAAATCATTTCAAGACAAAGAAAGGCAACAGAAGGTTATACAATTATTCATTGAATTCAGGTTTTCTTAATAGACAATTCAACTTGTCCAGGCAAAACAAATCCTAATATATGGTTTGAACATAATATAATGGAGCTAAACAATAGCCATAGACTTGCAAGCACAGATGAGCCTTATAATAATATGAATGCAAAATGAATGCTCATGTAGTTCAAAATGCAGAGTGTTAGAATTTTGAAACACTGAGCTGGGCATGAAATATCAAGAAAATATTTCTAGCTATATTTCTAAGTATATCTACAAAGCAGTTTGCAATGTGAGCAAAATAGTGCAAAGAAAAGAAACAGTAGACTGAAAATGAGAAGCCTGTTTTCTAGAAGCCGTTCTATTATAAAACGCAGTAGAACCATGTCATGTCACATCCACTCTCTATCCCTCAGCCTCTTAAATAGTCAAATTAGGAGTCTGGAGTGCATTGCCTTTAGGCAAAACTTTGATCATCTATTTATGAAAAATGGTTTGTGAATTAAAAGCTACTTGTTTCTTAAATAGTACCTAAGCCCACATGCTCCAATAGTTACCAATGTAGAGTAAAACCCAGAGAAACAAGGTACTTTTCATTATAGATAAATGCACATTGACAGAATTTTGACTTTAGGCTCTTTGTCGAAGAAGGTAGTTTCATTTAAATAAGTAGTACTGGAATTCATTAGTCTCTTTCTAATATATTTTTAGAAAGAATTGTAATCTTTGATATTTTTAAACATAACATTACAAATGTGACCCATAATAAAATGCATTTCAAAATTATGATTTTATCTGCAACGTAAAAAATGGCATAATTTTCTATTGCTGAACAGAATATTTTCTAATTGGAGATTTTCAATCAATATTGCAATGCTAAGGCTGACCTAACAGAGTTATTTTGTCTCCTCCATCCTCCAATTTTTACGAGACTTATGTGCATTTCTCTGAAAGTCATTTGCAGAGGATAAAGCAACTCCATCTTGGATGTGAATCCACCATGTTAACGTCTCACTAACCCCTGTTCCAGAATGCTTATACAAGTTCTACTTTATGTACTGTTATCATAAATCTTGTCCTCAAGATAAAACAACCTTAACCAAATCCCCTTCCCCTAGGCAGATGCACATAGCATTCTTACCTTTCCTTGAAGGGTCGACTTAAGTTGTCCCACACATCCCTTTCCTATGGTGTATAAGCCCTGCATCTGGTGGGAAATGGCATAGGGACCCACCATCTCTCTAGTGACCATTGAAGTCTATAGACTATGGCTCCTGTTTGTGAGTCCCTATTACATGTTTTTTTTTTTTCTTTTTTTTCTGAGACACTAAGTATATTAGCCTCTTTCTTTGGCCCCTCAGCCTTCGGGAGGCAGGTTGCGTAGACTTGCTCACTGTGGTACATCGCTTTTGCTAATTATTACAGAAGTTAATGCTCTAAAGAGAGGTGAGGAAATAATTTAGATACTGAAATATCAAACTAAATATGAGTCTGATATGATAGTCTTTTTCACTAAGGAACTACAAAACAAGCTGACCATAAAATTAATTATGTTTTAATAAGTCCCAAAGATAATAGCCTATTGAGGATAAATCTGATAATATGACATACAGGAGAAAAAACTGAGAAAATGGATACAACTAAAAGTAGTGAACCCATCGATTTCAGATGATTCTAATGGACTCTTGACTTGAAAATAATACGAAGAGATATTTTATTAAAAGTAAAATTTTAATACCACAAAAGAGCTCATAGGCTACTATTTAGAGTTTTCCATTTAAAAATATTAAGGGCTATAGAAATCAATACAAATTATTTTATGTTAAACCAACAAATAATCTAGACAGTTTTAAAGATTAAGATTAAACCAACAAATCTGATTTGATTGCTAAGCCTCCTTTTAAGTATTTTGACTGGTATTTCTGTTGTTCTTATTTTATTTCCTTAAAATATAAGTATTTCCTTGATTGCACAAATTATCAATAAATTTAAATAATATCTCTGTTTTTTTAAATACATAGTTGGAGTGTAGTTGCTATGGAAAGCTGTTTCGCAGTTCACCAAAAAGTTACATGTATGGTTAGTGTATGGCCTAGTAATTACACTCCTAGGTTTTACTCATGTTATTTTTAAATATATTAACACCACACTTATATTTGAATATTTATATAAGGATTATTGATCATAGTCAAAAAGTAGAATAATGCAAATGTCCATCTACTGATGAATACATAAACAAAATATAGCATATCTATTCAATGGAATATTATTCTGCAATAAAAAGAATAAAATACTGATTCACATTATAAGAGAGATGAATTATAAAAATGTATGCTAATTGAAAGAAGACAGTCACCAAAGGCTACATACTGCATCAATACATTAATGTGAAATGTTCAGAATAAAAATCTATGGATTCTAAAAGTAGATTCATGGTTGCCTACGGGTTGCTAGGTTTGGAGAAATTAATAGAGTCACTGCTAATGGAAGTAGAATTTCTTGTTGATGTGATGAAAACTTAAACTTATATGGTTGAGGTAGCGCTCCTCACAAGTGGGCATTAGCTGCAGGGGTCTGCCCACAGACCCTGACCCAAATGATGGATGAGTAAAACGTACATTGACACACAGATATTCTGTTTTGCCAGTCCAGCTGAGTGTCCGACCGCCTGCACACCACGAGAGGTTTGTCACTGCGGCCAGCCCTGAATAGCTCACACTCCGGGCATTTATTTAATATACAATTAACAATAGGAACTTTGAGTAAACACACTGTCTAGTGACAGTGTGTGTGGGGATGATTAATGTGGTTAAGAGAGTAGTTCTACCAATGATTAAAGCTCAGGTATGAGGTCTAAAGTAAATACCATTAGGGGATAATTTCCCTGGTCGACCTCCCCCGGAGAGGGCCATCCGGCTCAAAGGTTAATTAATGGAGGTAGGATAAACAGACTTAACTATGGAAGCCTATCTTGTCCCTAGTATTTACCCTATGACCTAATGCTCTAAGGTAAGAGTTGGCTGCCTTCAGGTTGTTCAGTTATTACAAGCTATGTAACCTTTCGGTCTTCCAAAAGGTTTGTGACTATTCCCTATAACTTTCCATAATATTTCCCTTAAATATTTCTGCCACCATCCTGAATGAATCACAACATATGGTGATGGTGCATATAAAAGTCTATGAACATACCAAAAATAAATTAAATTGTAAAATTTAAATAGTAAATTTTGTAGTACGTTATATCTCAATAAAACTGTTAAAGAGAATTAAGGTCAAAATTAAGCTCAATAAATATCCCTATAGCTACCTATTGATTACATGAATCTGAATTTTTTGCTTGCCCTGATAATGGAGAATGCTATCAAGACAGTCTGATATGACAGTGTCTCTGAGGAGGAATGACAAGACCAGTGACAGTTACTGAGAACTTGAGATATGATTTAATAACGGTCTTTTAATGGGAGCTGAGGAGTTGTTGGATTATGATCAGGTAAGAATCATAATATGATTATCTAGGATTGGTGGATACAATCTTGGGGAAAATATACAAATAAAATATTTTTGGCTAACTCAGATAATTCTCTCCACAAATGAAGAAAAGAAAGAAAGCAATATTAATTAGAGAATCAACATCAAGCCATACTGTGATGTACATCACAAGCAATATGCTAATGAGTTTGCAAAGGAGAATGAAATCTCAATCTTTTATGTAGCCACACAGATACAATTCATTGCATACATGTTTTCAAGATATAGCACTATTTGCCACATACTCTTTCATTGTTCACCCTAACTTTACCTGATAAACAGGATCGCCATTTGTGTTAGATAATTTCCTTCATTTAAAGGAAAACAAAATTTTTATTTTTATGAAAAGCTTGAAGCAAGAACTCTAAGCTAAACTCCCATGGTGACAGAAATGGGTCCTATCTTCCTTGATGTTTACATTTCAAAGAACATGGCTCCCAGACCCTTAAGGAAAACATTACTGAGTTGTAATGTTGGCAAGACCTTATTTAGCCTTTAAAAACATGTACATATATAGAAGAGACAAATAAATGATTTAGAATTATACATTTTCTTAAGGAACTCTTAAAAAAAAAAGGGAGAGGACAAAAGGTCACTTTTGCTTTTGAAAACATGGACTTTTTTAAAAACCCTCATAGCACCAAAGAGGAATTTGTGGCTAGGAGTGGAAAGATTATTAGAATTTGAAGGTAGGAACCGTCAGAAGAGCTGACATGTTTATTAAAGAGTTGATAAGCTCTAGTTCATTCCAGAAGCTTCAGGAATGAAAATAAAATTATTTTCCACTTTTCTATTCCTGAGTGAGTGTCCCCTGGAACAGAAATGTTATGCTAATAAACAGTGAAATAGTAATGTCAACTTAATAAAGTAATTCCTTAATTAGCAAACTGTAGCCTTTGGACCAAATCCTGCCTACAGGCTGTTTTTGTACATCCTACAAACTAAGAATGCTTTAATATTTGAATGGTTGAGAAAAACTTTAAAGAATAATATTTTGTGGCACATGAAAATATGCATTTCAAGTTTCAGTGTCCATAAATCAAGGTTTGTTTGTATAGTCACATTCATCCTTTACATGTTTTTTCTATGACAACTTTCACACTGCAATGACAGAGTTGAGTAGTTGGGACACAGACTTCTCTGCAGTACCTAAAAGACCTTGTAGATCAAGCTTGTCCAACTTATGGTCCATGGGGCTCATGCAGCCCAGGGCAGCTTTGAATATGGCCCAGCAGAAATTCTTAAACTTTCTTAAAACATTATGCAATTTTTTTGTGACTTTTCGCAGATCATTAGCTATCATTAGTGTTAGTGTATTTTATGTGTGGCCCAAGACAATTCTTCCAATGTGACCCTGGGAAGCCAAAAGATTGGACACCCCTGTTTTAGATCAAATATGGTGTCCTGATTCAAACCCTACCTAAAAGTAAAAATGTGAAATCATTTTTGGGGCTCTTCATGTCTGTTTTATAACAACCTATCTAAATAAGCTTTAAAGTTCTGTAAAGGTAAGGCGAAATTATTTTTAGATTGAAAGTGTTCAATATCCACATCTTCCAAAGAGACACACACCTTCTTGAATTGAATTGAAAAGGATAAACTATCATTTGCAGGGATAAACTAGAAGAATCCCTTCAAACTCAGTGAATGGGTAAAAGACAACAAAATCTCTGCTATAGGAAATGTATTGCTTATAGTAAGAAAAAGTAAGAAAATTAAAAAAAGAAAAAGACATTTCAGTCTAGAATGATGGATTATTAGTTTAAGAACCACCTACTGTTAAATTTTTAAATCTTTATACGCTATGTATTGGAAGCTGAACATAAATGTACACTTAAAAAAACTCATGAAGATGCATCAATAATAGTAAATTATAATCCAAAGTGTTAGTGCTGACATCAAGAGTAAAGTGTATTTTTTAAAAAACATTGTCCTGAACAATACTGGGAAATCTTATTTTATAAAATGCCATATTTCCTGCAGCAACAATCAAAAACAAAATAAAACTTTTGTAATGATTGCTGTCATTTTCAGTTTTTCTAGAGTCCATTTAAACAGAATTCATTAATACTAAAAAATGTATTTTAAAGTACACCGATTTAAAATTTGCATTGTCCATAACTATACCCAGTAATTTTCATTATAATATAATAATCATTCTATTTCTAAAATTATTATATTTCTAAAAGATACAGCAACTTTGGGCAGTAGCTTCCCAGCTTGAGACATACTCTTCCTTGATGGAATCTATTAGTACATTAAAGTGATTGTCTGTATCTGTTATTAACACCTTGAAGCTCTGCAAAAGTTGCTACTTTATTCTCATGTAGAAAGAAAACATATCTTCCCCAGTGACAGGAGGGTAAGAGCAATTTATGTTATATATTTTGCTGAAACGACCTAATCCAATTTGGTTTGAAAAGAATAAGTTCATTTTATTAGTTGCCAATGAATAGATGTGGGCAAATGGTATTTCTACACAGCTTGGATAGTAGGATATTAGGAAACAAATCCAAGACAAAAATCTGCCCCATAGATATTAAATAAGCACTAGGAAGAACCCACAGAGTTCACACAACCTGTGTTTTAAGTTTCAGAAGATACCAGGCTGTGTGTGTGTGTGTGTGTGTGTGTGTGTGTGAATGTGCATATCTGTTTAAGACTTTGTTTTTGTTAGGTTTATGTTGACAACAAAATTGAGAAATGCACAGATATCCTATATACCTCCTGCACCCACACATGCATACCCTCCAACTTTATCAACAGTTCCCACCAGAGTGGTACCTTTGTTATAACTGATGAAGCTACATTTGGAGTTCTTCATTCTGTAGGTTTGCATAAATGTATAATGACACATATCTAACATTATAATATCATTTAGAGTATTTTCAATGCCCTAAAAGTCCTATGCACTTTCTCTATTCATCTCTCCCTCCCTTCTAACTTCTGGCAAAAACTAATCATTTTACTGTCTTCTAAGTTTTGCCTTTTCCAAAATGTCATATAGTGGAATCAAATAGTATGTAACGTTTTCACACTTACTTATTTCATTTAGTAAGATACGTCAGAGTTTCCCCAATGTCTTTTAATGGCTTTATAGCTCATTTCATTTAGCACTTAATATAATATTCCATCATTTGAATGTACCAGTGTATTTATCTATTAACCTACTGAAGTTCATCTAGGTTTCTTCCAAGTTCTTGCAATTATGAATAAAACTGCTATAACATACATCTGTAGGTTTTTTTGTGGACATGTTTTCAACTTCTTTGGGTAAATACCAAAGTATGTGATTGCTGGATTATATGGTAATAGTATGTTTAGGTTTCTAAGAAACCATTCATTCTCTTTTATAATGGTTACAAAATGTCACAAGGTGACAGCATCATTGGCAACCTCACCAGCCATGAGAGTTCCTGTCGCTCCACATCTTCGCCAGTACTTGGTGCTCAGTGTTCTAGATTTGGGCCATTCTAAGTATGCAGTGGTACCTTATTGTTTTACTTTCCATTATCCTAATAATATATGATGCGGAGCATCTTTGCATATGCTTATTTGCCATCTATATATCTTTTTTGGTGATATATCTGTTAAGGTCTTTGTTTTTTTTTTTTTAGTTTTATTCACATATAATTGACAAAATTTTATAAATTTAATGTGTAAAACATGATGTTTTAATGTATGTGTATATTGGGAAATGATTACTCCAATCAAGCTAGTTATTATATCCATCAGCTCACTTAGTTATCTCTTTTTTTGTTGTTGTTTGTTTGTGTGTGACAAGAACACTTAAGATCTACTCTCTTTGCAAATTACTACTATACAATACAGAGTGACTAAATGTAGTCACCATACTGTACATTAGGTCTCCAGGACATCTTCCCATTTTCCCCACCCCTCAACTCCTATTCACCAGCATTCTACTTTCTGCTTGCTTCTATGAGTTAGACTCACCAGCATTCTACTCTCTGCTTGCTTCTATGAGTTTGATTCATATGTAGGTGGGTGAGTTCATGTAACATTTGCCTTTCTGTGTATGGCTTATTTCACTTAGTATAATGTCCTTCAGGTTCATTCAGGTTGTCTCAAATGGCAAGATTTCCTTCTTTTTTTAAGGCTGAATAATATCCTTATGTATGGTGGTGGGTGTTTGTGGGGTGGGTAGGTGGGTGTGAGTGTTACACTTTCTTCATTCATCCATTGGTGGACAATTAGGTTGTTTCCATTTTTGGGCTATTGTGAATAATGCTGCAATATGCATGAGATTACAGACATCTCTTCAAGGTAATGATTTCACACACACACACACGCACACACACTTACACACACAAAACATATATAAAATTTCCCACAGTGGGGAAATAATGACTTCTTCAATAGTGGTATTGGGAAAACTGGATATCCACATACAGAAGAAATTGGACCCTTATCTCATATCATATGCAAAAAATAAAGTCGAAGTACTTAAAGCTTTAAATGTAAGGCCTGAAACTGCAAAACTATTAGAACACAGAGATAAAGCTTCTTGACTTTGGTCTGCACAATGATTTTTTGGATATGACTGCAAAAGCACAGGCAATAAAAGCAAAGATAGACAAATGTAATCGTATCAAATTTTAAAAAGCTTTTGCACAGCAAAGGAAGTAATCAATAGAGTGAAACTATATCCTACAGAACGGGAGAAAATATTCGCACACCATACACTTGAGTTGGCCCATTTTTTAATTGGGTTGTTTGTTTCCTTATTGCTAAGTTTTAATAGTTCTTTGCATATTTCAGGTAGCAGTCCTTCATAACAGGTATTTTGTGAATATTTTCTTTTTTTTAATTCTCTTCAGTGTCTTTTGCAAAGCAGACATTTTCTATTTTAATAAACTCCAGCTTATCAATTATTTCATTCACGGATGTCTTTGGTGTTGTATCTAAAAATTCATCACTAGATCCAGGTTTAAGTACATTTTATCCTATCTTCTAGTTTTATAGTTTTGCATTTTATGTTTATATCTGTGATTTGTTTTGAGTTAATTTTTGTGAAAGGTGAAAGATTTGTCCATATTTGCGTGTTTAAATGTAGATGGCCAGTTGTTCTAGCACTTCATGTTGAAAAGACTCTCTTTGCTCCATTGTGTTGTCTTTGCCTCTTTGTAAAAATTCAGCTGACTCTATTTATGTGGGTCAATTTCTGGGCTCTCTATTCTATTCCCTTTATCTATTTGTCCATTCTTTGGTCAATATCACACTGTCTTAATTACTGTACTTTTTTTGATTTGTTTTGTTTTGTTTTGAGATGGAGTCTGGCTCTGTCGCCCAGGCTGGAGTGCAGTGGCGCGATCTCAGCTCACTGCAAGCTCTGCCTCCTGGGTTCACGCCATTATCCTGCCTCAGCCTCCCTACAGGCGCCTGCCACCATGCCCGGCTAATTTTTTGTATTTTTTAGTAGAGACGGGGCTTCACTGTGTTAGCCAGAATGGTCTCCATCTCCTGACATCGTGATCCGCCCGCCTCGGCCTCCTAAAGTGCTGGGATTATAGGCGTGAGCCACCGCGGGGGGCCTTAATTACTGTACTTTTATTGTAAGTCTTGAAGTTGAGTAGTCAGTCTTCTAATTTTGTTCTCTCCTTCAAATTTGTATTACCTACTATAAATAATAAATAAATATGTACATAAACTTAAACTCTATATGAGTTTGTTAATAAACATATATATATGAATTTATTAAGGAGTATTAAACTCACAGAATCACAAGGCCCCACAATTGGCTATCTGCAAGCTGAGGAGCAAGGAAGCCAGTTCGAGTCCCAAAGCTGAAGAACTTGGAGTCCGATGTTTTAGAGCAGGAAGCATCCAGCATGGGAGAATGATGTAGGTTGGGAAGCTAAGCCATCTAGCCTTTTCATGTTTTTCTGCCTGCTTTATATTCACTGTCAACTAATTAGATGGTTCCCACCCAGACTAAGGGTGAGTCTACCTTCCCCAGCTCACTGACTCAAATGTTAATCTCCTTTGGCAACACCCTCACAGACTCACCCAGGATCAATACTTTGTATCTTTCAATCCAATCAAGTTGACACTCAATGTTAACCATCACACCTACTTTAGGACTTTTGCCTTTTTGTATAAACTTTAGAATTCATTTGGTGATATCCATAAAATAACTTGCTGGGATTTTGATTGGAACTTCATTAAATCTGTAGATAAAGTTGGGAATAACAGACATTTAACAATATTGAGTCTTCTATTCCATGGACATGACATGGAATATCTCTTTGTTTATTTAATTATTCTTTGATTTCTTTTATCAGTATTTTGTAGGGTTCCTCATACAGGTCTTATGCAAAATCGGTTAGATTTATAACTATTTCATTTTTGTGTGTGCTATTTAAATGATATTGTGTTTTCAATTTCAGATTCTACTTGTTCATTGCTAGTATACGGGAAAGTGACTTACTTTTATACATTTACTTTATATTCTGTAATTTTGTCATGATGTTGCTATAATCACTTACCAGCTCCAGGAGTATTTTTGTCATTTTGATGTTTTACATAGATGATGATTGCCATTATTCTAATGAAAGACGCAAAGTTGACTTAAATAATTGGGAAGACATAATATGTTTTTGACAAGAGAACAATTCTTTTTTTTTTTTTTTTTTCATTTGATGTTGAGAAGGGGTCTTGCTCTTTTCCCATGCTGGAGTAAAGAGGCGCAACTATAGCTCAAAGCCTCAAATATTGGGCTTAAGCAATCCTTCCCCTCAGCTTCCCTAATAGGTGCAAATACAGGAGCACAACATGGCACCTGGCAGAGAACTCAATTCTTTAGATGTCATTTTCCCCTTACTAAATTTATAAATGTGATGCAATTCCAATAAAAATGCAATGTATTTATCTCTTGGAACTAGATTATATGAAGTTAGTAGGAAAATAAATTCATAAAAAAGTGTCAAAATTCTGGGGAAAAGAGCAATGTGGGAGTTTAATCACATCAAATATTTAAAACATTATAAAATCTCTATAGTCAAAGCTTTATGATATTGACATATGGTAGAGAAATAGACCAAAGTTTATGTTTGAATAAGAAATAAAAAAATAGAGTCATATGGTTATGAAAATTTAATAAATATTATCTCAAGTGATGGGGGCATTTTGGATTATTTAATAAATTACAATGAGCTTCAAAATCAAATCAATTATTATAAAAAATTAACCTGATTACATAAAAATAGTAAAGAAAAATGTTTTTACACTGTACTCAATTTTTGGCTAACAGTTACGCTTAGTAATATTTGAGTATGTGAATCTACTTTTCCAGCTATAACTTACATGAAATCTAAATACAGACTATTTTTATTTTATTTTATTTTATTTTTTTATTATTATACTTTAAGTTTTAGGGTACATGTACACAATGTACAAGTTAGTTACATATGTATACATGTGCCATGCTGGTGTGCTGCACCCATTAACTCATCATTTAGCATTAGGAATATCTCCTAAAGCTATCCCTCCCCGCTCCCCCCACCCCACAACAGTCCCCAGAGTGTGATGTTCCCCTTCCTGTGTCCATGTGTTCTCATTGTTCAATTCCCACCTATGAGTGAGAACATGCAGTGTTTAGTTATTTGTTCTTGCCATAGTTTACTGAGAATGATGGTTTCCAATTTCATCCATGTCCCTACAAAGGACATGAACTCATCATTTTTTATGGCTGCATAGTATTCCATGGTGTATATGTGCCACATTTTCTTAATCCAGTCTATCGTTGTTGGACATTTGGGTTGGTTCCAAGTCTTTGCTATTGTGAATAGTGCCGCAATAAACATATGTGTGCATGTGTCTTTATAGCAGCATAATTTATAGTCCTTTGGGTATATACCCAGTAATGGGATGGCTGGGTCAAATGGTATTTCTAGTTCTAGATCCCTGAGGAATTGCCACACTAACTTCCACTATGGTTGAACTAGTTTACAGTCCCACCAACAGTGTAAAAGTGTTCCTATTTCTCCACATCCTCTCCAGCACCTGTCGTTTCCTGACTTTTTAATGATCGCCATTCTAACTGGTGTGGGATGGTATCTCTTTGGGGTTTTGATTTTCATTTCTCTGATGGCCAGTGATGGTGAGCATTTTTTCATCTGTTTTTTGGCTGTTTAAATGTCTTCTTTTGAGAAGTGTCTGTTCATGTCCTTTGCCCACTTTTTGATGGGGTTGTTTTTTTTCTTTTAAATTTGTATAATATCGTGAAAATGGCCATACTGCCCAAGATAATTTACAGATTCAATGCCATCCCCATCAAGCTACCAATGACTTTCTGCACAGAATTGGAAAAAACTACTTTAAAGTTCATATGGAATCAAAAAAGAGCCCGCATCGCCGAGTCAATCCTAAGCCAAAAGAACAAAGCTGGAGGCATCACGCTACCTGAATTCAAACTATACTACAAGGCCACAGTAACCAAAACAGCATGGTACTGGTACCAAAACAGAGATATAGATCAATGGAACAGAACAGAGCCCTCAGAAATAACACCACATATCTACAACTATCTGATCTTTGACAAACCTGACAAAAACAAGCAATGGGGAAAGGATTCCCTATTTAATAAATGGTGCTGGGAAAACTGGCTAGCCATATGTAGAAAGCTGCAACTGGATCCCTTCCTTACACCTTATACAAAAATCAATTCAAGATGGATTAAAGACTTAAACGTTAGACTTAAAACCATAAAAACCCTAGAAGAAAACCTAGGCAATACCATTCAGGACATAGGCATGGGCAAGGACTTCATGTCTAAAATACCAAAAGCAATGGCAACAAAAGCCAAAATTGACAAATGGGATCTAATTAAACTAAAGCGCTTCTGCATGGCAAAAGAAACTACCATCAGAGTGAACAGGCAACCTACAAAATGGGAGAAAATTTTCGCAACCTACTCATCTGACAAAGGGCTAATATCCAGAATCTACAATGAACTAAATACAGACTATTTTTCTAATTTAAGGATAGCTTCCAAATTGAGATGTGCTATAGTTCAATGTGTATTCCAATACACATTGAATGTCTAAGTATGAAAAGAACTATAAAAATTTCATTAATATTTTTAAAAGTGATTCAAAATTTAAATGTTAATATTTTGAGTTTATTGGTTTAAATAACATATATTAATAACATTAATTTTACTTTTTAAACTTTTATTAATGATGCCACCAAAACTGTTAAATAATATGGTGTTTACTATATTTTTACTGCACATCACAACTTTATTTAAAAATAAATCATATCACTAATGGTAACCCATATCACATTTCCAGTGTTTTAATTGATGAACTACATATTTGGCCAATAAAAACTAATTTCCAATATTTGTTCTGTTATTATGAAAGACACCAGTGTTGATTGAGATAAATATGGTCAAGGTATAGATAGTAGCTATCAGTAACATTTATCTGTGTGGTCTTTGGATTAAATGCTAGCTGGTAACCTCTGGATTAGAATTTGTGATTAGCATCTCACTTTTTCTAGAATATGGTTTAAACAAACACATATATTTGTACAATTACGTTTCTGTAGAAATACTTTAAGTAACTTATAGGTATTGTAACTGCTGTAGCCCCACTTGAAGCACTGCGATTTAATATGATGAATGCTGGCAATGAAACTTTAAATATGTGTACTAGTCTGTTCTCACACTGCTATAAAGAAAAATATCTGAGACTAGGTAATTTACAAAGTAAACAGATTTAATTGGTTCCATAGGCTTTACAGGAAGCATGACAGCTTCTGCTCAGCTTCTGGAGAGGACTTAGGAAACTTACAATCTTGGTGGAAGGCAAAGGGGAGCAAGGCACATCACATAGCTGGAGTAAGAGGCAGATAGAGAAGGTGGAGGGAGGTGCTACATGCTTTTAAACAACTTGATCTCACAATAACTTGCACACTCACTATGACAAGAGCAGCACAAAGCAGATGGTGCCAGACCATGGGCAACTATACCCATAATTCAGCCACAGCCCATCAGGCCTTATCTCAAACATTATGAATTACAATTCAACATCAAATTTTGGGAGACACACAGACAAAAACCACATCATTCTTCCCCTGGCCCCTCCCAAATTTCATGTTCTCCTCACATTGCAACATACAATTAATGCCTTCCCAACTGTCCCCCAAAGTCTTAACTCATTTCAGCATTAACTCAAAAGTCCAAAATCCAAAGTCTCATCTGAGACAAGGCAAGTAAGTCCCTTTTGCCAATGAGTCTGTAAAATCAAAAACAAATTGGTTACTTTCAAGATACAATGTGGGGTATAGGCATTGGGTGACTACTCCTTTTCCCAAAGGGAGAAATTGGCCAAAAGAAAGGGGATACAGGCCCCATGCAAATCCAAAACCTAAAAGGGAAGTCATTAAACCTTAAAGTTCCAAAATAATCTTCTTTTACTCCATATCCCACCTCCAAGGTATGCGAGTGTAAGGAGTGGTCTCCCAAAGACTTGGGTAGCTCTGCCCCTGAGACTATAGAGTTCAGCCCCCAAGGTTGCTCTCAATGGCTGGCATTGGTGTTGAGTGCTTACTGGTCTTGCAAAACCTGAGTACAAGCTGCCAGTGGATCTACTATTCTGGGGCCTGGAGGACAGTGACCACTTTCTCACAGCTCCACTAGGCAGTGCTCCAGTGGAGACTGTATGTGGGGCCTCCAACCACAGATTTTCCCTCTGCAAGACCCTAGTAGAGGTTCTCTGTGAGGGCTCCTCCCCTGGAGCAGGCTCCTGCCTGGATATCCAGGCTTTGCTATACATCTTCTGAAATCTAGGTGGAGGCTCCCAAGCCTCAACTCTTGCATGCTGCACACCTGCAGGCCTAACACCACGTTGGAAGCTGCCAAGGCTTATTATTTTTATTATTTGTACCCTCTGTACCTGAACTCCTTTTAGCCACAACTGGAGCTGGAGTGGCTGGGATGCAGGCAGCCATGCCTTGAGACTATGCAGCATAACGGGGCCCTGGTTCTGGCATAGAAAACCATTTAATTTTCCTCGGCCTTGGGGCCTGTGATGGGAGAGGCTGCCACAAAGGTCTCTGAAATGCCTTGGAGGCCTCTTCCCCAAAGTTTTGGCTGTAAATATTTCACTCCTTTTTACTTATACAAATTTCTGCAACCAGCTTGAATTCTTCCCCAGAAAGTGTTTTTGTTGTTGTTGTTGTTGTTTTTTCTTTTATACCATATGGCTGGGCTGCAAATTTTCCAAACCTTTATGTTCTGTTTTTCTTTTAAATATAAGTTCCAGGTCATTTTTTTTTTGCTCACACTTATCAGTATAGGTTGTTAGAAGCAGCAAGGTCACATCTTGAATGCTTTGCTGCTTAGGAATTTCTTCTGCCAAATGCCCTAAATCATTACTACCAAGTTCAAAGTCCCACAGATCCCTAGGGTAGGAGCACAATGTCTTCAGCCTCTTTGCTAATGCATAAAAAAGTGACCTTTGCTTTAGTGGCCAATAAGTTTCTTATTTCCATCTGAGACCTCTGCAGTCTGGCCTTCACTGTCCATATTATTATCAGTATTTTGGTCACAACAATTTAACAATTCTCTAGGACATTCCAAACCACTTTTAAACAACAAAATCTCATGACAACTCACTTGCTCATTACTGTGAGAACAGCATCAAGGCAATTGTGCTAAACCATGAGAAAGCACTCCCATGATTCAACCGCCTTTCACCAGACCCAACATCCAATATTGCAGATTATAATTCAACATAAGATTTGGGTGGGGATACAGATCTAAACCATATCAATATGTTTATAACCTTTCGTCCAATGTGAATTATAACCTAAATCTAACAAAACATGCAATAGTAGAACCACATGGTTTTAAACAGAATTTTCGTCTATATTTCTCATTGGAAGAGACCTAAAACAAAATGCCATAAGCATAATAATAGAGGGAGGGTATATTCTTTCTTCTTATATTCTTATTTTTCATGCCAAATATAAATATGTAAATAAATTTGTGTGTCATGGGATATACATGTTTAACTTTATTTTTTATTACTTTTATAACAGATATAATAACATCAAAACTCCAGATGCAAATATTTTGAGATAAATTTTCTAAATAGTCAAAAATATGTCTACTGATTCTAGGATTATTAGGCTCCCTATAATTTTCTTTTCAAGTAGTTACTGAATATGTGACCTCCTTTATTGTTCTACATTATTTGATTCTTAAAATTGATGGTTTAAAAAATACTTTAATAAAATTTTCATTTTAGAAATGTTTTATATTTACATAAAATTTAAAAGACAGGGCAGAGAGTTCACATATATGTCATACCCAGGTTTCCCTAAAATTAGTGTGGTACATTAGTTAAATTAATAAGCCAATAGAGATATATTATCATTAACCAAAATCTATAATTTCTTTGTATTTTATTAGATTTTTTATAATGTCCTTTTTTCCTGTCTCAGGATCTCATCTATGATATCATATTACATTTAGTCATCATGTCTTAGGTTTATCTTGGCTGTGACAAGTTCTCAGAATTTACTTATTGTTGATAACTTTGACATTTTTGAGACATATTGGTCTGATAATTTGTAAAATGTTACTTCATTAAGATTTGTCTGATGTTTTCTCATAATTTATTTGGGGTTATGTGTTTTGGGGAAGAAGTTGACAGAGATAAAGCTACACTCTCAACCCATCATATCAAGGGTACATGCTATCAACATAACATTACGGTAATGTTAACTTTTATCACATGACAAAAGTATTATTTTTCAGGTTTCTCCACTGTAAAGTATATTTTCTCCTCCTTCCTATGCTGTAGTCTTTGAAAGCGAATGACTGGGAATAGCATACACTTAAGACATAGGGAATTATGTTCCAATTACTTAAGGGAGGATGTATCTACATAATTCATTTGAATTCTTCTGTATTAAAGACATTTATTAAGTACAAATTATATCTTCTCTACTAAATCATAATCTTTTTGAAGTCATTATCTTAAGACTTTGCGAACTCTGTGGCAAGATGGCTGACTAAGTGCAGCCAGGAGGATCACCTGCCACTGAGGAATTGGGAAGTCAGGAAGACTGGTGCACTCCCAGCAATCTTCAGAGGGAAGGCATTGAGAGTGCATGGAGGGAAGACACAGATGCTAGTGTAAAGGGGGAGGAAGCTGGGAACCCCATATAAAGCTATTGCACACCAAGACTTGTTCCTGGGGAAGGAATGAGGTGAACAGGCAAGGAGAGACCCACTCTCTACATGGACCTCTGGAACCCTAGCAGCAGGGGAACCCATGACCCCATAAAT
Organism: Pongo pygmaeus; assembly: GCF_028885625.2. Lineage (NCBI taxonomy): Eukaryota > Metazoa > Chordata > Mammalia > Primates > Hominidae > Pongo > Pongo pygmaeus. Next base: position 58,467,700 of record NC_072383.2, on the reverse strand, counting down.
ACTCCTTAGAGGGTTGGTGGAGGCAGGACACCAGATTATGCAGAGCCCAGAGGATTTGGTGTAAGAATTTCTCTAGTGAAGCATGGTCAAGGATACCCAAACCTCAAGACTTGCCATGCTCCCTTAGGATACTTTAGCCTTAGAGAATCTGCCAGACCCAAACAGAGTAGAATGTTCTTGCCTATGAGATGGGGCCAGTGAGATATGAGCAACCCACTGTCTGCTGGCCATGCACACTTGCAGTGCAGCCTCAGATCCCCAACTGGAGTTCCTTCCTGGAGCCCACATCATTGCTCCTTTGCCAGCAGATTGTGCCTGACCATTGGAGAGCTCTACCAGAGAAGCCACCACGAATGCACACGAGTACAGCTGCAGCTTCCCCCCACTGCAGCCTCCCCAAACCACTTTGTCAGGACACAGTAGCCCACAGCCACCCTCCCACTGCTTTGGTGGCTTGTGTGCATACAGACAGACCTTGTCTCCCCTTCCCCATTGGTGTGCATGTGTACCTACTTGGGCACCACTGCCAGAGTGAGTACATATCCCTGGGCTCCCCCAACCAGCAAGGGCCAGTGACAACCCAGGTGCCAACACTGCCACTGGTACAAATGTGCACACAGAGGTTGGCATACCTACCAGCACCTTGCAGCAGCCAACAAGCATGCACCCCACTGTGCTCCCACTGCTGCTGGCATGTGCAATTGAGCACAAATCATGCTGTCACCTCCCTGACGAAGCACTTTGACAGGCACGACCCATAGGAATATTGTGGCCAGCAGTCTGGGAATACCACAGCACCTCCGGCACGCAGGTTACTAACCTTGAGAGGCTAGAGAACAAAGCTGTAGGCCTAATACCCGTGCCCCAGAGTTTGATCATGCAGACCAGTAGTGCTGAACTGAGCCTTGTCTCCCTATAATCTTCCAAAAATAAAGCCAGTTGACTAAACCCACCTTATACCACAATCAAACATGTAAAGGCAACAGAGAAGGTAAAAGCAAAAGAACCCAACCAAAGGACAGCAACTTCAAAAACTGAAGGAACATCAGCTCACACAGATGAGAAAGAACCAGTACAAAAATTCTGGAAACTCAAAGAGCCAGAGTGTCTTCTTACCTTCAAATGACCACACTAGTTCCCTAGCACTGGCTCTTAAACAGGCTATAATAGCTGAAATGACAGTAATAGAAATCAGAATATATATAAGAAGGAAAATCATTGAGTTTCAGAAGAAAGTCAAAACTCAATCCAAACTTTCTAAGGAATACAATAAAATTATACAGAAGATGAAAGACAAAATGGCCATCTTAAGAAAGAACCAAATTTTTCTGATAGAGCAGAAAACCTCACTTCAAGAATTTCAGAATATAATAACAACTGTTAATAGCATAATCGACCAGGCTGAGGAAAGAATCTTAGAGTTTGAAGCCTGGTTTTCTTTAATGACTCAGCCAAACATAAAGAAAAATGATTAAAGAAGAATCAACAAAATCTCTGAGAAATATGGAATTATAAAAGAGACCAAACCCTTGGAGGAAATGGAGAGAAAGCAAGCAACTTGGCAAACATATTTTAGGATATCATCCATGAGAATGTCCTCAACCTCACTAGAGGGTTCAGCATTCAAATTCAGAGAACTCCTGTGAGATACTACACAAGAAACCATCATCAAGACACATAGTCATCAGATTCTCCAAGATCAAAATAAATGATGAAAAGTTAAAGAAAGCTAGAGAGAAGGAGACAGTCAAGTACAAATGAAATCCCATTAGGCTAACAGTAGGACTTTCAGCAGAAATCCTACAAGCCAGAAGAGGTCAGGGGCCTATATTCAGCATTCTGAAAGAAAGGAAACTTCAATCAAGATTTTCATATCTAGTCAAACTGAGCTTTATGAGTAAAGGAGAAATAAGAACCTTTTCAGACCAGCAAATTCTAAGGAAATTCTTTACCACCAGACCTGCCTTAGAAGAGATCCTGAAGGGAGTGCTAAATATAGAAAGGAAAGACAGTTACCAGCCACTACAAAAGCACACTTAAATGCATATACTATTGACACTATAAAGCAACTACACAACCAAGTCTGTATAATAATCAGTTAACAACATGATGACAGGGTCAAATTCATATATTTAAATATTAACCCTGAATGTAAATGGGCTAAATGTCCCAATTAAAAGTCACAGAATGGCAAGTTAGATAAAGCAGCAAGACTCAATGGTATGCTGTCTTAAAGAGACTCATTTCACATGCACTAACACCCATAGACTCAAAATAAAGAAATGGAGAAAAATCTACCAAGAAAATTATAAACAGTCAAGAGCAGAGGTTACTATTCTAATTTAACAACAAAAATCAGACTTTAAACCAATAAAGATAAAAAAAAAAAACACAAGGAAGGGTATTACATAACGTTTAAGGGTTCATTTCAACAAGAAAACAGAAATATTGTAAATATATATGTGCCCAACAGAGGAACACCCACATTCATAAAGCAAGTTCTTAGATACCTATAAGGAGACTTAAATTACCACACAATAATCGTGGCAGATTTCAACACACTACTGACAATATTAGACAGATCATCAAGCCAGAAGATTAACAAAGATACTGTGGCCTTGAACTCAACACTTGACCAAATGGACCTAATAGATATAGAACACCCCATTCAAAAATAACAGAATATAAATTCTTCTCATTTGTACGTGGCACATACTCTAAAATTGACCACATGATTGGCCATAAGGTAATTCTCGTAAAATTCAATAAAACCAAAATTATACCAAACATACCCTTGGAACAAAGCACAACAAAAACAAAAAACAATAAGAAGATTGCTCAAAACCACAGAATTACATGGAAAATAAACAATCTGCTTCTGAATGACTTTTGAGTAAACAATGAAATTAAGGCAGAAATCAAGATTTTTTTTCAAAATTAATGAGAACAAAGATACAACATACCAGAATCTCTGGCACATAGCTAGAGTAGTGTTAAGAGGGAAGTTTATAGTGCTAAATGAACACATCAAAAAGTTAGAAAAATCTCAAATTAACAACCTACCATTATGCCTAAGGGAACTAGAGAAACAACAGCAAGCCAACTCCAAAGCTATTGGAAGACAAGAAATAACCAAAGTCAAAAATGATCTGAAGGAAACTGAGATGCAGAAAACCATCCAAAAGATCAATGAATTGGCCGGGCGCAGTGGCTCACGCTTGTAGACTCAGCACTTTGGGAGGCCGAGGCGGGCTGATCACGAGCTCAGGAGACTGATACCATCCTGGTGAACACAGTGAAACCCCATCTCTACTAAAAATACAAAAAAAAAAAAATTAGCCGGGTGTGGTGGCGGGCACCTGTAGTCCCAGCTACTCAGGAGGCTGAGGCAGGCAAATGGTGTGAACCCGGGGGACGGAGCTTGCAGTGAGCAGAGATCACGCCACTGCACTCCAGGCTGATAGACAGCATGACTCTGTCAAAAAAAAAAAAAAAAAAAAAAATTAATGAATCCAGGAGTTTGTTTTTTGAAAGAATAAATAAGGTAGATATACCACTAGCTAGACTAATAAAAAAAATGAAAATCCAAAAAACATAATCAGAAATGTCAAAAGAGATATTACCACAGGTCCCACAGAAATTAAAAAAAGAAAAAAAAAACACACACACACACTCTGAGACTACTACAAACAACTCTATGCACACAAACTAGAAAACCTAGAAGAAATGGATAAATTCCTGGAAATATACAGCGTCCCAAGATTAAACTACGAAGATATTAAATCCCTGAACAGGCTAATATTGATTCCTGAAATTGAATCAATAATAAAAAGCCTAACAACTATAAAAATCCCAGGACCAGAGAGATTCACAGCTGAATTCTACAAGATGGGTAAAAAGAGCTGTTACCATTCCTACCAAAACTATTCCAAAAAATTGAAGAGGAGGGACTCCTCCATAACTCATTTTTTGAGGCCAGCATCATCCAGATACCAAAACCTGGCAGAGACAAAAAAAAAAAAAAAAGGCAAAAAAAAAAATTCACACCAATATCCTTGATGTACATAGATACAAAAATCTTCAACAAAATATTAGCAAAGATAATTCAGCAGCAAATGAAAAAGCTAAGCTATCACAACCAAGTAGGTTTTATCCCTGGGATGCAAGGTTGATTCAGCATACAAATTAGTAAATGTGTTTCATCACATAAACAGAGCTAAAAACAAAAAGCACATGATCATCCCAATATATGCAGTAAAGGCTTTCAAATAAATTCAACATCCTTTCATGGTTAAAAACCCTCAACAAACTATGCATTGAAGAAATATACCTCAAATTAATAAGAGACATCTACAACAAACCCACAGCCAACATCATACTGATTGGGCAAAAGTTGGAAGCATTTCTCTTTAACAAGACAAGGATGCTCTCTCTCACCACTCCTATTCAACATAATATTGGAAGTCCTAGCCAAAGCAATCAGGCAACAGAAAGAAATGAAAGGCATATAAATAGAAAGAAAGGAAGTTAAGTATTCTTATTTGCAGATAATATGATCCTGTATCTAGAAAACTACATAGTTTCTGCTCAAAAACTTCTTGATCTGATAAATAATGTCAGCAATGTTTCAAGATAAAAAATTAATACACAAAAATCAGTAGCATTTCTATATACCATCAACGTAAAAGTTGAGAGCCAATTCAAAAGTGCAATATTATTCACAATAACCACAAAAAAGAAGAAATACCTAGGAATACAGCTAACTAGAGAGTTGAAAATCTCCACAATGAGAATGACAAAACACTGCTCAAAATAATCAGAGATGACACAAACAAATGGGAAAACAGTCCAGGCTCATGAATAGAAACAATCAATATTGTTAAAATGGATGTACTGCCACAAATAATTTATACATTTAATGTTATTCCTATCAAACTACCAATGACATGGCATACTTCACACAATTAGAAAGCAAACTATTTGGGCCGGGCGTGGTGGCTCATGATTGTAATCCCAGCACTTTGGGTGGCCGAGGCAGGTGGATCACAAGGTCAGGAGTTTGAGATCTGCCTGGCCAATATGGTGAAACTCTATCTTCACTGAAAGTGCAAAATTTAGTCAGGTGTGGTAGTGGGCACCTGTAGTTTAAGCTAGTAGGGAGGCTGAGGCAGGAGAATCGCTTGAACCCGGGAGGCAAAGGTTGCAGTGAGCCGAGATAATGCCACTGCACTCCAGCTTGAGCGACAGAGTGAGACTCCCTCTCAAAAAAAAAAAAAAAAAAACTAGTTTAAAATTCATGTGGAACCAAAAAAGAGCCCAAATACCCAGGGCAAGCCTAAGGAAAAATCAAAGGTGGAGGCACCACATTACCTGACTTGACACTGTACTAAAAGGCTACATACAGTATCCAAAATTTCAAGAAACTGGTTCAAATACAGACACATAGACCAATAGAACAGAATAGAGAGCCCAGGAATGATTTTGGACACCTACAACTACTTGATGTTCAACAAAGTCAACAATAACAAGCAATGGGGAAAGGACTCCCTATTCAATAAATGGGGCAAGGATAACTGGCTAGGCATACGCAGAAGATTTAAACTGGACCTCTTCCTTATATGATATATTAAAAAAAACTCAAGTTAAAGGAAAGACTTAAATGTAAAACTTAAAACCATAACAAACTTGGCAAATAATCTAGGAAATACCATTCTGGACATAAGACTGGCCAAAGACTTAATGATGAAGATGCCAAAAGCAATTGCAACAAAAACAACAATAACAACAAACTGACCAATGGGATCTAAACTAAAGTGCTTCTGGATAGCAAAAGAAACTATCAACAGAATAAGCTGACAGCCTACAGAATGGAAGAAACTATTTGCAAACTATGCATCTGACAAAGGTGTAATATCCAGAATCTATAAAGAACTGAAATTAACAAGCACAAAACAACCTCATCAAAATGTGAGCGAAGAACATGAACAGACATTTTCCAAAAGAAGACATACATGTGGCCAAACAGCATATGAAAAAATGCTCAACATTACTATTCATTATAGTAATCTGAATCAAAACCACCCTGAGATCCCACCTCACATCAGTCATAATGACTATTATTAAAAAGTCAAAAAACAACAGATGCTGATGAGGTTGTGGAGAAGAGGGAAGACTTACACACTGCAGGTGGGAATATAAATTAGTTCAGCCATGTGTAAAGCAGTTTGGAGATTTCTCAGAAAACTTACAACCACCATTTGGCCCAGCAACCCCATTATTGGGTATATACTCAAAGAAATATAAATTATTCTATCATAAAGACATATGCATGTGTATGTTTATCACAGCACTATTCACAACAGCAAAGACATAGAATCAACCTAAATGCCCATACATAGTAGGCTTGATAAAGTAAATGTGGTACATATACACCACAGAATACTACACAGCCATAAAAAAGAATGAGATCATGTCCTTTGCAGCCACATGAATGTAGCTGGAGGCCATTATCCTAAAAAAACTAACACAGTAACAGAAAACCAAATATGGCATGTTCTTGCTTATAAGTAGGAGTTAAACTTTGAGTACATATGGACACAGAGAAGGGAACAATAGACACCAGGGCCTACTTGAGAGTGGAGTGTGGAAGAAAGGTAAAGATTGCAAAACTACCTATTGTGTACTAAGCTTATTACCTGGGTGACAAAATAATCTCTACACCAAACTCCCATGATATGAAATTTACCTATATATATATTAAAAAAAAACTGCACATATACCCCTGAATCTAAAATAAAAGTTAAAAAAAGAAAAAAGAAAGACCTTGTAGTCCTAGGACTAGCATAGTCTATATAAAATTATGTTTTTCTGGCTGGGCATGGTGGCTCACGCCTGTAATCCCAGCACTTTGGGAGGCCAAGGTGGGCAGATCATGAGGTCAGGAGATTGGGACCATCCTGGCTAACACAGTGAAACCCTGTCTCTACTAAAAATACAAAAAATTAGCCAGGCGTGGTGGCAGGTGCCTGTAGTCCCAGCTACTCGGGAGGCTGAGGCAGGAGAATGGCATGAACCCAGGAGGCGGAGCTTGAAGTGAGCCGAGATTGCACCACTGCACTCCAGCCTGGGTGACAGAGCAAGACTCCGTCTCAAAGAAAAAAAGAAGTTTTCCATTAATATTAGTAGAACGAGGAATACAAAAGTTACTACTATTTATGGAGAAGAAAACTTTTCCCTAGTTTTAAAAGGAAAAGAGTACTATATAGTTTTTCTTACATAATATCTAAATCACTAAAAACCTATGAGTTTCAATAATTAACTTTGTTCTGAATTTTTTAATGCACTTCTTGCAGGTAATGCCTTCAGAAGAGTGAACAGCAATGACAGTGGCTGGCTTGTTCATTATTTTTTGATATGGCCAGTTTATAAGATGTTCAAGGACTGAGTGTAAAATGTTTTGCTGTAGAGTAAGATCAGTCCATAAGAAGACCAAGTAACATGGGCAGTGGGGAATATGAGAGAAATACAAAAATATACTTTTCTATGGGGGTTTAAACATATATTTCCTTTTCTAAATAGGGGAAGGGCTACAGAGATTTGATAGGCAAGAAAGTCTGACATGTAGAAGGCTTTCCTAATACATATTTGCTTTAAAATTAATAGACTCAGGGTCTTGTGGTTATTTTAACATAATTACTTTTCTCATTGTTTCACTTCACTTGACTTTTTCATATATAATCATAAAGACTCATACTTGTTAAAGTGTAATAATCTAAAGATTTATATGTGTGTGTGTGTGTGTGTGTGTGTGTGTATGTGTGTTTTATTATAATTTTCAGAAAGACAAGGGCTGCACTGGCCCTAAATTATGAGTCCATGAAAGACTTGAAATTGAGTAGATGGAAAGCAAAGCGAGCATATCAGGATGTGCAGACTTAAATATGCTGTTCACGAGATCATTTTATTATGACTGCAAAACTATTCTGTGGATAGAACCATTAAAAACAACAATAACAAAAACCAAAACACCTCACATAATTGTATGTTCCTTACTGGTTCAATCAGAAAGCTTTTTAAATGTAATTGTTATAAGCTTAATATTTACAATTACCAAATTCTTTGTTCTTGTTGGAATCTCCAGAATATTCTAACTCACACTAAAGCTAAATTGAGCCAAAGATTAAGTGGTACTGTATAACAATTACGCAGATTAATTCTATTATTAAATGACTACCCCCCAAATCATTTGTTTCGGTAGTGAAGGAGAAATTTAAAAAATAAATAATAAAATAAAATAAAACAGCAGAACTTTATTTAATCTTTTATTAAATACTGGACTTTGTGGAACAGATTTTTATTTTTCTTGGCCACGTGAAAATTTCCCTAGCATTAAAGATTCTCGTAGATTTTAACGGAACTGATCTGCAAAATAGGGAATGAAGTGAAAAACTAAACCTGTCTGATGTTTCTGCTTTTGTCAGATATTTACTTTCTATGTTTGTTTTACTCTTTGTCAGGACAACTCCAAAGCAACACTTTACATCAGAAAGTCACTTTCTTGCTTCAACTTTCAACTGCCTGATTTCCAAAGGGAGTAGTTTTTGCGAGGAGTAACTAAAGACTAGCTAAGCTTCTTGAGGTCTAAGTATCAAATAAATTTCATATTTACAATCATCTACACAGTAGTAAATGACCAGATCAGCTTGAAGAAATAACGAAAGCAGTGGCAACGTGTCTACCCTATTCACTTCATTCAGAAATTATTTATTCCAATTCAGAGTTTCTGCTCATCAGGTTTCTCCAATGATATGCATATGATAAGAAAAATTTTTTCAGTTTTTATAGAAGTACATGTGTAGTGCCTGCAATTCTGTTATTTCACCACCCTTCTTTCTTCCACAGATATTTGAAAAGCAGACCTTATTTATTCCTGCCTCCAGGGAAAAGACCCTTCCTAAAATACGGAAAAAATGTTATTGGTCATTAAACAAAAACATGTAGAAGAAAGTTTGAATAGCCACTAACACAGCAACTTTTGGGAGGGGAACTAAATATAGAAATCTCTAGAATGAGGTTTTTTGTCTAAATCAGGGATCAGCAAACTATAGTCCACAAACCAAATCTGATTTAATAGCTACTTTTGTATAGTTCCTATTGATATTTTTTTACATTTTTAGATGGTTGAAAAAAGTTGAGTAGGCCAGGCACGGTGGCTCACACCTGTAATCTTAGCACTTTGGGAGGCCGAGGCAGGCAGATCACGAGGTCAGGAGATTGACACCATCCTGGCTAACACAGTGACACCCCGTCTCTACTAAAAATACAAAAAAAAAAAAAAATTAGCTGGGCATGGTGGCGGGTGCCTGTAGTCCCAGCTACTCAGGAGGCTGAGGCAGGAGAATGGCATGAACCCGGGAGGCGGAGCTTGCAGTGAGCAGAGACCATGCCACTGCACTCCAGCCTGGGTGACAAAGCAAGACTCCATCTCAAAAAAAAAAAAAAAAAAAAGTTGAGTCATTATTTCTAACATAAAAATTATGTGAAATTCAAATTTTATTGTCTATAAACAAAGTTTTATTGGAACATAGCCATGCTCCTTCATTTATAGATTGTTCATGGTTGTTTTTCCAAATCAGGGGCAGAGGTTAGAAGCTTCCAAAAAGAATATATGGCCTGCAAAACATGAAATATTCACTACCTGGTCCTTACCAGAAAAAAGAAAAAAAGTTCTCTGACTTCTAATGTAAACTTTTCCCATCCACTCTCTTTTTTAACTTTACTAAATGTGATCATGTATCATGATAATGTGCTTGACTGGCTCCAGAGCTTCACTCTACCTGCATACTCAAGTCAGAGTATGACAAAATACTTATCTTCATTATTACTGAGTTATTGTTTACATAGGAAGAAATGTTAAGAAGGCAACATGGTATAGAGTGATGTGAATTTTGAAATCACAAAGAGTGTGAATAAAGATACACAAAACAGATAAGAGAATGGGATGTGATAAAAATAACACAATTTCATGGTCCTTATTTCACTCCAAATGCTCTTCTAAATACTTTTTGCAACTGTAAATCCATTGAAGACTTACAACAATTTGTGTGTTATTTACTAATATTGGTCTATTTTATAATGTAGAAACTGAGGCAGAGAAAACACATACTATGACCATGTCCTATATCCAATAGATTACAAAACCCACAGTCAAAGCCAGGAAGTCTGTCCTTGACAATTTTGTCATTCTGCCTGATTAAGGAGAAAACACAATCTTACATTTGCTAGTTGCGTGGTCTTTTTTTAATGAAAAAAAAGTTAATTAATTAATTAATTATGATTCCATTAACCTTATTTTATTTTAAAAAGTTTTATTTTAGGTTCATAAATATATTTACAGGTTTGTTATATAGGTAAACTACATGTCACAAGAGTTTGGTGTACAGACTATTTTGTCACCCACATTATAAGCATAGCACCCAATAGGTAGTTAAGTTGTGTGGTCTTAATTTAGGTATGCTCTCTGAATACTGTCATTATGGTCTGTATGTAGAATTACAATAATTAATACAACTTTGTAGAGTTGAAAGAAAATAAGAAATTTCTGAGAAGTTAAATTAATTAATTCACATAAAGCATCTCTCCCAGGACCTGTCAAATTGTAGATACTAAATATAATTATCATTTTCTCCATAGGTATGGTCAGCATCAATATCATCACATGTTAAAGAAAAATATACATGGAAATGCAAAGTAATGAATGTCAGCCCCTGAAAACTGTAAAAGAGATGGAGAAAATAAGATCAAAGACATAGGAGGATGACCATGAGAGAAAAATCTACTTGATAAGACAGATGTGTAATCAATCAACTACAATAGTACACTGACAAACAACAGAGACATTTACAAAGTGCTGCAGGAAAGAAGCAAAAAAAGAAAGGTCTTATATTCACCTTCAAAAAGAAGATAAAACTTCTCAAAGATATTGAAACTTCGGCGTACGTATTGAAGTTTGAATAAATGTTCACTATGCAGATGAGAATAATCCATACTAAAATAACATAATTTCCTAATTTCCAAATGAAGAAAGGAAAGAATATGTGTTACTTGGAGCAGTCTGATATCTGCATCATGTAGTTGGTGATCAGACAATGAAAAAGAGGAGCTGAGATAATCCCTAGATACAATAAGTAAATGCAGATTTTGAAAGGTCAGTACCATGATCAATAACTTGGAAAGTACGTAAGCTTGGAAAGCCATTAAAGAAATTTGGCAGGAAAAGTATTATCGAGTTTGTCATCATAAAGTGCATTAAGATCATGGTGAGGAAAATGAATTGCAGAATGGTGGTTCCACAAGGAAAATATATCAGTGAAGAGGTCATTGCAACATTCTGAAAGAAGGAAATCGTTTGGTGCTGGGAAAAAGGAGAAATTGGTAATATATCAGAAGATACTTAGAATCCGTCTTGACTAGGTGTTCCAATTCCTTTCCCTTGTATGGTCAGCCAAAGAGAGGTGCTTTCCTGGCCTAGGGCATACCCAAACAGTTTGAAGGGACTTGGGGCATGTGAATGTTATGGAAAATATTCCTGACTTCAATGTCAGACACAGAGAAAATATATAACATCAGAAATTGCGCCAGAAGTGGAAGCCATATTACAAAAATGAGAGAGGAAGAGTAAGGGAGAGAAGTATATGAGGGATATATGAACTTAAGTGATCGACATTTCATAAAAATATATAAAATGTTTAACACATATGAATATGTATAAGGAAAGCGTATTTCTAGTGGAATGCAAATACCTTCTTATCAAAATATATTTCGTTTACCTTTGTAATTTCTGCCTTTGATAAATACTGAACAAAGGGGTCAGAACCAGTATTACAGACTGAATAATTACACAGTGGGTAGAATATAATTAAAATAAATTCTCTTTGGACTCAGAATAAATATGGATTAAGAGATTTTTATTTAATTATAGGCTGTTCATTTACCTTATTTCAAGAGAGCACCTGAGAGTAGTGAGTGGCCTTCTCATTGTGATGATTGTGGAAGGCTGGATTTAAGTAAGTTAAAGAACTCATCCTGATAATCACAAAAACGGCCAAATGACGGTTATTTTTTAAACATTATGCCACAAAGTTACAGCCATTTAAACTTCTTTGTTTTATGGATTTCTAATAACTATGAAGAAGAATGTACAGATCTATAAAATGGTCAGAATATAACTGAGTTTACTATATTTATAAGCATATAACATAATCCCATATATCCTGAAGGATAAAATATTTATTAAGAGTGAGTATATGCTTCCTTTGATATGTAACAGACATCAAATCTCATTATAGGAAACAGAAAAGAATTCCTCAACATATTCATGTTATTTATTTTTTCAATATTAACAAAAAATTTCATAAGCTGCCATAGGTTACAAAAAGGTAAATAAATCCTACTTTGAAAGTAATATTGCATGTGAGTACTATATGTTCATATATAACAGGATGACAAAAAATGTAATAATTTAGGTGAATTAGACTATCTCTGGCAATTGCTTGTTCAGTGTTGAATTCTAACAGGGCATGAAAACATGCCATGGGAACATATGTTGCAGGAAAACCTATAAAATATTTTATTCTGAATAGAATTATTTCTTTATATTCAATAGCTTTTTTATTGCAGTAAAATTCACATACGTACAATTCAACATTTTAAAGAGTAATTCAGTGACTTTTATAACAGTCACTATATTTTGCAACCTTCACCATTATCTCATTCCAGAAATTTTTCTTTATTCCAAAGGGAAATCTATATCCATTAAAGCAATCACTCCCTATTCTCACCCTCCTCCAGCATGCAGCAACTACTAATTTGCTGTTTTGTCCTTGTGGATTTGTCTAGTCTGGATAATATCATATAAGTGGAGTTATAGAATAAGTGACCTTTTGTATCTGGCCCCTTGCCATAATTTTTCTAATGTTAATTAATGTTACAGCATTTATTAGGATTTCTTTCATTTTTATGATTGAATAATGTTCCATTGAGTGGTATACAATATATTGTTTACTCAATGTCCACCACTTGATATTTGGATTGGTTTCCATCTTTAGCTATTTTAAATAGTGCTGCTATAAACATTTTTGTAGAAGTTCTTTTTGGCCACCTCTTTTTACGTATTTTGGGTACATAACCTGGAGGAAAATTGATTGACCATATTGAAAGACTATGTTTCACTTACAGGGGAAGTGCCAAACTGTTTTCAAAAGTAGCTGTGCCATTTTACATTCCTATTGGCATTGCATAAGGTCTAATTTCTCTAAATCTTCAAAAACACTTTAATTTTCAACTTTCAAAATAATTGTATTCTTTTGGGTGGTGAGGAGTATCTCACAGTGGTTTTGATATGTATTTCTCTAGTTATTAATGATGTTGAACATCTTACCCTGTGCCCACTGTTCAGATATATTTCTTCTTCAGAGAAATGTCTACTCAAGACTTTGACAAAATTTTAATTGGGTTGTCTTTTTGTTGTTAACTTGAAATCGTTTTTTTTAAATATATTCTGGATAATAGATCCTTATCAGATATATGATTTACGAATATTTTCTCTCATTTTGTGGGTTGTATTTTTATTCCATTGATAGTGCCCTTTGATGCACAGAAGTTTTAAATTTTGATCAACTCCAATTTACTTTTTTCATTGTTTGTGCTTTTGGTAGCATATCTAAAAAAATGAGTGCTAAATCCAAGGTATTGAGGATTTAACCCTGTATTTTCTTCTATGTGTTTTGTAGTTTTAGCTCTTATAGTTATTTGATCTATTTTGAATTGTATTTTTATACAGTGTGGGATCAGTATACAACTTTATTTTTCTGCCTATGGATAACTAGCTGTCTCAGCACCATTTATTGAAGAGACTATTCTCTTCCCATTGAGTGATCTTTGCATTCTAGTTAAAAATGAATTTGCTGTAGATGAGAGAGTTTATTTTTGGGCTCTCAATTCTATTCCATTGATATATATGTTCATCCTTACACCAGTACAATACTGTTTTGATTACTGCAGCTAAATAGTAAATAATGAAATCACTACTTCTGAAAAAAGTTTTTATGGGCCCTATTTTCAAGTGACACACATACTTCTATCCATATTGGTGACAAATCAGTTATTTGACCATATCTTATTGAAAGAGAGAATGATAAATTTAGTCTAGCTATACAGTCATGAAGTAAAGGAAATTCACTTTTAGAGAGCATCTAGTCCATTGTTACCACACCCATTAATATTAGTCTTGCATTTTATGGACCCCAAGATATATAATCCCCTCAAGGGTACCATTGAAAATTAATTTTTAAGCTTATTTATAATCCTTCACTACCTCCAAGGTTAATGTCATGAGAGTAGTCAATATGTAACATCCACACTGGACAGGTAACTACTGAAAGAAAATACACTATTTTAGTGTTAATCATGTTGCCCTCACAGGTATTGATGCTGATATATTAAAATAAATGTATATAAAAGTAATAAAAATACTTGTTTATGAGATTTTATTGGCATCACTTATTCTTGGAAAATCAGACTAAGTCATTTTTGGAAAAAAATTGTTACATTATATATCTAATCATAGAATAAATAATTTTTTATGGACCATTAGCAAGCTTATTGGTCATTACAAAATGCATAATTTATGTTTTCTGAAAATCTAGATTTTTTTAATCAACAATATCTGAAACCTACACCTTAATCTTCTGGCATCATTTACACACAAATTATTTAAGCACCTGGAATTTAATTTAAAATTATAAAATTAAATGATTTTAAAGTTTTTTTCTCTATCATTTTCCTCAGAACTGCTTTTTTTCCCTCAACAACGTACTTTCTTCTTTTTCTTTTTTTTTTTTTTTTTTTTTTTTTTTTCTTTTATTATTATTTATTATTATTAAACTTAAGGTTTTATGGTACATGTGCGCAATGTGCAGGTAAGTTACATATGTATACATGTGCCATGCTGGTGCGCTGCACCCACCAACTCGTCATCTAGCATTAGGTATATCTCCCAGTGCTATCCCTCCCCCCTCCCCCCACCCCACAACAGTCCCCAGAGTGTGATGTTCCCCTTCCTGTGTCCATGTGTTCTCATTGTTCAATTCCCACCTATGAGTGAGAATATGCGGTGTTTGGTTTTTTGTTCTTGCGATAGTTTACTGAGAATGATGATTTCCAATTTCATCCATGTCCCTACAAAGGACGTGAACTCATCATTTTTTATGGCTGCATAGTATTCCATGGTGTATATGTGCCACATTTTCTTAATCCAGTCTATCATTGTTGGACATTTGGGTTGGTTCCAAGTCTTTGCTATTGTGAATAATGCCGCAATAAACATACGTGTGCATGTGTCTTTATAGCAGCATGATTTATAGTCCTTTGGGTATATACCCAGTAATGGGATGGCTGGGTCAAATGGAATTTCTAGTTCTAGATCCCTGAGGAATCGCCACACTGACTTCCACAAGGGTTGAATTAGTTTACAGTCCCACCAACAGTGTAAAAGTGTTCCTATTTCTCCACATCCTCTCCAGCACCTGTTGTTTCCTGACTTTTTAATGATTGCCATTCTAACTGGTGTGAGATGGTATCTCATTGTGGTTTTGATTTGCATTTCTCTGATGGCCAGTGATGGTGAGCATTTTTTCATGTGTTTTTTGGCTGCATCAATGTCTTCTTTTGAGAAGTGTCTGTTCATGTCCTTCGCCCACTTTTTGATGGGGTTGTTTGTTTTTTTCTTGTAAATTTGTTGGAGTTCATTGTAGATTCTGGATATTAGCCCTTTGTCAGATGAGTAGGTTGCAAAAATTTTCTCCCATTTTGTAGGTTGCCTGTTCACTCTGATGGTAGTTTCTTTTGCTGTGCAGAAGCTCTTGAGTTTAATTAGATCCCATTTGTCAATTTTGGCTTTTGTTGCCATTGCTTTTGGTGTTTTAGACATGAAGTCCTTGCCCATGCCTATGTCCTGAATGGTAATGCCTAGGTTTTCTTCTAGGGTTTTTATGGTTTTAGGTCTAACATTTAAGTCTTTAATCACCCTAACATCACAATTAAAAGAACTAGAAAAGCAAGAGCAAACACATTCAAAAGCTAGCAGAAGGGAAGAAATAACTAAAATCAGAGCAGAACTGAAGGAAATAGAGACACAAAAAACCTTTCAAAAAATAAATGAATCCAGGAGCTGGTTTTTTGAAAGGATCAACAAAATTGATAGACCGCTAGCAAGATTAATAAAGAAAAAAAGAGAGAAGAATCAAATAGATGCAATAAAAAATGATAAAGGGGATATCACCACCGATCCCACAGAAATACAAACTACCATCAGAGAATATTACAAACACCTCTATGCAAATAAACTAGAAAATCTAGAAGAAATGGATAAATTCCTCAACACATACACCCTCCCAAGACTAAACCAGGAAGAAGTTGAATCTCTGAATAGACCAATAACAGGAGCTGAAATTGTGGCAATAATCAATAGCTTACCAACCAAAAAAAGTCCAGGTCCAGATGGATTCACAGCCGAATTCTACCAGAGGTACAAGGAGGAGCTGGTACCATTCCTTCTGAAACTATTCCAATCAATAGAAAAAGAGGGAATCCTCCCTAACTCATTTTATGAGGCCAGCATCATCCTGATACCAAAGCCTGGCAGAGACACAACAAAAAAAGACTTTCTTCTTTTTCTAGTTATGACTCTTTCAAAGATCTGATTTGGCGCTCTATATTTCTCTAGGCCTCATCATGTATAGATTTTCATGATGCATCACTGGCTTTTGCCCTTAATTTGATAATTCAGGTTAAAAAACATCTTAGGTCACTCTCTTACCTATAATCCCACAGCAATGTCTACTATCAGTTACAGAAGAATATGAACCTAACAATAATTCTGGAGAAAAATTATCGGTAAAAACTAATGGTTTGAGGCCTGGCGCGCCTGTAATCACAGCACTTTGGGAGGCCGAGGCAGGCAGATCACGAAGTCAAGAGATGGAGACCATCTTGGCCAACATGGTGAAACCCCGTCTCTACTGAAATACAAAAAATCAGCCAGGCGTGGTGGCGCATGCCTGTAATCCCAGCTACTTGGGAGGCTGAAGCAGGGGAATTGCTTGAACCCAGGAGGCAGAGGTTGCAGTGAGCAGAGATCGCGCCACTACGCGTGGGTCTGGAGACATGAGCAAGACTCCATCAAAAAAAAAAAAAACAAAAACAAAAACGAACCAACCAAAGCGAAAAACAAAAAACTAATGGTTTGAAAGAGGTATCTCTATAGGAATGGGTGTGATTTTTTTTTTTTTTTTTTTTTTTTGAGTCAGAGTTTCGCTCTAGATGTCCAGTCTGGAAGTGCAACAGTATGATTTCGGCTCACTGCAACCTCTCTCTCCCCGGTTCAAGCGATTCTTCTGCCTCAGCCTCCCGTGTAGCTGGGATTACAGGCGCCCGCCACCAGCCCAGCTAATTTTTATATTTTTGGTAGAGACGGGGTTTCACTGTATTGGCCGGGCTGGTATCGAACTCCTTATCTCAGGTGATCCACCTGCCTTAGCCTCCCAAAGTGCTGGGATTGCAGGCATGAGCCACCATTCCTGGCCACGATTAAAGCTTTCTATAGTGAGCTAGAGGTCCCTAGAATAATGTTAATCACAGGAGCTATTTATGAACCAGGCTTGGGAATTTTAAGCGTTCAGGTAATGTTAGCAAAAATGAAGCCATTCCACCTTTTGTTACTGTTTTTCCCAAAATTGTAAAATCATCATATGTTTCACTTGGCTTTTTTACACAACATGATTTTTAAAATGCAAATTCATTCCTAAATCTAACTATATTAATACCAGCTATTCTTGCTAATGCTCAAAAGAAGTTCATGCTTGCTTGCAGCAATGAGCTACAAATGGTTGATTGCATACTTGTGTATAGAGATGTAATAATCTTTGAAAGCATACAAATAGTTAAAATGTACTCCATATTGGTACTGCTGTACCAGATGTGGTGGCTATGTAGACAGTGGGGGAAGTCACCAAAACTCTTAGACTCAGACACTTCTTCAGCAAAAATTTATTCAGTGCCTATTTTGTGTTCATATTCCATACAAAGCAATTGGGGATCCAGAAATAAATCTAAAATGTTTTGGAACATTAAAAAACGTATAATTTAGTGGTGAGCCATATAAATATTATCAAATGAGTGAAATCACATGACATTCATTTAAAAAATGAACAGAAGTTTATTGAACAATTAATATGTATCCGTGATTGGCTCTGATAAAAATATATTTGAGATTCATCGGAATCTCAAGATAAAGAGGGTCTCCTTCCACTACAATACTCATACAAGTCTTATAAAAGAAGTAATACATGAGTTACATTTTCAAAGAAAGGCAAATGTGATCCAAGCTGACAGGAGGTGGTAATGATGGAGAAAGACATTCAAGGCAAGAGAAAAAAACTAAGCTGTTATAATAAACCCTCCATTAAAGTACTTCTAAGACTTTTTGATTAAAAATTTAATATTATTAAATGAAATGCTGGACAATGTCATATTAAAGTAGACTGAAATTTGAGTAAATGAAAAGTGA
This sequence comes from Pongo pygmaeus, assembly GCF_028885625.2. Taxonomy (NCBI): domain Eukaryota; kingdom Metazoa; phylum Chordata; class Mammalia; order Primates; family Hominidae; genus Pongo; species Pongo pygmaeus. The sequence goes on along the minus strand of NC_072383.2, from coordinate 58,449,075 downwards.
GAAGAAATGTTGTAGGCATTTTACTCTCCGTCATGGAGTCTTGTAATCAAACTAGAAAAAGATTAGAAAGAAACATTCAGCATCAAGAGCATTAAAAACAATGCAGGCATGTCATTCAACTTTTTTAAAAGTTTGACTTCTCATATAATATTAAGAATAAGAAATTAACATAAAAATATTTGTTGTTAAAATATGATTTAAAATAGTACATGTAGAGGCATGCAGAAGATTGAGAGCATATATTTTTGTAAGCACTTAATTTTTTATAAATTGGTTTGAAATGTTTTATGAATTGAATTTTATGAAAATGAAACGGAAAAGTATTTTGATCTCTCATTTACTTTTGCAAGATTTATTGCAAGATTACAGTAATTAAGAAATATGTTAAAACTCTTCTGAGTTAGTCTAATATGTCAAAACACAATTGAAACTTCAAATAAATCAATTTATTTTCATCAATCTCAAAAAGGCATACAATATTTAAAGCAAAAACAATCCCCCCCCTTTTTTTTTCAGATGGAGTCTCACTCTGTCACCAGGCTGGAGTGCGGTGGCACAATCTTGGCTCACTGCAATCTCTGCCTCCCGGGTTCAAGTGATTCTCCTGCCTCAGCCACCCGAGTAGCTGGGATTACAAGAGCACGCCACCATGCCCAGCTAATTTATGTATTTTTAGTAGACACGGGGTTTCACTATGTTGGCCAGGATGGTCTCAATCTCTTGACCTCGTGATCCACCCACCTCAGCCTCCCAAAGTGCTGGAATTACAGTGAGCCACCACACCCGGCCCCCAATATTTTACTGTGCCAAATAAATGTTATATGTCATTTTTCAGAACTTTAAATAATGGAGAAATATAATCAGAGTCGATAAAACACTTCAGACCCTGAAGCAGTTCTTATCACATTCCTTTGCACATGGTAGGCATTTAAAAACTATTCATTGATTGATTTTTAAAACTTTAAAAATTGATTCCTCAGGGATCTAGAACTAGAAATACCATTTGACCCAGCCATCCCATTACTGGGTATATACCCAAAGGACTATAAATCATGCTGCTGTAAAGACACATGCACACGTATGTTTATTGCGGCACTATTCACAATAGCAAAGACTTGGAACCAACCCAAATGTCCAACAATGATAGACTGGATTAAGAAAATGTGGCACATATACACCATGGAATACTATGCAGCCATAAAAAATGATGAGTTCATGTCCTTTGTAGGGACATGGATGAAATTGGAAATCATCATTCTCAGTAAACTATCACAAGGACAAAAAACCAAACACCACATGTTCTCACTCATAGATGGGAATTGAACAATAAGAACACATGGACACAGGAAGGGGAACATCACACTGTGGGGACTGTTGTGGGGTGGGGGTATGGGGGAGGGATAGCACTAGGAGATATACCTAATGCTAAATGGCGAGTTAATGGGTGCAGCACACCAGCATGGCACATGTATACATATGTAACTAACCAGCACATTGTGCACATGTACCCTAAAACTTAAAGTATAGTAATAAAAAAAAAAAACTTTAAAAATAAACTTCATTTTTCAGAACACTTTTATATTTATATAAATTACAAAGCTTTTATAGAGTGCCCATAAACCACATACACAGTTTCTCCTGTTATTAAATTTTATATTAGGATGGCACACTGCTTACAATTAATGAACCAATATTGATACATTATTGTTAAATAAAATCCCTCCTTTATTCAGATTTCATTTTATCTAATATAACTTTTCTGTTCCAGGATTTCATTCAGGACACATTACATTCAGACATCACGTCTTCTAACATTTCTCCTAGCTATGACAATTTCTCACTCTTTTCATCTTTGGGGGTGACCTTGAGACTTCTGGGGAGCACTGCTCATGTAGTCTGTAAAGCAGTAGCCCCCAACTTTTTGGCACCAGAGACCAGTTTCATGGAAGACTATTTTTCCACAGATGGTGGGGAATAGTTTCGGGATGATTCAAGTGCATTATATTTATTGTGCACATTATTTGTATTATTATTACATTGTAATATATAATGAAATAACTATACAACTCACCATAATGTAGAATCAATGGCGCTCTGAGCTGAGGGTAATGGGAGACTGTGACAGATCATCAGGCATTAGATTCTCATAAGGAACACACAACCTGGATCCCTCACATGCACAGTTCACAATATGGTTACTGCTCCCATGAGAATCTAACGCTGGAGCTTAGGCAGTAATGCAAGTGATGGGGAGCGGCTGTAAATACAGATGAAAATTTGTTTGCTGGCCCACTGCTCACTGCCTGTCGTGTGGCCAGGCTACCAGTGGTCTGTGGACAGGGTCTGGGGACCCCTGCTGTAGAGTATCACTCTATTATGAATTGTCTGGTTTATTCTCATAACTAGACCATGCTTATAGGTTTGGAGAGGGAGAACATTGAACTGTTTTCATTTCATTATAGGATGACATGACTTATAATTGTGGATGCTGACTTTGATCACCTGGCTGAAATAGAGTATGTTAGGTTTCTCCATTGCAAAGCTACACCTTTTCCTCCCTATTCATATGGCAGTCTTTGGAAGGAAGTCACTTTGTGCAAACTACACCTAAGGAGTAAATAGTTATACTTCCTAGAGGGCAGAGTTTCTACCAACAATATTTGGAATTTTTCTGCATGGGACATTCATCTCTTCTCCCTCATTTATTTATTTATTGAATCATTGATCTATAGTACTGTGGATCTTAGTAAGTATATATTTATATTATATTTAGGCTTTTAAACCAATATTATCAAAACTGCTTTGGTGGTGTTCAAATTGTCCCATCTTGGACCACTGGGAAAACTTTCAGTTGAGTGCTGTTTCTTTGACAGCTTATTAATATGTTTGCTTGTTGGCTGATTGGTCTTTAGCACTTCCTTGATCTCTGCAGCATTACAGAAAGCTCCAGGCTCATCTTTTATAGTTTCTGCCCTAGTCCTAGGAAACCTATGTATCCAAGAATACCTGATTTGTCTTCATGGAGAAAAGTATAAATATCATCAATATCTGGGTACGAGGTATACTCACTGCTGCCAGTGAGTTCTTCCTTGTAGGCATTTCCAGCTGACAAATCAAGGAAATAAATGTTTATATACTAATTCAAGTATATATATACATATTTATAAACAGCTCTCTATTTAAATGTCTGTATCTATATAAAGTTAATCATGAGTTCATACTGATATCACCAAATGTAATCCATGACCACATCAATAATTCTAATTCTATCTTCTTCCCCTTACTTATCTGTGACCTTCCATTTCAGCATTCAGAAATCTCCCACCATCTACCCTACATTTATATAAAGTTTAAAATCATATACATATGTAGCACTATAAACATATTTAATCCATACTTGCCTAGGAACAACTTTATCGACTAGAAAAGTGGGCTTCTGCATAGGTTTTTGTGGTTGTTGTTGTTGCTGGTTTTGCCTTAAACTGTAAAGACTCCACCAATTCCAAAGGTTATATAGTTCAGCATTTTTCCATTCCCATCAACTTCAGTGAGGTTGTTTCATACATTTGTTATACAGTTTATTTTGACATATATTGAATCCACCTTGAGATCACCCCACGAAAACTTATAGTTTTGTTTTCTTTTTTACTTTGGGTATATTCAGGTTCACTTTTCTGTACTGGAAAGTTCTATGAGTTAGTAAATGTCTAGTGTCACATGGCTACTATTACAGCATCATACAGAATAGATATAATGCTCCAAATAATCCCCTGTGCCTTATCCATTTAGCCCTTCCTTCTCTTCCCCAACTCTGGCAACCATTGACATTTTACTGTCATTATAATTTTGTCTTTTCAAAATTTTGGGAATGTCACATAGTTGATATCGTACAGAATGTAGCATTTTCAAACTGATTGTTTTAATTAATGTGCATTTAGGATTTGTCTATGTATATTTTTGGCTTTATAGTTTATTTCTTTTATCACTGAATAATATTCAAGTGACAGAAATATACATATGCAGTGTAAATTTGTATGGATATACTATAGTTTGTTTACACATTCATTTGTGCAGGACATCTTGATTATTTCCAGTTTGGGGTGATTATTAATAAAGCTGCTATAAACTTTCACAAGCAGGTTTTTTTGTGGCTGTAGGTTTTCAGATAAGTTGGGTAAATACCTAACAGCATATTGCTGGATGACACAAGAACACTGTGTGTATGTTTAACCTTGTATGAAACTGACAACCTGTCTTCCAAAGTTCCTGAACCATTTTGCATTCTCACAATGAATTAGAGTTCCTATTGCTCTGCATTCTTGGAGATAAGGGAGCTGTCAGAGTTTTCGATTTTAACTATTCTAATAGGTCTATGTTAATTTTGGTTTGAAATTTCCTAGTGAAAACTAATGTTGGGTCTTTTCATATTTGTTATTAGTATATCTTCTTTGGCATGGTGTCTGTTAATATCCTTCTCCTATATTTTTTTAATATGGTTGCTGATTTTCTTATTGTTATGTTTTAAGAGTTTGGGTATGTTTTAGATACAAGTTTTTTACAATAAAGATATCTTAGAAATATTTTATTTCAATCTATGCTTAATTGATTATTCTCTTAATACTGTGTTTTACAGAGAAGAAATTTTTATTTTTCATAGGGTTCAACTTTTCAATGTTTTCTTTCATGGATTATGCTTTTGGCACTGTATCTAAAAATTAATTTTCAAATCCAAGGTCACTTAGATATACACACATAATTATAAAAACATAAAATTTTATTTTATTTATTAGTTCCAGAAGTTTGTTGGTTCATTGGAATTTTCTTCATAGATAATTGTGTCATCTACAAAAAAGAGATAGTTTCATTTTTTCATTTGCATTCTGCATCTCTTATTTCCTTTTTATTGTCTTAAAAAATTCCCATTATTTTCAATTCCTTTCCTAAGTAATACTTCCATTACCATGTGAAATAGTAATGGTAGGAGAGGATAATTTTGCCTTGTTCCCAAGAATATGGAAAGACATCTGGTTTCTCGTCATTCAGTGTAATGTCAGCTGTATTCTGTCTGTAGATTAAAAAAAATCAAATTGGGAAAATATCTTCTGTTACTCTTTGGCTAGGAGGTTTTTTTATGATGAATGGCTGTTAGATTTTTGTCAAATGCTTTATTCATCAACTGATAGAACCATGTGATATTTCCTCTTTTTCTTGTTGATATGGTATATTGTATTGATTTTTGATGTTGTACCAACTCTGCAAACCTGGACTAAAATCTCTTTGATCCTGGTGTATAATACTTATAATCACTTTTGAATTTACCTTGTAAATGTTTTGTTGAGAAATTTGCATCTATGTTAATGAGAAATATTGCCCTGTAGCTTTCCTTTCTTATAATGATTTTACCTGTTTTTAATATTAGGTATTCCTAACTCATGAGTAAGTTAGGAAGTATTACTTCAGACTTTATTTCCTTAAAAAGTTTTCATAGAATCTTTTTTTTCCTTAAAGATTTGGTAGTATTCACTAGCAAAACCATCTTGGTCTGGTGCTTTAATTTTTGGAAGCTGACTAATTAATGATTCAATTTTCCCAGGCCTTTCATATTGTCTATTTCTTATTGTGTACATTTTGGTAGTTTATGTCTTTCAAGGAATTGGTCCATTTCAGCTAAGTTAATAAATTTGTAGGCACGGTAGTTTTGTAGACATTTTAATGTCTATAGCCTCAGTAGTGATGATCTGTCTTTCATTTTGATATTCACAACTTGTGCCTTCATTGTTTCTCTGCTAATGTTTCCAGAGGTTTATAATTTCTGTTGATTATTTTTTAAAGATCAGGCTTTGGGTTTATTGCATTTTGGTATTGCTTTTCTGCTTTCAATTTTATTGATTTCTGCTCTAATATTATATCTTTTGTAATATTTGCTTTGGGGCTAAATTGTTTTGCATCTCTAATTTCCTAAGGTGGAAGCTTCAATTATTGATTTATATCCTCTTTTAGTCCTATGAATTTCCCCTTTACATTTATCACTGCTATCACTGCAACACACAAATTTTGATAAATTATATTTTCAATTTAATTTTGTTTGTGAAAGAATTCTCTTGAGAGCTTTCTTTGACCTGTGTGCTACTTATATTATTTAACCATCATATATTTTAGACATATTTTAGATTTTTCTGACTTTCTTTTACTGATTTTTATCTCAATTTCATTGTGGTTTGAGAATATACATTATAAAATGTTGACTCTTTTAAGTTTGTTAAGATGTGTTTTATGACCTGGAATATGGTCCATCTTTGTTAATGTTCTATTTGAATTTTAAAGGAATGTGTATCATGCTTCTGTTGAATAAATCATTGTATAAATGCTAGTTGGATCATACCGATAATGCTGTTGAAGTCTTCTATATCGTTACTGATTGTTTATCTGCTTTATTTATCAATTACTAGAAAGGGAATATTAGTCTCCCACTGTAGTACTGAATTTATATATTTCTTTTGCAGTTTTATCAGTCATTGCTTCATGCACTTTGGCACTCTTGTTAGAGAAATACACATTTGAAATTGTTATGTTTTCTTGGATAATTGACTTATTATGAATTAACCTCATTTTTTTATAATATTTGTTCTGATGTCAGCTTTATCCAAAATTAATAGAGGTACTCCAGCTATTTTTGAATTGGTGTTAACATGGCATACATGTCTTTACTTTTAACTTGTGTGAGTGCTTATATTTAAGGTAGGTTTCTCACAGACAATATATATTTGATCTTTTATTCACTCTGAAGATCTGTCCTTTAATTGTTGTATTTACCATTCAAATTAAATGTGATTATTGATATAGTTGTGTTCATATCTATCATCTTTCAACTATTCTATATAAATTGTATTTCTTATTTCTCTCTTTTTTTCCTTATGTGGTTTTAATTGAGCATTTTATATGATTTCATTTTATTTTCCTTTTTAGAATAATATAAATCTCTCTCTCTTTGTGTGTGTGTGTGTGTGTGTGTGTGTGTGTGTGTGTCCTAGACTTTGCAATATACATTTTTAACTAATGTAAGTTGACCTTTAAGTAAAACTACCGGCTTCATGGGTATCACCATTATAACAGTATTCTCAATCTCTCCCAAACATTTTACTGGCATTGATTTTACTTATCCATATGCAATAGTAACCAACACAATTTTACTACTATTGCTTTAAACAAACTTTATGTTTAAGATCTGTTTAGAATAATAAAATATTTTATTTTATTTTATTATTGTTCTGATAATCTTTTCTTTCTTTATGTGAATCTGTTTCTTTCCTATGTCATTTTCTTTCTCTCTGAGGAATCTCCTTTAACATTTCCTATATAGAAGATCTGCTGCAGTAAATTTCATCAGTGTTTGTTTGTCTGAGAAATTATCTCTCTTTGTTTTGAAAGATAGTTTCTCTAGATATATGATTCCTCTTGCTTGCATGGTTTCTGATGAGAAGTCATCTGTGATTCTTATCCATTTTCGCCATAGGTAAAATAAATATTTATCTTCTCACTTATTTCAACATTTTATTTTCATCACACTGTTATGTGGTTTGCATATACTATGCCTAGCTGTAAGTACATATATAGTATATAATGTGTGTGTGTGTGTATGTATATGTTTATTTATTCTGCTTGAAAGTTTCTGAGATTCCCAGATTTTTAGATTTGGGTCTGCCACTAATTTTGGAAAATTCTTGGCCATTATTTCTCCAAAAATATCTTTTTGACAATTTTATCTTTCTTTTCTTTCTGATATTTCAATCGTGTTTGTATTATACATTTTGAAATTGTTCCACAGATCTTACACGCTTCGTTGCAGGTTTATTTTTGTTTTTTTTTTCTATTTGCCTTTAAGTTTAATAAGTGTTTATTGACATGTCTTCAAGGTAATCAATTCTTTCTCTCACTGAATCTAATCTACTGCCATCAAAGGCATACTTTACTTCTGCTACAGTGTCTTTCTATTTTTGCATTTTCTTTTGAAATCCAACAGAACAAGACTTTTAAGTATTCTTTGTTATTTAGTTTCCATCTTAGTTTATATCACCTCTCTATTCTCGTGTGTTGTCTACTTTATCCATTAGGGCCCGAATATCTTAGTCATTGTTATTTTAAGTTATCCAATAAGTTCAAAATCTTTATCAAATTGAAATCTAATTCTGAATCAGTCTCTTTGGACCACTTTTTGTTTGTTCTGTCTTTTAGCATGTTTTTAATTTTGTGTTTAATCTTGGTCTTTATGTATCAGGTAATAAAAACTGGGGTAAACAAACTTTTAGTATTAGGTTTTATGTTTATCAGGCAAGGGTTTGAACTGTCTTTAATTTTTGTTGTTTCTCTAGGACCAGAGACTTGGAATTTCTTTAGTGTTTCCATTGTCTTATCTGTTGACTTTGGGCTTCCCTAAGAACTTCTTTTCAGATATGTTTGAACTCCTTTAGCTATAACTCACTTTTGTTATACTGAAACTCTATGAATATGATGATGAGGTATGAGAGAGAAGTGTTTCTTTTAATCTTTTAATTAAACATCAGTCTTTTGTGGGCCTCGGTATATGGACTATGACCCTTCTACATGTATCTTAGCTTTCTTCCCCTCTTCCCTTAGCTGAGATCAGAAAGCCAAAAGGGGCTGGTCGCGGTGGCTCACGCCTGTAATCCCAGCACTTTGGGAGGCCAAGGCAGGTGGATCACGAGGTCAGGAGATCAAGACCATCCTGGCTAACACGGTGAAACCCCATCTCTACTAAAAATACAAAAAATTAGCCGGGCGTGGTAGGGGGTGCCTGTAGTCCCAGCTACTCTGGAGGCTGAGGCAGGGGAATGGCCTGAACTCGGGAGCTTGCAGTGAGCCGAGATCATGCCAATGCACTCCAGCCTGGGCAACAGAGCGAGACTCCATCTAAAAAAAAAAAAAAAAAAAAAAAAGCCAAAAGGAGCTGCAGTGGAATAAATGATCTTCCCCCAGATGAGATAAGACTCTGTTAGTCTTTTACCTAGAGAGTAGTGCTTTGTTACAGAAGACATCCTTGGGCATTTAATAATATTTACTTTTCTCCTCTTCTTGCCAGAGCCATGAGGGTATCTTTATTGGCTTTTGTCATAATACCTGGCGGAATTACTGTTAATTATGCTAGGAGTGATAATGCATGAACACAGAACACCATCTTTAAACCAGCACTTTAGGGAGTAGCTTTTGAAAATGGATAACTTTCCTTTTTATAATTTATATAGATACTATTAAATAAAAACTTCAGATAAATTAAATTTAGCCGAGTTTATTCGAGCAAAAAACTATTTATGAATTGAGAAGCACTCAGAACCAGAAGAGGCTGAAAGCTCCAGCCACATGGACAGACAGTATTTGTAGACCGAAAACGGAAGTGACATACAGAAACAGCTTGATTGATTATAGCCGGGCATTTTCCTTATTTGAGTGTGTTGTGATAAGGCATTTGCCTTACAAGGACATGATCTGGTCAGTTGGCAGCCTGTAAATAGCTGAAGCTCACTCGTTGTGATTGGCTGAGTCTCAGCTATTTGTTACAAAAATGTACTCTTAGGCTACAGCTTGTTTACAAACTAAGTTGGGTTTCAATTTGCTATGTAGGGATTCAAAGTATCGAGACACCTTAGGCAAAACTTAATTGAATTTAATAATACAAATATGTTTTATTTAAAAAATGTATGTGAAAATCAAAACATCTTGAGAACCAGGCACCTCATATACTGCAGAAAGTGAAATTTCACAGCACATTAAGAAACACATAAAAAAGAAAAGTGGGAATGTAAAATGCTACAGCAGTTACGGGACACAGTACTGAGATTCCTCAAAAATTTAAAAGCAAACCTACCATGTGATTCAGCAATTCTGCTTCTAAGTATACATTCAAAAGAATTGAAGTCAGGATCTTAAAGAGATACTCACAACTCCATGTTCACTGCAGCACTATTCATAATAGCCAAGATATGGAAACACTTCAAGTATTCATCACTGGATGAGTGGATACAGAAAACCTGTGTGTATATATATGTACACATAGATAGATAGATAGATAGATAGATAGATAGATAGATAGATATAGAACTGTAACAGAATATTATTCAGCCTTAGAAAGGAAATCCTGCCATTTGCAACAACATGGATGAACCTGGGGGACATTATGCTAAGCAAAATAAACCATATATAGCATAGTAGCTGTAGTTAACAATAGGGTATGGTGTATGTCAAAATTTGTTGAGGGTAAGTCGCAGGTTAAATGTTTTTATTCACAGATAAAGGGAGGAGGAACACAAGGAAACTTTGGGAGGTGACGGATATGTCTATTATCTTGATCGTGGTAATGGTATGACAGGTGTTTGCATATGTCCCAAATCATAAAATTGTATACATTAAATCCATGCAATTATTTGCCTATCAAATATACCTTAATAAAGCTATTTAGAAAAGGAAATTTATGAATATCATCTGATAGGTTAAGTCTTATTTGAATGTGGAGCTGTTCTAAATACATTGGGTATTACTTACTTTCAAAATCTATTAAAAACTATGTTTTATTAATATTTGAAATTCTAGTAACTTGATACCAAAAGTATCAAATACAACAAACACTTAGAAAAAAATTGTTTTTATTATAAAGCTTGAAAAGACTTAAAACTCACAATTGAGTTAAATATGATTTAAAAAGGTATTTTATTACTGTACCAGTTCACTCTTTTCTATTTTGAGGGTGTAGAAGTGGCTAAGAGATATGAAATTGGAATGGGTTTAGAAAAAAAAAAAAAAAGAGAGAGACAGAGTTCTACTGTTTTCATTCAATCCTCAGTAATAATAGGTACCAAACAAAATATTGGAAACTTGAACCATAAAACAACATAGATGGTTCTGATCTAATATTGTTATGGCTTAGTCAGACAAGAAATGATGTGCTATTGTGTTTCCTGTGTTCAGACCATTTAGTATAAACCAGTTTTTCATTGTTAAATAAAGGGCATAAACAAAGTGACAAACTGATACAGAAAAAAAAATCACCTAAAATGTTTTGGCAGGATGGGGTGAATTATGGCCTCATGGGTTTATCACTTCAGATAAAAAGCAGTACAAACCCAAGTGGCATTAAGCATTAAACACTGTAAATTTTTAAGAAATATTCATGCTTTACCCTTTGGTAATAATGTACTGTATAAATTCACAATCCTCTCTAACGGCCTCTGCATTTCTCATTTCCTTTACACAGTGGGGCAGTATTATTTTTGCAATCCTATTCTGAAACAGAAGTTTGGATGCAAGGAAAAAAATATACACATATATTTGTAATTTGCATTTTTGCTATTATTTAAAAGAGACATAAAATAGTTAAGCTATTTTTCTGAAAGAATAAAAAAAAGAATTACTCTGTTATTTCTACATTTTCTCCAAGTGTAAGTCGTATCCCACCCGAATAGAGAAGCTGCAATTCTATTTTACTTGGTAGAACTAATTCAAATATCTAATTTTTTAAATTTATAAACCCAAAACTTAATTTTTGCACATATAAATTTTCTTAATTTTTACCCAGATTTTCATGTTATGGGTCTGAAATTTTTAGCTAGCTTTGTAGTCTCCTGAGATCAAAAGGTTATTACCTAAAATAAATCAAAAAGAAAACCTAGGAGTTTGTATGTATGAAACAAAAGAACCTACATAATTTGGTTAGTAGAATTCAGCTTCTGTCAGAGTAGGATAGAAAAGGGTGGAGGTCAGTTCCTAGAAGCAAACAGGAAATATCCTTCATACAGTGTGTGCTGATGTTGCCACATTGATACACAGAACCAATTGAACAGGTTACTGACTTCTCAGCTGTAATCAGAAACCGCACGTCACACATAGATCAAAACATATTTCTTCTTTGTACTTTCAAGGTTTGGGAGACTTTAGTGAAATTTTATTTTTATGTCCTTTTTGTGGCCTTTGTTTTTGGAGTCTGCCACAATATCAAAAATATAAAAATGAGAACAACATTAAGGCCAGAGCATATTATAAACAAAGTATATTTCCCAAACATTTTCTTTTCTCTTCTTTTCTTTTGAGACAGGGTCTCGCTCTGTAACCCAGGATGGCATGTAGTGGTGTGGTCATGGCTTACTGCAGCCTCAACTTCCTGTGCTCAAACAATCCTTCTGCCTCAGTCTCCCAAGTAGCTGGGATGACAAGTGCACACCACCACACCCTACTAATTTAAAAAAAAAATTGTAGAGACAGGGTCTCACTCTGTTGCCCAGGCTGGTCTCAAATTCCTGGGCTCAAGCAACGCTCCTGCCTTAGCCTCCCAAAGTACTGGGGTCACAGGCTTGAGCCACCATGCCTGGCCTCCAAACATTTTCTTCATCTGCTATATATCCAGAGTCTGTGAACTTTCTAGATAGCCCAACAGTAATGAAATTCTTAATATGATAACCTGCTACATATAATTTTAAGAGGAAGATTTTTTTTTTTCCTGAGACAGGGTCTCACTCTGTCACCCAGGTGGGTGTGCAGTGGCATGATCACAGCTCACTTCAGCCTTGACCTCCCAGACTCAAGCGATCCACATGTAAGTCATATCCCACCCAAATAGAGAAGCTGCAATTCTATTTTATTTGGTAGAACTCAGTCTCTTGGTAGAGACCTCAGTCTCTCTAGGAGCTGGAACTACAGGTGCATGCTCCCATGTCTGGCTAACTTTTTTTTTTTCTTTTTGTATGTTTTGTAGAGACGGGGCTTCTCCATGTTGTCCAGGCTGATCTGGAACTCCAGGGCTTAAGTGATCTGCCCACCTCAGCCTCCTAAAGTGCTGGGATTATAGGTGTGAGCCACCACGCCAAGCCAAGAGGAAGATTTTAATTTACACTAATATGAAGAATGTGAATGTATATACTATACAAGAACTTCAAATAAATTTAGTTGCCTTTCTTCTAATACACATACACACGCACACATACACACCACACGCACACATACATTACATGAAGATTTAGAGGCTAGCTTTGGAACGTATTTTACTTTTATTTTAAAATAATTTTCCAAATATTATATTATTTTAAAATTAAAAGGACTAATTGTACTATATCCTGAACATGTCATTAAACACAATATTAAGTGATTGTCAACGGATTAACTTGAGTGTTCAGATTTCAATACCCATGGATCTGATTAGCAAATAGCTGTCTTACTCTTTCCAGTGTATTGGAGAAATTTGAGAAAATATTTCTACTTTTTACATGACTTCAAAGAATTAATTTCTGTCTTTTTATGTTTATTCCCTTCTGCTAGCCCAGGAAAACAAAAATTCCAAACAAATCAGGAGCAGATGTTTTTTTTCCTGACTTCCAGTTGGTGAAGCAGTTCAATTCTGGAAATAATATAGCTTTGTGCACTTTTTTCCCCTTCATTTGGCTGATGGTCCCTTTCTATTGTTGAATTGAAATCCATTCTTTCCTTGAGGGCCTATTCATATCTCTAATGCCAAAGTGTGAATGGTTTATAATAAGCCAGGGCAGGGGTTTTATTCTACAGCTGTTTTCAGTTATTCAAAACCACCATGCATGTAAGAGAAAATACTAACCTTGGACAATGTCATTGCTTCCTCCCAACCCCCAACCCATTATTACCAATGAGCCATTGTGCAGATTCTGCTACTTAAGCAATCTGTTCTAGTTATAATCATGGCCATTCTGTCCCCTAACAAGCACACTAAGTCCATTCCTTCCAGCAACTGGTTGTGCTATTCAGTCTAGTTAGTTTTTATGATGCAATCTTCTGAAAATATTGCTTGTTTAAAACAAGCAAATGAACAGATATTTGAATTGTAGATGCTCGTTTGCAGTTACATCATGGATTGGAAGTAAAATCAATATGTCATTATAAAGGAGCATCTAGCAAAAGATACCAGAAGTGTGTAAACAAATGTGAATCAACTACCAAAAGATTGCTTGAGACAAGGGTAATATTACCTCATAACTACAGGACAGTTTGTATTGGATTATGGTATGAATCCAAATAAAACAAACTGTATAGTTTTTCAAAGGATAGACAAAATGTCATTATTTTTAATTCCAGAAGGAGGGAGATGTAGAGGGAAAGGATATAAAACAAACTCTTAACAATGTGGGTAAAAGTTACTTTGACTTCAATAGAGAAACATTTCGTAATGTGATTATGGTTTGCCATAGACTGCAGAAAACATGCTGCTAGGTAGATTACTTTTTATGTATGTATCTAACATACAAATGTATTATTATAATTCTTGTTATTATTGAAGGAGTTAAAGGGTTAGACAACATTCAAACACTGTGTTTCTGCACGTCTTGTGAGCAAGTTACTTTGTCCTTTATCATCTCTTTAAAGATGTTTGTATAGCAAATGGCCTTGGGAGATAGAGACATCTTCAGAGGCAAGAGAAGGTTATTTACTGCATTATATATGAATGCTTTCCCTCTAGATAAAAGGGCAATATGGCTTATTACCTATTATAAAAGATTTAGGTTCCTTAAGCAAAGTGTTTCCCTCGTATAATGTCACACATTATAGTATGTAGGTGGCATATGGTCCATTCTGTGGCATTCTGTGAGAACAGGAACTTTTGGAACAGATGCAAAAATGCTGATATTCTGGCTACTGTTATTTCTATGAGTAAGAAACTGGACTTCATCTTTGTTCCAGGAGTCTTGTGTCTTCTACCAGCATCCACAAAAATGTGGTAGACTGATTTGTTAGCTTGAAAATAGGATAAAAAAATCTCAGACCCTTCATGGTTCTTGATAGTTAATATTCAGAAGTAAAGAAGGTTAGAATTAGTGTCACAAAGAGGAGGTATAGTATTGTCACATTTTGAATTTGGGGGCACTTTGAAAATATTGACCTTTTTAAGATGGTCAAGGTATGTCCTAAATTATGTTTTTTTCCACAGAAAAAGAAATGTACGCAAATGATACTTAACACAAGATGAATATTACTGCATATTACCTTTTGCCATGCTAATCCTCTAAAGAGACTTGCTTAGTATCATCCAGTTGCCACAATCCAGTCAATATACATTCACTTTCATCTTTAGCCCTTAAACTTATAAGAATTATAAAGATGTTAATGAATTATAAATAGGTTATGGAATTAAGTTAGGGGCAGGTATATAAGGAAAAGTGACAGGTGAGGCAATAAAAATTATTTAGATTTATCAGACTTATTTATTGAGATACTATACAATTTATGTATCTGACCTAACAAGAAAATTCAATCTCTGTAATCCTGGAGATTAGGAAATTTATAATTAAGTATTCACAGTAATACAAATACAGTACTACAAATTTACTCTGTAAGAAACACTGCAAAATAGGCATTTCTGTTTTATGGATGAATAAGATGACACTCCAGAAAAATTAAGGAAACATATTTAAAATGCTTTCATTTTTACATGGAAGAAATGAAAATGTGGACTCATTTTTGTTGTACTTAAATTTTCATGTGTTTTGACACTATTTCACTGTAAGAAACATAACAGCAGAATGCAGCATTGGCTGATTCAGATTAATCAATGTTGCAAAGATATAGCAGCTATAACAGAAGTATGTACTGAACACAGGTATATTAAATATCAGTGTGTACAGTGAACTGCACGTGGGCATCTGGCTCCTCCACAGCAAATATGAACATACAAAACAGATTATAAGAAGTGAAATGCACACTTCAATGTAGCTTAAATAACTGAACTCAGGAGCACATATAAACAACTCTCTGGGGATTCTCTGAAATACTTTCATGAGGGACTGGTCTTTCTATAATTGTTGGATAGAGAAAAATAGAGATAGCATCTTACTATTGTTATCGCGTCCCTGGTTTTAGTAGTCAATTCTGGTGTCTGGGGAAACAAACAGTTATATCTCTCTTTCCTGTCTTCTCCAATTGATTATAAGTTTTTAAGGATACGGTCTCTATGCTAGTCATCTGTGTATTCTCAGAAATTAATATAGTGATTGTCCCGTAACAGCTGCTAAATAGATGTTTAATAAATTAATGAATAATGATAAGTGAAACATTATCTATTACTCCAAAGCTTAATATAATCCCAACGTTAAAGTTAAAGTTAAAAACTTACTTTAAATAATGTTAAAACTATCCAACTTTTGAATGAGAGAAAATAAAGGCAAAGAAGAAAAAAATGAATATTAAGCTACTAGATTGTTTTGCTTGATGAATCACATCAGGATTTGCAATGCGAAAGATATCTTAATGATATGATTACATTAGATTCTTTTTTTATAATTAGCAAGTTTTCAGCAAGCTTAGGTTGGACAGCTAATCTATGTCATAAGTAGCTTTGAGGATGCTATATGCTATAGGATTGTGTAAAGATAAGTAAATAATACTACAGCCATGAATTGTAACAAAATCTAGTAGAGAAGAAAGCGACACAAACTAATGGTAATAATGCCATGTCTAGGACAATGAGAAAGCTCAGTAAAAAGGGAAGAGTGGCACCAGTGCATCAGAAAAGGCTCTTCAGATGAGATAATGCTGGAGATCAGTAACTATCCCCATGACAAAATGATGTTCACCTACACAGTTTCATACCTAAATATTTTCACTTCTCCATGAGAGACCTTATCTGTAAATACTTACAATCCCTTTAGGTCCTCCTCATTCTCTCATCAGAGCACATTCAAATCCATTTTATCTTTGTAATTTTCACAGAAATCTTGCAAATGTATGTGTATATTGAGAGGGAGTCAGGGAAGCAGTAAGAATTATTACTGGCTTAATAGTAAGGAAAGGAAAACATAGTAAGAAAAGTGACATTAGCAAGGTGGCGGAATAGTAGTTCCCTGGCTTCAGTCCTGCTAAAGTAAATCCAACTAGAAACTATCCACAGATAATAATATCTTCATGAATATTCCAAACTCAGGAGTGAGGCTGATACAATCTTTTAAGCCACAGAACTGAGAAAAGTTGCATTAGAAGACTAAGGATTAGTTTCACATTGACCATGCCTCCCACAAACTGGCACAGCACCAGAGAGGATTCTCCTGGGCTCATAGTTTCTACAATGGAAAAAAGAGCTGAAAGCAGACATCTAGCATCCCTAGCATTCTGGGAAAATTCACAGGAGGCTCATTTCTGTCTAACTTGTCCTAGTCTGTTTTCTGTTACTATGACAGAATACCACAGACTAGATAACTTATGAAGAAAAGATATTTATTTCTGACAGTTCTGGATGCTGAGAAGTTCAAGATTAAGGGTCCACATCCAGTGTGGGCCTTCTTGCTGTATCATAACATAAAAAAGGGCATCACATTGTGAGAAGGCAAGAGCTTCTGTGTTAGCCCAGGTCTCTCTTCCTTAGTCTACAAAGCCACAAGTCTCATTGAGAGGTCCCACCCTGATTACTTTATCTAATCCTAATTACCTACGAAGAGCCCAAGCTCCAAATACCATCAACATATTAATTAGAGTATTAAGTTTCCAATATGTGAAAATGAGAGACACATTCAAACCACAGTATCACCTCAAAGGAAATATTGGCAGTATCAGCAGGTGTAGGCCACCAGGGGCCAGCTAGAAACCAAGAAGCGAGATGGAGTTAATTGTGTCCGGATTTTGACTGCAGCTCTGCGTTCCAGCCAACATCGGTGCCTGACACACACAAAAAAAAGGCAGGCAAGAGAATCACTCTACAGAAAGCATGGCCAACAGGTCTGCCAGGCTCTAGTCCTTAGTCAGGTTTTCTGCTGAACCTTGGTCTCCTGCATAAGGCTTCTCTGGGCCAGGAGACAAGCCCATGATTGTGCATATATGAAACTACCAGAAAATAAAATTACAAGCCAATATCTATGACAAAAATAAATGCAAAAATCCCCACAAAGATATTAGCAAACTGATTTCTATAACATATTAAAAGATTCACTGTGATCAAGTGGGACTTGGCCCCATGGTGCAAGAATTGTTCAACATTTGCAAGTCAATAAATATGATATACCACATTAACAGGTTAAAAAATAAAAATTGTACAATTATCTCAATAGATGCAGAAAAAGCATTTGAAAATAAAATCAACATTCATTAAGGCGACAACTCTCGAAAATATGTATGTAAGAAATGTATCTCAACACAGTAAAAGTCATATATGCAAGCTCACTGCTAACATACTCAGCAGTAAAAAAGTTGAAAGCTTTTTCTTTGAAATCAAGAAAAAGACAAAGATTCCCACACTCTCACTACTTCTTTCCAAAATAATACTGGAAGGCCAAGTCAGATGAATTAGACAAGGGAGTGAAAGAAAAGAAATCCTAGTATGAAATGAAGATGGGAAAATGTCTCTGTTTGCTAATTCCATGATTTTGTATATAGAAAACTCTAAAGATTACACACACACACACATACAGAGAGAGAGAGAGAGAGGACAGTTAGAACTGACAAGTTTAGTAAAGTTTTAGGATAAAAAATCAACATATAAAAATCATTAGCATCTCTGTACACTAAGAACAAACTATCTGTGTTAGGCTGATCTTGCTTTGCTATAAAGAAATACCTAAGACTGGGAAACATATAAAAGAAAAGGGGTTTAATTGGCTCACAATTTTGCAGAGAGTACCAGCATGGCTCTTGCATCTGCTACCTTTTGGGGAGGACTCAGACAGATTTTACTCGTGACGGAAGATTAAGCAGGAGCAGGTATATCACATGGTGAAAGCAGGAGTAAAAACAAGAGACAGTGTAGCGGGGGAGGTGCCACATACTTTAAAATGACCAGATCTTGCAAAAACTCACTATTACGAAGATCTGCCAAGTCATGAGGGATCCATCTCCATGACCCAAACCAGACCACACCTCTAGCATTGGGAATTATAATTCAACATGAGATTGAGGCAGGGACAGATATTCAGACTATATCATTTCACCTCTGGCCCCTGTCAAATCTTGTCCTTCTCACATTGCAAAATACAATTATGCCATTCCAACAGTTTCCCAAAGTCTTAACTCATTCCAGGATTAACTCAAATGTTTAAAGCCCAAAGTCTCATCTGACACAAGGCAAATCTTTTCCTCTTATGAGTTTAAGAAATCCAAAACAAGTTATTTACTTCCAAAATATAATGTGAGTACAGGCATTGAGTAAACATTCACACTCCAAAAAAGAGAAATCAGCCAAAAGAAAGGGGCAAAGGGCCCTATGGAAGTCTAAAACCCACCAGGCAGTCACTAAATCATAAACCTCCAAAATAATCTTTGACTCCACGTCCTGCATCCAGGTGCACACTGGGCATCCTGGGCACACTGGTGCAAGGGGTGTACTTCAAAGGCCTTGGGCATCTCTCTCTTTGTGGCTTTGTAGGGTGCTGCCCCAGTGGGTGGTCTCATGAGTTGGCATCAAGTACCTGCTGCTGTTCCATTCTGAGGGGGCAAGCTGTCAATGGATCTACCATTCTGGGGGCTGAAGTATGGTGGCCCTCTTCACATAACTCCAATGGGAAGTGCCTCAATTTGGACTCTGTGTGGGGCTTCACATTCCCCCTCCTCCCCTAGGAGGGGTTTTCTATAAAACTCCACTCCTGCAACAGACTTCTACCTGGACACCTAGGCTTCTTCATACATCCTCTGAAATCTAGGCAGAGGCTAAAAGGCATTCTTCAATCATCCATTCTGTGCACCTACAAGTTTACCATCCCATGGAAGCTGGCAAGGATTATGGCTTGCATTCTCCAAAGTGGCAGCCCAAGATGTGTCTGAGGCCCTTTGAGTCAGAGCAGCTGGAATGTGAAGAGCACTGTCCTGAGGCCATACAGGGCATCAGGGCTCTGGGCCTGGCTCATGAAACCACTTTTACCTCCTTGGCCTCTGGGGCTGTTATGGGAGCACCTGCCGCAAAGGTCTTTGGAATGGCTTCAAGATCATTTACCCGCTGACTTGGATATTAGCACTTTGCTCCTTTTTAGTTATGCAAATATCTCTAGCAAGTGGTTGCTCCACAGCCTGCATGAATTCCTCTCCCAAGAAAAGCATTTTCTTTCTCTGCCACATGGCTTGGCTGTACATTTTCTGAACTTTTAAGCTCTGCTTTCTTTTTAAATACAAGTTCTAACTTTAAGTATATTTTATTTAATTTAATTTTATTTTATTTTATTTATTTTATTTTATTTTATTTTATTTTGAGGTGGAGTCTCACTCTGTCAGTCAGGCTGGAGTACAATGGCATGATCTCGACACCAGAACCTCCACCTCCCAGGTTCAAGTGATTTTCCTGCCTCAGCCTCCTGAGGCTTGCCTGAATTACAGGCAAGCACCACCACACCCGGCTAATTTTTGTATATATATATATATTTTTTTTTTTTTTTTTTTTTTAGTAGAGACAGGGTTTCACCATGTTGGCCAGGCTGGTCTTAAACTCCTGACCTCAAGCGATCCACCTGCTTCGGCCTCCCAAAGTGCTGGGATTATAGGCATGAGCCACCGCGCCTGGCCTAAGTCATTCTTTTGCTTCTGCATCTGAGTATAAGCTGTTAGAAACAGCCAGGCCGCATCTGGAATGCTTTGCTGCTTGGAAATTTCTTCTGCCAGATACCCTAAATTATCACTTTGAAGCTCAACGTTCCACAGAGCCCAAGAGCGGGAGCACAATGCAGCTAAGTTCTTTGCTAAGCCATATCACGGGTGACATTTACTCCAGTTCCAAATAAGTTTCTCATTTCCATCTGAGTATGTTAGCAGTGAGCTTGCATATATATGACCTTTATTGTGTTGAGATACATTTCTTACATACATATTTATGGCTCCCTTAACAGCACCAGAGGCCAAGGAAGGAAAAGTGGTTTCATGAGCCAAGCCCAGGGCCCCGATACCCTGTATGGCCTCAGGACAGTGCTCTCTACCTTCCAGCTGCTCTGGCTCTAGTTGTGGCTCAAAGGGCCCCAGATACAACTTTGGCTGCCACTTGCATACATGCATAAGACTTCCTCATTTTAAAATATGTTATAAAGCAATTATAATAAAAGCAACATGGCATTGGCATAAAAACAGAAACAGGGACCAATGGAAAATGATAGAAAGCCCAGAAATGAACCCATATATTTATAAGAAATTGATTTTCTGCAAAGGTACCAAGTAGACACAATAGGAAAAGGACAGACCCTTCAATAAATGTAGGGAAGTCCCAATTAGAATCACAATTAGATATCACCTCAGACATGTCAGAAAGGCTATGATCAAAAAGATGCAAGATAAGTGTTGATAGGATGTGGAGAAAAAAGCTAGATACAGAAGCAAAAGAGTGAAGTTAGACCCTTATTTCACAGCAAATATAAACATCAACTCAAAATCGATTAAAGACTAAAATGCAAGATCTGAAACTCTAAAACTACGACAAGAAAACACAGGGTAAAAGCATGATTTTTTGGATATAATCCTGAAGGCACAGATGGCAAAGGCAAAAATAGACAAATGAGGTTGCATCAAACATAAAAGCTTCTGCACAACAAAGGAAAAAACATAATGCAGAATTTGCAAGACATATAGGTCTGATAAAGGGTTAACATTAATATATAAGGAACTTAACTCAAAAGCAAAAAAAAAAAAAAAGAAAAAGAAAAAAAGAATAACCCAGTTATAAAATAGGCAAAGGACCTAAACAGATATTTCTTAAAATAAGACATGCAAATGGCAAATAGGTTTATTAAAAGAAAATGTTCACCATCACTAATCATTAGGAAAGTGCAAATTAAAATCAAAATGAGATATCACCTTACACATGTTAGAATTGCTATGATGAGAAAGATGCAAGATACTTGTTGAAACAACGTAGAGAAAAGGAAACCCTTGTATACTGTTGCTGGGACTGCAAATCAATATAGCCATTATGGTTAAGGTATGAAGAATCCCCCCAAAAAACTTGAAATGGAAATATTATATGATCCAGCAATCCCACTTCTGGGTATATATCCAAATAAAATGAAATCCAAATGAAATGAAATGTATGTCATACAGTGTCTGTACTTCCATGTTTATTACAGCATTATTCACAATAGCAAGGCATGGAATCAATCAAAGTGTCCATCAACAAATGAGTGATTGAAAAAAAGGTAGTATGTATACACAATAGAATACTATTCAACCTATTAAAAAATCGGTTATTTGAAATAACAGGTAAACTTGGAGGACATTATACTAAGTAAAATAAGCCAACCACAGAAACACCACACAATCTGACTTACATGTGAAATTTAAAAATGTCAAACTGACAGAAGTGAAGAGTAGAATGGTGGTTACCAGAAGCTGAGATGGGTTGAGGATATGGGGAAATGTTGGTCAAAGGGTACAAATTTTCAGTTACATAGCAGGAATAAATTTTTGAGTTCTACTACACAGCAGGTGACCATATGTAATGATAATTTGTTGTATATTTCAAAATTTTTGAGAGTAAATTTCAAAAATTTTACCACAAAAATGATGAGTAGATGAAGTGATAGATATGTTAGCTTGATTTTATCATCTCACATTGTGTGCATACATCAAAACATCACATTCTATACTGTCAACACGTAAAATTGTTTTATATGTAAAATTCATATTAATTTTTAAACAGAAACAAACAGTAAAGTCAAATAATTTGATCAAGTTTGAACATCTGTTAAATTTTAAAAATTATTTATTTAAAAAGTGGGTGAATTTAAATTAAATGTGACAGATTAGGCAATTTTTTCTCAAACTAATCCCTAGACATCTGGATATTTATCAAACGTGTTTGAAATAAATGTTGAAGATTATATGTGGGAAAAGCTTATAAACTGTAGCCTCCTCCTTTTTGGATCAGAACTCCCCTTCTTGTTTCTTTTCTATATTGTATTTCTTTTTAATATTTCCTAAAAATAAATATTTGATGATACCCAAAGCTTGAAGTCTACTTTAGTCTCTACAGAATAACCTCTCTATTGTCACATTTCTGAATTTTTCCCCAATCTGACATTCTTCTCAATAAACAATAAACTTTGATTAGTTTTGTAATCTTTCTTTGAATATTTAATTAGTGATCATGGTGGGACCTCAAATACACGTCTGTGTATGTTTGTTTGCATGCCTGTTTGTTTATACTATAATATCTCTCACTTTTTTGTCATATGAAAATTCTTCAACAGTGTATTAATAGTTTATCTTTCCACATGCTGCACACAGCCTTTAGTAACAAATAGACCAAATTTAACTCAATTTATTCCATTCAATTCTGACCACGTGATACAAATTGGCACTGGATTCAGGACAAATAAAACGTATGACAACACAAATTTTCTAACTTGGGAAATCTTAAAATAGCAAGACATATTAAATGACTTGTAAAAACAAATGTATAGTTTTTCAATTTCTAGTCAATGCTATGTAATTAATATACTTCTTAGTTTTTTAAGTAAAATTGATTATCAAAAAATCTATAGCAAGAGAGGATTCTTGGAAGATGGTAGAGTAGAAAGTATCAGACATATATCTTCCCACCTAGATAGCTGCAGTTTGGATAACATAGATGAAATGAAAAAAACCCATAGGAAAACAAAACCTTAAAAGACTAAATTACAAATAGTTGGAAAACCTGAATAGAACTATAAGTAGTGAGGAGAGTGAATCAGTGATCAAAGTGCTCCAAGAAAGAAAAGCCCTGAACTTGATGTGTTCATTGGTGAATTCTGCCAAACTTTAAAAGAAAAACTAACACTAATCCTTCTCAAACTTTTCCCAATACTTAAAGGTGAGGGAATGCTTACTAATTTATTCAGTGAGGCCACCATTATCTTACCAAAGCTACACAAGGATACAGCTGGAAAATAATATGATAGATCAATGTTTCTTGTGAATATTGAAGAAAAATCCACAACAAAATCCTAGCAAACTAAATTCAGCAGCATATTAAAAGGATTATATAAGATGACCATATGGATTTGTTATTGGAATGAAAGGATGGTTGAACACATGAAAATTGATCAATGTAACAAGTCACATTAACAGAAAATACAAAAAAAAGATCATCTCAATTTTTGCAAAAGTTGGATTTGACAATATTCAACTCCCTTTCATAAACACTCAACTAACTATAAACAGACATAAAATACTTAAATATAATAAAGCCTTACATATGAAAAACCTACAGTGAAAATTATATCAATCGTGAAAAGCTAAAAGTATGTTTGCTAAGATCAAAAACCAGGCAAGGATGCTCCCTTTTGCCACTTATCTTTAACATGGTATGGGAAATTCTAGCCAGAGAAATTAGGCAGAGAGAGAAATAACAGGCAACAAAATTGGGAAGGAAGAAGTAAATGTATCTCTACTCATACATGATATCATATCATATTTAGAAAATTCTAAAGCTTTGAGAAAAAAATCTGTTAGAACTAAAAATGATTTTAGCAAAGTAGCAGGAACCTAACTCAACACACAAAAATCAGTTGCCTTCTATTAAGTAACAATGCATAATCTAAAAAGAAAATTACCAAAGCAATTTCACTTATAATAGCATTAAAAAGAATAAAACACTTATGAATTAACTTAAGCAAGAATTAACTGGCATGAATACAAATACTTGTGTAGTGGAAACAAACATTATTGAAAGAAATTTAAAAAGATATTAAGAAATTAAGTTATATACCCTCTTAACAAAACTTAATATTTTTAGGATGTCAATAGTACCCAAACAATCTACAAATTCAATGGAATTCCTTTCAATATCTTGATTATATTATTTTTTCAGAAATAGAATAATCATTCCTATAACTTATGTGGATTTTCAAGAAACCCTGAATGGCAAAAACAATCTTCAAAAACAGAATTGGAGGAGTCACACTTCCTGAGTACAAATTTTGCTACAAAACTCTGCTATCCAAACAGGGTGGCACTGGAATAAAAACAAACATATAAAACAATTTAATGAAATAGAAAGAACAACAAAAAAAACTCTTGCATATGGTCAAATGATTTTGATAAAGATGCCAACACCATTTAATGCCAAAAAAACAGTCTATTTAACAAAAGATGGTGAGAAAACTGGATGTCCACACACCAAAGAATGAAGTTGAGCCCTTACCTAACACTATATACAAAAATAAACTCAAGATGAATCAAATACCTAAATATAACAAATAAAACTATAAACCTTTTTGAAGAAAACTGGACAAAATCTTCAGTATATTGGATTTTGCAATGATATTTTGGATATGACACAAAAAGGCACAGAGAGCAAAAGAAAGAGTTGACAAATTTGACTTAATCTTTTTTAAGGAGTATCAAAAGGCACCATATACACAGTAAGAAGGCACCCTACACATGAGAAAAAATATTTCCAAATCACATAACTGATAAGAACTTATGTCTAGAAATATGGAGAACTACTAAAACTCAACAATGAAAACAACCAACCTGATTCAAAAATGGGCAAAGGCTAGGCATGATGACTCACTTTTGTAATTCCAACACTTTAGGAGGCTGACATGGGAGAATCACTTGAGGCCAAGAGTTTGAGAACAGCCTGGAAAGACAGCAAGACTCCCATCTCCACTAAAATAAAAAAATTATCCAGGCATGGTAGCATGCTCCCATATTCCTAGCTACTAGAGAGGCTGAGGTGGGAGGATTGCTGAAACCCAGGAAGCTGAGGCTACAGTGAGCTAGGATAGCACACCTGTACTCCAGCCTGGGTGACAGTAGGAGACCCTGTCTCAAAAAAAAAAAAAGGACTGAAAACTGAAAAATACCCATTTCTTTAAAATAAACAAGCGAATGGCCAAAAGCACATGAAAAGATGCTCTACATCACTAATAATTAGGAAAAGCATATCAAAACCACACTGAGATACCACTTCACACCCACTAGCATACCTATTTAAAAAAATCAGAAGATAACACGTGGCTTTTTAAACATATATATCCTGCTTTATAAAAATAAAGCTGAATATTTTAGATAACAAGAGATTTGTATTTATTTAGACAATATAATAGTAGGCTGTTCTTTGAAACACAATTATAACTTTACCATCTTAACAATTCCTCACAGAGTCAGTCCAAGAAGATTGCCAAATCTCATTGACTTTGCTCCAAAACGACTGCACTAAAATACAGACGATACTGTTTATCGAGATTCAAAATAAGTAATAATAAAATTTATTCACATCCCCAAATTTCCAAGTAACTATCAAACTTATAATTTTTAAACAAGGTATTACATTTTACCTGAGTTAAAATTATTTTCAAATTTTAATTTTTAATTTCTATCTGTTTGATTTTAGAATAAAATTCGGAGGCTCTCCCAACACAATATCTTCCATTTTTTTACTTCTTTCTAGGCAAATTGATCAGTGGTGTTTTGAGGATTGGCTGTGTGCCCAGTTTCCACAAATGCCAAAGACTCTGTGCACCAAGTTAATTAAAATTGACTGCTTGTTTTAGGCAGAAGAAACAGACTGAATGCTAGATAGTTATAAAGAGTGATTCAACAATTTAAGCAAACAGCATAACCTGCCTTCAAGCTAAAGAATAAAAATACTTTATTATGTTGTCTTTGCTCAAATAAAGCTTTTTAAAATGTTGTTTTTAATGAAAAATGTGAAATATATACCTTAGTCAAACTGAAAATTCTATATTACTCATAAAAAACAAAAAATATGAAAACCATCACTTTCACAAAATCTATAAATTAGACATTTTGACGGCCGACGTTTTAAAAAAATATTTGCTTAGGTTACCAATATATGCTAAATTTCTTTTACTACTTTCTGTATCAAAAGGCATATTTTCTAAAATTAGGTTCATACATGTTATCAATTAACATCTAATTTTAAAGGAGGAGACAAAATTTGGAAGCATAGGAAAACCCAAGCAAACTTATTTTTAATACAGTGAATTGGTATTTAAATACTGAACTGACTTTTAAATAACACTCTAAATGCTTGTGGAAATTCTACAGATTCTTTTGCACTAAAGACAGTAACCAACTTACATACTTAATGTATGATGCTAACATGGCTTAATGAGCTGAGGCTTGACTCCATAACCACAGTTTGGTCACTTCTGAGGCAAGAAATGGAAGACTGCTAACATGTACTGAGAGGTTACTAATCGGCAAGGACACTACCAGTTACAGTATATTTAATGCATATTATTGCTTTTATTTTCCTCTACACCATTATGAAATGAATATTCATGTGCATATTTTACAGATAATAAAACAGACAAGCAGAAATGGAAAGTAACTTTATCAATGCCAGAAAACCATTAGGATTAATTTGTATGACTTAATGTTAATTTAATTATTTATTTTTAGTTTGAATGAGTCCCTGAATTCATTCTTTTCAGATTGTTTAACTGTTAGTTACGTAGAATGAATTCTTAATTGGGATACCCAAAAAATCCAGTGAGATTTACTGTCAAGAACCAATGAGCTACCTGAAGCCAAATGCTTCCTAATTGACAATTTCTTTATTCACTTATTTAGAATATAAATATGTTTGAATGCTTTTTGATGCAAAGCATTACGTTAGGTTAAGAATACACCTCGTTGGATAATGCTGATAATAATAATATTAGTAATTATGATAACATTAATGTGCATAAGGCAAAATCTTTAGAAAAACCCTTGTGGTCAAATTCCATTTTCTTTAGCTTACCGCAGAAAGAACTTAATCTAAGGAAATGTAGATTTTTCAGAAAAAGGAAGTTTACATCAATGGCTATAGGATTTGAGATTGTCTTGGATGGTTAAAGAAGAAACTAAGAAATTGGAGGCCTGGGCTGGGCGTGGTGGCTCATGCCTGTAATCCCAGCACTTTGGGAGGCTGAGGTGGGTGAATCACGAGGTCAAGAGATCAAGACCACACTGGCTAACACGGTGAAACCCTGTCTCTATTAAAAATACAAAAAATTAGCCGGGCATGGTGGCAGGCGCCTGTAGCCCCAGCTACTCTGGAGGCCGAGGCAGGAGATTGGCGTGAACCCGGGAGGCGGAGCTTGCAGTGAGCCGAGATCACACCACTGTAGTTCAGCCTTGGCCGCGACACAGTGAGACTCTGTCTCAAAAAAAAAAAAGAAAAACATCAGAGACCTGGATTGAATCTCTTAAGAAGTGGGGTCATTATGGATATATGATATCTTACCAACCATTTAATTGGTGGAAGAACTAAACAGGGACTAGAGTTATAGTACTAGTAAAAAATAATAATAATAAAAAAAAGAAATTGGCCATTTTTGTCTCAAAAGAACTTGTTATTTTTATAGTTATGGAGAACCTTGTCCCTGCCTTGTTTCTTTCAGCACAGTAGCATGGCCTTGTCTATGTTTTGATATAAAAATGGCTTATGTTCTCTGGTTATCAGCTGAAATATTCTCAATAATAACTAAGGCTGTTTTTTCTTCAACTGTTCACTGTATGCCTAGCATAATTCTGAGCTTTTTACCTGCGTTAGTTAATTTTAATATTCATAAAATACATAAGATAAACACTATTATATTATTTTAAAAATAGAGATGGTGAGATGCATTTATTATATTATTTCAAAAATAGAGAAGGTGAGACAGAGAAAGGATAAGCAACTTGACCAAGGTAACACACCTGGTAAGTAGCAAAGCTAGACATAAATACTAAATATTAACTTCCTTTTCTTTCTCTGTATCATACAATCACTGTCCATTTATGTCATTATTTCTCCTAACATGCTATTGCTTTACTCATCAACATATCTCCAGTATAATTATTTATAACTCATAATTTACATGGAACTAAATTAAAACTGAATTCTGATCATATCATTTTCTCTTTTTAAAGTATTTTGTTAGTTCCTATTGGTATAGAATAAAGTCTAAATTTTTGAAATTATATTCAATCTTTGTATTATATAGTCTCACACTTTTCTACATTCGTAACATAACTTTCTGCCCCTTTCATGCACCAACAAATACTTTGTTATAATAGATTTTTGCCAATGGTCTTCCACCTTCCTGTAGGTGCTGTTCTCATTAATATCTCAATTGCTTTTAACAGCTGTTTTCTACTGTGTTAAATACTTTTGTCCATGTCTATCTTAGAAACGTAATTCAATTTTCAAGCTCAATTATCACTCTCTCTGTAATGTCATCCTCAGTACTCTTAAGCAATTTGTCATTTATTATCATGATTCCTCTTTATCACGATTGTAATTTAATTTGTAACTGACAGTATTAGTCAAATGATAGCTACATAGTTAGTGCTCAACTAATATTATGAAATCAACGAATAAAGAAAAAATTAAGTAATATATTTTGAGGAGGATAATGGATGCATCTATACCTATCTATTATAGACAAAAGACTTTCTGAAACTTTTATATCTCAGTTCATGAGCAAATAAGATTGGTGTGATCAACATTCAATCTTAGTATTTCCTTGTTCCAATGAAGATTGCCCTCAATATTACGTTATTAGGTAGAAACATTTTGTCCAAATACTGGAATGACTGGGCATATCTCACAAAATCGAAAAGATGGAAAGAAACGTAGATATCTTCAAATCTAAAACCCTTATTCTAATATTAAAATAAAAATATTCTAAGTCATTATTACTTGAGATAAATTTGAGATACTAATACATGTAGGAGAAATTAAAAGAAGTTTACGTATTTCCACATCATTCCCCCAACACTGCCCTTCTCCCAGATTCAACAATATCCAGTGAAAAGGAAGCTGAAGGAGCTCCCATGCTCCCAATGGTAAAACCCACACATCATCCCCATCTCCATCCCTCATCCCCACCACTAGGGCTAGAATATAACCTTGTCACCAGGGCAAATTGGTTAGGAGACCAACTGTGAGAGGGAGGCTATAATAAAAAATATTAATAATCTTTTATCAGTAGACCTCCGGGACTAATTATATCATGGCTTATATATCTTTATGTCATTGACAACAAAAAAACAGGCCTCCTTTGTACTCCATATGTAATGTAACTTTTGTCCTTTTTAGCCTCTGCATGCCAATTTTCTGCCTATTTTTGTACCCATTGCAGATTCCATGAATCCTTTTTATTATGGCCTCTAAAGCTCACACACTACCATCAACAATACCAGCTAAGTCCTCAACCACTTTTCAGAATATTCCCTTGACTTTTTCATTTTTATTGAAATTTCATTTTATTGAAATTTTGATGACATTGCATCTCTTGCTACCTTCTCTTTGGTGACTTTCACCTCTTATATGCTAACTACCTTGAATTACATGCCCTCGTATTTTATCATCTTCTAGTTCTACTTGTTTCAGTCATCTGTACATCTTTATGGGACATATTTATGATAACTGCTTTAATAGCCTTGTCTGCTAGTTCAACATTTTTCTCCTGATGGGGGTTATGCTTTCCTATTTTTGCATGCGTGATAATTCTTGATTGGATGCAGGTCATGATGAGTTTTATA
Source organism: Pongo pygmaeus (assembly GCF_028885625.2). NCBI lineage: Eukaryota > Metazoa > Chordata > Mammalia > Primates > Hominidae > Pongo > Pongo pygmaeus. Next base: position 58,418,634 of record NC_072383.2, on the reverse strand, counting down.
TTTTAGGTTCTGGTTTCTATACTGGCATATGATTAAATTACAAGAAATTTGATTTATTTTGTTAAGATTTGTTATGGTAAGTCCAGAGCAGTCTAATGACTGTCTAGAGAAAATTTAAACCACTAGTAAGGTGATATTCTTCTTAGGATTTTCTCCCATGCCCCATTATCGCAGTATCTACCCTTCTGGCTCATGAGAACACAAATTATTCCTAGATTTCTGTGAGTTCCTGAAACTGATTTCCCTACTAGTTACAGCTGACATCTTATTCTTTCTCTAGCTTGTGTCATGTCCTCTTAAGCATGTGTCTATCAGTACTGAATCAAAGAATTAAAAATTTCCTAATATCTGCAGAGCTTGCTGTAATTATGCTTACTTTCACTATGCTAGGGACTTGGAAATGATCTCTAGGTAGCGAACTACTACTCTTCTGAAATTCATTTGTTTTCATTCTCTGAGGAATTACAGTCCTGTGCTGTATGTTATCCAATTTTGAATATATGCATTTTGTCCACTTTTTTAGTTGTGTATCTACTCCCTCTTACTCTGTCTTGCCCAGAAGTAGTTTCTATACATGTGTTGGTTTTTAATTTTCAGATCTTTGAGGTTCTCAGATTTTCTTTTTGTCGCGAACTGTTAATTTGTATTATTTCTAGAGAACATGAGCTTTACGTTACAGATTTTTTAATAATAAGATACGTTTTTAAGGCCTAGTGTATAGTCAGCTTTATAAGCTATTCCATCTGAGTTTATGATGCATGTGTATTCTGTAAATGCTAGGGCCAATGTTTGCAAACCTTTTGTCAATTTTACGCAGTTTGTTATTTGTATTTCTTTTCTAATTTTCAAAAATTTGGGAAAAAAATCTTTATTTTTTTTCTGTCTCTTATATTTTTTTTTTTTTCTCAGCAAGGCAACTTTACTTCTGCAGAAGGGTGCTGCCTGTGTTGGAGGCCATTGCAAGAGTACACCAAGCAGGGTAGGGCAGGGGTTTTTAGCCCTAAAGGAGTTCCTGTTCTTGTATCCTTTCCCCGTTGGCTGGAGTTGGGCGGCACAATCTAAGCTGACCCAATTGACTACTACTTTGAATTGAATATGGTTAACTAGGCAGGAAGGGAGGGACTGCCCATTACCAAATAGGTGGGAAGGCATGTCTGGGTGTGGGAAAGGCGGGAGGGGTTGTTTACAGAACAAGAAAGAATGAGGAAGTTTGAAGAGGAACTTACTGTTCCTGACAATTTCCCCCCTCTTGCTTTTATAATTTTTCCTCTTCAAATTTTTCTAACATAATTTGGCTTTGTTGTTGTTGGTGGTGATCTAGGAGTAGGAGTTTATCCTAATAGGGTGGGGGAGAATTGAGGGAGGTTTTGGCAAGAGCTGTTTCTATAAGCCTTTGCACCAACCCACGAATACAACCTACAAGAATGAGTACACCTGTAACAATTGCAAGAGAAGTAAATATTGAAGTCATGATTTAAAAAATTGTATATCCTCATATAAAGTAAAATATTTCTTATTTCATCAGTTGTTCTGATACATTATAAAGCTGTCAACTAATGCATTAATTTTAAAATATTTTGAATAAAATACTAATTTTAAAATCTGAATTTAAAATTGCTAATTTGTTCCATTTACATTTAACACAGTTCTTGACAAAGATATATTTCTAAGATGTTATTTGCTGCTTTCCATTTAAGCTGCTTGTTTCTCTTTTTCCTCTTTTCTTGTCATCTTTCAAATTATTTCTTCCTTTTTTCTCTGTGTAGTTCAGAATTTATATAATTTGCTGTACCTTCTCTTTCTCACCACTAATATGTTTACATGTATGCTGACAAAGTAAAAAGCTAATGAAAATACTTCTACCTACAAAACAATGCAAAAATTTTGAATCATATTAATGTCAACTAATATTTTCATTAATATTTAATGCCAGTTCAATATTTTTGTCCATTTGTTTTCAACTTCCACATTTTGACAATTCTGTTAATGTATTATGAATTCAATGTTCATTTCATTGTAGCATATTTATCAATTTCTTTGTTGTCATTTCTTCCTGCAAATCACTAATTTTTTCTGGGATTATATTTTTCCTTTTCCAGTAGGTTTAGAAATTTCTTTGGTGAGGATTTATGTACGGAAAATGCATTTGCCTGAAATGCTTTCATTTTGCTTTGGTGCTAAAAAGTCAGTCTTTCTAATTAAAGTACTCTTGTGAAAGGTATTTTTTCTTAATATTTTGAAAAGTAACATTCTACTTTTTTCGGGCATCTCTTTTGCCATTGATAAGTCTGGTGTCAGGCTATTATTGGTGCTTAACTAATCAGACTATCATTTCTGTCCTATTTATATTAAAACTTTTCCTTTGTATTAGGTGTTAGTTTAATTGCAACAAGTCTAGGGATGTGTGTGTAGGTTCTCTTAATTTGGTTCATAATTTAATATCTAAATTTTATTAATTTTTTTTAATTCCAGGAAGTTCTCTTTATATGTTAACTTATTTCTTTACTCTTTCTTCTACTTTATCCTTCTGAAGTGCTATTTAGTTGAGTCTGGAACCTTTCTCATGTTCCTTCAGTTGTTATTTCTAATAATATTTTCTATTTACTTTTTGTCTTCTAAATAATTTCATCAGATCTATTAAACAGTTTACTTCTTCAGCTACATCTATTCTATTGCTTCTGTATTGAGTTTTACTTTAAATATAATTTTTATATTTAGAAGTTCTAATTTGCTCTTTTCAAAGTTGCCTAATATTTTATAGTATAGACTTTTATTACTTAGGTTTTTATTATATGTACTAACCATTTTAATATATTTATATTATACATATGATAATTCTATTATCTGAGATCCACATATATCTAAACCATGCTGATAGATTTTTATTTATTTCTCTCAAATATCTCTCAAAATTGCTTTTTTCTTGTGTGCTTTAAATTATTAACTTGTGGTTCGTAGGGTTTATCTATTAGAATTTTGAAAGGCCTGATTTTAGATTGTATTTTTAAAAAACTGAATTGCTTCTACTCATGAATAACTCTGTATTCAGGAAAAGCCTATTTATTTTGCTAACTTTTGTTTTGAGGGGCTTTATTTTCTTGCCCTTACAGATAATGTAAATCCAAATGAAAATATCTTAAGAGAGCCAGGCTTTACTTATGAATTCTCACATGAATTTTTGGGAAAATGCTATCTTCCTTTGTATTCAGATTTTATGTTTTATTTTTATAGAAGCTGTGGCTCTTTAGGAGTCATATCTTTATATAGGAGTCCTAGTTCTAACTCATAATTTATGTAGGTCCAAACCTTAGTTTTCAAAAAAAGTAAGACCAAATTGTTACTGCCAACCCATGAACAAAAATAATGCAGAAACAGAAAACTTCAGTGTTAGCTAAGCTCAATCTATGTTTGTCCCGGAAGCATTTACAGATCTTCATAACCTAGGAATCTGGGATTTAATAACTTTTGGGAACACTTAAGTAGGTCTAAACCTCAAATCCTTTTTCCAATGCAGACTTCAGTTTATTTCGTTGGTGGTCTGCTGTTATTTTGAGTGTTGTGTGGGGTCCAAGGTACTAGAGGGTTTCCAGCTCCACTCTAGGCTTCCAGCTGTCCCCTGTCACCTGTGACAAAGAGATAGTCTCCTCATGTTTTGCAGGTCCCTAGTGGTGAACTGATGTTTCCAGTTACTCAGTGGTAGACTCATAGTGGGGGAACAGGATTTCTCAGTTCTATTCCAGTTTCAGTCTTCAGCAGGTCTATGTGCCTGAGCCCTTCAAATCTTTTCTTACATCTATGAGCTTTTGGGAAGGACATTCTTTTCTGCTACTACCCAGGTGGAACATACTTTTTATCTTCAGGACCCTGGGCCCAAGGGATATTCTGATGGTCTTCCATGTAATCCAAAAAGTAGATGATTTTTGCTTTTTTGACTCCCTTAGAAATGGTGGATTTTGCCTAGGATATGGAGCTATGTTTCCCACTCTTTTCCTAGTGGTGGAATGTTTTGATTCTGCCTTCCCTTGGGAATGAGTTTTCACCTAGTCCTAAGCAGTAGAAGATTTTCTATTCCTCCATCAGTTTAGAGCTTTTTATTTGTGTGAAACAAGAGTCCAGGAAAGTGGACCAGGTTTTTTCTCATTGGCAGCTAATCCCTACTTGCATGTCGACTCCACTGTTGGGGCTTCTCTTTGTTCTCTTGCTCTGCCTCCAATCTTGTTCAGCAGTACCTGGTACTAGTCTGTGGAAATCAGCTTGAAAGTGAGTGCTGTTCAACAGGAATAAAGTTTCTGTTATAGAAGATGAACAAGTTCTAGAGATCTGCTGTGCAACATTGTGTCTATAGCTAACAATACTGTGTTGTGCATTTAAATTTTATTAAGAGGGTAGGACTCATATTAAGTGTTCTTACCACAATTAAAAATATTTCTCTTTAAAGAGAAAAGAACAGAAAGTGGGTGCAGACCCAATTTGGGTCCCCCAATTACTCTATACAATCTGGGTTTCCCAGTTATTCTAAACCATCACTACTCACACTTAGCCCATAAGAATTTGTTAAAATTCAAGTTCCTTTTCCTTACCCTCTTTTAAGATGGTCACTTCTTTCTCCCAGCTTTGCAAAAGATGAAATGGTTTGCGTATTGTGTCTCACATTGTAGAGTTGGGCCACTGGAATTCACTTCTTTTGTTTGCTTGCCAACTACGCTCTCTAAGGGGATGAAGAAAAATTATGACTTCATAGATTGTTTAGCTTGTTCTTATTTTTAAATTGAAATTGGAGCTATACTAATTTAGAATTAAATAGTTAATATATCAATCAAATTACAGTTATATGGTATACAACTTATTTTGATCATACATATTTCTTTCATTAAGATTTTATAGTTTTTCATTTGTTTTAAATAATTCTTAGAAATGTATTTCTAAGAATTTTATGGTATGTAGATACTAAAAAGGACAATTTTCTGATATCAATTTCTAGGTCATAGGTAATAATGTGTTTTAAATCTAAAACTTTATATCAATTATTTATTAATTTGAAGTCTTTTAGCTTTTACTATTATTACCTTTTGTTATATTTAATTGCATCATTTGAAATAAGTTGTTGAAAAAAGAGATTGCTTTATCTCTTCCTTTTTAATGTTTACACCAATTATTTCATTTTCTTATCTTTTTATCATACTCACTAAAATACAACTCCCAAACTTGTTAAAAATAAAAGTCATAGACAATTTCTTTATTTAGTAATAGTCCCTTTACTATTAAACATGTATTGCCTCTGTGTGTGTGTGTGTTTGTGTGCGTGTGTGTGTATTCTGGACTTTACCATTTTAAAATAATTTTATTTCATTCCTGTTTTACTTAAACATTTTTAATAAAATTATTCTTGAGAATAGTTGATGAAATTTGTCTCATATCTTTTTGACATCTACTTATGGAATTATATATTTTTAAATTGTTGACATAAGAGATTATGTGAATACTGGAACTTCATTGTAATCATCTTTGGGGAAAAAAGACCTGCTTATGTAAAATTATTATACAACAAAATGTGGTTGGATTTTATCTGTTACTTTAATCAGAAATTCAAAATGAATTTCCACATTCTTATTTTATGTTATTATTATAATACAGTCCAGGCCTTCTGGATCAGTATTTATTGGGGAAAACTCACAGAGATATGAGTAGTTGGAGGTTTTCCTGTTGTCCATTGCAGTTTGAGCAATAATCAAGTAGGCCAAATTTTCAGAACAAACCCTCAGGCTGAAATGTTTGTAAGTATAATTCAATCCAACGTATTATTAGAGAGCTGTGCTCCATGCATTTGGTTCACAGCAATACAATAGAGAAATCAAAATCCATAACCAGTGCTTATTGTTTGGGAAAGCCATGAGATGATCAGAGGCCAACTTAGAAGATTGCACTGCATGACCTTATTCTGGCATCCCAATATTTATGATAGTAGGATCAACTGCTTCTTTCTCTTGGAGGTTCAGAGGCTACAGTGTTAGTCTGGCATATGATATGATAAAACATGTCAATAAAACCATAAATGTAGCATTTTATAATATTAATTGCCTTTAGCACTATGTTGCATCCATCTTCCGTAGAAGTACCATCAAGTTTTGCAGAGAGCCAGCTTCTGGGGAAACATTCAAGAAAGTTTACACTAAACTCTCTCAATATGTTTTAGAATTAAAGTTTTTCTGCTTTTAAAAATGAATCCAGGAGGCCAGGCGCCATTGCTCACGCCTGTAATCCCAGCACTTTCGGAGGCCGTGGCAGGAGGATCACGAGGTCAGAAGATCGAGACCATCCTGGCTAACACGATGAAACTCCGTCTCTATTAAAAATATAAAAAATTAGCCAGGCGTGGTGGCGGGCACCTGTAGTCTCAGCTACCTGGGAGGCTGAGGCAGGAGAATGGCGTGAACCCGGGAGGCGGAGCTTGCAGTGAGCGGAGATCGCCCCAGTGCACTCCAGCTTGGGCGACAGAGCAAGACCCCATCTCAAAAAAAAAAAAAAAAAGAAAAGGAAAAATGAATCCAGGAGATTTATATGCATTTCTCAGATAAGGCATATTTTAACTAATCTTGTAATTATCTTTACTTAAGTAGATATAGCATAGCTTTAAACATGTCTCGTTCTGATAGTTTTAAGGTAATTTTAATTACTTTTCCAATTTTTCTCATGATAGTTGTCATCAATTCTCTCTGGGTCAACTTTGGTTTAAAATTATTTTCACCATCTTTAAAAATTTGTTGTCACGATGTTTCATGGGCTATTTCTTATGTAAATCGTATCCCTCTTTTCTCTTTGGGTAATATTTAAGTTTTAAATCATCATAATCCATCTTGTTATTATGTTTCTATGTCTTCTGGTGTTTTAAGATAAGTAACTTTTGAATTAATTAACATTATTAAAACTTGTGTTTTTTTCTATTTTATATGTTTTCATTTTATATTTGCATAGTTCCTAGTCCATTTTTTTCATATTTTATAAATTTTTCATATTATTTCATAAATAAGTTTATTTTCATATTTTACTAGCTTTTAAAAATAAATATATGATTCTATTAATTGTGTAAGTTGACAGTAAAAATAAGACTATATATTTCTCTCTGAGTACAGATTTCACTAAGTTCCATGTTTCATGGTACAAAAAGCATTTACTATTTCACTTTTAGATGGTTAAGAATTTATAACAATCCTTATAATTAGTTCATTTCTTTTACTTCAGACTAACCAAAATGTATTTATCAAAATCCATATGTTATGATACATTATTCTCATTGGTCCATTCATACCTTTTAATTTTATTTTGTTTTCATTTTTTATTTGTATTTATTACATAACTGTCACTATCTAATTTATATGTTTATTTAACTACATATTACATACTTATTTAATACTCAGTAAAATACTTCTGTGCCCAAAATTAAAATCAAGAATTAGAACATTGAAAATAATTAACATCTATGTATATGTCTTTCATATTTCAAGTATTTTCTAATTTCTATTATGAATTCTTTTCTGATCCATGAATTATATGTAGGTGTGTTTTTGAATTTGCAAATGATGTTTTGACATTATAATTTTGGTTTCTGATTTCTATATACATGTCTCGAATGCATAAGCTACATATGATTTTTAATTTTTAATTTTGATTTTTGTGGGTATATAGTAGGTGTATATATTTATAACTCACATGAGATATTTTGATACAGGTATACAATGTATAATAATTACATTATGAAAACTGTCATATCCATCCCCTCAGGCTTTCATCTTTTATGTTGCAAACAATCCAATTATATTCTTTTAGTTATTTTAAAATGTACAGTTAATTATTGACTATTGTCATCCTTTTATACTATCAAATACTAGGTCTAATTTTGTTCTAACTAATTTTTGTACCCAATAACCATCCCCACCTCCCCCACACCTGGCACTCTCATCCTCTGGTAACCATCCTTCTACTCTCAATTTCCATGAATTCAATTGTTTTGGTATTTCAGATCCTGCAAATAGTGAGAACAAGAAATCTTTGTCTTTCTGTGCCTGGCTTATTTCATGTAACATACTGACCTCCAGCTTCATCAATATTGTTGCAATGACAAGGTCTCTTTTTCTACAGCTAAATAACACTCCATTGTGTACTACATTTTCTTTATCCGTTTAACTGTTTATGAATCTGTTCTGCTTCCAAATCCTGTTATTATAAACAGGGCTACAATAAACATGGGAGTGCAGATATTTCTTTGATATACTGATTTCCTTTCTTTGGATATAAAACCAGCAGTGAGATTGCTGGATTGTTCGGTAGCTCTATTTTTCATATTTTGAAGAACCTTCAAACTATTCTCCATAGTGGCTGTACCAATTTGCATTCTCATCAAAAGTGTATGAGGGTTCCCTTTTCTCTACATCCTTGCTAGAATGTGTTATTCCCTGCCTTTTGGATAGAAGCTATTTAAAGTGGAGTGGGGTATCTCATTGTAGTTTTGATTTGCATTTCTCTGATGATCAATGATGTTGAGAAACTTTTCATATACCCATTTGCCATTTGTGTGCCTTCTTTTGAGAAATATTATTAGATGTTATTCCTACAGAGTTATTTGACTTCATTATATATTCTGGTTATTAATCCCTTGTCAGATGCATAGTTTGCAAATATTTTCTCCCATTCTGTGGGTTGTCTCTTCACTTTGTTGATTATTTCCTTTGCTGTGCAGAAGCTTTTTAACTTGATGTGATCCCATTTGTCCATTTTTTGCTTTGGCTACATGTGCTTATAAGCTATTACTCAAGAAATCTTTGCCCAGATCCATGTCCTGGAGAGTTTCTCTAAAGTTTTCTTGTAGTAGTTTCATAGTCTGAGTTCTTAGATTCAAGACTTCAATCCATTTTCATTTGATTTTTGTATATGGTGAAAGATAGGGGTCTAGAGTCATTATTTTGCATAAAGATATTCAGTTTTCCCAGCATCATTTACTGAAGAGACTGTTTGTTCCCCAATGTATATTCTTGGCACCTTTGTTGAAAATGAGTTTACTATAGGTGGTGTGGATGTGTTTCTGAGTTCTCTATTGTATCTCATTAGTCGATGTGTCTGTTTTTATGCCAGTACCATGTTGTTTTGGTTATATAGCTCTGTAGTATAATTTGAAGTCAGGTCATTTGATCCACTCAGTTTTGTTCTTTTTACTGAGTATAGCTCTAGTTATTTTGGGTCTTTTTTGGTTCCATATAAATTTTAGGATTTTTTTTCTATTTCTGTGAAGAATGTCATTGGTATTTTGATAGGGATTGTATTGAATCTGTGGATTGCTTTGAGTAGTATAGACATTGCAACAATATTGATTATTCCAACAATGAATATGTAATAACTTTTCTTTTTTTGCTTCCTTTTCAATTTTCTTCATCATTGTTTTGTAGTTTTCATTGTAGAGACCTTTTGTTTATTTGGTTAGGTTAATTCTTAGGTAGTTTATTTTATTTCTTGCAATTGCAAATGGGATTACTTTTTATTTATTTGTCATAGGGTTTCCTGTTGGCATATAAAAATACTACTGATTTTTTATCCTGCTACTTTACTTATCAGTTCTAACAGTGCTTTGGTGGAGTCTTTAGATATTTACAAATATAAGATTATATTATCTGCAAACAAGGATAATTTGACTTGTTTTCAAATTTGATGCACTTTTTATCTTTACCTTATCTGACTCCTCTAGCTAGGACTTCCAGTACTATGTTGAATAACTGATGACAGTGAGTATTCTTGTCATATTGCAGATCTTAGAAGAAAGGCTTTCAGGTTTTCTCCATTCAGCATGATACTAGCTGTGGGTGTGTCATATATAACTTTTATTATGTTGTGGTATTTTTCTTCCAACCCCAGATTTTTTAGGGTTTTCATCAAGAAGGAATGTTGAATTTTATCAAATGCTTTTTCAGCATCAATTGTAATGATTATATGGCTTTTGTTTTTCATTCAGTTTATACAATATACCATATTGATAGATTTGTGTCTATTGAACCATCCTTGTCCGCTTTGGATAGATCCCATTTGACTGATTAATGATCTTTTTAATGTATTGTGGAATTTGCTTTGTTAGTATTTTGTTGAGGATTTTTGCATCAATTTTCATCAGAGATATTGGCCAGCAGTTCTCCTTTTCTTATTGATATGTCTTTGCCTGGCTTTGGTATGAGGGTAATACTGGCCTTGCAGAATTAATTTAGAAGTGTTCCCCTTTATTTTTCAGAACAGCTTAAGTAGGATTGGTATTAGCTCTTCTTTAAAGAAAAACTTGGTAGAATTCAGCAGTGAAGCCACAGGGTCCTGGACGTTTCTTTACTGGGAGACTTTTTATTACAGCTTTGATCTCATTACTTGTTTTTGGTCTGTTCAGGCATGAATTTCTTCATAGTTTAATCTCGGTAGGTTGTATATATCTAAGAATGTATTTTCTCAAGATTTTCCATTTTATTGGCATATAGTTGCTTATTGTAGCAACCAGTAAGCCTTTGACTTTCTGTGGTATTAGTTGTAATATCTCACTTTTTTCATCTCTGATTTTATTTATTTGTGTCTTCTCCCTTTTTTCTTCATGAGTCTGGCTAAAGATTTGTCAATTTTGTCTTTTCAAGAAAAAAAACAACTTTGTTTCATTCATCTTTTATACTGTTTTCATTTGTTTCTTCTCTGATAATTATTATTTCCTTTCTTCTACTAATTTTGTGTTCAGTTTGTGCTTGATTTTGTAGATCTGAAAGATGCATTGTTAGGTAATTTATTAAGTTTTTCTTTTTTTTTTGATGTAGGAACTTATAGCTACAAATTTTCCTCTTAGAACTGCTCTGCTGTATCCTATAGGTATGGGTATGTTATGTTTCCATCATCATTTATTTCAAAAAAATTTTCAATTTTCTTCTTAATATCTTCATTGACCCACTGGTCATTCAGGAGCATATTGTTTAATTTTCACGTGTTTATATGGTTTTCAAAATTCATCTTATTTATTTCTAGTTATATTCAATTGTGATCGGACAAGATGCTTGATATAATTTCAATTTTTTGAATGTTTTAAGACTTGTTTTGTGACTTCACATATAGTCTACCCTTAAGAATGATCCATGTACAGAGGGGAATAATGTGTATTCTGCAGCCATTGCATAAAATACATTGTAAATATCTATTAGGTACATTTATTCTACACTACAGATAAGTTTGATATTTCTCTGTCATTTTCCATCTCAGAGATCTGTCCAATGCTGAAAGTGGGAAGTTGAGGTCTCCAGCTATTATTGTATTGGGGTATATCTTTTTCTTTACCTCTAATAATATTTGCTTTATGTATCTGAGTGCTCCTGTGTTGGGTGTATATGTACTTACAATAATTATATCCTCTTGCTGGATTAACCCCTTCATCATAATATAATGACCTTCTTTGTCTCTTCTCACAGTTTTTTCATATATTTTGTGTGATATAAATATAGCTACTCCTGCTCTTTTTTGGTTTCCATTGTCCTGGAAGATCTTTTTACAGCTGTTTATTTTCAGCCAGTGTGTAACTTTATAGGTGAAGTGTGTTTCTTGTAGGTGAAAGATCATGAGGTCTCATTTTTTCATCCATTCAACCACTCTATATCTTTTGATTGGTGAGTTTAGTTTACCTACAGTATTATTATTGATAGTAGGAACTTACCTTTGCCATTTTATTTGTGTTGTGGTTGTTTTGTGCTATTCTTTTTTCCTTACTCACTGTCTTCCTTTTAGTGAAGGTGATTTTCTCTGGTGATATGATTTAATTTCTTGTTTTTCATTTTTTGTGTATCCATTGTATGTTTTTTATTTGAGGTTACCATGAGGCTGGCAAATACTATCTTATAAGCCATGATTTTTAATGGATGACAACTTCATACTGATTGCATAAACAAATAAACATGCAAAAGAGAACTAATAAAAACTTTACACTTTAACTTCATTCCCTCACTTTTTAACTGCTGTTTCTCTTTTATGTTTTATTATATGCTCTATGTCTTGAAAAGTTGTTGTAGTTATTATTTTTGATTAATCATTTAGTCTTTTAATTTAGGGTAGAAGTACATACATACCACAATTACAGTGTTATAATATTCTGTACTTTTTTGTGTGTTTACAACTACCACTGAGTTTTGTACTTTTAGATGATATCTTCTTACTCCTTAACATCCTTTTCTTTCAGGTTAAAAAACTACCTTTAGCATTTCTTGTAGGAAAGTCTGGTGTTGATGAAATCCCTTACCTTATTTTTGTCTGGGAAGGTGTTTATTTCTCCTTCATGCTTGAAGGATATTTCACTGGATACAGTATTCTAGGGTAAAAAGGTTTTTTTGTTTTTGTTCTCTTCTCCTTCAGCACTTTAAATATGTCATGCCACTTTTTCATGGCCTGTGAGGTTTCCACTGAAAAGTCAGCCACCAGATGTATTGGAGCTCCTTTATATGTTATTTGTTTCTTTTCCCCATCTGCTTTTAAAATTTTTTCTTTACCCTTGATCTTTGAGAGCTTGATTATTAAATGCCTTGAGGAAGTCTTCATTGGGTTAAATCTGATTGGTGTTCTATAACCTTCTTGTACTTGAATATCTATATATTTCTCTAGATTAGGGAAATTCTCTGATATTATCCCTTTAAATAAACGCTGTACCCCTGTCTCTTTCTTTACCTCCTCTTTAAGGCCAATAACTCTTAGATTTGCCATTTTGAGTCTATTTTCTAGATCTCATAGGCATGCTTGCTTTATTCTTTTTAATTTCTTGCTTTTATCTTCTTGGGCTGTATTTTCAAATAGTCTGTCTTCAAGCTCACTAATTCTTTCTTCTGCTTGATAAATTCTGCTAGTAAGAGACTCTGATGCGGCTGGAGGTGGTGGCTCACGCCTGTAATCCCAGAACTTCGGGAGGCCGAGGCAGATGGATCACGAGGTCAAGAGATGGAGACCATTCTGGCCAACATGGTGAAACCCCGTCTCTACTAAAAATACAAAAAATTAGCCAGGTGTGGTAGTGGGTGCCTGTAGTCCCAGCTACTCGGGAGGCTGAGGCAGGAGAATGGCATGAACCCAGGAGGCGGAGCTTGCAGTGAGCCGAGATGGCGCCACTGCACTCCAGCCTGGGCAACAGAGCCAGACTCTATCTCAAAAAAAAAAAAAAAAGAGACTCTGATGCATTCTTCAGTGTGTTATTTGCCTTTTTCAACTCGAGAATGTCTCTCTAGTTCTTTTATTTTAGTATCTTTGTTAAATTTATCTGATAGAATTCTAAATTTCTTCTTTGTGTTATCTTGAATTTCTTTGAGTTTCCTCAAAACAGCTATTTTGAATTCTCTGTCTGTAGGCTACATATCTCTGTTTCTCCAGGACTGGCCCCTGGTGCCTTATTTAGTTCATTTGGTGAGGGCCTGTTATCCTGTATGGTGTTGATGCTATAGATGTTCATTGGTGTCTCAGCATTGATGAGTTGAGTATTGATTGTAGTCTTGCAGTCTGGGCTTGTTTTAGTCCATTATTCTTGAGAAGGTTTTCCAGATATTTGAGGAGTCTTTGGTTCTGAACTTAATACCACTGTGATTTTTGCAGACTCATTGAGGTACTGCCTTAGTGGTCTTGGAAAAGATCCAGAGAAATTATCTGGGTATCAGGCAGAGACTCTTGTTCTTTTTCCTTACTTTCTCACAGTCACTCTTTGTGATGAGATGCCTGGAACTAGGGGTGTGGTGATGCAAGCACCTCTGCTTCCACCATTACTGGGACTGTGCTGGATCAGACCTGAAGCCCGCAGAGTACTGGGTTGCTCCCAAGGCCCTCTGTAACAACTAGCAGACTACCACCTATGTTCACTCAAGACCCTGGGCCTCTACAATCAGCAGATGGTGAAGCCAACCTGGTATGTTTACTTCCTTTCAAAGTGGTGAGCTGCCACAGGTCCTGGTCAGTTCCAGAGATGCTGTCTGGGAGCCAGGAATTGGAGTAAAAAAAAACCTTAGAAATGTACCTGATGTTCTATTCTACTGCAGCTAAGTTGGCACTCAAACCAAAGTACGAAGTTCTTCCCACTCTCCCCTCCCTTTTCCACCGGCAGAGGTGCCTCTCCATGTTGCCTCCATCACACCATGCCCACAGAGGTTTCTGCCAGGCCACCACCGCTGTTCACTTAAAGCCCAAGGGCTCTTCCATCAGTTTGTAGTGAATGCTGCCAGGCCTAGGATTCACCCTTCAGGGCAGTGGGCTCCCCTCTGGTCCAGGGCAGGTCCAGAAATGCTGTCCAAGAGCTTAAGCCTGGACTCAGGTTCCCCAGGGGCTTCCTTGTTGCTCTACCTAACTGTGGTTGAGCTGGTACCTAAAGGGCAAGACAAAGTTCACTTTACGATTTCCTCTGCTTTTCTCAAACAGAAGAGGTCTTTCACCATAGTCACCATAGCTAGGAATGTGCTGGGTCACACCTGAATGAAGTCAGCACAGCACACAAAGCCCAAGGTACATGGCATACTACTTGGACATCGCCGCTGGTTATTCAGGATCCACGTGTTCTCTAGTGAGTAGGTGATGAATTCTGCCAGAACAGGGTCATTCCCTTCAAGGCAGTGGTTTCCCTTTTGGTCCAGAATTTATCTACAAATGTCGGTCGTGAGCTAGGACTTGGAACTGGGGCCTTAAAACTCTACCCAGTGTCCTATCCTTACTGTGGTTGAGCTGGTATCCAACATGCAAGACAAAGTCCTCTGTACTCTTTGCTCGCCTCTCCTTAAACAGAAGGAAGAAGTCACTTTTGTCGCTGGGAGCCATGCTCCCTGAGGTTGGGAGAGGAATGGTGTAAGCACTCCCTTAGCCACCCCTGTGGGTAACTCTCTATGTCATGTGCCACCCTATTCCACTGGTTCTGAGCCCAGCCCAGCATTCCTTGTATTCTAGACTGAGTTTCAAGTTTACTTGGGACCCCAGAGCACTTCAGCCCTCAATAGTGAGGTTTGCTAAAAAACTCAAGGTCCAGCCACTGGGATGAGTGATTTACTTCTGGCTAGGTCTGATCCAAATGCTCCCTCTGTACAAGGGTACTGGCTGAACCCAGTACAGTCTTGCTCTCCACTGTGACAAGGCAGCACTGAATTCAATGTAAAGCCCCCCAGCTACTTCATTTTTCCTCCCCCAAGTGCACAGACTTTCTCTGCTGGAAGGCCACTGCTGAGGGATGGGGGAGTTACGGCATCAATGATTCAAGCTTGTCTCTTCTACCTTCTTCAATGCCTCTTTTAGCAATGTAAAGTTAAAACCAGGTAATATGATTGCTCTCATGATTTTTGGTTCATGTGACGCTTTTGTGTGTGTGTGTGCATATAGTAGTTAAAATTTAGTGTCCCTGTGGGGGAGAGATGAGTGGTTTAGGCTTGTATTCTGTTATCTTGCTCAGCCTCCCCATATAATTCTTACTGCTATTTAATTGAGCAAGAGCAATGGAGACCTATATTAATTGAAATGTTTAGCATTTTTAGAAACTTCATTTGTTGAAGTGTCGTGTATATGTCCCTTAAAGTAAGCTAGCAGATACAGCAATTTTATATTTCATGCTTCTGTTTTTGTTTAGCTTGGTTTTGTGAATATAGGTGATTTGTAGATTCGGTTGATAATGATTTGTTTTACTACTACTAATTGCCACTGTGTTATTACCATAGGAAAGAAAATAACTGATATCTTTTCTATTTCAAGATCATATAAGTAGGGTATTAAAATTCAGAGTAGCGGTAAGATAGACTAATAGCTATGAAGTTTTGAGGGAACCTTTTGTTTTTTCATTTAGAATTAAGGATGGCATAAACAGCATTCCTTGCTCTTTTGTCTGTGAACAGGTAATTTTTTTTAAGTCTATCTTTTCCTATGGGATTGAGAATTGGATAATTTTACATAGACTGTAACACAGTTCAAGCTTCCTGCCTCATGCAAGCCCAAGTATCCAGGTATTGTTTTTTATTACCCTTCAATTACCAAACTCACCAAAAGCCCAAAGCCTGCTGAAATAGCAACTTTTGCCTATAAATCTGGCTTTTATCATCTCTCTTAATAATTTGCCTTTGGGGATATTCATTCCAGCATTATAATATTAACTACACAAGTAAAAACACATTTGTTCTATTTTGTATAATATTTCTAGATGTCTTATTAAAAGAAAATCTTTAAAAAATAAACCTTATAATGTATTCATAAAAAGAAATTCAACAATCTTTCTAAAAGTGCTTTTATCATATCTTCCCTTGAAACTTAAAATGACTGTTTTGTGTTTCCTGAATCACTTTTTTAACCATTAAGTAGTTTTATTTTTTTATTGTAGTGATGGGGCCTTGCAATATTGCCTAGGCTGGTCTCAAACTCTTGGACTCAAGCAATCCTCCCACCTCAGCCTCCCAAAGTGCTGGCATTAAAGTCATATGCCACTGCATCTGACCAATTTTAAGAACCAGTATGAGGTGAACTCACACAATATATTTCAATTTTTTCCTTACTACTTCCATTCTCTCACCTTTACCCCTGTCAGGTCAACATGCTCACTTTTCCTAAACAAGTGATACTATCTACTTTATTTATACCAATTCCAATGCTAGAATACACTTCACTTAGAATAATTCCCTTCCTGCTCTATTAATCCAAAATCTGACCAGGTTTTGCATAATGAATGTAAGATTTTTCTTTTTTTAGGGGGACTTGTATGGCTCTGCCGCTTTCATGTTAATATACACAGTATCTTCCTGTTACTATCAATTTTTTCAGATCTTATTTTACTCATGTGAGGATATGAACTTGGTGACTGGATTGCCAGATTTAATAAATAAAAAACAAAACACAGGACTTTTTAATTGAAATTTCAGATAAACAACAAATTTGATTTCTTTGGCAATCCCACTTAGTGACCAAACATATTTTAAATATTTACTTTATGTAAAATTATCCATATGGTAAATACAAATGTTAAGAAAAAATAATAGATACTACTTGTTAATTTTTGACCAAAGCAAATCTTATACAGAATATTTAAATCTACCCCATTGTTTGAGATATGCTTATCAGATACAGTTATGAGAAAAGTTGTCTATGAAATGCATTACTTGCAAAAATATAACTTTATTTTTAAGCAAAGGCACTTATTAAAGCCTGTTATATTTTCTTGATATTTATTAGTCAAAGATAATACTTAAGGTATAATATTTATTCTTCCCACATGATAGTCTGCCTTTCTGAGAGCCTTTGTCATAAAATAGACTAAATGTGGTTTTAACAACTTAAGTTTAAGAGTCCTCCTCTATTGGACTTGCTCATTTGAAAATTGCTTACTGTTAGTGGATAAGACATTGAGGTAGGCTTTCTCTCAGACATTGCGAAGAATATTTGTGGGACACATGGACAATTATTAACAAGAAGCATTACACAACATCTTTGAAAAAAGTTTGTTCGTAATATTCAATGGAAGTAAAAACTTTCCTAAGGGAGAGGGTAATTTTTAAATTAATTTCTGTAATGTTTTTCAGCCATATCTTTCTGCAGGATGTTCAATAGAGATGAGCCAGAAGCCCGCTTGCAAGTGCATTTAGATATAAGTGTTTTAACATCAGAGTTACATCATGTCAGACATGAAAGGGAATTTGCATAATATTTAGTCTAGCATTTGTACTTTTATAAATTAAAAAAGTGTAGCCTAGAGAAGGTAAATTTTCTTTACAAACATTAGAAAACTAATTAATAGTGTAGCATAAATGGCAACTGGTGTTTGTGACTGCTACTTAGAACTCTTTCTACAACTACACTATACCTCTTTTATTGGAATGTTAGCATGTAATGAAAACAGACTGACTCAGA
Source organism: Pongo pygmaeus (assembly GCF_028885625.2). Taxonomy (NCBI): domain Eukaryota; kingdom Metazoa; phylum Chordata; class Mammalia; order Primates; family Hominidae; genus Pongo; species Pongo pygmaeus. Next base: position 58,400,748 of record NC_072383.2, on the reverse strand, counting down.
ATAGATACTTTTCCCCCCAGTATGTGGATTCCCAATAATTAAAGTGAGCTTTAAATAGTCTTTTCCTAAATTTCATTTGGTTGTCTTAAAGTCATTTCACCTATACACTGTGCAGTTTTTAAAATGTTTTTTTCTAATTGTTTATGACTTAAAGTAGCTGTTCATTATTTTTGATATTCTGTTGTTCATAGTATTGTTGAAATTTAGGACTTACATTTTAAAAAATGACTCATTTATTTTTCAAAGTCATCAATGCCTAAGTCAACATGGAAATATTAAAAAACAAGAGGGGGAAACAAAATACAAACCCAAAAAACAAAAACAAAACCAGTAATATCTTAATGTAAATATACTGCTTTGCCTCATTGTTTCTTGGTTTGAACTATAAAATAGTCTCTATACAGAAATCAGAGGAAATGAGAAAGTAAAACACTGAAGAAAAAGACTCACAGCACAATAGCTCATCAGCACATATATTTATCTGGGGCACAGAGCTTCGAGATTACATCAATAGCGTGTGGTTCTGCCCCCATGAGCTTGTTTGCTGAAATGACAGTTCTACTGTGTTTCTCTGGTTTAAAGGACTAGGAAAGTCAGCACCACCTCAAGCTATATTCTTTCTGTTTCTCATGTTTCTGGCTTTCAGATTATTAGAAGACCAATGTTTGGCTAACTGCCCTGTGAACCATAGAAACTCCAGATTTTTCTGCCACCATTGTAGCTGTTCTCACCCCTGTGGTGAAGCTTTCCCACTCAAAAGCTTTGTAGTTCATGTGTGGCATGATAAGTTGGTACAGCCCATGTCCCAGAAAACGTCAATCTGTCCAACAGCGCTGTTGTTTCTTCTGGCAAAAATGTCCTCTGCATTCTTCACAGAAGAATAAATATCACCTATTTTAAAGCTCTTAAACCTAGCCACATGTATAAACTAAAATGAGAACTTAAAACCAAAACAGAATGATGGGAGAGTTCCATTTAAGGTAAAACATAATAAATGCAAATTCGGCACGGTGGCTCATGCCTGTAATCCTAACAATTTTGGAGGCCAAGGCAGGAGGATTACTTGAGCCAGGAGTTCAGACCTGCTTGGGCAACATGAGGAGACCCCATCTCTATAAAAAATTTAAATATTAGCAACACATAGTGGCACATGTTTGTAGTCTCAGCTACCCCATAGGCTGAAGTAAGAGGATCACTTAAGCCCAGAGATGGAGGCTGCAGTGAACTGTGACTGTGCCACTGCACCCCAGCCTGGGTGACAGAATATGACCCCGTCTCAAAAAAATAAAATAAAATAAATGCAATTACCTTTTAAAAAATGTTTTCTCTATGAATATAGTCTTATATAGTCAAGTTTTTCTTGCTCAGAATGTGTCAGGAGATTTTGCAGAGGCAATGTCTCTTCCTCACTTAACTTTTTCCTGGATAAATCAAGAGAAGAATCCTTGGAATTCTGGATATCAGTTTAAAAGGAAGTATTTTTCAAAAACTGCGATATTGACTTTGTATCCTGTTTCTCACCATTGCTTTCTATCCATGACAACAAGAGAACCTGCTTCTTCGTTTCTAATTTCTAAGCCTATAATATCAGAAGGATGGCAAGGAATAAATCAGGGATGAGATTTGATTGTACCTAATTACCTTATTTCCTTGTAAGACAAGTTCAGGGAAGGAAGAAACTTGTTATTTGCCTCAATTGCTGTGTTTTCCTTTTGATTAAAAGAAAGTTTGCCAATGCTTAGTAATAAATATATTTTGTCTAGGTTTCTCTGGTATTAACAAGCCTATTATTCACATTCTCATGTGAACAACACATTTCACTTTATAATACTTCTTACTCTATTCAGGCATATAGTAGCATCAACAATATAATATAAAATCTTCTCCATACCAGGACGATACAGTTTATATATCCTAATGGGCCTCAAACCTAAAAAAATGCTTTAAGAACTCTCCGTATAAACATCTTCTCAAGTATTCCTGCAGTTGTTCATCTCATCACTATCATTTCAGTGACTGCCTAGAACAGGTGCTCTATATATTTTTGTAGGTGTTTTCTTCAGTGAAACTCCCCTCAGACACAATCATTTCCTGCTGCTTTGCTGCTAGGCAAGCACCTTTCCCGCTAAGCTCTGCCCAGTCTCTCGCTGGCTTTTTCTTCATTTCCTACAGAGTTGTGAGAAGTGTCGGTTCTCAGAGATCAGACGATGTAATTTCTCTTGAAGTCCCTATTTTTATCTAGTAAAAACTCGAATCAACCCGAGTTTTCATTCACATCTATGAATCTATCCCTTGGAAGAAAATGGGGGAATTTCAGAGATATGTATCTTTGTAACTGTAGGACATGGTGTCTCCAAGTCTAATTTGCAAAGTACACAGGAGCAAACGTGTCTTTGAGGCTGAAAGACCCCATGACTGCCAAGATTGATGACAGTTGTCCTGAAAGTTTCATTACATATCATGCATTGCCACTGTTACCTCCCCGACTTCCACTACTACTAGTGTAATTTACACAGCCGGAAATTAGGAAATGATCGAGGAGCACAAATGTCACCATCACAGAAAGAAGATACTCGCTTTCTGATGCATTCCTTTAAAAGATAGAAGATAATTTGAAAAAGTTGGTGCCCCTAAGGTGCCTGGCATAAAGGGCATGATCTCTGTACAGTATGGTTACCTTTGTCAGACATTTGGGCAGCCTAAAGCAGCTGAGGCTCTGACAAAGTCACTCATCTCTGACGCTCGTGGCACCTCTGTCATGGAAGTTGGAGGCATGGGGGTAACTTTGCTGAAGGCTGATGGATTCACTTCATCTAACTTGTTAACTTGCCCAACTCAAGGCCACTGATGCATATCTGTGGTAAAACCTCCAGGATGCTAACAGTATAATAAATATTCGTTCAATGAATGAATTCCTAGTGCTACAAGGTAAAATACTGCCTTTCTAACTGCTGTATATTCTCAAACGACAATGTTAGTGTGTGGCCTCCACATTTTATCAGGCTTTAGATTTATTTTTATAGCCAGTTCTCTATGGTGCAAACTGCTACCAGGAAAACTGGGTCAAAAGTTATCTATCCTCCAAGAAAGTAGACTTTGGAAACAATCTGGCTTCTGTCAGTGCCAATATAATTAAACAAAGGGATTATGGAGAATAGATCAATGGTTGCCAGGGCTTAGAAATAGTGGGAGGGGGTGTTGTGTGGAAGGGTGAGGTGGCTTTTATAAAAGGGCCACATGAGGAACTTCTGTGGTCACAGAGATATTCAGTATCTTAACTGTGATGTTGAATGACAGATGAGATGAAATCATATACAACCAACACACACACAGGAGTAAAACTAGAGAATTTTGAATTAGATTGTTGATTGTATTGATTTCAATATCTTGGTTGTGATATTGCTACCATTGGTGGAAACTAGGTTAAGTGCACACTATTTCTTAAAACTACATGTAAATTTATAAACTTCTTAATAACAATGTTAATTAAACATGAATACCCAAAGGAAGGGCACTCATGCCCTACCTCCTGTCTTTTAGTGCCCTCCCATACCTCTAGGTAGATTCTTGGATGCAAATATATAAAGCACATTGCCAACTCTGTTGGCAATATCCAAACTATAAAGGATAAAGGGTAATTTGGAGATAGGGTATATAAATATAACTACCATATCAGAACCCAGGTCTCGGCACAGATGAAATATCCTATTTCATGTATTGGAGAAAACTATACTACACAATATCTCCAGAGAATTTAAGGACAATTTAAAGAAAGAAAGCATAAGAATAAAATGGAAAAATTATAAATAATGGAAAAAAATCATATTGCTTTGTTTTTATATTACCTCTATAATTTTAATCATTGTATGACTTTGAGAGTTACTTAATCTTTCTGATAATTTGTTGTCAAAAGAAAAATAGTATCTTCTTTCATAGGTTTGTTGTGGAGGTTAAATAAAATGCTGCATGAGAAAGCACCTTGCACAATCTCTGATACATAGCAAGAACCTAATATATTTTGGTTGGATTAGAATTGTATAGACTGACAGGAAAAGAAACAAACAAATATAACATAAGTCATTGGAAAGAAAAAGAGGAAGAAAATTTTTATTATTATTATACTTTAAGTTCTAGGGTACATGTGCACAACGTGCAGGTTTGTTACATATGTATACATGTGCCATGTTGGTGTGCTGCACCCATTAACTCGACATTTACATTAGGTATATCTCCTAATGCTATCCTGCCCCCGCCACCCCTACCCCATGACAGGCCCCAGTGTGTGATGTTCACCAGTCTGTGTCCAAGTGTTCTCATTGTTCAATTCCCACCTATGAGTGAGAACATGCGGTATTTGGTTTTCCGTCCTTGCAATAGTTTGCTCAGAATGATGATGGCCAGCTTCATCCATGTCCCTACAAAGGACAATTCTCCTTTTTTATGGCTGCATAGTATTCCATGGTATATATGTGCCACATTTTCTTAATCCAGTCTATCATTGATGGACATTTGAGTTGGTTCCAAGTCTTTGCTATTGTGAATAGTGCCACAATAAACATATGTGTGCATGTGTCTTTATAGCAGCATGATTTATAATCCTTTGGGTATATACCCAGTAATGGGATGGCTAGGTCAAATGGTATTTCTAGTTCTAGATCCTTGAGGAATGGCCACACTGTCTTCCACAATGGTTGAACTAGTTTACAGTCCCACCAACAGTGTAAAAGTATTCCTATTTCTCTACATCCTCTTAGCACCTGTTGTTTCCTGACCTTTTTAATGATCGCCATTCTAACTGGTGTGAGGTAGTATCTTATTGTGGTTTTGATTTGCATTTCTCTGATGGTCAGTGATGATGAGCATTTTTTCATGTGTCTGTTGGCTGCATAAATGTCTTCTTTTGAGAAATGTCTGTTCATATCCTTTGCCCACTTTTTGATAGGGTTGATTTTCTTTTTGTAAATTTAAGTTCTTTGTAGATTCTGGATATTAGCCCTTTGTCAGATGGGTAGATTGTAAAAATTTTCTCCCAGTCTGTAGGTTGCCTGTTCACTCTGATGGTAGTTTCTTTTGCTGTGCAGAAGCTCTTTAGTTTAATTAGATCCCATTCGTCAATTTTGGCTTTTGTTGCCATTGCTTTTAGTGTTTTAGTCATGAAGTCCTTGCCCATGCCTATGTCCTGAATGGTATTGCCTAGGTTTTCTTCTAGGGTTTTTATGGTTTTAGATCTAACATTTAAGTCTTTAAACAATGGAAATTAGCATCTTACTGGAAAACTGTTAGATAAATTAAAATTGAAATAAAAGCTAAAGTCAAAAGACCAAAATGTGATATTTGGTCTTAGGCATGATATGCAACTGCTTGAGTGACATTTATCCTTTTAGTTTAATTTTGATCAATCAAAACATTATAAAATATTATATTAGTATATCCAGTTATTATTACATTGCATGACACATAGTGAGGGCCCAAATTTTTTTAGCAAACAAATTACTTACTTGATAGCAGGTCATTTGAAAAAAGTGATGGGCATTAATAACTATGAGCACTGCAAAGTAACTTCAAATAATGGAATTAGACTATATTCCTGGTAAGTATTTAAAAAATAATAATCTGATATCTTTTATTTGGGAGTTTTGGGTACTATGAGGTAAAAAGGCAAGGGAACAATGTTGTAAAATCTAATAAATCATATACATGTTTATAAAATATGGACCCTTAATTTAAAAAATTCATCTTTGTCATCTAGTCATTTGACAACAGAAGACATTCTTACAGAAGATTGAGGATAACTATCCAGACACTCTCCAGAGGAGAGAAACTAGATGTCTCATGGTATGGTCCATTTGATAGGGTGTTCCCCATGGTAAAATCCAAACTCACATTTGGTTTCAACATAGAAGACATAAGTTATTTTATCTGTGAGACTTGGAGTGGGATTTTACAGGAGAGGTGATATTTGAGCTGGATTTGAATTTCAAATAGTATGAAAAGGAAGATTCTGTGAACAAATATATGGAGTTTATAATATTTTGGGAGAAATCACTAACAGAACTTTGTGGGAGCAGCCTAGTTTATGTAGATGGAAGAGAAAGCTAAAAAGTATTTTGGCTCCAGATACTAAAGAACCATAAAACTCATGAAAGTACTTTAAAGCATGAGGGTAACATAAACATATTTTTCACTATGTTGAAGAAAGATTAAGAAAGGGAGACAAAAATAGAAGGACGATCAGTTAAAAGATTATTAAATTAAAAACGGTACAAAATGATAATGGCAATTGAAGCGAAAATTAGGAGACAAAGCCAATTCAGGAAAGTGTGTGTGTGTGTGTGTGTGTGTGTGTGTGTGTGTGTGTGTTTCAAATTGATAGACTTCCAAAAATAGCTAATTATTTAAAAGAGAGAGTGCAGGAAATGAGAGAAACAGAGAAATCTTACTGTGTGCTTTTTTAAAAAAGGTAGATAGTGATAGTATTCATAAAGATGATAATAATAGTAATAGTAGTAGTAGTACATGTATTATTAGTAATGGTAACAGTAATTACTTACTGTACCACAAACTCTATAAACTGAATGGCGTCATCACCATTTGTCAAGTGACATTGAATAAATTATGTAACTTCTATGAGACTTAATTTGTTTATCTTTAAACAGGGTAAGATCTTCTGGCATATAATTTAAGTGAAATTAAAGATCTCCATTTTAAAAATTAGAGAAAAAGTAACTTATCTGATAAACAGAGTCAAGGTATAATTTCTAAGTGTATTATTCTGTCTATAAGGGAAAGAGGAGAGGGGGGAGTTGGAGAAGGATTAAGAGATAGTGGGATGGAACAATCACCATGAGGATGGTGACAGTGATGATGATGATGGTGATGACAATGGTGGTGATGATGATAATACTTGTAGAGTCTATGTGAGGAACCAGACATTATTCTAACTATTTTACATATATTAATTCATGTATCACTACTGAGAAACCTATAAATTAAGCACAGTCATTATCATCTCCAATTTAGAGGGCTCCATGGTGGCCCCCAAGTAGGTATGTCCATAACCTAGCCCTGGAAACCTAGGAATGTGATTTTGTTTTTGGAAGAGAGGTCTTCTCAGATTTTACGACGTTAAATATTTTGAGATGAGACTATCTTAGATTACACAGATTGGTCCTAAACATGCCCTTACATGAGATAGCAGAAGAAAAAGCCATAGGAAGACAGAGGCAGATATTGGAGCGAGGTAGTCACATGAAATGCTGATGGCCACCAGAATCTGGAAAAGACAAGGAAGAATTCTCCCCTAGAAACTCCCCAAGAAACTGCAGCACCTTGATTTTGTGTTTCTGGCCCACAGAACTGTGAAAGAATGATTTCTATTGTTTTCAGCAAACCAGTTTTTGGTAGTTTGTTACAGAATCCCCTGAAAACTAATGTGCCAGTTATCAATTTATTGCTTCTTACCTCCAAATTCAACCTTCCTTTCTGCTCTGTGGAAATTGTTGATGGGCTCTGAATATTTCTCCTTTGCAGTTGGAACCATATTAAGTTTTGCCAGTAGATGGCAATGGACAGACATTATAGGAAGAAGGAGCTTCTCTTCTCAATCCTGGTGTTTTCCTCTCTCATTTATCCTCCTCCTTCTTTATCCTCTCTTCCTCTTGTTCCTCCTTCTCCTTCTCTTCCTCCTCCTACTCCTTCCCCTGCTCCCTCTGCTTCTCCATCCTTTGTTGCTTTTATGGCATGACTACCAGTGGTTTCTGTGAGCATCCAGTGGAATTCTCTGGCATTGAGTTTCAGCTGCAACCCCACAGGAAGATTCCCAGTGAGACTCCAAGATGCCACCAAGGTAGACCTCCCAATCTCAGCCTGCCCATACTTCAAAGAGTTATTGCTTGTTTGTTGAATCTGGACACAATTCTCCACCCACCAGCCTCTGCCTAGATAATGTGACCAACAATGTGACTTCACAATCCATTTGGCTATATCCCCATCTTCTCTAATGAGTTCTGAATCACAACTGTAGGGAGTGTGGACCCCTTACAAGTTAATTCATTCCTTAGATATGCTCCTCAGCCCTAGGGTATTTACCCTTTATAAGCAATTGTGTTATGGTTCATAATTCTTTATGTTAAATAGCCCCTTTTCAAATCACTATGTGGATCCTGTCTCTTGATTGGACCCTGACAGATATATGCATTTTAAATAAGAGAAAACTGAAGCACAAAAAGTTTAAGTGACTTGGCCAAGTTGACTCAGCTAGTAGTTGGCAGAATCATTATTCAAACAAACTGGCTTTGACATTTGTTCTCTCAGCCACTGGTTTGTACCAAACTGACAAGAATGAACTAGATATTTGACATATTAAATTAAATATAGAGAAATATAGTATTTGATTATAGATACAGTATCTGGGTCATATTTATATTAGTTATTTGACAATTATGTATAGATTAAGAGGGGTAAAGGGAAGAATTACAGATATAGATAATATAAATAAAATAATCTATCATTCCAAAAGAAGTGTTTGGAGCAGTGAGTAAAAACAAAAAAGAGTGGCTCACAGGTTGGAGATGCCCACAGATTTGTTTCATTTGTCCTGTAAAGTACTGTCCTTCATGGTGTCTTTGAAACATTCTACTTAGCTCACAACATTTTAAATTCAACACGTTTCACATAATAATAAAGCTTTTAGCTTCTCTGAAGAAAATTAGAATATCACAACCTCAGAGAGGCCTGCTCAAACTGCTAAGAATTATTTCATATCATACCACACTATTTTGTTAGTTCTGTACTTTGTTTTTTTGTATGTGTTCTTTTGCTTATTTTTATATTATTTATCTTTGTCTGTTGGTATAAAAATTGTATGAGACTGTGTCTTGTCTTGTTTATATTTGTTACTACTGTTACTCAGTACCTAGAGCTATTTCTGATATATATCATCTCAATATTATTTTATTAAGATTATAGAATCAAAAGCCAATATGTTGTGGGTAAAGGGCAAGTCAGTGAAGGTAGTAAATACAGATTACTAAATATATCAAAATGGCTTTTTATTTTAAAAGAAAAATAACAAAAAATTATAGTGCATACTTACATATGCATGCATTCTGTTATATAAAATATTTCATTTTTGTTAATGAAACACATTAGAAATATGGAAAGATAATGACTATAACTTTTGATGTTTAATATATATCTTGCAAGAGCATCTTCTAAGACTTGAACTAAATTGATCTATTATCAAATAACAGTCTAACAAGACATTCCATTTTTTATCACTAAACTACTGAAATTAAATTCTATACACACACAAAACAACAAAGCACCAATAATAGTCATTACATTCATTCCCAGTTGAATCTTAAATCTAAAAAAAGAAAAATTAAACATTTCCTAGTGCTAAAGAACTTTTTTTAAAATTTCAACTCTTTTATTCTTGAAAATTCCTACATGATCAATTTCTAATAACTTTTTAAAAATCATATGTCTGGATAATTCCAATTTTCCTCTTTTTATAATATTTTCACACTTTGAAACATATCACCCATTTTTATCATACCATTTCTCTTTATTAAAACCTTTCTGCTTTACTCTAAAAATGCAACTCAATGATTTTAAAGATAATATTTTTAAAGAAAAGGATTATGTCATATGCTTATTCTAAAAAGCAGTTTTGCATATTAAATGATGCCTTTATTTCCATATTAAGATACAGAAATAAGATATATAAACTTCTTTATGTAAATATATATTTATATGAATTATACATTTGCTAAATTATATTTTAGATTTTTAAATTTATCCATTATTAATCAAAGAGAGGCTACTGCTGAGACTTAATGACAGCTTCTCTATGGTGTTCTTGCGAAAAGATAAATGAAACACAAGTCAATGTTACTTTTTTTCATCCATAAATAGATACAGTCATAAGTATAGATATTTAAATTCATGAACCTTATATATGCTGAAGAGATTATTCATTGCCATTCTTTGGTTAAAATTATTTTCTGGTCATGAGGAATCTATTTTTTTATTGTATAAAATCATGCATTTTGACAATTCAAAAATGATTTAATCTCCTATGTTTTTCTCTTATCTTTGTACTGCTTGCCCATATTTATTCCCTCATGGATCATTTATTTTACTCTCTACTTTATAATCTCATCTTTTTTCAAATTGTCAGCCTACATTGACCTCTTTAAAATCTGAAGACTCACCTAACATGTATTTGTTTGAGAACAAACATCTCCTCTGTAGTAACTGTCTCAAATCTTCCATTTGCTCTGCTTTTTTCACCTTTGCATAAAGGCTGTTTCTCTCTTTGAGTGGGGGGAGAGCAGAAATACACAGTTGTTGATTATCACACGGAAAATGGAAAAGGCCATAACTAAATACACTCAAATTTTGAGTTTGTTATAATGGAATTAAATAATTTAAAAACAAATCAAGTCTTTGAGTACAAATCTCTCATAGCCATAAAAATTCTGGCTATGTTTCTAGTCTTTTCAACTCCACGTCTAAAGAGAGATTGAGGTATACTCCACTTAATCTCTGTTACATTATATAGTTAAATATGCAAAAGAATGGATACTGGTAGTGTATAGGTATGCAAAAGTGTCTATAGTATATAATTGAATGCATGCAAATATTTATAGTATATAGTTAATGTGTAGCAATACATGTAGGAAAGATTTGCATGTATAGATTATTGTTAGAAACCTTCCAGAATATTTAAAACAAACTTTAAGACCTATATATAATTTTAGAAATTTAATTCTAGCAAAATTTTTAGGAGGTAGGTACTCATTAGCATACTGGAATGAAAATTGAGTAAACCTAAGAATAGGGAGATTAGGTAAATTGAGTATGGCCTCTCAGTAAATAAATCATGGTGCTGAGATCTAAACCAGGCAATGTAATGCCAGCATCTGTCCTCTTAAATGTTATACTATACCATGACAAAATTCAGAAAATATTATTTGATTTCACTGATCAATGTATGATCTTAGATATAAATAATAATTAACTATGAAAACACTGATATGTACAGAGAAAGTACATAAAAGCTCATCACAGTTTTATTCTTGTCATTCCTAATAAGCTTTAAACTTAGATATAAACCTAGAATAAAGATAGCTTTTGAGCAAAGTTGAAACTAAATTAATTACGATGGTATCTGTATATTATAACTTATTTGCCACTTCTCATTTGCTGAATAACTCTGAAAATAATAAGAGTTAAGGCTGGGCGTGGTGGCTCACACCTGTAATCCTAGCACTTTGGGAGGCCGAGATGGGCAGATCACCTAAGGTCAGGAGTTCAAAACCAGCCTGGCCAATATGGTGAAACCCCATATCTACTAAAATACAAAAATTAGCTGGCATGATGGTGGATGCCTGTAATCCCAGCTACTTGGGAGGCTGAGAGAGGAGAATCACTTGAACCCGGGAGACAGTGGTTGCAGTGAGCCGAGATCAGGCCACTGCACTCAGCATGGGTGGCTGAGCAAGACTTCGTCTCAAAAATAAATAAATAAATACATAAATAAGAGTTAATTGCCACATAGAAAGTACTTAATATATTTCCAAAGGTTGGGGAAATGTTTCCACTATTAACCATGAGAAAAGCCACTGCTGAGACTTAATGGTAGCTTCTGGTTGTTGTTCTTGCAAAAAAAGATAAATGAGACACAAGTCAATCTTACTTTTATTCAGAGTTGAAATGCTGAGATCTGTTGACCTATTTACTATATAATCATAAAGCGGAGATGAGAACTACAATAGAATTCATGTCTTGAAGAGTATGAACATGTATGAGCATGTATGAATCTTACTTCAGAAAGATTATTTTCTGCACCAAACAACACTATAGAATATGAAACAAAATAACACTTGGTCTCTTTTTGTTCACTGCAAATATATCTTCTTTCCTTGCTCTGTGCTCTGTTGTAAAGTATGGTATGGTCCTGTAATCCAGCTTATATGTGAGGGTATAGAAGCAAAGTTAGAGGAGAATTCTTTGTAACCTTTCATTCTTCAGTTTTAACACCTTTGTTCTTTGCCCTCAGGTGGAAACAGATTCTCATATACATTTCACTGACTCTTTAATTTCCTAGCCTTGACTTGGAATCCATTTTACAGCCTCATAATTCTTTTAGTTTATAGTATCAAAAGAGATGTCATCAATACTTATAGACCTCTTTAAATCATTTATGAAATCAGAAAGTGTAGGATAGGTCCCTTTTCAGTGCTTATATAAGCTCACATGCAAGTGATTATATGTAACATTTTCACGGCAGCTTCTCTCCCCTCCTGCCATCTTCAGGTTCCAGGACAACAGTTATAAACCCTTTTGCTATGACTCTCATAAATCTGCAGTAATTGTTTTTTTCAAAATATGCATCATACCAAATGTTAACAGCAATATATGAACTGATAAAGGTATATTTTCTTAATATCAATAGAATGTAAATATATGATAAAGTAAACATGTATTAAAAGTTTAACAGAAACTAGGTTTTTCCTTTTGCACCAATTTATTATTTAAAAGCAAGGTAACAATCTCCTTGAGCTTGATAAAGAGAAGCTTTTTTTTTTTTTTTTTTTTTTTTAACTTCTGAGAATCTCTCTGTATCTAGGATTTGTGTTGTATTTTCCTTCATATTTATTTTCTCTTATACTTACAATACTTATAAGTATAACGTGCAACACATCTGAGTCAGAATTCCTGCCCTACGATTTATTAGTCATGGTGATACTGAGCAAGTTACTTGACTTAGAATATATTCCCTCTTCTCTTTTAAAAAGGTTAATAATACCCACTTCATAGAATTTTTATAAAATTAAAACAAGTTCAAACACTTAAAATACTTTGTAGAGTGTTTAGCATATATTGTACTCATTTCATAATAGTAGGTGCCACTATTATTGTTTGTGACATTGTGAGATCTGAAATGGCTTTAATCAACAGCTAGTATAATCTTAGAAAAAAAGAATAAAAAACCCTCAACTTTTAATTTATTACAGCCTTACTTCTTTTCATCTGGCTAGCTAAAGTTCTGTTCAGCAACTTCCATAGAAGTACAGTGATATATATAGATATATAGATTTAGATATAACATATATGTATATATACTCATGTAGTCATTTATAAATATAAATATAAATAAATACATGAAACCAATGATAGTTATAAAGCTTAAAGTGAATCCAGAAAAGTTTTTCTCATTTTCCCATAGGGCAATTGGGGGTCCATTGTCTGAAAAAAAAAAAAGGGCATTGCTCTATAATAAGTGCCATGCACTTAAGTAGTACAATTATGCTTTAGTGGCTAGAAATACTAAACAATATTAGGACAATAGTTAACCTATCCACATAGATAAAATTGCTAAGCACAAAACTTCCCTTGAGACTCTGGAAATGTAATTTTCACATTGAAACACATATTTTTAAAGTATGAGACCACACCCTTTATCTATGTATTTAGTATTATCAAACATTGGAGGACCAGATAAAAGAAATTTCAAATTTAGTGTCTTTTCATTATGATTAGGGAGCTACAAAAACATGATAAAAATATATTTCACAGATATCAATTACCAGAAGGAAAAAACAAAGCATAACAAGACGTTGGTCTAGGAGTGTCTGAAGAACTTGATTTCAGCAGAATCCATTTACAATCTTCAAAGTGACACTGACTCTATTAGAGGCCAAATGTAAGTAAATGATCAAGCTTAACAGAAGTGCTTAAAGAGCCATAAATCAGGAAGGGTTTGAAAGTGAGGGGATTATTAAGGTTAATTGTTGTAAGATAAGGAGGTGAGAAACCTTGACAGAGCAACAAGATAGTTATCATGGCTTTAAGGTAAAAATCATTACTTGAGAAGGGGAATTTAATTTGTTCCGAAATAAAAGAAGATTGATTTTAGTTTTCATTTTGTAGGCTTTATTTTCCTATTGAAATTCCAAGCTGGGGATTGAGGGTGGTGGGAATGATAAAAATACTGATGCATTGAAAAAAATCTGGTTAAGAGAAATTCATATGTATGTGTTCGTTATGTGATCATTAAGAATTGAAAAATACAAGTCCCCAAACAATCTGCAACCTATTTTCATTTAATTTACATCACAATTAAGTTTGCAACACTAGAAAATTCAGGAAATGAGGAAAAATATTAGAAGAGAGATAAGCCCAGGGGATTGCCAATTTTTTGCAATTACCTGAACTTAAGTTATTTTACTAATAATGTAAGGAATTACTAATAATAGCAAAATGATACTAATAAAATCTTCAGATATGCTTTATATCTATCTCTAAAAGAAATTAGAAGGTGGTTTTTATTTTCAAGATGGGAATCAGGATTCAAATAGCTCTTTCCTAATAAAGTGGGAACGGTTTTCAATTGCCTTTGGTAGAATCTAATCTTCAAAATATAATGAAGCTAAATTGACAGAAAAACACATACACAGAAAAATACAAATACAATGAATAAACACTGAGTCAGCAAAGTGAACAGTCTAGTTTTTTTCCCTCTAGCTTTTAAAGTGACTATTGTAACTTAGCAAGAGGTTTGACTAGATTTTTTCATTTCTTAAAATTTACAATAAAAAAAAATCTCTTGCATACAGACTTTGGGCTGTGATGGGTTAGGTATTATATTAGGCACTAAAACTATAAATGTAAATTAAACATAGTTTGTGCTCTAAGAAACTTACAGTTTACAAATACGTCAAAATAATGAATGCCTTAATTATGAAGTATTTTAATAGAGTACTTGAATTATCCTTTAAAAATGCACATAAGTATTGAATTACTTCTCTTCATTTTTTCACTACTACCACCACTGTCAGAAAGTTTAATCACGTAGCAAATTAAAAAAAAATTAACTCAGTGAAAGTCAGTGGCTTTAAAAATCATTTCCAGCTATTTCAGACTTGCATATGATAGAACTAATACACCTTTGACCTTTCACAATTGATTTATCTTTCCTCGATACTGTTATATCAGGTTTGTGCCCCCAACCTCAACCATATATCATATAGATCATGTTGTTTTACTAAGCTTTGCATTTATTTCAGAGTCTTATGACACACTAGAGGCCTGACCATTGCTACAGAAATTCTGGTCACTTCAGCTACTGAGTGAGCATTATGTGGTATTTTCATATAAAAATCCCCAAATATCAGGGAATTTGTATTTATTACCAAGTTGAACTGTATTAGAAGAATAACACCAGGGATGTAGCTGAATCCTGAGAAGATTGAAACTCAGAGGGTGTTTTATAGCCTACATACTCTACCCCCAGACACCAAGGGCTGGTGGGATACTGAGAATAATTTTCTTATTAAATTTTCAGCCAGTTAATTCCACTTTGTCTTACATTCTTTTCATCTTTGAGCACTCCCCAGTGCTCCCCTAAAGGGTGAAACCCTTTAGGCCATCCCCACACTACCCATACTCTACCTTGCACCTTTGCTGTACTCTTGCTCTTATTTGATTTTTTCTAATCCTACAAAACATGCTCTCTGAAAATCCTAGTTTATGGATAATAGTTTTCCCTAAATCCTCAGGCTCTTCATTTTTGTTCTTCTTTGAGTAATCATCTGTTAATGAAAAAATTGCTTTCCATGAAGTCTTTTCAAGCCCCACCTTCAATGAACATCAAAATTGTGACCTACAGTTTTTCTGCTTTGATGCCTCCAGGCTGTTTCATTCACTTACTTATGAGTAGAGAGTGATAATTAAATGCTGTTACTTTGAGACTTAGTCCACTTAACTAAAAATACCTTCTCCTCATCTTTGTCTTAAACTCTTGTCACTTTTTCTAATAAAGACTTTAGACCTTAATGGTCTTTCTTTCCATACAATGTCAATTGCTATCCTGACTTAACAATTTCATTTTAATCATTGTCAAATATATTTTCCACACATCATTTCAACAACCAGTGAAGGTCCCTTCCCCCTTGTTCTGGTCCTTGAAATAATAAATTAAGACTCCTATCCTTTAGTTACCCAACTCCACCATTTTGACTCCCTTATTATCCAACTCCAGTATTCTTCTGTGTGGATTTGACTGCATCCTCTTTTTCTAGCCTTAAGTTGCCCCCTGGAGATCTGCAGCTTTTGGTATGCAGTCTCCTCCCATAATGGACTAGGACTGGTCTGTGTGAAAATAGGATGTGGCAAAAGTGATAATATGTAACTTCTAAGATTAGATCAAAAAGTCACTACAACTTCATTCTCTCTATCTTCTCTATGAGCATTTGGTATGGGGAAATCCATGTTGTGAACAGCCATATGGAAAAGTCCTCCTGGGGAAGTTTCACTAAGTCTCATGCAACAGCCCTCTGAATAAGCATAGAAGGGAATCCTTCAACCTTCATCAACTCTTCAGAAACTAACTGAAATGCAACTTCATGAGAGATTCTGATCAAGAGCCACAGAGCTAAGCTTCCCACAGATTCCTGGCACATAATAACAGTTTGTTATCTTAAACTGCTAAGGATTAGGGTAATTAGTTACATAGCAATAGATTACTAATACAGTTGCTGAGCCCTGGTGGGGAAAATAAGACAACTCTAAAAATTGGGATTAAATTTTTTTGTCTGTAATTGTGTTAGTCTGTTCTCATACTGCTAATAAAGACATACTGGATTAATTGACTCAGAGTTCCACATGGCTGGGGAGGCCTCACAATCATGGTGGAAGACAAAGGAAGAGCAAAGGGATGTCTTACCTGGCGGCACGCAAAGAGAAAGCTTGTGTGAGGGAACTCCCATTTATAAAACCATCAGATCTTGTGAGACTTATTCAATATCATGAGAACAGCATGGAAAAGACCTGCCCCCATGGTTCAATTACCTACCACTGGGTTCCGCCCATGACATGTGGGAATTATGGGAGCTACAATTCAAGATGAGTTTTGGGTGGGGACATAGCCAAACCATATGAGTACTCTCAATTCAGTCTTCAAGTAATGCATTTTATTAAATAAGTCTCTCTCTAGTGTTTCCAATGTATTTTTTATAAATTTCTCCCCATTCATCAAAGCTCTAAACTCTGCCTCTTTCCTACAAAAGAACATTCTATTTTATACATCTTGATGATATGTATAAAATGAGGTGTTTAAAATTAACTATAAATTTTTTCCATTTTCTTCCATTAAAATGAACTTTATATGTTATATAAGATATGCTATATATACTTATATGTCTAACTATACACCAACCTTTTCCTATTTGTTTCTTACAGTTAACATTTATGTCTACTTCGTATCCCCTGGCCTCTTTTAACTCTAATTCCTTGTTCAGTTAAAGTACTAGTTAATTCCCTTTAAAGTCACACTTCTATAGTTATGTATATGTTTTTCTCATTATTTCCTCTTTTCATATTATTCTTCACCAATTGCAATTTGGCTTCTGTTCTTAATATTTTATTAATTTTTTTCTTACCACAATCGTGATGGTTAATACTGAGTGTCAACTTGATTGGATTCGGGGATACAAAGCATTAATTAACATTTGAGTCAGTGGGCTGGGGATATAAGCATCACTTCAATAACTGCCAGTTAGCAAACACAAATGGCCTGATCACATTGACCAACTCCCCCTGTAATGCCCTCAGTAAATTTCCATTAGCTGACCAAGGCACACTATAGGATTTTAGTTCAGCAGAGTTGAATTCAGTCTCTCCTAAGGCCTCTCCAGTCTGCCGAGGGCACACCACCAGCCTGTCTCTCATTTTCACATTTTTCAACCTGCTTTATATTCACTGGAAGCTGATTAGATCATGCCCACAAGATTAAGGATGGATCTGCCTTCTCCAGCCCACTGAATTCAGTCTCTCTCCCCATGTTGCAATAGTACTGAATAAAATCTTCCTTGCCTGCTGAACTTATCTGGTGCAATTTTTATTTCACAGTACCTCTGTGAATTTGGTGGAGCACCTTGGTGCACTACTGGGGCAGCATTGTCCTCATTTGGCTTTTAATTCCATGGGGTAAAAAGGAAGAAGGAAGAGTAACAAAACAAACAAACACAAATCAAAGCAAAACAAAGAAAACTGTTTATAGAATTTTGTGTCTCCCAAATCCCCCAGACTACCTCTCTTCCTCTAATTTTTACCCCTATCTAACCTCAGTTGTAAAATAAGCTGCTACAGAGAAAAGTTAGAGAACGGGACGGGGGCTTTGGAATTCTATTCAAAACAAAGGACACTTTTTCCCCTACCCATTTCTTACATTTTAATGTGCCTCAGGATTCTCTCCTAGCTCTTTTCTCATTCAACAGAATTCTGCTAAATAACCTCATCTCCTGCCATACTTTTAATTGCTATCAATCAGTTATTTCAAATGGCAAGAGGGTGATGTATCTTCCACTGGAAAAGAGAAGGCTTAGATCAAATTCATTCAAATTCATCAAGAGGTATTTCCAAATTATATGTCGCTTCTTCACTACTTTACACAATATTATCTCCCATAGGGGATTCTTGCCTTCAGATTGGGGATCATTCTTACGGTGAATTAATGCCATGGAAAAGTCTGTTTTAGAAAGAATATTGGTAACTGTTGAATGTTGGTGACCCTCAACTTTATTTAAATGGCTAAAACATTTTTCTTATGGTCCAGAAACATATTTTCTATATGTATGGATGTCTGATGGACACTTCAGATCCAATATATTCAAGGTGAAATTACCATTTTCTTTCTCAAATTAATTTTGCATCTTACTTTCCCTAGAGCAATGAATGTCAAGTGTCAAATTGATTCTACTTCAAAAAAAATATTGACTATAACGACTTTTCTTCATAGACACTACTGCTACTCAAGGTCAGGTCACCAGGTTTCTCATCTGGATTTTTATGAGTCTTATTATTGTTGTGTCTGTCTTTCATATTTCTTTTAAAATATTTATAAATTATGATAAAAACATAACATAGACTTTACCATCTTAATCACTTTTAAGTGTACATTCAAGTAGTTTTACTATAGTTGCATTTTGTGTGCAACAGATCTGCATAATTTTTCACCCTACAAAATTGAAACTGTGTTAACTGCCCATTTTCCCCTCTCCCAGCCCTTGATAACCATGGCTTTACTTTCCTATGTATTTGACTAGTTTAGATATGTTATGTAAGTGGGATCATACTGTATTTATCATTTTTGTGACATTCTTTTACTTCACTTAGCATAACTTCTTCAAATTTGATCCATGTTATAGCATGTCACAGGATAAGCATCCTTTAAAGGCTGAATAATAGTCCTTTGTATGCATATAACACATTTTGTTTAGCTCTCTCATTTCCAATTCTGAAGTCTGAATAAATTGTATGAAATATAAATGTAATATCACTCACTTGCTTAACTTATTTTTATAGACCTTATTCAACTTGATGTCTTCCATTTATTCTGTATCCTTATCCTTTCCAGTCCTGATTCAACTTGATGTTTTGTATTGATTCTATAATGCCACACTATTATTTTTTCATTTAATTCTCTGGATTTGGATCCTCTGCCTCCTTTGCTGATCCCTTGGTTAAAGAAACACTCTGTAGAAAATTTCCACTTGTTGCTGTCCTTCCACCAATTAAAACAGATACTTTATAACTATCCCACTTCTACTACACCTTTGGTAGCATCCTTTGACATCTGGCTATTGTTAAATACAACTGGCATAGGATTAGTTAGTACTTTGATCTGTTCTTTCTTATACATATAGCTTAATCTCTTACCATTCTCCCTTCCTTGCCTGCCTTGTCACCAACACTTTATTTATAGTAAACTTCCTTTAGTTTCTCAAACTCACTAGGATTGTTCTCATTTCTGAGCTTTGGTTTATATTGTCCTCTCTGTCATGAACATTCTACCTATTTTTGTTTAGCAAATTCCTCTCATGTTTTATATAATCGCTTAAATGTTACTTTCTTTGGGAACTTTTTTATAACTACTCTGGAATGAATCATGCACTCCTTTACATGTTCTTATAGCACCCTGAATGTTCCTGTTAAAGTGATTTTCACACTCTACTACAACATCCTATCTTATTCTTTCTCTCACACTAGGCTGCATATTTGAGGACAGCAATAATGCCTACATTTTTATCTTATTCCCAGAAGCTAACAAAATAATTGCTTATTGAATGATTAATGAATAATTTGAATACTGAATGAATTAAATAATAAATGAGGATTCAGCTTAGCCAGTAATTTTTTAATAAACTATATTTAAAATATCGTGAAATAAATTGCATTTTATTGTACTAATCTATTAAGACATAAGATGTTAAGAATAAATTTTTGTGACATAATATAGGACATTGTTCAAAAATGTTTGAGGCAAGGTTTGCAATTAACCAAGAACCCAAATTACCAGAAATTTCCATTCCACAAGCATTGAATTTGATTAAGAATTTATCAGTGATACCAGATTGAGATGATGCGTTAAAAAATTATTGATGTCTAGCTCCAATTCTCTAGCTTCTTGGGTTTTCAGAACAAGTATTTTCTTGGCAGGTGAATACAGTACTGCAACTAAGAAACAAGTACATGTTCTTGTTTTTCTGGCTCTGGCTTGATGAATTCATGTTATGATTGAGCCTTGATAGTTTTTACTAAGTCCAAGTATATGTTTTCACACAATTTCAGCTACTTTAGGTTACTTCTAACTTTCAGTAAGCTTTACTGACTTCCTGGGAAATGAAATTTATCCTAAACTCCACTTCCATGGCTCATATGCATGGTGTTATGCCTGATCTTGCTTACACTGAGTGACTGCCAGTGTACTGGGAGCCTCACATATCCTCTGTAGTTGACAACCCATTACATCGGTATGCCCATACCTGCTTTCCTTAAATATCAGCTGCTACTATATTCACTTGCGTCTTTGCTCCACATTCCTGTGTATGGAGGTTTATTTATTTATTCAACAAATCTTTCTTGAGTGCTTATCATGAAGAAGGCACAAAGGTAAAACTGCAACTGTGAGAAGTGTCATGAAAGACCATTAGTATGAAGTACAATGAACTTTTTAAATCACAGATTTTACAACTAGGTTGTCTAGGTTTGAATCTCATATCTGTTACTCATGAGTTATTTGCTCTCGGGCAGTTTACTTAAATTGTCTCTTCTGATTCTTTGCTTGATATGCTTAGGCCACAAAGGGGAAAAAATTCTTATGCATGTCTATAAATACCTTAGAGCTAACCAGAATCCTTGCTTTGAAGTTTGTAAAGATTTCATTCATGGATCTTGAGAAACAGCAACTATGCCTGAAGATAAATTCACCTATTAGGAAAAAATCATTTTTTTCTTAAGGATACCAGCTGGGAACACAATGAGCATATATATTAATGGTACAGAACAAGAAGAGCTCCAGGCCTAGAAACTTCATGAAAAAGGAGATTGGGATACAGTTAGCACCAAAGCCTATCTCTGAGCCGTCTGAGACCACCACTTTTAGTTATGCTGGGGGAACAAGCAAGGGAACCCAACATGCCTCCACATATACTTTGTTCATTGAATGCCCTGTATATTCACCTCAAATATAAGCTAATAAGCTATACCATGATAGCAGTTATACAAACTTCAGAGCCTGCCATAGGGCAATAGCAAGGACTACCGTATCAACTGATACCATAGCAAACTAAAGATTATTTATTTACCAGTCTTCATCCGAACATGAAACCAACAGAGTGGACAAAAATGAATAAATAGATAAAGCCAGAGCATCCCAAGAGGCAGCAGACATAGGTCCTTTATAAAGATACTTCCCCCATTTCTGGTCCTCAGTGGAGTTCTCTGCTCTCTCTTCTATTTAATAGGCTTCCAAGGTACTGTCCCTTTGTTCTCAAATTTCACAATACCAGTCATCTTCAGCTCTCTACCTTTTGCTCTCTGTATGATTGCCTCCATATTGCTATGCCTTGACGATCTTAAACACAATGTCCACATCTCTCTCACGTAATGAGACAACTACTTTTGTAGTAAGAGAGACTCTGAATTCCTCAGGAAGAAACCAGTGCTGCCAGGTTTCTTACTTGCAGAACTTAAGCTGGGTATAGATGGGTTTCTAATGAACTATTAAAATATTATTGGTTTCTATTCAGGGGAATGTGACCGGTGCTTTTTTTTAAGTGGAGGACCTAATGGAGTTCAAGTGATCTTTTAATTATCACCTATGAATTGTGAAAACAAAAAAAAACTAAACTAACATGAAAAACAAAATAGAAGATTTACACTATTTTCTAGTGGATTAAAATGGCTTGGAAGTTAGGAAATTAGTAAAAATAGTTTATCCAAAGAAAGCCGTATGTTTTGCCCTCTTATAAGAAAAGACCAGTAACTTTTTTGTGACTTAGGAGTTACAGGTCTCAGGTGTTCATTACAGCCACAGCTGGTATATCTCATGATTGCATTTCTTTTTGAAGAATGCATGTTTCTAATTTTTGTTATATACACAAAGAGAGAAATTTTATCTTTTCCATTGAAATCTGCTTCTTGCATAGTACAATGTGCCATTTACAAAGGCTTAAAGAGATTTCTTGTAGTAGAGAGAACTTCCCAGCCCTAGTGTAATAATGTTTGTGGACAATATATACAATTTTCCTTACAGTGGTTGCCTCCATATTGCCTCCATAAGGTTGGCAGCAAAGCCTATCTCTGAGCTGTCTGAGCTGTATCATTACGAAAAAAGATAGTTTAGGACAGATATTGGCAAATTGTATTTCCTAAACAAACAGTGCAGTCCTCAATGTACTTTTCCCTAAACAGCAGTGGGAATTCATTAAATTAATTCACTGGGATGCATACAATTCAGTTTCAGCACCATAGAGATCAGGTGTAAAAATATATATATATAAAACTTGAATTTTTAAAATTCTGATTTGAAATAACAATACTTAAATGAGTGGAAAAACTATTTATTACAAAAAGACAAAGAGAGAAAGCTTGTCTTTGATTTAGTACTACATTGTCCACTAAAGCCATATTTCAGTTTCTCAGTAGCTTTATTTCTACCTTTGTTTTTCCTGATCTTTCACATGCCACAAAAGTTAATATATTTATTAATGTCAAGATGAGCTCCTGATAAGCCTGAGAACATAGCTTCCCCACAAAATAATCTCCATTCCCATTGCGAAGATGTTTTAGTTTAGGGGATCTGTTTGTTTGCTTGTTTTTTTATTGTGGGCAGTAGAGAGAATCCAGGGAGAGAATAAACTTTCATAGCTTTCATAGAAGAGTGCCTTTAGTGACAATCCCTTGGGTGGAATAAACATGATCATGTGTTCTAGGCCATTTAATATTCTAGAATCAGCAGCCTCAGAGAGGAAAATAAATGATCAAGAGCAAAGAATTTCTGAATAAGGTGAATCTGAATTTCTCTTGGGATTTAAAATCGACTGGGATGTTACCTTCCCTATTCCTCTGAAGAGGGCAGATAAATTCATTTAAAGAAGGACACTATGGTCCGCAGGTAGTGGGATTGAATAGAGACAGAGTTATATATAACTTACTGAATTTTGAGATTGGAAGCCAGCAGAATATTTGTCCTTTCAGCAAACATCAGGGGGAGGTAATCCCCAAAATCAAAGTTAGTCGTATATGTTTCAGGACTGAATGAGACTGAGCTAAGTCTAACCATTTCACAACCTCTCTACTGATATCATAGAATTGTATAAGATAGGCACTCAGAAATAACCCCAGGGAGAAGGGAAATTGGGCTGGGAGTTTTAAACCTAACACAATTAAAAAATATCTTTGATTTTTATTTAGTTTTTCTAGCAATGACTACATTAGGTTTTTGGCAGAAGGTTGAAATAAACATGTGAAATAAACATGAAGTTCCAATATAAATGAAAACCGACAGTTCTGATTTTTGCACATATGAATATGTGGTTTATAAAAACCATAATCACTATTCTTTGCATGTGAGTTGGCTAGTATACCACATAAGAATTCCCTTTTGATAGAAAGTTATAGTAGAAGTTATTCTATTTAGATAGCCTCAGAGTGCATATGAAATTTCTGGTTATCTTACTGTCTTGGCTTATAATGAGCTTACAGTAAACTAAGCCTTCTAAGCATTCTTCAAGTGATTTTTAATGAACTTCTACCTGAGCTGTTACTTTTAAAAAATCACATAATTGTATGAGCTTAGATCTATGCCCCTCCTTACCTTAAAATGAAAAAACAAAATATTCCAACATGAAGCATAGTAGAAAGTATATGAAAATTGGAATTCAACAAACTTGTGTTTGAATCTCAGTTGATCACTTAAATGAGAAAATGTATGTAAATTGTCTAGCGCAAAGGATATATAAAATATTATTTTTCTTCTTTCCATTCTTCATGCTATATTAAATTTGATTCATTATTCACAACTATAAGATATTTAAATGTTTTGATTCTATTGATGTTATCAGTCTCTGAAATCTATAAATTTAATGAACGTAGATTTAATACCTGTTTTAATAATTTGCTCATTATTCATTCCCTCAGTTTCTCTTGAAGATGGAATGCTAAAATTAATCCAGAACAGGCTTATCTTAATACTCACATTCACAGCCTCTCTTAATGCAGTGAATGGCCATATGCCATGGAGAAGTCTTATTAATGGAACACTAGTGTGGGTTTTTGATAAAGCTATTGCCTTTCTGATTAAGGAAGATGTTGTGGCTTGGGTTATTGTTGGCCACCCTTTTACTCACTACTTTCTGTATTGAACATTACATTGTAATTGTTCTTTTAATTATCACCTATGGATTGTAACTGCCACTCCAATTGTGTTTTATTACTGAAATTGTGTATGATCTAGACTAATTAATAATATTTCATCTCTACATTAACCCAAGTAACTGAAGTTAATATCATACAGTATATGAATAATAAAGCTCTGTCACTCTTGCAAGGACATTTTTGAGTTTGATGTGAATTTGTTATTTAATACATCCTATGTACAATTGTTAAGCAATTTATAAATATGTGTAACCCAAACACAATGGTTAGTATCATATGACATTTTTATTTTTAAAAAGTACTTTAAAATATTTAAGTAACACAAGTATATAAAAATTAAATTAGACAGAAGTTTTAAAATAAGAAAGTAGTCCCTCACACCCATTAGGATGGCTACCATAAAAAAATTAAAAACAGGTGTTGAAGATATGGAGAAATTGGAATCTGTATGAAGTACTTGGAGTAGTCAAATTCACAGAGACAGAAAGTAAAATGGAACAGTGGTTACCTAGGACGGGTAGGAAAAGGAAATGGGAATTCTTGTTCAATGGGTATAGAACTGCGAGATAAAAGAGTTCTGGGAAGGTTGTATAACAATGTGAATGTACTTTACTGAGCAGTAGACATAAAATGGCCAAGATGGTAAATTTTATGTTATGTGTATTTTTATCACAATTAGTAGTTCCTAAACCCTGAGTTCCCCGAATATTTCCTATTGATTTTTCCTACAGAAATTCACTGTGTATTTTAAAATACAAATAAACATTTTACTGCTTTTTAAATTAATTTCAACATTATGTACAGAATTTCTCTCATGAAAAAATGAGGATTTAACGTTGGTATAATTACTAACTCAGATACATACTTCTTTTTCCATCTGTCTTAAAATGTTGTGTGTATGTATTTTTGTAGGTATACACATATATAGTTTTAAATTCACTCAATCTTCAATATTTATTCTGCCTATTTATGTGCTGTTTACTGCTGACTCAAGTAGTGAACCACGATCACTTTTCCTATATTCAATAATATTTTTGAACTTCCTGGAGTTAATCGTTAATTTGATTTGTACTTCTTTTGTTTCCTACGTCACTATCTCTAATTCTTTCTAATGAAATTATAAATCTGTTAATAATATTCTCCATATCGTGTTACATATCAGGTATTCAGTCTTTACTTTCTCCTCACTCCATCATCACAAAGCCCCATGAAGACCTTCATCTTCCCTCTCCGGTCTGCACTGTTTTCACTCTAGGCTTGATAAGCAGCTTTTTCCCTGAGACTACCTTACCTCAGTCCTGTGTTGAATAGCTTCTCAGATTCCTTGCTAATTTCTTTCCTGTTTGATTCTACCATTGTAATGCACCACATTCTTCAAAGTTCCTTAAGAAGAGGAATTACCTGTTTTAACAATTTCTCTGTTTATAAATTACTTTTTTTTTTAATATACTCTTCTGTTTTTTGTTGGGGAGGGGAGAAGAACTCAGTATAGATTTTTAGATCACATATTTTGCTCAGAATTTCAAAGAAAATTTGCCCTGTCTTCTGTTATAATGTGCTTTGTTGTTGTTAATAAGAGATCCTTTCTAATTTGGACTTTTTATCTTTGGTAAGTAACATATTAACCCCCACCCAGGCTTTAACCTTTGCCAGTGTTTTGAAATTTTATAATGAGATATATTGCTGTTGTTTCCTCCCTCCAGTCATCTAATCATTTATAGTCTTGATCCTCAATGGGCGTTTTCAAATTACAAATACGCCTTTTCATGCTAAATAAATTTATTTTATTACTTGATATTTGCTCTTCCATATTCTTTTGCCTCTCTGTACCTCTTAGTATTCAGATATGAAACATGTTAAGTAAATCTATGTCTTTTTACTTAACCTGCCTTAATTTGACTTTCTATCACTTCTGTTGAATTGTCTTATTCCTGTAACTATATTTTTAATTCCCAGCAGCTTTAACTTAAAATATTTTTAATAACATTGAATGATTTTTCATGAATATAGTTCATTCTTTTAGCTCTCTTAGGATATATTATATACTCTTATTCTTATATTTCTTACCTTATGTCTGAGTGTTCTCAAGCTCCTCTCTCTTTCTTTGATTTTTGGTGTTGGTTTCTGTGAACTTTGTCCTAGATGTGTTTCTCAAATGTCTGGAAATCTTTGTTGTCCATTGTATAGTGTTTGAAATCAGTGTGCATGAGGAAAGCAAATCACCTAGTGTGCCTCACTGTAAAATGATTAATTGAGAACCCACATATTAGAATCTATAGCTTTTTCATTTTTTGTGTGTCCTTTGAGGCTACTCACATTCTCTAAAGAAGAATTCTCTCATTTCCTTCTGGAGGATGCACAATTGGGTGGATTTTAGTATTCTTGAAGCCTAGCCATGCAAAAGGGTGAGGGATGAAGACTTTCACTTATTCCTGTTCCTCTATGTCACCTTTCCCTAGCTTTTCACTGTGTCTTACATCCCTAGCACTCTAATTTCTTTATTCCAATCTATGTACAGAAAAATACATCAGTATATATCAGTCTTTGTCGGAGGAGAGGTTATTCTGCAGATGTATCAGACAAGGGAGGGGATGTGAGGATCTTACTACTACTTATAGAGGAGTTCATCCATTTTCCCTGTTTTTAGACAACTGACTCACCTTGCCTTCATATTAGCTGCTGGCCTCAAACTCTAAATTTCTCTTGGAATACGTGGTTTGAATTTTTTTTTTTTTTTTTTTTTTTTTTTTTTGAGACAGGTCTTGCTCTGTCACACAGGCTGGAGTGCAGTGGCATGATCTCAGCTCACTGCAACCTCTGCCTCCTGGGTTCAAGCGATTCTCCTGCCTCAGCCTCCTCATTAGCTGGGACTACAGGCATGCACCACCGTGCCTGGCTAATTTTTGTATTTTTTTAGTAGAGATGGGGTTTCACCATATTGGCCAGGCTGGTCTTGAATTCCTGATCTTGTGTTCCACCCACCTCGGCTTCCCAAAGTGCTGGGATTACAGGTGTGAGCCACCGCGTCCAGTAAATTGTCATTCTTGTCAATAATGTCCCCCTGTGCAGGCTCTTGGTTTAGAATTTTCATCTGTGCTAAATCCTATTATTTATTTCCACTACCTATTGATAATTTTTATTCATCACTGTCTTCTCTTTTCTATTACTCTTTCTTTTTATATGTTTATATATTGTTTTCTTTTTGTTGCTGTCGCATTAGCAAGATTTTAGTATGGTAGAAGAGATAAACACTTTTGTTTAATGTGCTATGTGCCAAGAATTCCATATATTTTATGCTGGGCTGATTTGGAAGATTTAATGAGAAAAATATAATGAAAACATGTATAAACTCTTAAATATTAAAAAATCTAATATTATACTTAAGAATATCAGGCTCAGCAGTTAAAAGCTTTAAAGGAATCTATTATTTCCTCCTTTCTTTTTACAAAAATTTAAAACAATTATTGAAATCCTGATACTGCTTCTATTTTTCATTTATTTCTCAAAGCTTATAGTATGACTAAGCTTACTAGATTTGGTTTTCTAGTGTTTAGTTACATGTAGATCTACATATACTATATTTAAAATAGTAAACAGATTTATCTTTCCTTCTTTACCAATCATATACTATTCACTTTTTAAAAACCTATCATGGTGTTTATTCACTCTTAATCACATTAAATTTCATTGTTCCCTTTTATAAGTAATATTCTATATTTTCTATGATACATCATTCTATTTGATAAAAAGACCAATTTTCCTAAGATATGTAATGTTTGTTTGAAATAAGTTATTTTCTAGAGAAAATAAGATAAAAATTATTGCCCAAGCAATTTTTGCAATTTTCTTTATGCATACAATATTAAAACTATGACAGAACAGGACCAATAAAATTTAAAAAGGAAGTCCACAAAATGTAGGTCACCATAAACACATTCAGTTCAAGTTACAAGATAATTAAAGTAATTTATTTTACAATAATAATAATGCTTGGTGCTCTAATTGGTTTTACATGCATATATAATGACATTCAATATTTTACTTTCCTAAATTCATATGAATTCTTACAAGAAAGGGAATTCTCCTGAAATGGATGTAGGAATCAGTCATAGTACAAGTCCAAATTTAAAACAAAATACTGAGTCTTTTATGCTAAGCCAATTCAGTACTTATGTTTGAGCTATTTTTCAGATTTTAACTTTATAAGAATTTTGAACAAAAAGAACAAAATTCTGTTTTTTCATGCCCACATTTTGACTATTAATATGATAAATAGTGATAAAATAATGTTTGACTATTTAAATTTACTGTCTGTTTTCTCTGCAGATATTAGTTGTTTTATATATATCTAGTAAGACTGTTGTCTAGTAAGAGAGCATATCAAAAATGTTTAATAAAATTATCTCAAAAGCTATTAATATTTATATTTTCAATATTGTATACTGAAAATTTCTACAAATGTAAATGTTAGATGCACATTTTGAAAATATTACTATCTTAATTTTACTTTTGCAAGAAGTAAACCTTCACAAGGTCAGAACTTTTGTTCTTAAGAACATCTAAACATTTATGTTTATAAGTCTGTTTGGTTTTAAAAACACACCTATTTGGCATAGCTTTTTAGTAAATATCTGCCATGCCGAGATAGAGATTACATATATAGATTTTTAAAAGGATATTTTTAATGTTTGCTTTAGGGAACACCTTAAATTACATTTCTGCTAAATAAAGACAAGGTTAATCTAGAGGAATTTTTCTGTTTGAGCATCCTAAAATATACATGGATATAGACTTAGCTATATTAGTGCAAAATTACTTTTGCACCAACTTAATATTTATATTTTTATTATGAATAAGTGAACGGTATAAATTTTTAAACTTCAGCCAAAAAAAAGTATTAGAATGAGTTCAGGGGTTAGTAACACTAGATCTGGATTTTATTCCTAACTTTGTCATTTCTCTGCATAATTCTGATAAATAAATTTTACCATTTTGTGCTTAATTTGTCAATTTTCATAATAAAGAGATTGGAGTTCATGTATATTGTTTGTTTCCTTATAAGTTCAACATTCCATATATCTATCATATTTGGAAAATTTCAGATGTAATATACTTAAGAATTTCTGCATCGGTGCTGTATTTATCATTAATATTAATAGACTTTGCCATATTCTTCTTCCAAGGAATATGCATCCTAATATCAAATAACATTAATAATGTATGGGGGTTTCAGTTTCTCCAAAGTTTGTCAAAATCCTGTATTATTAAATTTTTTACCTTTGTACAGTTGATAAGTAAAAATGTATTCATAATGGATGGCATGTATGATTGACCAAGATCCAATTTACCTGATGTAAATATTGGCTGATAACTGACAACTACCCCCCTTCTTCTGACAATTACCTTCAGCCAAAAGGGAGCCTCCTTGCCTGGGAGTTTTGCCCTCATGTGCAAAGACATTGCAACACCAATGTAAATGTGTATAGCAGAGCTTTCCCCAGGCCTTCCCCAAAGGGACCTAGAGTCGTTTACTTGGGTAATCATTTATGAGGGAAAGGGAAATGCCCAGACCCTTCTAGGATTATTGTATAGTAAGTCTATCTAAGTAGATATTTAAACCAAGAAAACCCGTAGCTGGGGACATCATGGCCTCCCAGTTAAGATAGGTGTAGAAGAGGGCCAAGTAATGAAGTTCCAGCTTATATTTGTTTCACGGTGTGCCTATTGGGTTCACAGACCTACTCAATTGCCATTTTTCTAGCTTGCAAATGTATAATTAGAAAGCATATACTAGTAGTTAGCAGAATGTTCACATAAATTCTTTGATCTGTAGAGAGTCCTCATCCTCTTACCATGATATAAATGTTTTTAATCATAATAATATCAGGTCATAGGCACAGGGCAGAGATTAGTACCACTTTCAGAGTTAAAGAATAGAAGAATGTTGGTTCCATGTTATTCTCGTTTTATTCATCTGGACAAATAATGAATAGATTATGGCAAACAATGATGGGCTGCTATAAATTTAACCAAATATTAATCCCAGTTGTATTTGCTTTGCTAGATGTATTACCCTAGCAAACAGACTCAATTATATAGAATGCAGCAAATAATATAGTGGATTTGTTCTTTTCCTTAAAATTCAAGGAGAATCAGAAGCTGTCACACTCACATGGGGTGAACAAGTACGTGTTTCTGGTCTAGACCCAGGATAAATAGGCAGAAGATATAAAATTTATGTATCTTGATAGAGATTTCCATAAATCCTAAAGTTTGTGCATTTTTAAGAGGTTCCTATGGCTCATTAGTGTGAAGGCCAACTCAATTATATAAAGATGAACTGTAGTATTACATAACATAGTTTAATATTTTATAGAGTTAGGAAATTCTGACTGAAGCTTCAAATTTTATGCTAAAATATTTTCTCTAATTATCTGTAGTTACTAGAGCAGAAGCTGCTGAGATTCATGATTTTACAAGTTTAATTCAAATTTTACTGACTCAAAACATGATTTAAAAGTAATTCTAGAGTTTCAGCTTTTTTTTTGTTTTTTTTTTTCTTTTGACTATGTGTAAAGAGATACCATAAAAGTAACTGGTCCTTTTTATTTAGTAATCAAAACACTGTGTTACAAACTATCCCTATAAAAGAGGATTCTAATTTGAATGTTTTCAGATCAAGATCATACTAAAAAAATTACTACCTGTTTATATCAGAATCTCTACAGAAACAATGCAATTTAACTGAAGGTTGATAAGTTTCCAAACTTCAATAGAGTATTATCAAACAGTATTCACTATATAGGAGATACTTCAAACATACCTTTTCCCGCTAAGATATTGCCTATGCCAAGAATTTGAAATTTTACATATCTAGATATGTACATATACACACATATATACATATATTTATATATGCCTATGTATGTCTGTGCATATATACTACATATAGTATATATACACAACATATATTTATATAAGCATAATATATATTATAAACAGCATTTACTGACATATCTGCCCAAGTTTGACCACCTAGAGCAATACTCTATGCATTTCAAATCAGAGGACAGTGAAAATTCTCCCTAAAGGGTCACGCAGTAAAAATTTTAAGCTTTGCAGACCATATGATCTCTGTAGCAACTATTCAACCCTGTCATTTTAGCATGAAAGCAGCCACAGACAATACATAAATGAATGAATGTGGCTGTATTGCAATTTAAAACTTTCTTAATAAAAACTGATGGTGGGCTGGATATGGCCCTGAGGTTAGTTTCCTAGGCCTACCATGATAAATGACCACAAATTTCGTGGCTTGAAATAACAGGATTTTATGCTTTCTCCGTTCCGAAGCCTAGGGGTCTAAAATCAAGATGCCTGCAGGGTTAGTTCCTTCTGGGCTCTCTGGAGGACATTCTTTTCAATGCTTCTCTTTTAGCTTCTGGTGGTGGCCAGCCATCTTTGACATTGCTTTGCTTGTAGACATTATCACTCAAATCTCTGCCTTCTTTGTGATACAGCATTCTCCCTGTGTTTGTCTCTTCATCCCTTCTCTTTTTATAAAGACAACCACTGATATTGGATTAGGACCCACCCATATCCAGTATAAACTCATCTTAGCTTTGTACCCTGACACTCTATTTCCAAATAAGGTCACGGTCACAGGTACTAGGGGTTAGGACTTCAGCATATTTTTATGAGGGACATAATTTAACTCATAGAGATCCCACGACTGTGGTTTCCTGATCCATGGTTTGCATAATATAAGATTTTAGAATGGGCGGTAAGAGGTAAAAATAATAGAAAAAGATAAATATATAAAATGCCAAACACCGGCAGAACCATCACTACAATCAGCATTGTGAACATGTAGTTTACCCTGCCAAGTTCCTTCATGCCCATCTGTAATCTCTGCTTCCCACTTCTTCTTATTTCCCCCCTTCAACTCTTTAAGAAACCACACTCACTTTCCATCACTATGTATTCTTCTGCATTTACTAGAGCATTATATAAAATTAGACACCCAGTATGTACTTTTTATATTAAGAGTTTATGCAGTTTACAATTCACTTAGTCAAAGAGCCTCAAAACTTTGCTATTTTTGTTTTCAGGCTTTTGTTAGGATTGTCGCTTACATTAAAATATTTTAAATACATAAAAACATTTTTATTTCATAACTTTGAACTTATATAATTAATTTGCCTTAAATTGTTCCACTAAAAGCTCAAATAAGTCTCTTAAATATGGTATATGCAAATTTGATATAAGACATTTCATTTGCACATTATATTCTTAGAAAATATACAGCATAAAGGCCTAAGTGACATAATATGCCACTTATGATTTTGAGAGTTAAAAGAAAAATTAAAACTGAAATATGAGAAGACTATAATCAATTATTTTCCTTTAACACTTTTCCTAATAATTTTTTCTCAATAACAAAAAATATTTTGAATTCTTAATTCATTGGAGCAAACTCAATTTGTGAAGAAAAACAGATTTTTGAAATGATGACATCAGCACTGAGAATATAAACCCAGGTGCTTTATTTTCAGTGTGGATTAGATCACAAATCTACTATTTCAGTGGAGATGATTATACCTTTTACAATTGGAGAAGTGGAGAGCACCTTACTTGTCTTTAATTAGAGGTAGAACAAATAATTTTCTTTCTTTATCCCAGATTTCCTACATGGAGGGTATTTTAGAGTTCTTTCTAATGTGCTTTCCATTCTCTGAAATTTTGGTATCAAAATTAATTTGAATGCTTTTTAAACAATGTTGGTTAAAGTAAAGCTGAATCCACACTACTAAATGTTAAAGTCTAAAGAAATGTCATAATATTAATTGTTCAAGATATGAACACAAGTGAAAACACTAAAGGAAAGAAAACTTTAACATAAAAAACAAATGGTGTTTCAAAGTAGAATTTAAAGCAACGTAAGGTAATATTTACTCAAATAATGAGTTTTTTAAATGGGTTAACTAAACACTACTGCAAAACATACGGAAAGTTTCTAAAGTTTTACAGGGAATGTCAGCCTATTGATGATCACTAAATTAATTTGTCTATGTTATGCCTCAACTTGAATTGTTCAATTAAATAATTTGAGTGAATGAGCCAGAATCTGGTCAATAATGAGCTATTGAAGGTTAGACGTGATGCCTAGAGGAGTGGCTTTCCCTGCAATCATTTCCAATATCCACTGAAAATGTAGCTTTGTTTAAGTACTAGAAGCTGCTCCCTGCAATCAGTGAACTAAGTGATGAAACTGTCACAAGTTTTAAAAGATCCATAATCATATCAGAAGCAATTACGCTATCCTAATGACTTGTTCCAACCAATTTCTCCCCCTAGTAAGTGAATTTTAGGACCTTGGAAGAAAAAACAGATTCACATATGTATATTTTGCATTGGTTAATTGGTTTTATGCTAGGTGAAGGGAACAGTGAAGAAAATTCATCATTCTCTGGACATATGTGTGATGCATATCAATGAAAACAAATGTGACATTAGTGCTAATACCAAACAAACAAACAAACAGAACTGTCTCAATAAATGTGTACTCTTTAAAAACACTACGATTCTGGTTTTTGTATGCCTCCAAAAAAGTTGCTTTGCAAACTGTTTCTCTTTTTGGGTAATTTCACTCTTACCTCTCATCAAAGGATATTTGCATTAGAAGTACTCTCTATAATTATATAAGGATGGGTTTGCATCCTATAATCACTAAGAGAGATATATTGTTGACTTCCTGAATATAATTATGTAGAAACATAGCTTAAGAATGGGACAAACTTCTTAACAGAATTGTGAGTAGCACAAAGTATTTGGGATGGGGTTAAATGAGTGAGTCATGGATGGAGTGCTTCCATAACTCACTCATTCTTAGGAGAACCCATATGTAGGCTAAGAATGAAGAAAATTATGTTTTCAATTATCAACTATTTAAACACAAAAATGTTTTTGTTTAATATAAACTGCATAACTACATGTTCAACCTTACATGCCATTTTGGAAATTTAACAGAGATTTAGATGTTATTTTTATTTTTAACTTTTGTTGAGACAGGGTCTCACTTTATCAGCCATGCTGGAGTGCAGTAGTGCAATCATGGCTCACTTCAGTGTTGACCTCCTGGGCTCAAGTGATCCTCCTGCCTTAGCTTTCCAAGTATCTGGGAATACAGGTGTGTGCCACTATACCTGGTTAATTTTAAAAGGTTTGTAGAGATGAGGTCTCAGTATGTTACCCAGGCCAGTTCAAACTCCTGAACTCAAGTAATTCTCCCACCTTAGCATCTCAAAGTTTTGGGGTTATAGGCATGAGCTACCATGCCTGGCCACATTTAGATATTATTAATCAAATATTTAATTAGAATAAAAAGTCTCAAGACTTAAGGAGAAGTGTCCAAGTTAAAAAAAAAAAAAAAAAAAAAAAAAAAAAGACCATCATACTCGATTGTCTAAATCTTTTTTAGGCTCTATTGATTTTCTCCATGATTATTCAGAAATGGATTCATTTCTCCTTGAAACGTTCATTTTTTCTAAAATAATAAGCACTGGTCAATTGCTAGATCCTAAGAAAATAATTTTTTAAAAATGAAACATGCCTAACCTTATTGAGGTTTCATAAACAAGTAAAATGTTTAGTACTGTTTTAAATAGTTTTGAATTCAGTAAGAGTACATATCACAGAGTGAGGGGTACAGAATTTAGATGAGGATGTGTACTGTTTTAGTTATGTTATGGATCAAATATTTGTGTCCCAAAATTTCAAACATTGATACCTCCAGCATTGCTGTATTTGGAGATGGTGCCTCTAAGGAAGTAATTACAGTTAAATGACATCATAAGGATGAATCCCTGATCTGAAAAGATTAGTGCTTTTATAGAAAAGACATAAGGCAGGCTGCTCTCTCTTTCTCTCAGCACACACACACTGGCTATATGAAGACGCAGTGAGAAGGCAGCTGTCTGAAAGCCAGAAAGAGAGCTCTCACCACAAACAAAATTTGCCATGATCTTGAACTTTGACTTCCCAGACTCTAAAACTGTGAAAAATGAATTTGTCTCATATAAGCCACCCAGCTTGTAGTATTCTGTTATAGCATCCTGAGCAGACTAAGACAAGTGATAAAGAAGACTTTTCTTTGATGTACACACTAGGTATGTTTCTCAAATGAGCTAAGATATAAATAATGTAAAGAAATGAACCGGTTAGGACATGGAGCACTTGGGAAGAATTTCATGGAAAGAAAATAGTAATAGTAAAATTCTAAGGCATGAATCAGATTAATATAATTGACAAAGATCAAGAAGCCCCATCTAGCTCATCTGGAATATTATAGGCTGAATACACCATGGTCGAAAATCAGAGAAGTTGGCAGGGATCAGATCATGTAAGGCCTTCTAAATTTGGGATTTTAGTTCAAGAGTGTTTTGAAGTGTCTAAAATATTTTGAGCAAAATAAAGGTGTGCTATGATTTCTATTTTTTAGAAAGTCACTGTAACAGTCATACGATTAATAGGCATGGGCAGATTCAAAGAGGTTAATATAGGAAATTCTGAAACATTTCACATGCTACCTTAGATAAATACTTCATCAAATCTCACTTAAACAGGATGTCGAGATGTATGGGAGCGATAGCAGTGATGCTCCAAATTAACGAGAAACTCTTCTAGTATCTTTAAAAGAAAAAATTGAAAGCACCAACTTTAATAAATAATTTGTGATCAGTTCAGGTCTGTGTCTAGTCTTAGGGCAGAAGGCAGAGAAAAAAATGTGAAATATTTATCATATATATCCATATAATCTCTATCTATCCATACACAAAGTTATATATAAAACATATATGTATTTTTACAATTACAGTAAAAATATGTATGGATATATAGAGAGATGAATAAATTACACAATTATATATTATGTATATGAAGATGCCCATAAGAAGAAGTAACATGGTATTATGACT
Organism: Pongo pygmaeus; assembly: GCF_028885625.2. Lineage (NCBI taxonomy): Eukaryota > Metazoa > Chordata > Mammalia > Primates > Hominidae > Pongo > Pongo pygmaeus. The sequence goes on along the minus strand of NC_072383.2, from coordinate 58,364,044 downwards.
TGGATAATATGACTCTAAAAGATACCTTAGGTTCTTGTAGTATAATTATAAGCTTATGCCTTAGAAATAGTAGAGAGAAAAAAAAAAACTTAAGTTCTGAACTTTTTAGAAATAGCATCAGGACATGAAAAAGCCAATAGCAGATAGAAAAAGAGAGGATGAAAATTTTGAATAGTGAAAAGTTAAACTGAATTACATTATTTAATAAGATGTGATTTCTAAAAGTATCAGTTTATGAATGAAGAAAAAAGAATAACCACCAGCTTTCTGAAATTCATTTGAGGATGATGAGATGGCTATAGACCTATAAGATAAGAAGATCCATATTCATTTTGAAGTCTGTTGGTAATGGGAAATAGGTAATGACATGATTAAACAATGAAAAATGTCTTGTATAATTGAATATAGATTTAATTTTTCAATGGAAAACGAAGACAGATGGCATTATTAAAACAGTTTCAAAAATAAGTAGCTTTTCCAAATAAGGATGTATTTTAGACAGAGAAATAAAGAAAGTTCTCTGCAAAAGGAAGCTAGAGAAAGTTGTTCAGACACTACAAGCAGAAATGCTTGGCAGAAACTTTGTGTACTGTAAAACCTTGATTGTCTTATAGGGAGGTTTGCTTGCAAAAATAACCTTTCTTTTTGTAACTTTTAAGAGTAGATGACAGACAATTTGTCCTTGAAATGCTCCTATTTTTTTCTAAGAGGCTAAGATATGCTGCAGTAACTAACCTGACATCTCAATGCCCTACATAACCAACTATCTCACTTAAAGTATAGACCAGAGCAAGGACACTACCCTGCATAAGCACCTAGGGATCCAGACCTGTGGAGGCTCCACAAATATGTTATTGTACCATCTGAAATGCAAGGTATATTATATTTAAAATTTATTGTAGAGTTAAATATTTTAAGCACTTATAAATATTGATGGAAATAAGTTGTATGAGAGAACAATCTGTTGTTCCAATAATTATCTTCTTTGTACACTTTAAGAGAGACCTGGTCATGAATATTTTAGACATTAGATGGAAAGTGGCAACCTGATGCTGACTATCTTCTTCATTAAGCTGGTAAGGTAATCAGTTGATAATGCAGTTTTCTATCTTGTAGAAGACATTGTTGGCTGGATGCATTGGCTCATGCCTGCAATCCTAGCACTTTGGCAGGCTGAAGTAGTTGGATCCCTTGAGCCTAGGAGTTCAACACCAGCCTGGGCAACAGGGGTTGAAACTCCATCTCTACTAAAAATACTCCATCTCAAAAAGAAAAAAAAAGACATTTTTAGTATTGGAGTCCTCTCATAGAGATGGATGCAGACATTCAGACCTCTCTGGATTTTGCCGCTCACACAGTTGGTATGGAGTAATTAACAATGAACTTGGTACTATAAGAAAAAGAAAATGTATAAGCTAATTGATATTAATAGCCAATGTTAAGTAAAACCTATGTCACCTGCAGCATTGTTCTGAGAAACATACTTTTGCAAAACAGGTCATTGTGATGTTTGCTGACATTGAAGGAATTTACAAATAGAAACAATATTGCCATAAAATTGACTAAACAATTCTTCATTAGCTCTATACCATGTCTCCAGGTGACTCTATTCAGGAGATATAAACATTTATTCAAGGAAGTTTAAACCCATTTCTTGAGTTGATAACAGGGAAAGCTAGAATTCAGGGGAAAGAATCTTTCAAGTATGTTTTTACTAATACATTTATATATATTAAACATATTTAAAGAAATGCACACAGGATAAAAACAGTACATATAGTGATTAACCACTGGATATCCTATGCAAAAAGTTGTTGATACCACCTCACATGGTATACAAAATTATTGTATCTTAAAACTGAAAGTAAGATTTAAAACTAAAATTTGTGGAAGAAAACATAAGCATATTTCTTAGCAACAATGGATTACTTTTTCTTTAGGTACGATACCAAAAGTACAAGCTACAAAAATGAACATCTTCAATATTTTTAAAAAATATATTTCAAAAGATACCATCAAGAAAGTGGATCAGGTGTGGTGGCTCACACCTGTAATTCTAGTACTTTGGGAGGCCAAGGAAGGAGCATTGCATGAGGCCACGAGGTCAGGGCTACAGTGAGCTATAATTGCACCCCAGCACTCCAGCCTGGGAAGCAAAGCAAAACCCTGTTTCAAACAAATAAAAAGTGAAAAATCATGTATCTGATAAAGACTTTGTATCTAGACTATGAAGAAATACTACAACTCAATTATATAAAGAAAAGTAATACAATTAAAAATGAACAAGGAGATGAATTTACATTTCTCCAAAGATATATAACGTCTTCTAATCATAAAAAATGCTATCCTTAGACATCAGAGAAAAGCAAGTCAAAACCACAATGACATACCACCTTACACCCATTTGGATGACTACAATCAAAAAGGCAGATGTTAACAAGTGTTGGTAAGAATATTTACAACTTGATCCTTTTCATACACTACTGGTGTGAATGTGAAATTGTGCAGCTGTTTTGGCCCTCAAAATGATAAACATATAGTTATCATATGACCCAGTAAGTCAACTCCTATGGATATAATCAAGGAAAATGAAATCATATGTTTACACAAAAATTTGTATGCAAATGTTCATAGCAGTATATTCATAATGGCCAAAAAGTGGAAACAACCCAAAAGTCCATCAACTGAAAAATAGAAAAATAAAATGGGATATATCTATAAAGGAGATATATCCATACAATGGAATATTATGTAGCAAAAGCCAGTTAAGTCCTGATCCAGGCTACTACATGGGTGAACCTGTAAAATATTATCTTATGTAAAAAGGACAGTTTCAGGGGATCACATGTTATATATATTTATATAAAGTGTCTAGAATAAGCTAATACATAGAAACAAAAAGGAGCTTGATGGTAACTTAAAGCTGCTGTTACAGCGATGGGAGAGAAAGAGAAATGACTATAGGTTTCCTTTTAGGGTTACAAAAATGTTCCGAAATTTATTTTCTGATTGTTATACAACTCTGACTAATCTAATCATTGAATTGTATTCTTTCATGCCATATGATGTATATCTCTAACGCTGTTATACAAACAAATATATGCGGTACAGGAAAACATAAACAAAAGAGGTAAGTGGAATTAAATAGGCAGTCATGTGTGCTGGTATAATTCATGTCTTATCCTTACGCTTGTATATCTTTTAACCTTATTTATATGTTACTATATTTTTTTATTACTAGAAATAGAAAAGATTTTCTTATGTATATGAGAGTTATGCCTCTGTTATTGTGGAATACATATTTACCTCTTAATTTTTTGCTTGAGAGCTTGGGCCCTCGGGGAAACACAGGGCTTGGAGGTCAGAATAGCACACCATCTCTGTTCAGCTTCAGGGATTGGTTACCGAAGCTTATTTGGAAAGAAGTCATTATTAAACTGTTTCATAAAAGTGCCTGAGGGCCAAAGATGAAGAGAGTCCTAATTATGAATTTAATTATAATGAAGAAAGTAGATATTAATACATGGTTTAATAAAGAAACATACATAAAAGTCAGGTAGAGGATGTATTAAAACAAACACAAACAAAATACAGTACAGATACCTACATTAAAATCTAGGTGTAGAAGAACTTATCTCTCAGTAAGTGATGTTTATGCTAAGACCTAAGAAATTATCTAGAATACATTTTGAATTAGTTTTTATATGTAGTACAAGATATTAATTGAGGATTATTATACTGCATGTTTTATTTGAGTATGAATGCCTAATTTTTTAGTCTATTAAATTGACTTTGTGTCTTTATCTAAAATCATTTATCTCTATATGTGTTAGATTATTCCTAACCCTCTATTGTATTTCATTTGGCTATATTTTCATCTTTTCCCCAAATTCACACTCTTTTGATCACTATTGCTTTACAGTAGGTCTTTATTTCAGATAATGGAAGTTTTCCTTTTTTTTTCTTTTTCATTTTCAACGTTCTATCCCTGTTAAAATTTTTTGAGTTTCTATAAAATTTAGAATCAGTTTGTCAATTATACAAAAAAAAATACTGAGATTTAGATTGGAATTGCATTGAATCAATAGGTCAGATGCGGTGAATTGATGGGTTTTATGTTTATTTATTTTTAATAATTATTGATACATAATAATAATTATTGATACATAATAGTTATATTTATGGGGTATATATATTTTGATACAAGCATTTAATGTATAATTATCAAATCAGAGTGATTGGGATATACATCACCTCAAGCATTTATCATTTCTTTATATTAAGAGCATTTCATCTTTAATTTTAGTAATTTTCAAATAAACAGCAAGTTATTAACTAAGTCACCCTATTGGGCTACTGAACACTAGATTTTATTCCTTTTACTTAACTGAATTTTTGTACAGAATTAATGTTTTAACAATAGAAAAACACAGTGTGACTCTCCATTTAGTTAGATCTTCTTGGATTCCTTTAACCTCTGTTTTGTGTTTTTAGGGTGTAGAACTTTTGTTAATTTAAACATAAATAATTATTGTTTTGGATACTATTGAATACACTATTTTTTATTTCATAATTTTAATTACCAACTGTTGATTACTAGTCTGTAGAAATCTGATAGAGTTTTGTAATTGGCCTTGCATTTTGTGACTTTATATACTTATCACTTCTAGTACCTTTTAAAAATATTATTTTAAAATATATGTAAAAAGTTTTCTTTTTCAATTTTCAGTCTGTATGTATTCTTTTTTTGTCTTACTGAATTTTCAAGAACCTCAGTAAAATGTTGGATAGACCTAGTAAAATAATAAAATATAGCTTTGTTTCTGATTTTTAGGAAAAATTAATAGTTGTTTGAAATAGGTTTTTTGGTAGATTTTCTCTCAGATCGGTTTTATTTTTAATTTTCTGAAATTATTTAGCATAAATAAATGCTGTATTTTATTACTTTTTATTTTAAATCTATTAAAATATGGTTTTTTTGGTCTGTTAATATGCTGAATTACAATGATGGAGTTTTGAATGTTGATCCAACTTCGAATTTTCTGAAAAAAAGTCCTACTTGGTCATAATACATATTTTACGTATTGAATTTTCCAAAAATATCCTACTTGGACATATTATTCACTTTACAATTATTTTCAAGAAGAGCATTGGTCAGTAGTTTCCTTTTTATAATGTTTTTCTTGATTTTAGAATCATGATAACACTGGCTTTCGAATATGAGTTGAGAAGTGTTATTACATCCACTTCTGTATTCTGAAAAAGTTTTGTGAGGAATTGATATCTGTTTCTTAGACTTTTTGTAGAATTCGTCTCGTAATTCCATATAATCTTGAGTTAAAAAGTCTTATTGATGCATTCAACTCGTTTAGTAGCTATGATTTATTAGATATATATATGTATATATATACACACATATATATATATTTTTTAATGAGATGGCGTCTCGCTCTGTCACCCAGGCTGGAGTGCAGTGGCACCATCTCGGCTCACTGCAAGCTCTGCCTCCTGGGTTCACGCCATTCTCTTGCCTCAGCCTCCCAAGTAGCTGGGACAACAGGCACCCGCCACCACGCCCGGCTAATTTTTTGTATTTTTTAGTAGAGACGGGGTTTCACTGTGTTAGCCTCGATCTCCTGACCTGGCGATCCTCCCACCTCAGCCTCCCAAAGTGTTGGGATTACAGGCGTGAGCCACTGCGCCCGGCCATATTTTTTTTTTCTTAAGTGAGATAAGGCAGGCTGCTCCTTCCATGTGTCTTTTGCGTCTCTTCCAAGTTGTAAAATTCACAGGCATAGAGCCATTTTAAGTATTTTGGTATATAGTTCTTTAACAGTAAATTATTATTTTAATGTTTGTAGGTAATATAGTTTTGCTCTGTGTCTCCACCCAAATCTCATTGCAAATTGAAATCCCCACATGTCAAGAAAGAGACCGGATGGTTGGTGATTGGGTCACAGGGGCAGCTTTCCCCATGCTGTTCTCCTAATAGTGAGCGAGTTGTCATGAGAGCTGATGGTTTTTAAAAAGTGTGACACTTCCTTGCTCTCTCTCACCTGCCACCCTGTATGACATGCCTTCTTCCCCTCCTGCCACGATTGTAACTTTCCTGAGGCCTTCCCAGCCATGCAGAACTGTGAGTGAAACCTCCTTTCTTTATAAATTACCCAGTCCCAGGTAGTATCCTTATAGCAGTGTGAAAACAGATTAATATAGATAATTGCTACCAGGATTTGGGTACTACTATAAAAATAACCTGAAAATGTGAAAGTGACTTTAGAACTGGGTAACAGGCAGAGCTTGGAACAGTTTGGAGGGCTCAGAAGAAGACAGGCAGATGTGCAAATGTTTGGAAACTTCTAGAGACTTATTGAATGGTTTTTACCAAAATATTGTGTGCCTGAGCCTCAGGACTGAATATTTCTCAGCATTTCTGCTGATAGTTTCTGGGACAGCAATACTCTGCCATTTATTTTGGTGTGTTTATGTAAGATGAAATTTCTTGTCCCTCTACCAGCAATAGAGACCTCTGATGGTATGAGCATATAATCCTGGCCAAAGACCCTTTTCTATTTCTCCCTAACACATAGTATTATTTTCCGCTATGCTTCCCTAGATTCAATGTCTTTACCTGTGGTCCATGAGTGTTCTTTTCTTAGTTAAGCTTGACTCTTCCTATGAGAGGGAAGGTCTGGGAAGGTCTGAGCCTTTTCCTACCCCACTGAGGGGTCTTGTCTTCATTTTCTTAACATAGCCAGTCTTTCTCATGAGGCTTTGGTGGAGGTCCAGGGAAATGAGTCTTGAGTGACAGCAACTCCTCCATGTTTGGAAGTCCCAAGGGTTATTTATTTTAGCCTGTACTCAGTATTTAGCAATTCATGACATTGTTAGCTACTTTGTTCTTAGCTATTTCCAAATTGTCGATACTTCTTCATATGCTCTCTTCAGCAACTCTCTCCCTCCTTGGAATTCAGGCTGCTTGACTGCCCTCCCACTTCAGCTATGTGAGCTCTGTAATGATTCAAAGAGTCACCGGTTAGTAGTTAACCCTGGAGTCCTCTGCTTATTGAGGTGGGAGTTGAACTCTGCAGCTTCCTACACCCTAGATACAAATCTCCTTCAATTTTTGAGAGTTGCAGTGTATCTACGTTTTTGAAGCAAATTGTCACTATATACTACACTTTTATTTTGGGATGATACTTTTGTCTTAGTTCTACATATAATATGTAGAAATATACCAGGATTTATACTAATGCTTTTCTACTAATTTTGAATATTTGAAATTTTCTTTCTAGCAGATGCCTTAGGAAAAGCTCATGGAAAATATTTTTATTTTCAAAGTTATTTTGCTACTTAAAAAACAGTTATATTCTATCTTCACACAGAAAAAACAGTTTGGTTGGCTATAATGTCTTTGGCTCATACTTTTTATCCTTTATATATCTCTAATAGGACCCTATATTGTCTTTTGACATAAAAATTTCTGTCTAAAATTCATATGTCAATCTTATTTCATTTCTATTGATGTTAATTTTGGTCTTTTTGTCTAGATGATGAAAGGCTTTTTTTCTAACAATTTTATTACTTTCTCTGTTTTGATCAATCTCACATACTTCTTGATATTCATCTCTCTCATTTGTATTTATACACATATATATTTATAATGATTTTTTAAGGTTTATTTTCTACATTGTTGCTTCTGTTTGTTTTACTAGGGATTCCTATTATGCACATGCTTAATTCTCTTTGCCTTTTGTCCTTTTCTCACAAATTATTTTTTTATCACCTGTTAATTTTAAAAATAATTTTATTTTCTCACATTATGTATTGTTTTGTGCATATGTATATCTGTGTCTCTTGTGTTTTAGTATGAATGACAAGTGCTTATTTAAAATTATTTTCTTTTTTATTTTATTATTATTATACTTTAAGTTTTAGGGTACACGTGCACAATGTGCAGGTTAGTTACATATGTATACACGTGCCATGCTGGTGTGCTGCACCCATTAACTCGCCATTTAGCATTAGGTATATCTCCTAATGCTATCCCTCCCCCCTCCCCCCTCCCCCCACCCCACAACAGTCCCCAGAGTGTGATGTTCCCCTTCCTGTGTCCATGTGTTCTCATTGTTCAATTCCCACCTATGGGTGAGAACATGTGGTGTTTGGTTTTTTGTCCTTGCGATAGTTTACTGAGAATGATGATTTCCAATTTCATCCATGTCCCTACAAAGAACATGAACTCATCATTTTTTATGGCTGCATAGTATTCCATGGTGTATATGTGCCACATTTTCTTAATCCAGTCTATCATTGTTGGACATTTGGGTTGGTTCCAAGTCTTTGCTATTGTGAATAGCGCCGCAATAAACATACATGTGCATGTGTCTTTATAGCAGCATGATTTATAGTCCTTTGGGTATATACCCAGTAATGGGATGGCTGGGTCAAATGGTATTTCTAGTTCTAGAACCCTGAGGAATCACCCCACTGACTTCCACAATGGTTGAACTAGTTTACATTCCCACCAACAGTGTAAAAGTGTTCCTATTTCTCCACATCCTCTCCAGCACCTGTTGTTTCCTGACTTTTTAATGATCGCCGTTCTAACTGGTGTGAGATGGTATCTCATTGTGGTTTTGACTTACATTTCTCTGATGGCCAGTGATGGTGAGCATTGACTTCAAACTATACTACAAGGCTACAGTAACCAAAACAGCATGGTACTGGTACCAAAACAGAGATATAGACCAATGGAACAGAACAGAGCCCTCAGAAATAATACCACATATCTACAACTATCTTTGACAAACCTGAGAAAAACAAGCAATAGGGAAAGGATTCCCTATTTAATAAATGGTGCTGGGAAAACTGGCTAGCCATATGTAGAAAGCTGAAACTGGATCCCTTCCTTACACCTTATACAAAAATTAATTCAAGATGGATTAAAGACTTCAATGTTAGACCTAAAACCATAAAAACTCTAGAAGAAAACCTAGACATTACCATTCAGGACATAGGCATGGGCAAGGACTTCATGTCTAAAACACAAAAAGCAATGGCAAGAAAAGACAAAATTGACAAATGGGATCTAATTAAACTCAAGAGCTTCTGCACAGCAAAAGAAACTACCATCAGAGTGAACAGGCAACCTACAAAATGGGAGAAAATTTTCACAACCTACTCATCTGACAAAGGGCTAATATCCAGAATCTACAATGAACTCAAACAAATTTACAAGAAAAAAACAAACAACCCCATCAAAAAGTGGGCGAAGGACATGAACAGACACTTCTCAAAAGAAGACATGTATGCAGCTAAAATTATTTTCTTTTAAAAAAATCTATTTAAATAAATTTAGGATCTTGCTATGTTGCCCAGGCTGGTCTCAAACTCCTGGCCTCAAGCAATTATCCCACCAAGGCCTCCCAAAGTGCTGAGATTGCAGATGTGACTCCCATGCCTGGATTTTTGTTTTAATTTTTATTTTCTTTAGTAATATAACTCATGTTTTAATATTTTTAGTTTTAATGTATGTTGATCTTTGATATAGAGTATGCCTTTCTTAACTTATTTTGGTGTGCTTAGAATATTAGGTTACAGTTTTATCTATTTTGTGGGCATTTTCAACTATATGCTTATAATTTTGGTAGGATATTATACTAATTTTTTTAATTCAATCATGTGTCTGTGTGTGTGTGTGTATTAATTCAACCATGTGTCTATGTGTGTGTGTGTATATATGTGTATATATGTATATATATATGAATATATGTATATATGTGTATATGTGTATATATGTGTATATGTGTATATATGTATATATGTATGTATATGTATATATGTATATATGTATGTATATATGTATATATGTATGTATATATGTATATACATATATATGTGTATATGTGTGTATACACACACACACACACACAATTTTCTTTATCCTTCAATCTGTCAATAGACCTTTGTGTAATTTCCATATCTCGGCTATTATGAATAATCCTGCAATGAACATGAGAGTACAGATACCTCTTCAAGATCCTAATTTCAATTGTTTTGTATATACACAAATAAGTGGGATTGCAGAATTATGTGGTAGTGGAGAAAGGTTTCCGTTTCTCCAGATCTTTTCCAATTCTTTGTCCTTTTTTTTTTTTTTGATAATAGCTATTCCAACATATGTGAGATAGTCTGTCATTGTGGTTTTGACTTGCATTTCCCTGATAATTAGTGATGCTGAGTAGCCATTTCTCCAAAGAAGAAATACAAATAGCCAACAGGTACACCTGAAGCCATTGCACATACTCATTGCATTTAGAGTCAGGGAGGTTGGTGGTTTACTTTTTTTTTTTTTTTTAACAACACACAGTAGATAGAAATTTTCACTATTTTATATAGGTGTAAAGAGGTACTGAGATAGCCAGGGCAACAGTTCAAGCTATAATGTTTGAGGGACATTGCTTTAATTTATGACAGTGTTGCTTATTCAAGCCATGATATCATGAGGCAGCAGAATATAAAGATTAAGGAAAAATGCTCAATAGACAAAGAGTCTTGATTGGAATCCTCAATTCTGACATTGGTCTATCGCCCACCTTCTCTGTGCTGACAGTTGTTCATGTGTAGATGAGGATAATAATTAAAACCACATGCAGTGATATGAGGAGTAAATGATTAATACATCTATGATGCTTAGGACACTTCTTGGAATTTTGTACACATTTAATAAATGTAAGGAATAACTATGTAGAGAATAGGATGACAGCAAGATGATCTAGGCAGAAGTGACTTTTTGCTGCCAAGCTGATGATCATATGAGGATCCAGGAAGGTTTATAAAGGGCAATTCTGTAACAGAAGCAATGACTGAGAGTTAAGTTAAATAGGGAGAAAAATATGAGCCATGGGAAGAGCCAGGTCCCAGTTATTTGTTGCTATGGTTTGAATGTTCCCTCCACAACTCATGTCAAAGTTTAATTGCTATTGTGATGATATTAAGAGATGAGACCTTTAAGAGGTGATTAGAATTTGAGAGTTTTGCCCATGTGAATAGGTGAATGCTGTTATTGTGGGAGCTGGTTAGTTTACATGTGAATGGAACCCTGATAAATGGATGACATTTGGTCTTCATTTTTCCTCTGTCTCAAATGCTTGCTTGCCCTTCCACCATGGGGTGTTACACCATGAAGGCCTCCTATCAGATGCCAGTGCCAAGCTCTTGAACTTCTCAGCCTGTATAACCATGAGCTAAATAAACTTTTTTCTTTTTTTGTAATAAATTACCCTATCTGAGGTGTTCTGTTATAGCAACAGAAAATGAGCTAAGACATTTGTGGTTTTAAAATATTAGAGTTACAATATTTCTGCTTTCCTCTCCTTTTGGAAATCCGCTGAAATAAATTTTTTTAAAAAGTACAAGTTAGAAAAAATTATAGACATCTCTAACCTTGAAACAAAATATATGAGATAAAATAAGCTCCAAATGGGATGATTGAAGTCATCACCTACAGATAAAACTGGTAGTAAAACATTTAAAGGAGAGCTTTGCTCTCTGAGTAATAAAGCAAACAGTCCCTTACCTGGGTCAATTATTGGCACTGTGAACTTTTCTGGATATGTTTGTCATCACAAATTAATGTGAGATAAAATTTTGAGGTAAGAATGCCAAAAATTGCCACATTTATGGAAAAACTTTTGTTTATGAGACAAGTTGAAGAGAGAGTCTCAATTTCAAACAGTTCCGAAGGAGTTAATGTATATATACTTGTAGGAATAATTTTTATAAAAGGAAGTAACATTTAGCAGTGGACAGTCACTACCTTAACCAAATTATTAAACTTAACATCACTATAAATGGATCAGACTGACATTATGTACTTGGCAATATGAAACAATAGAAAGTAAATAATATAATCAATACAGTATTGCTAATAAAAGTTTAAATTTAAACCTAATAATGAAAAAAATTATCAGATAAATTAGAATTGTATAACAATTTGTAAGAAAACTAACATGGAATATTGAACAATGTCAAGTTAATAAAAGACAAAAGCCCCAGAGAACTTTTCTGAGTTAAAGGATATTAAAAGAACATAACAAAATGCAACCCATGATTAGTCACTGGATCCTGGACAAAAAGAAAAAAAAATAAAAGCTGTGCCATTCTGAGAAAAATCGGAGAAATTTGAATATTGAGTAGAGGGTAATACTAGTATATTAATATGAAATCTCTTAGGTGTGATAATGGTATTTGAGTTATATTTTTAAAATCCTGAAATATGTAGTGTGAAATGCAGTGATATCTGTGACATTTTTCTGTATTCTGGCAAATATTCTCAACTGTGTGCATGTGTGTGTGTGTATGTATGTATCTTTGTTTATGCTGCTAAAACAAAATCTAAGACTGAGTAATTTATAAATAACAGGAATTTATTTCTCACAGTTCTGGAGACTGAGAAGTCTGAGATCAAGGGCCCACAAATTTGGCATCTGGTGAGGGCCAAGTCCCTCTGCTTCCAAGATGGCACCTTGTACCATCCTTTGGAGAGAATAAATGCTGTATCCTCAACTAGCAGAAGGAAAAAGGGCAAAAAGGGCTGAATACTGTGTGAAACATCTTTTATAAGGGCCTTCATCCCATTCACAAGGGAGGAGCCATTATGACCTAATCACCTCTGAGAGTCCTCATGCTTGGTTCTATTGCATTGGAGATAAAGTTTCAACATGAGTTTTGGATGAACATGAATACTGAAACCATAGTGGGGTGTGTGTATGTGTGTGTCTGTGTGTGTCTGTGTGTGTGTGTATCATTCAATTTTGACTATTTTATGTTGATATTCGGCATGGCATTCCATTTCACCTATCCTCACGTCAGTATCATGTTAAGAGAGCTGATTCATCATTGAATCTCTCCCATCTATGGTTAGAATCCTTGACTTGGTATCAGTTAAACTGTGAGAAATCTAGATAGATTAATGTGCCATCACAGAACTACCTGATACTTGAGCAACTATACCAAACTGAAATTTGGGAACAAGACACTGTCTTTTGATTAAAATAAATTTGGACAACAGAAACCTCTTGTGGATGGTCATTTGGCCAAGGAGTGATAAAAAAAAATCACCCAAGAAGCTTCATCAATCCAGCTATCAACATTTCTTAGGTAAATATTTCATTTATTTATTTATTTATTTGTTTGTTTGTTTTTATTATTATTATTTTACTTTAAGTTTTAGGGCACATGTGCACAATGTGCAGGTTAGTTACCTATGTATACATGTGCCATGCTGGTGTGCTGCACCCATTAACTCGTCATTTAGCATTAGGTATATCTCCTAATGCTATCCCTCCCCGCTCCCCCTACCCCACAACAGTCCCCAGAGCAATGCCTTGTCAGTAAACTGTTCATTTTCCAAAAGCCAATAAAATTTTATTTGCTTATTTTATTTACTTTTATGTTTTATTTATCAAATACAATTAGCAGTTACTGGGTTAGAGGCCATATTTTTAAAGATTTATATATATTATAAATATTAACAGTTTATCCAACTTTATGACATTATGAAATAGGTACAATTATTATTCCTATTTTACAGAAGAGAAATTTGAGGCAAAGAGAAGTCAGTTGCCTTGCCCAAGATCACACAGATAGTTCAGTGACAAAACAGGGACTCTACTTGGTAGACTGGCACCAGAGTTCATATTATGAACAATGTTACCTTCCAATTTCATAATTCTCTTAAAACATCTAATAGCATCTCACCACTGACCTTAAAACTTCACTTTCCTTAAGTATGATACTTGAAGTCTTTAATATATATGCTTTACTTACTATTTGTTTCTAATCCTTCTGACACATTACTCATCCTTACCCTCTCTCTTTTTTCATTAGCTTGTATTGTCCTCATCATTCTAATTCATAGGCTTGATTTTACCCTATTGCTATGTGTGTTCAGCTTCTGTTTCCTGAAAACAACCTTTACCTCAAGTCTGCTCTTCCCATTAACCCCAGAATGACAAAATTACTGTTTTTCATTACAGGGATGAGACATAAAATGAGAGTGTATAATAAAACTGCACTGATATTGGACTATAGGAATAAAAATAATGCCACAGAGTAAATATTTATGTATCCAATTGCTAACTACTATCCATAATCACTTGTGGTCATAATGAAATAATTCCAGAAATGCTTCTTATTTTCTACTGTAATGTGTTTTCTCATTATCACTCTTCTATTGTTGGTTTTGAAAGCAATGCACCATTAAAAATTTCAAATTTTGTTAAAGTTCTAGCTATTACTAAAATGGGGTCAACTCTTAAAATACATAGTTGAATACATTGCAGACACCTATTTTGTATCACTTATTTACATCATTTATCCATAATATAAATCAACATTACTCAAAATAATTATTAAAACTCTGGTATTATTTTATTAGAGGAAAAACTATGTGCATTGTGAGGGTATTTATATTCAAATGCAAAGTAGACATGATCAGCCTAAAAATTGATTATAAAAAAATATTGATTAAAATATATGCCACAGGGCTGGGCGCGGTGGCTCATGCCTGTAATCCCAGCACTTTGGGAGGCCGAGGCAGGCAGATCACCTGAGGTCGGAAGTTTGTAGACCAACCTGACCAACGTGGAGAAACCCCGTCTCTACTAAAAACACAAAATTAGCTGGACATGGGGGCTCATGCCTGTAATCCCAGCTACTTGGGAGGCTGAGGCAGGAGAATTGCTTGAACCTGGGAGGCAGAGGTTGCATTGAGCTGAGATCGCGTCATTGCACTCCAGCCTCGGCAACAAGAGTGAAACTGTCTCCAAAAAAAAAAAAAAAAGTATATATATGCGCATATATATATATGAAGTTTTAAGGTAAGCAGTGAGATGCTATTAGATGTTTTAAGAGAATTAGGAAATTGGAAGGTAACATTGTCCATAATATGAACTCTGGTGCCAATCTACCAAGTAGAGTCCCTGTTTTATCACTTAACTACCTGTGTGATCTTGGGCAAGGCAACTGACTTCTCTATATGCATATATATATATACTTTTTAAAAATGTATATATACACTTTCAAAAAGTCTATATTTCTATGTATATTTTCAATTTTATATATATAAAATGCAGTGGTTTATAGGTATTTTTATAAAATTTGCATTTCAATTAAATTTTTTATGTCATTACCCTATATTTTTTTTTTCAGAAAGCCCTTTGTTTTGTTGTTTCATGTTTTTTATTCTTAAATTGGTCTCAGGGAATCAAACATATTTAAAGTCTATATCTTCCTTATCACGGTAAGATACTCTAGGTTTGGAATTCTTTATTTTATTTTGATGGTCCCGGTAGTTAGGGGGCATTTTCTCATGTATATTCTGATCTTGAATTAGTCCATAAACAAGAAACATTTTTTCAATGGTGTGTTTTGTTACATAATAGAGTCAATAACTTAGTGAATGTTGACATCAATAGGTGAAATAACATAGAATATTCAATGATTTCTAGTCAAAATACTCAGCATACTCTCTCTGCTTGTAATCTTTCACACACACACACACACACACACACACACGCACATTAAATGTATCTACTCAAACATAGATTTTGTCAAATATTTAAATTTAGATTTTTCTTTCTATGAGAAAAGAGAATAAAGTGGAATGATGAAACTATAAAAATAATTTAAGCCTCCTTCAAAATGCATTATAAATTCTAAGTATTTCAATCTATAATTTCTTTAAAAATAACTCAGCTTCTGGGAAAAAATAGGATGGCATAACTTTCTAATGTGAAAATTTTTTTAACTTAATTAGATGTAAACATTACTTTTAAGAAGGTATATATAAAAAAGTTATGTGTGTAGATATTTATTGTAGCATAATAGTTATAAAATATATCATAAATTCCAGTCAATAAATCCCAGAAAAATACGATCCACCTAATAGATTCCACTTGGCTGAGTCTTGAAAGTAGCGATTATATTACTGTTTAAAAAATGCATGCTTTATTTTCAGACTTGGAATAATTAACATAAAATATTTTACTCTCCCAAGTTTTTAGGACATAATTCTGATTAAGCAAGTGTTCTAATATATTTTGGTTATATTGAAGAACAAGAAGAAAATAAATGTCCTGATAATAGCTTCTGATCACCTACCTCCAGCCTTCAGAAGAACATTAAAAAAAAACTCTAGAATCTCTGATTTATTAGACTAATAGATTATGACTATACATCTCTTTTTCTCTCTCTCTTCAGAAATGTTTTTGTCCTACTTTAGACGAATGTGTTTGGTGGAAGGAGATATCTCTACAAAGAGAAAACTGGTATCCTACTTCTTGGCTAGATAGTTGCTGAATGAGCAACAGAAAATTGTATGCCACTCAGTGCACCAGAAAGGGAACTTGTAAGAGAAGTCTTTGGAAAAGTCACCATCTGGGCAAGGAAATTGTAAGTCATATACGAACAGAAGAATTAGGAAATGTTGAGGGTAGTGACCCAGTGGAAATTCCTGAAATGGCTGGATGAAGAAAGAAAAACATTAGATAAAATTATAAAACCTATAATTATCATATCAAGAAAGCATCTATCTCTAGTGGGCTACATGTGCATCCAGAAAAGGAGCTTGGCTTTGGTCATTTTGATTGGCACCTAATTGAGGCAGTTCCTTGGAAGAGAGTAATAGAAACAGGAAGAAGCTGCAGATTGTGTTACTTTAGGAACAGTTGTGGGGAGAGCAGACAAGAGCAGAAGAGGTGGTTCAAAGAAGTTAGCAAGGAAGTGTACCACAAATTCAGAAAACTGGGTTTCCTCAATCAATTTATTACCATTAGATCATATCCTTTTTGTCCAATTACATGTCTAGGTCTGTCTATTCTTCATTGTTTGAAAGCATAAAAATAGACAGTTTTCCTTGAGTCTTTGGGTCTGCATTTCTGAAGGCTTCCATATGACATGAAACCTTGATTAAATTTCTGATATTTTTATCTTGTTAGCCTGTCTTTTGTTATAGTTGTGTTGGCTGTAATCCTTATGCTGGGTAAGGAAAGGTACTAAACCTTACAATTCCCACAGATGCCAAATATATGTGTATGTGTGTGTGCGTGTGTGTATATATATATATATGTATATATATATTTCATATATATTTATGTATATCATATATAGTATATATTTATATATAAAAAAAATATATGTATGATTGTATTTGTGCATGAGTGCTTGTACCTTTTTCCCAAATAATCTGATTATATTATTACACTCTAGGACATGCTGAAATTCCCCCACTTTAAGAATTAGTTTGACTTCACTAATCATACATTTATATTAAGGACCTCAAATATTCTGATTTAAAATGATAGACTTTTTTGTGATTATCAGCAAAATTACATCAATTTAATAGAAAATGAAGAACTAAAACATGTTACAGTAGCCAAAATAATCTGAACATTTTATACTTCTACAAATCTAGATGTCTATTACATTAATGCCCACTGCCCACATAGAGCCAATTTATCAGACAGAGGAATTGCAATAGAGAAAGAGTTTAATTCACTGTGAATCAGCTGTATGGGATATTAGAGTTTTATTATTACTCAAACCAGCCTCCCCAAAAATTTGTAGTCTAGGGTTTTTCAAGGACAGTTTGGCAGGAAAGGGAATGGGTGCTGTTGATGGGTTGGGAATGTAATCACAGAGGTGTGGAAAATGGTCCTTGTGCAATGCTGAGTCAGCTCCCGGGTAGGGCTACAGGATGGGTTGGGGGTCTGGGTAGAAGCAAGGGGAGTTGAGCGATCAGTCATCCAAAATGCAAAAACCTGAAAGACATCCCACCCAACAAGCCAGTCTTAGGTTCTACAATAGTGATGTTATCTGCAGGCATAACTGGGGAAGTTGCAAATCTTGTAACCTCTAGAATAATGGCTGATGATCATTTATGTCTACACATTAGTAGAATTCAGGATCCTCTCATCCTCCTAATCTGGTGGTCATTTATTAGTTTTACATAGGTAGTTTAGTTTTGGGGATGGGATATTATCATTTAAACTATAAGCAACATTTCTTCCAAAGTTAGCTTGGCCCAAGCCCAAGAATACCTAAGGGCAGTTTGGAGGTTAAAGGCAAGATGGTGTTGGTTAGATCAGATCCCTTTCACCATCATAATTTTGTAACCGTCAAAATTTTTACAAAAAGTTTTACTTTGTTTCTGAGGCACTTCCAACATCCTTCAATTCAAAGTACTCAGTGTGCCAAAGCACCATGCTTTGAGATATCATTCTCTGAACCCCAACACTCCCATTCGTCAAAGACCCATTGAATATTATTCCCTGCTGTATGTATGGTCAATGTGTGTGTGAGTGTACACACACACACATATAGTTTTATTTACAAACATAATGACGTATATAAGAAGACGCTAATGAACTTCAGCAGGACATTAGTTTGCTCTCTGTGAAACTCATTTTAGTTAAAATCACATTATGATTAAATCCATGGATATTTTTTTCCCACAAAAGAAAACAGGATAGAAATTGAATTTCTTATGCTGAATCTTGTCATTTTCCAGAGTATGTTTTCTTACTAGGCTCACATTATCCATCATTCTTCTTTCTTTTAGATACACTACAGTGCCATCCTGCTAAAGTCAGACTCATGATATGCAAATGTGGCTGAAATGCCTATTTAATCCAATGTATTTTAATGCAGTAAATAAATTGTTGTAGTGAGTGAGTAAATTGTTGTAGTGTGAGATCAGTTGGCACAGTAGTCTATATTAAAGGAAACATCACTTAAACTAAATCTTCGCCATCTGTTGTGTACTCTAATTTAAAAAGACCATAATTTACAATTGCAAAAAATAGGTAAGAGACAAATGATTGAAATGCATATTTATGTGTTATCTTCAGCTGAACGTGCATCTGTTCTGTTTATTTCTGGAATATTAGATGTTATTTGGGAAACAATGTTTTTCTTTACATATGAGGATAAATTCAGAGGGAGAGAAAATCAGAAATTATTCTTAAAGTAATTGTCTTTCACAAAATTGTGACACTAATCCAACTGGGCCTTAATAACTCATTGAATAGTTATTAATTATAATATCTACTATCACATTTTATAATATACAAAATGCTAAATCATGAAGATGCTGTCAAAATTACTGTTAAAGGAAAACCATTATTTTATTATTTACTTATTTTTTCATAACTTATTGGGGTACAGGTGGTATTTGGTTACATGAGTAAGTTCTGTAGTGGTGATTTGTGAGATTTTGGTGCACCCATCACCCGAGCAGTATACACTGCACCATATTTGTAGTTTTCTATCTCTTGCCATCCTTCTACTCTTCCACCTAAGTCCCCAAAGTCCATTGCATCATTCTATGCATTTACATCCTCATAACTTAGCTCCTACATATCAGTGAGAATATACGATGTTTGGTTCTCCATTCCTGAGTTATTTCACTTAGAATAATAGTCTCTAATTTCATCCAGGTCACTGTAAATGCTGTTAATTCATTCCTTTTTAAAGCTGCATAGTATTGCATTATTCATATATATTGTTGATCCAGCAATCCCACTACTGGGTATCTACTCAGAGGGAAAGAAGTCATCAGTCGAAAAAGATACTTGCACACACATGTTTACAGCAGCACAATTCACAATTGCAAACTTGTGGAACCATCCCAAATGCCCATCAATCAGTGAATGAGTAAAAAAACTGGTATATATGTATCTATGCATGTGTGTGTACACATGGTTCTACAAGTTTGCAGTTGTGAATTGTGCTGCTGTAAACATGCATGTTCAAGTATCTTTTTCGACTGATGACTTCTTTCCCTCTGAGTAGATACCCAGTAGTGGGATTGTTGGATCAAATGGTAGTTCTACTTTTAGTTCTTTAAAAAAGCTCCACATTGTTTTCCATGATGGCTGTACTAGTTTACATTCCCAACAGCAGTGTAGAAGTATTCTCTGTTCACTGCATCCATGCCAGAATCTAGTATTTTTTGATTTTTTGATTACGGCCATTCTTGCAGGAGTGAGGTGGTATCACATTGTGATTTTGATTTGCATTTCCCTGATCATTAGTAATATTGAACACTTTTCATATGTTTGTTGGCCATTTGTATATCTTCTTTTAAGAATTATCTATTCACGTCTATTCATGTCTTTAGCCCACTTTTTGATGGGATTTTTTTTTCTTACTGATTTGTTTGAGTTCATTATAGATTCTGGATATTAGTCTTTCGTCAGATATATGGATTGTAAAGATTTTCTCCCACTCTGTGGGTTGGCTGTTTATTCTGCTGACTGTTTCTTTTACCATGCAACAACCCTTCAGTTTAATTAGGTCCTAGCTATTTGTCTTTGTTTTTATGGCATTTGCTTTTGGGTTCTTGGTCATGAAATCCTTGCCTAAGCCAATGTCTGGAAGGGTTTTTCCAATGTTATCTTCTAGAACTTGTATAGTTTCAGGTCTTAGGTTTAAGTTCTTAATCCAGCTCGAGTAGATTTTTTGTATAAGGTGAGAGATGAGGATTGAGCTTCATTTTCCTACAGGTAGCTAGCCAGTTATCTCAGCACCATTTGTTGAAAAGGGTGTCCTTTCACCACTTTATGTTTCTGTTTGCTTTGTTGAAGATGAATTAGCTGTTAAGTATTTGCACTTATTTCTGCCTTCTCTATTCAGTTCCATTGGCATATGTGCCTATTTTTATACCAGTACCATGCTGTTTTGGTGACTATGGCCTTATAGTATAGTTTGAAATCTGATAGTGTAATGATTGCAGATTTGTTCTTTTTGCTTAGACTTGCTTTGGCTATGTGGGCTCTTTTTTGGTTCCATATGAATTTTAGAATTGTTTTTTCTAATTCTGTGAAGACTGATGGTGGTATTTTGATGGGGATTGCATGAATTTGTAGATTGCTTTTGGCATTATGGTCATTTTCACAATATTGATTCTATCCATCCATGAGCATGGGATGTGTTTCAATTTGTTTGTGTCATCTATGATATCTTTTATCAGTGTTTTGTAGTTTACCTTGCAGAGATTTTTTAACTCCTTGGTTAGGTATATTTCTAAGTTTTTTTTTTTGCAGCTATTACAAAAGGGATTGAGTTCTTGATTTGATTCTGCTGCTTGGTTGCTGTTGGTGTATAGAAGAGCTACTCATTTGTGTACATTAATCCTGTATCTGGAAATATTTCTGAATTCTTTTATCAGTTCTAGGAGCTTTGTAGAGGAGTCCTTGGAGTTTTCAAGACAAACAATCATATCACCAGCAAACAGTGACAGTTTGACTTCCTCTTTACTGATTTGGATGCCCTTTATTTCTTTCTCTTGTCTGATTGCTCTGGCTAGAACTTCTAGAACTACGTTGAAGAGGAGTGGTGAGAGTGAGCAACCTTGTCTTTTTCCAGTTCTCAGAGGGGATGCTTTCAACTTTTCCTCCTTAGTATTATGTTGGCTATGGGTTTGTCATAGGTGGCTTTTATTACATTAGTATATATCCCTAATATGCTGATTTTGCCAAGAGTTTTAATCATAAAGGGATGCTGGATTATGTTGAATGCTTTTGCTGCAGCTATTGAAATGATCATGTGATTTTTGTTTTCAATTATGTTTATATGGTGTTTCACATTTATTAACTTGTGTATGTTAAACCATCCCTGCATCCCTGGTATGAAACTCACCGTATCTTTTAAGTTATGTATCTTTTAAGTAGAGCATTTAGGCATTTACATTCAATGTTAGTATTGAAATGTGAGGTACTGTTGCATTCATTGTGCTCTTTGTTGCCTTTGTACTTTGTTTTTCTTTTTTTATTTTTTGTTTTTCCTTTTTAACTTGTAGTTTTGTTATATACATTCTGTACAATTTATGCTTTAAAGGGTTCTGTTTTGATGTGTTTCCAGGATTTATTTAAAGATTTAGAGCTCCCCTTAGCAGTTCTTGTAGTGGTGTCTTGGTAATGGCAAATTCTCTCAGCATTTGTTTGTCTGAAAAAGACTGTATCTTTACTTCATATATGATGCTTAGTTTCACTGCATACAAAATTCTTGGCAGATAATTGGTTTTGTTTGAGGAGGCTGAAGATAGGGCCCCAATCCCTTCCAGCTTATAAGATTTCTGGTGAGAAATCTGCTGTTAATCTGATAGCTTTTCCTTTGTAGGTTACCTGGTACTTCTGTTTCACAGCTCTTAAGATTCTTTCCTTTGTCTTAACTTTGAATAACTTGATGACAGTGATGACAATATGCCTAGGCAAGTATCTTTTTGTGATGAATTTCCTGGGTGGAACACCATTATTTTAATTGGAGTGTATTTCGGTTAACTGAAAGTAAATTTCAAATACTTAGCTACTTTTCCCTACATAAAAGGCAATTTCTTATGGCTCAACCTAATAAACATAAGAAAATTGAAGCAGCCTCATATTTGGTAAATGACCAAAGACTTTTACATTACACAATAAAACAAATGAGATATTTGCATAACTTACATCTAATGGTTTCATATTTATTTATATTTTTACATGTTAGACTGAATCACCCCTTGGAAAGCTAAATTCTATAAAACTCTGTAGGGTTCTACTGTGCATTCATGTATACTTTATTATCTTCTACTTACAGTTCTAACACTACTATTAAAGAAAAAAGTTACTTATGACACTTGTTAAAGATGATAAGAAAGACTTTAATTAAGTGGTGTCTGTTGAGATAGATGTAGAAATCTCTGCAATGAGGTCTTACACTGGGGAAGAGAGAGTGAGCTCAACTTTAAATACAACAAAGAAAAATAAAAATTGATAGCCAAGGAGCAGGGTAGACATCTGTGTATGGACAATTACTGAGAGGAAACATTGAGGATAAAGGGGAATTCTGGCTAAACCAACCTAACAGGACTCTCTCTAAAGACAGGCCAAGGTGATCAGACATCACCTTGGGAATGTTGGAGGATGAGGGGATTAGATATTGATGGTGATTCGATATTGAGAATGGGGAATTCTGGTTAAACTCACTTAGCAGCATTCTTTTATTTTTATTGTGATAAAAATACATAGCAAAGATCACCATCTTAAACTATCGTTAAATGTATATTTCAGAAACATTAAGAACATTTACATTTTTATGCAACCATCCCAACCATCCATTTCTAGAAATTTTTCATCATCCCAAATTGAAAGGCTGTACCCATTAAACAATAACTCCTCACTACTTAGTAGGATTCTTGCTAAAATTTGACAATCCCGAAAATATTTTTCACTGCCCCTCAAAGTTGTGCCACTTTATCAAGTTTTATCGCTATTCAGTTATCATCCTTTCCCTTTCCCTCACTTTTCTCCCTTCTGTGTATGAGACTTTCCAATGGGGAAAAAGATCAGAACTCAGTCTGAGCTCACTCAAGAGAAACAAAGGGTAGGAGGATTTTAAAGCACTGGAGTGAGAGTGAAAACATAGGTTCTCCTTGTTTGCTAATTGGCTTTTCCCAAAGGAAAAGTCAACTTTCTTTTCATGACAGAGGGCAGTTTTATATATTGGTGCAAAAGTAATGGCAGTTTTTGCCATTACTTTTAACAATTTGGAGCCAGGTATCACTTAAGTAAGGCTTGTATTCTCCCACACAGACTGGGAAATAGGAGTGCAATTCTTCTTAGGGATTGCATTTCAAAGGGACATTTCCAGTCCTTAAGAAACACAACCCTGGGTTATAAAGCTGACCAGAGGCGTTAAAAAAGATTTACATGTCAAAGAGACAGGTAAAGAATTTACAACTATCTGTTTTCTATTAATAAAGCAAATGCACTATATAATGAAAGTCAAGGGCTTGGAATCAGAAAGGAACTTCCCTAAAGATCAGTCAAGCTGAGGAGAATATTAAACCCATTTTGGTCACTGGTTTAAAGAAAAATAGAAACTCACTACCTTGGTGGTGTTCACTGTATGAGCTGCTAATAGTATATTATACTAGACCTATATTCAATACATGAATTTTACAGGCAATATTGATCCACCTCTTCTTTTACCACATGCTTCTTCTGAGCAAAGACCAAAAAGATGCTATTAAAATTACATTTAAATGTCAGCACTCTGGGAGCCAGAGTACCCAGTCTAAATCCTTTCCCACACCAGCCCTTTTTGTCGGTTTTCCTTTCAATTGCCCTGATATGTTCTCATGATGATCAGAGTAGAATTTCCTTGCGCTTCACCAGGAGGCAGATACAATAAGCATTTGGACATACATCCAGAGAAAACGTAATCATTTTGAAAAAAGCCCCCAGCGATCTCCACAACAATATCTACCCAGTGTTGGGGTTCAGAATATGATTCGTCAAAGCATGGCACCTTGGCATGCTGAGTATTTTGAACAAGGAAGTTGGAAGACCTTGGAAACAAGCACTCTGAACTTCTCCTGCCCTCCAGTATCCTGCCGTTCTTTCTCCCCTGCATTGAGTCATAGGCATTAGCATTGCTCTTCCTCAAGGTGGGTCATAGAAACAAAAACTCTACAACTCCTCTTTCCCAAAGCAAACCATTAAACAGGTCACTGTATTAGTCTGACTCACATTTCCACAGGTCTGGGGAGGCCTCAGGAAACTTACAATCATGGTGGAAGGGGAGGCGAACACGTCCGTCTTCACATGGCAGCAGGAAGGAGAAGTGCCAAGCAAAGTGGGGAAAAGGCCTTTATGATACTATCAGATCTCACGAGAACTTACTATCATGAGAACAGCATGGAGGGAACCACCTCCCTAATCTAATCACCTCCCACTGATATGGACAGGAGGCAGGAAAAAACTGGGTAGAAGAGAGTAGTCCCCAGCAAGGGCCACACCCATAAGCCTGGACCTACTGCCCAAAGTGAGAACATGCAGTCCTGTTCTCCTGCCCAATTGTTGCCTTTTCAAAAACCACCCTGGCTCACTCTGCCCCCGATCCTGTACCCATAAAAACCCCAGGCTCCACCAGCAGTGTGGTAGAGAAGGAGAGAAGAGAAGAAACATTCTGGACATCAGAGAGAAGCAGTGTGACTTTAAAGAGACAGTGAGACTTCAAAAGGGCAAGATCTCAGTGAAGAATTCAGCCAGGGATGAGGCCAAACTCCAGGTAAGACTTCATCCCCTTTCCAGCTTCACATCCCACTGACAGCCACTTCCACCACTCAATAAAATCTTCTACATTTACCACCCTTCAATTCGTTCATGTGACCTGATTCTTCCTGGACGCCAAACAACGACCTGAGTGAAGGTCCAAGAGACAGTCGCACTGACCCTCCACTAAGCTGTTTAACACTTAAGCCATCCACAGATGACAAAGCTAAAGGAGCATACTGTTACACATGCCCTCTAGGGCTCTGAGGTCACGGGAAACCCTTAGATGCTGCCGTGGGCCTGCACAGAGTTCTGTTCCTGCTAGTTGCCCAGAAGTGCTCGTCCTGTCCTCTGAACTCACTCACCTGTGTGCTCCCCCTCCTACAAGGGGTTGAGAGCTGTGACCTGAGTAAATGAATCAACCTCTTTGCGAGTCCCATGAAAGGGCCAAGACAAGTATCCTGTTTCACCACGATGTCCCTTCCGCAATACATGGGGATTAAAATTCTGATTACAATTCAAGATGAAATTTGGGTAGAGACACAGTGCCAGACTATCACCCTCCCCAGAAGGGTCTTCCCCCATATCTGGGGAAGAAACAATAATACAAAGAGAAGACAAGGAGGACCTAAACAGGAAGGCCTTGCTGGATTCTCCCTCAGTTTATTACCATTAGATTATTGTCTGTTGTTCAATCATATTTCTACACAGCTGACCATTTATTGTGGAACCTAAGAATAAAAATAGGAAGTTTTTCCTAAGTCTTTGAGTCTTCATTTATGAAGTCTCCTATGTCACATAAAACTTTGATTAAATAAAGTTGTTATGCTTTTCTCTTGTTAACCTCTCTTTTGTTACAGGAGTGCTGGCCATGACCCTTATAAATAAGGAAAAGCATCATATCTTCCTGCCACTACATGAGCTCATGAAAAGATTTCACCAAAGCTTTATCTGACTTAGAGGAAGGGAAGTTACCCAGTTCCAGCCCATTTTAGCCTTTCTCTTTCACCTAAGGGGGGAAAATGCTGACAAGCACTCATAAAGATTACAGCCCATTCCACAAGAGCACTATAAGACTGAGACTTAAATTTAGGAGTATAGAACACTGCCCCACCCCCAACACATGCAACTTTCACCACTGCATTAACATAGCTCCTATGGTATTTACTCAATGATGTAAAAATGATGTCTGGACATAGGAATGCTTATAGCAGCCTTAAACAAAATTACCCCATACTAGTGTATAATAAATATTCTACTATATTTATTAACAAAGATGTCTTTTAATTAACAAATGGATAAACTCTGGTATATCCACAATGGAATATTATTCAGAATAAAAAGGAATGAGCTGTTAAGCCTTTAAAAGGCATGAGTGAATGGTAAATACATACTGCTAAGTGAAAGAAACCATACTAAAAAAGGAATATAATGCATAAATCCAACTATATGATATCATGAGAAAGCTAAAACTATAGAGACTGTAAAAAGATTAGTGGTTGCCAGGCATTCTCTAGGAGGGAAGAAAGGGATGAACAGGTAGAACACAGGGAATTTTTAGGGTGGGGAAACTATTCTGTATGAAACTGTAATGGTGAATACATGGCAATATACATGTCATAACACAAGGAACTATAGAACACAATGAGCCCTAAAGTAAACGATGTACTACAATTAATAATAATTATCAATATCAGCTTGTTAGTTGTAACAAGTATACTACATTAATGCAATATAAAAATAGAAGAATTTCTGTGGCGATGGGTTGTATATAGAATACCATGTACTATCTGCTCGATTATTATGTAATTCAAGCACTGTACTAAAATATAAAGTCTATTAATGATAAATCCACACACATTTGAATGTAACCATTTGTCTGAAGAGAGTGTTACAATTTATCTTGAGTATGCATAATTTTGGTTTTGAAAATATCTTGATAATAGTTTTTGACTATAAAATCTAAGGTCTTGTAAGGCTTGACTTTCAAAACAGCAGTAAAACAAAGAGGCAGCTAAAATGTTCTATATATACTGTGAATAGAATATGGAATTTAACAGAAAAAAAACAGGTTAGTTGAGGGGTCAGGATAAAAACGTATGTGAATCTGCAAAATGGCAGAAAAGAATGAGGAGATCCTGTAGAGAAATTGTAGAGTGAGAGATTTGTAAGGGTACTAATTGATGAAAGAATCATAAAAACAGAGATGGTTAAATTATTTGCTGTGGTGCTGTAAAAGAACCTCCCTCTATTCTCTCAAATGTTCGGCAAAATCTAAACACAAACATACAGTCAATATCTGAGCTATACTTGGAAGTCATTTATCTATATTAGGCTATAGTTTATCTTATCCTGTTATAACAATCAATTCCAATCCATTTAATGTACCAACACTAGAGATAAACTATTTTGCTTTATAATGAGTATATGGATATTGAAATATCTAATGTGACAATTAAAGTTTGTAGATATTATAAGTTTAACATTTTGTAAGTAATAGCTTTTTTTAAATAAGGTGGCTTGCATTTGCAGACACTACAACAGCTAACTTTTTGTACAATATATGTGTTATTCTATCCAACTTACTAATAATATTTCTTTATTTTATTATGGAGGAAAGTCTTTCACAAAATGACAAAGGCAAATATATTCCAGAATTTAATGATATGTGCTAAAGCTATTCCAGGGGTAACTGACTTAGAAATAAACAAATATAGGTTTCTCATTTTCTATTGAAGTAAACCAGAACATTGTATTTCACTTTCTAGCTTCAAGAGCTGCACATGGTTACGTGAAAATAGTGAGTGCCATGTGGGAAAGTGGCATTATGGACATTCTTTATTCACTCAAATTTTCAGAATCAATTTTTTTCCCAAAAGCATTTAATTTTATTTCCTACTCTCATCTGTCACTTACACCATATTTTTCTTATTTCAGACCCTGCTATATATGAAACCAAGTTAAAAAAAAAACTACAGGTTTAAAGATTTAAAAAAATAATGGCAGTTGCATTTATTTTATGTGGAGGTTTCAATTCAGAGTAAAACCTTCTAAAATATTTTTAGGTTCTGTAATTAGGTGACAGCTGGCTTGTGAAATATTCAATGACAATTAGTAGATAAAACTTTCATAAGAGAACAATTGTAACAAATCCTATAGTTTCCAAGAGGATATACTATACTTAATTACAAAAAGTGGAAAACACTGTTTGATTACAAGCTGATTTTTTTAGGGTACAGAGAAAACTTTCTTCCTGATTAAGCTTGAATTATTAAAACTATATATAAATATATTTATTATATATGTATCTATATGTAACATGTTAATATATAATTGTGTATATACACATGTGTGTATGTGTTATAATCTCCTCTAAATTCATAAATATATACTGTAGGACTAAGAGTTTTATTAACACAAAACAGTTTTATTAACTGTATGGTATTTATCCCATAGATATTGTGGAGGGAATTTATATTTTCCTTCTTAGTTTCCTTGGCTGGGGCCCCTGTAACAAAAGACAGATTAACAAGAGAAAACCATACACATTTATTTAATGTAAGTTTTCCATGACACTGAGCCTTCATTAGGCAATGAAGACTTGAAGTAACAGTTAAACTGGAATTTTTTTTTTTTTACACTTTAAGTTCTAGAGTACATGTGCACAATTTACAGGTTGGTTACATATGTATGCATGTGCCATGTTGGTGTGCTGCACCCATTAACTCGTCATTTACATTAGGTATTTCTCCTAATGCTATCCCTCCCCACTCCCCCAACCCCACAACAAGCCCTGGTGTGTGATGTTCCCCACCCTGTGTCCAAGTGTTCTCATTGTTCAATTCCCACCTATGAGTGAGAACATGTGGTGTTTAGTTTTCTGTCCTTATGATAGTTTGCTCAGAATGATGGTTTCCAGCTTCATCCATGTCCCTACAAAGGACACGAACTCATCCTTTTTTATGGCTGCATAGTATTCCATGGTGTATATGTGCCACATTTTCTTAATCCAGTCTATCATTGATAGACATTTGGGTTGGTTCAAGGTCTTTGCCATTGTGAATAGTGCCACAATAAACATACGTGTGCATGTGTGTTTATAGCAGCATGATTTATAATCCTTTGGGTATATACCGAGTAGTGGGATCGTTGGGTCAAATGGTATTTCTAGTTCTAGATCCTTGAAGAATAGGCACACTGACTTCCACAATGGTTGAACTAGTTTACAGTCCCACCAAGAGTGTAAAAGTGTTCCTATTTCTCCACATCCTCTCCAGCACCTGTTGTTTCCTGACTTTTTAATGATCACCATTCTAACTGGTGTGAGACGGTATCTCCTTGTGGTTTTGATTTGCATTTCTCTGATGGCCAGTGATGATGAGCATTTTTTCATATGCCTGTTGGCCACATAAATGTCTTCTTTTGAGAAGTGTCTGTTCATATCCTTTGCCCACTTTTTGATGGGGTTGTTTGATTTTTTTCTTGTACATTTGTTCAAGTTGTTTTTAATAGTAGGTTTGATGAAGAATGGAGGGTGGTGGAGAAATGTGGATACAAGAAATATACAAGGATAAAATTTTCCTTTATCCTAAGACAAAGGGTATAAGTACTTATACTGCAGAAAACTTGGCATTGCCTGTTTGTACAGACAGCCTCTGTATACTTTTGTCTCAGGAGATTAAGTATACTCCTTTACTCAGGGGATAGTAGGGGCACTTCTCACATGAGGGGCTTATATGACCTGCTTCATGGGAAGATCAGAAAATCTTTCCTAGGATTTTCAGCCTGCTTCAGGGGAAGGTCAGAAAGACCTTTCTGCACTTATCATATCTCAAATTCCTTCAGCTTAAAATATCCAATATGCCAAGATGCCATATTTCTGGATAATGTATCCTAAACCCCATAAATATGTAAAGTATAAATTATTTGCTTTCTCTTTCTCAAAATACAATGTATTTTTCTATTTCAGACCCTGCCATATAAGAAACCAAGTAAGAAATGAAAACTGCAAGCTGTAGGATGTAATAAAATAATGACAATTGTATTTATTTTATGTGGAATTTTCAATTCAGAATAAAACCTTCTAAAAATGTTCAGGTTCTGTAATTTTCTGGGTGAATTTACCTAAGTGACAGTGGAAAACAGAAGTGAAGGTCAGTGTGTCTGCACCAAAGAAAGGAATAGAGAGATGGTGTAAACTGTGACTAGAGAGATAGTGAGAATCTTCTAGATTGTGTATGGGCTAGAGGTTTTTATTTTCTAAATATAATTTTAAAACCCACCAAAGGATTCGGCAACATCTGACACTTAGACTTTGAAGAATTTTCTATGCAATGATAATTGATAGGACAATGAATAAAAAGACACAGTCCTCATAAGGGATGACTTGGCCAGAGAGTATTATGTACTTGAGGATAATTGATGATGCCAAGAAGTAGTATAAGAAGAAATAATAAACCTGTCAACCAAATTAGGTTTAGGTTTTAATTTTTAATTCAGTAGTGGAATAGCTATAGATATGTAGGAATCCTTTAATTTTTGAAATAATTGCTATATGGCTTACAGTTCTTGTTGCCACAGAGCAGCCTCTTGCATTATTTCTCCTGGGTCTGTCTATATTTTGTATAATTTTCTCAGCTTTTTCCCAAAATAATTACAATTTACACTGAAGAGCTTTATATTACTGACAGAAAACCAAAGTTTGCAACATGAAAGGAATCCAGACTCAGATGTCATAGAGTTCACAACGAGTTAAACAACCACTTCAAATTTTGAAAGTGAGATAACTTAAGAGGAAAAAATAAGCAACTGCAGGCACAGTGACTGCTGTTAGTCTTTAAAAATATACCCTCTACCATGCAAATTCTAAGAGATCAGGAATGTTCATGTTATATGCATCTTGTATCTTTTCATTTTTTAAAAAATTTGTTAAGATCAATAAAGTACATTTTTGTTTATGTTTTGAATATTGAATTTAATTTTAAAAACAATGGGTTTAAAAATATAGATAGTAAATACGCTTGTATTAGTCTGTTCTCACATTGCTATAAAGAACCACTTGAAACTAGGTAATTTATAAAGAAAAGAGGTTAACTCACTCACAATTCTGCAGGTTACACAGGAAGCATGGCTGGGGAGGCCTCAGGAATCTTACAATTACAGCAAAAGGTGAAGAGGAAGGAGGAATGTCTTACATGGCTGGAGCAGGAGGAAGAGAGCTAAGGGGGAGGTGCTACACACTTTTAAACACTCAGATCTCCTGAGAACTCACTCACCCTCAGGAGAACAGCAAGGGGGAAGTCCAACCCCATGATCCAATCACCTCCCTCCAGGCCCCTCCCCCAACACTGAGGATTACAATTTAACATGAGATTTGGGCGGAGACACAGAGCCAAACTATATCAGTGTTTTAAAACACTTGCTTAAAAACCAATTAAGCACCAGTTGGCCAGAGAAACAGGTCAGAGGATAGGAATGGATCTAAGTACTGTGTAGTAGTAAGCAGCCCTTGAAATAACTCCCGGTATAACTGAGTACCCTATTTTTAAGATTTTTTTTACTTTCTTCAGACTTTTGTATTAACATTTCAGTAATGAAATAATAACCTTTAGTCTCCTTCCCACCAGGCACACCCTTGCATTGTTATCTTCTAATTACGTTTGCTTAGAAGTCCCAGAGACTGAACCTTGAGACAACCCAGGTGCTTAATGAAATTCTCCCCCACCAGAAAATTATTCAAAGCTGTGGCTAATTTAAACCCCCTTGAGCCCAAGATGGCACCACTTTATTTATCAGATGGGGTAATAACTCAAGATAAGTCATCAAGACAAGCCACATAGACCTGCACTGCCGCACCCCTGCTGCATTCCCTCTGTACCAAACCTTCTTAAATCCTAGCATTTTGCCTGAGATTGTTGAAGCCGTTTTATTAAGGAAGTAGTCTGAATCATTTCCCCACTGCCAGCATTGGAAAATAAGGTTGCTTTTCTCCTACCACACCCTGTCCTTGTTACTCAATTTTGCAAGCAGCAATCAGTAGAACCTGCGTTTGGTTACACCAATAATTTTCACCTGTTAATATTTCCCTTCATGTAATTCCCTCTTCTTGAGTGTAGGCTAAACTTAGTGATTCAATTATAACAAATAGAACACAGTAAAAGTCATAAGCTGTCACTTCTGAGAGTAGGTTATAAAGTCTGTGACTTTTGTCTTACTGTTTCTCACTGTCTTTTATGCTTGCTCTAGAGAGAAGCCAGTTGTCAAGTTTTGAGTTGTCCTGCATAGAGGCAAAGAACAATGACTCTTTCCAACAGTTAGCAAGGACCTGAGGCCTGCAAACAACCACATAAGTGATTTCCGATCTTCCCTCATCAAGTCTTGAGACAACCTCAGGCCTTGATTGCAGCCCAGAGACAGAGGACCCAGCTAAGCCACTCCTAGATTCCTGGCCCACAGACAATGTGAGATAATATATTTCTATTGCTATAAACTGCTAAAGTTTGGAGAATTTGTTATGCAGCGCAATATATGGCAGAAAAAAACCAGTTGATTGCAAAACATATTTTAAATTCTTACTCAAAACTAAGTGTAGTTAAAAATGATTTTACATGCTATATATAACTTAAGTGTAGCTATAACTATGCTGAGAAGTATGGCTGTTTTCTTGACTTGTCTTTATATTATTCAGGACGGGTTAGGTATAGACGTTGGGAAAGAGATAAGGAAATATAGAGATACAGGTATAGATATAGATATTTTCCCTCCATACAACGCTACACACCACTACAGGCTTATGAGGACTGGAAATTGGGTCTCCATTCATCAAAGTTAGTAAAGAACCAAGTTTATTAATGAAGTAACTACCATCTCAAATGTTGCTGGTCAGTATGCTAGACAGAAAAAAACAGCTCTGGAGGGTTTTACACTAGAAAACAAATATTTTGGCACAGCAGTGGCACATATTTAGAAGTAGCGGTAGTAACTGTACTCAATCAAAAAGCAAACAGAATTTATAATCTTATCTTAAATCAGAAATTGATTAGAATTGAAAGTATTTAACAGCAGTGTTATTGGCAACCACACTCTAGAAAGTTACCTAATACTTTCCAATTGTACGTTTGATCTATTTTTCTTTTAAAGATACATTAAGAGAAATCTTCCTGGACCATCTTGGAATATTATAATCATTCATTGAAATTAATTGAAAAGCTATGCCACATAGAGTTGAACTATTCTTTATAGAATCTTCAATAGTATGTGATACATACATGAGTGATTAAGGCCTATCATACTTTTCCAGCAATGCCAGTTTTGTTTTGTGATGTTTTGTTCTGTTTTAGTTCCCTCCCAAGATAAGAGGGATGGGAATTTATCTGCCAGCTAGTTCATACTTTTTACTCTGTATTCCACTTTGTGCAGGTCTAGCTGGTACTTATCATTATGCTTTTGTTTTGTTTTGTTTCTTGGTTATTCTTTGAACATATATTGTATTATTCCATCTGGATACTTAAGACATCTGTGTATTTGTGCTTAATTAATTAATTCAACAAATATGTATTGAGCCTTTTTTCTTTCTGGCAGCATTTTTCTAAGGATAGAAAATGTAACCATGAAAATCTTTCAATATTTCATGCCCTCACAGCACACATATTTATGAAGGAGACAGATAGTAAATGAATGGAAAAGTAAAACATACATTATGTTAAACAGTGATGGATCTTATAAAGAAAACTAAGAAAGAATAGGTTTTGCTAAAGTTATTATTTTAAATATGTGTTCAGGAAGGCTTCACTAACATGCTGTCATTTAAGCAGAAACCTGAAAAACATGAGGCAATAGGACATGGGTATAAGAAGAAAGAGCATTTAAGGCTGAGGGAACACAAAGCGCAAAGACTCTGCCACAGGAACATCCTCACTGTATTATCAGTATTGTAAGGAAGTTTGGTTACAGAAGAGTGAGCCAGGGAGAGAATCATAGGAGTTAATGTCCATCAGATAGCCAGTGTCTTATTTATATAGGACACTGTATCTAATTGAATTTACCTTTACATTGCCATTATGTAAAAACTCTTTGGAGAATATTAAACGGTTTTACATGATTGCGCTTGCATTTCAAGAACCCCAATATGATTGTAGAATTTAGAAGTTAGTAGAGAGGTGATGGTAGCTTAAAACACACAAGTGGAAGCGATGGAGGTAGTGTGAAGTTGTTATAAAACAGACTTATTTCAAAAGCAGACTTATTTTTAAAGATTCGTTGCAAAGTGTGAAAGGTAGGAAGAAACAAGAGAGACTTGAATATTTTTTTGCCTAACTCAGTGCAAAAACCAAAATCCACTGAAAAGGGGACTAGAAGAGTAGGTCTGGATATAAAGAGAAGGAGTGAAAGCAGTTGGAATATAGAGGAGAGGCATATCTGAAGACTTATATTTGGAAGCCTTCCATGTAGAAATGAGTGTTAAAGTCATGAGACCAGATATCATTATAAAACAGTAAATTGAATGTAGTTAGAAAAATACGAGGTACAAAACTTGATCCCTAGGGAACTCCAGTATTTAAAGTTCTTGAAAATAAGAACTAGCAAAGGGCACTAAGGAAGAGTGATCAATAAAGAAAGTAGGAATAAAATAAAAGAAGTGGCATGTATCTTAGCAAATAAAAAATTATTCAGGTAATCAATTGTATTAATTGCTGCTGACCAAGTAAGATGAAGACAGAGAATAGACAATTATATTGAACAATGTTGAGATCATTGGCAACCATAATAAGAACAAGTTCAATGAAGATGTGGGTTAAGAGTCTGATTCAAATAGTTGCTGCAAGAATGGGAAGAGAGGAATAGGAAGCAGGACAGAAGAAGTGATGTAGTAGCTAAAGGAGTATTTGGTCCAAATAAAATAATTGAAGTGAGAAAAATTACCCATATGTATTGTAGATTCACTAGACAGTCTCTTCAGTAAGTTAAAAAGGATGGTCTGTGTTGCAAATGTGAAAAAACTTTATGGAGAAGTAACAGGACAGAAGGAGGAAAATATCTGCATAGATGCAATGGGACAGCATAGCATGCCAAGGTCAACAGCTGAAAGTCAAGAGATATTTGAAAATACATGAAAAGGTATGAAACATTCATGTGAATTAATTGACTAGGAAAATACAGAATTGTTGCTTAAAAATTATCAATAGGCTTCATCTCATTGTGGAAAAATCTTTTCTTTCAGAATGGCTTGTATATGAACTGAACTCATTCAGAGAAATCATAATGATATTAAAATAATAACTATTTATTGAGAGCTTCAAAATTGCTAAACAATGATATTAACCTTTTCACTTCTCAGCCTCACCATCTGAGTTAAGTAGTATTTTAACCCAATGTTTTTTTGTTTTTTTTTTAATTTGTTTTTTAGAGACAAGGTCTCACTGTGTGAGGGAGGGATCTTCCCACCTAAGCCTCCCAAATAGGGAGCACTTAAGAAAGATTAGTTAAAGATATAATCTTCAACTTTTTTTGCCACTGTTAACTTTCATCACATCTTCCCTGCAGAAGCTCAGACCTGCTTCATTCCCACCCTCATTTTGCTATGAAGATTAAAGTTGAAGATTATATTGAAGGAAGTGAGGAAGTGATTTAACAATAAATTGTGGGATTTCAACTTGGAAGGGAAGTGGTGATATAAACTGCATACTGAAAAGCAATGATGAAAATTTGGTATAATATGTGTATTTTTAGTACCAGGAAGTCAAATAACTTTTGGAGACAGGATAATAATAGGAGTGAACTGTAGAGATAGAAATTGCCTGTTGAAGAACAGAGTACAAGATAGTGGAGTTGCACTTTGGGAGGCCGAGGTGGGCGGATCACAAGGTCAGGAGATCGAGACCATCCTGGCTAACACGGTGAAACCCCGTCTCTACTAAAAATACAAAAAAATAGCTGGGCATGGTGGTGGGCGCCTGTAGTCCCAGCTACTTGGGAGGCTGAGGCAGGAGAATGGTGTGAACCCAGGAGGCAGAGCTTGCAGTGAGCCGAGATCGCACCACTGCACTCCAGCCTGGGTGACAGAGTGAGACTCTGTCTCAAAAAAAAAAGATAGTGGAGTTATGGGTTAGAACACATTGAGTGTGTCTAGTAAGTGATTGAGGCAGAGCAGAGATGAGAGCCATGGAGCAGGGGAAGTCATGGGTACTGAGATGACATTTCTAAATGTGATAATCAAGACAATGAGGACAGCCTGACATATAATTTCTGTCTTTAATTGTAAGGTTTTTTTTTTTTTGAGGTATCATAATGGCATTATGGCCATTTGGACAGACTCCAAGTCTGTGGTATGGGCCTGAGTGACATTGTACATCTGCTTAATCTTTCTTTAACTAACTTTTCCATCTTTAAAGTTGGATTACAAACCAGGCATGGTGGTATGTATGTGTAGTCCCACCTACTTGGGAGGCCTAGGTGGGAGGATCCCTTGAGCTCAGGAGTTTAAGACCAGTCTGGGCAACATAGTGAGACCTTGTCTCTAAAAAACAAATTTAAAAAAATTGTGTTAAAATAATACTTAACTGAGATGGTGAGGCTCAGAAGTGAAAAAGGTAATATCATTGTTTAGCAATTTTGAAGCTCTCAATAGTTACTATTTTAATATCATTATGATTTCTCTGAATGAGTTCAGTTCACATAGGAGACATTCTGAAAGAAAAGATTTTTCCACAGTGAGATGAAGTCTATTGATAATTTTTAAGTTTGCAAAGTCAAAATTATTCTAATGAACTTCAGTTTAAACAAGTAGAGATATCTTAACTTCAGAAACATTTAAATATCCTTTTCACTCACAAACATTGAACAAATTAATACTCTAGGTTTGTAACTTTCTTGCATATTCTATAGGCAATTCTGGAGAAAACTCAATAGCAAAAATGGGAAAAGTTGGGTTTAAGAGTAAAAAATGTTTGTAGCCTGGGCAGCAAAAGGAGACCCCATCTCTACAAAAAAAATTATTTTTTAAAATTAGCTGAGTGTGGCTGCACACAGGCTTGTGGTCCCAGTTACTCAGGAGGCATAAAGTGGGAGAAGCTCTTGAGCCCAGGAGGTTGAGGTTGCAGTGAGCCATGGTCATGCCACTGTAGTCTCACCTGGGTAACAGGGTGAGACCCTGTCTTAAAAAAAGAGAAAAAAAAATATTTGCTATAAGAGAAACAAACAAAAAAAGAGTTTTCAATGGGAAGGGCTAGAAGACAAACTCAGGCAGCCAATTTATAAGGGCTTCTCTGATATTTTGGCGATAAGGAATGACTAACTGGAGTCACACAAAGTGCATTTCTGCATGGTTTTCTATATTATCTTTTATAATCATATATAAGAATCCCATGGTTAGTAAATATATTAGGTATTCCCTAGCATAGGCTTAATTTTTTAAAAATAAGTATTCTGTTGTCTTCATAGAGATTAAAGTTTCTTCAGTTACACTAAAGGATTAGCACTAGACTTAAGATGTTTTAGTATCCTAAATCTCATATTATCAAATGAGGGCTTTTAGCTCCAAAAATCTCTTGGAGCAGTCAAATTTAGGTAAACAAGTATTTGCATTTTTATAAGTTCAAATACATATTACTTTGATAGATAAATTTTCAGCATGCAAGAAATTTTCTTCCAGGATATTTGTCTAGGGGGTCCCAGAATTTAAGGCCGTGATTGACATGAAAACCATCTAGAGTTTACTGTTGCCCTTTCTGTTAATTGAAAAGGTTGAGTTGTCCCTAAAACTATATTTTATGTTCCCAAAGGGAAAGAATTGCAATAATGAGTTTC
Source organism: Pongo pygmaeus (assembly GCF_028885625.2). Taxonomy (NCBI): domain Eukaryota; kingdom Metazoa; phylum Chordata; class Mammalia; order Primates; family Hominidae; genus Pongo; species Pongo pygmaeus. The sequence continues at coordinate 58,326,140 of NC_072383.2, read as the reverse complement.
CCTCGTAGAGAATCCCAAGCCTCCAGCATATTTTATATGAAATCTCAAGACCATGGAAAGTGAGGATATGATTTATTTTAATTAATGTGAGCAGAAAAATGATGCAGGTGATTCCTAAGGCAAATGGTGTTCTAATCAAACTAGAAACATCATATTAAATCTAATACCTAGGAAACTGGAGATCATTCAACAGTGTATGAAGAGCACTAACATAACTTTTGACAGTGTCTCCAGGTATCATTGACAAATCAAGTTCTAGGATCCTTTGAGTGAAAAACACAACCTGAGCTGAGATATTTAAGATATTTAAGCTTATTGACAAAGGTAAATATCACAAAATTGGATTTATTTAAACACTTAAGGAAAGGAAAAAATATTGCATTTATTATCCAAGGTAGTTGTTGTTTTTAATATATAAATATATATACCTCAATATGTGGATTGGTAATTCAAAAACTTTTCATTCCTATTAACAAATAGATCAGGTGACACTATTGTTCTCATTCCTTACAGACTAAAACATATCTCTTTGCCTATGTAGTATTTTTGTTATGAAGATAAAATTCAAAGTTTAACTCAACATAGCCTTGGCTTCAATGAAGAGATAAATGTAATTTTCATAATAATAATGTTATTTATATCATTACCATTATTAAAAGTAATCAGATAATCACCAAGCCTCCTCTTTCTCCCATATGATAATCATTATGTTTCACTGAGACCAATTTATAACTATTTCATAGTTCTAAATTCTTTTTTTATATTACTTTGTTTTATTTTTAATTATTTTAATCAAGGTAATTATTACATATATTTAAAAGTTCATAGTACTAAAAGGCACACAATATAAAGGAAGGATTCTTTGAAACTCCCAGCCTCACCAATAATTCTGTTCTCAGAAACAACAGCTGTCAACTACTCTAGATTTTTCTTCCAGTATTCAGCATGTATTTCTAAACAATTTACTTATACATCTAACCCATCATCACCATTTGGGATCATATACTGGATCCTGTTAACATTATGATGGATCATGTGTTATCTCAACCACATTACTAGTATCACTTATCCTCCCTCATCCATTAGTAGATTTATATCATAATATTTGGATAAGTCAGTTGTGTCTACATTTTATAATTAAAACATAGTTTTTCATTGCTGAACCAATTGTTGTACTATGAGTTAACAGTTCCCTTTTTTCTATGTACTTAAAATTATTAGTATATATTTCCATAAACTCCAAATCAATTTTCTCTGAGAATAATTGCCTTCTGTTCTTTTCCATTTTATATTCCAAATTGAAATAATTTATCATAAAGCTTGTTGCATAGGTTTTGTCCAATAACTTTCTGAGTTAGATTTGCGAAAATAGATGAAAAAGAAAAACTAAAGCCTATTCTAAATTTCTGTTTTGGTCCAGGAATGTGTGTATGTGCAAAGGCCACTATGGTAGCAAGGAATAAGTGTTGTGACCTCCCATAAATAGACATATTTTAGATGTAATCCTAGGGTCTCTAAAACTGACTCTTGCCTATGTAACTGGAGTCTGACAGGTACAGGTTATAACTTGTTTATCAGATATAGAACAAAACAGGATAAAATCAATTATTCTTCCATCAGATCCTAAGATGCCTTACAGAATTATTAACTTTTTTCTCCTCCCCACTCAACCACATATTTGTTTTACCCTCTTATATAACATCACTAAACACCAATCAAAATCACAAGAATGTGGCTGTTGCTTCACTGCCTCTCTTCTGTGCTGCACATAACCCTCTGTTTGAAAAAAACATGCACAAAAACTGTGCTTCATGTACTTGACTTTGGACATCAGGTTACAGGCTAATGTAACCCTTACTTCTTAGGTACACATCCTCAAACTCCAATTTAATAAGCCTGAATGGATTAAGATTCCCGTCTCAGTATTTCATTTGAGTTGACAGATCAACTTTGTAAAATCATGAGCTTTGGCCCTCATTTTGCTGAAGCTTATTTCTCAATTGTTTTCTTAAAAGGATTTTTGAAGTAGATATATTTTGAGACTTTGCATGTCTTAAGATAAATTTATTTTACTCTCATCCTCAGTTGACAATTTGTCTGAGTATTGTATACTTGTTCTTAGCATACAACATTAATGGAGAGAAATCTGACACCAGAAAGGAATCTGGACTTTTGGAAGATTTCTTCTTCAAAATTTTAGACTTCTTTAAAATTCTGTTTTCTAATTTGGAATTTCATGATGATGTGCTCCAGTATGTTTTTATTTTAGTGTGCAGAAATATTTTTAGAATTTTTTAGTCATTTAAGTTTCCTGTTTTTAGAAGTTATTTGTTGGATGTTGGACCTTCTGAATTGATCCACTCTATTATGCAACTATACCTTTTTCTTCTTTTTTATTGTAAATCATTAATTTGTTTTTGAATAGCAAAACTAAATGCACAGATGTCTGCAAAAAACTAAGTGACAAAAGTAGAACATGGAACTGAGAAACAAGGCATCTGGTAGACCCGAGAATAGGAGATTCCTAAATATCCAATAGGACTTCATCAGGAAATACAATGGGCCAATTTGAAAACTGCAGTGGAAACTAGGATATGTTTTTGCAGACCGTAATGCACTCATGAGTGCAACAGATTTGCCATAATGTCTCAGGAAGCTGAATCTGATCATGCCCTGTGAACTGTCAAAGCTAACAAATCAAAATATTTCTGTGATACAAAGACATTCTAAATATCTAGAAGCCCACACTGAGTGGGACAAGGGCAATAGGAGCAAAGGAAAAGAAAGATCTAGATAGAAGTAGAGGAAGGGCAGGAGTAAATGTTACCTCAGAAAGTATAATTCTATATTATTTTTGCCACTTTGTCAGGATACTAGAAAAAAGTACCTTTAGACTAAGAAGCTTAAAAAAAATATTGATTTACCCTTACCATTAAAGCTTTAAATTCATGGAAAAACTTAAAAGTTATATATATGTATATATTTCAACCATATATATTTATAATTCAATCATATGTACACTGCAACCATGTATATATATATACACACACCACATGTATATACAAACACATTTATATATTATATATATTTTATTATGTATGTTTAATAATATATAATGTTTCATTATATATGAATATATAAGGTCCCTGAGACCTTATGGTAGACCTGTTGTACTCATTATATATATAATATTTTATTATATATTTTACTATATATATATATATATATATATAAAATGAAATATTGTTTTAATTTTACAAAGAAGGAAAAGTGGACATGGTACCTGTAATCCCAGCACTTTGGGAGGCTGAGGTAGGAGGATTTCTTGGAGCTGTCAGTTCATGACCAGCCTGGGCAACATAGGAAGACACTGCAGTCCCAAAAAAAAAACCCACAAAAAAAAAAGGAAGAAAGAAGGGAAAGGATGAGATGGAAGGAAGGAAGGGGAGGAAGGAAGGGGAGGAAGGAAGGGGAGGAAGGAAGGAAGGAAAAAGGAAAGGAAAAAGAAAAGAGAAAGGGAAGGGAAAGGAAGAAAATCTTGTAATATGTGACAACATGGATGAATCTTGATGACATTATGTTAAGTAAAATAAGCCAGTCTCAAGCTCATAGAATTGGAATGCAAAGCTGCAGTGGGAGGAGGCAGCGGGATGGAAAAATAAGTTACTAATGAACAAGTATGAAGTTTCAGTAATGCAACATGAGTAAATTCTAGAAATCTGCTGTACAACATTGTGCCTATAGTTAGCAGTATTGTATTAGGCACTTGAACATTTTTTAAAATGGTGGATCTCATGTTGAGTTCACACCAAAATACAAAAAAGTAAAATTAAAAGGAAAAGTTTGATGATATTTACTACTTAAATATTTTAAATAATTTATGATATAATATATTTTTACGATAGTTTTTATTTACATTTTAATTTTTTTAAATAAATATAAGATGACTCACAGTTTTTATCCCTTTATTGTATTTGTCAGTTATATTTTTTCGAGAAGTATGTCCATTCATACAAATTTTTGAATTTATTTTTTAGACTTGAACATAATATTTGTGTTACTTTAAATATTCCTAGGCTCTGTAGGGATAATCTCCTTTTTCATTCCAGTATTGGCAATATATATTTTCCCTTTTATTCTTGATAAGACTTCTTAGAGGTCTAATAATTTTACTCAAATTTTGAAAGAACTTAAATTTTCATGTGCTAATCTTCAAACACTTTTCTTCTTATTGATTACTTGTTTTCTCTTAATTAGTTCTTTTCTTCTTGCATTTGTGCTTAATTTATGACTTTTTCTAGAATATTAAAAAGAACACTTTAATTAATTTTTGATTTTGCCTTTCTTCTTTTCTATAGTTTTCTGTAAATTGTCCTCTATGCATTGTTCTAGCTCCTTCACAATTCTTATTTGTCATATTTTTATTTTTCAATTAGAAACACTTTCAAATGTCCAGTGTTATTTCTTCTTTAACCCATGGGTTAGTTAAAAGTTGCTTGCTTGCTTTTTAATGGATTTCTTATTTAACTATTATTTAATTCTAGCTTAATTCTATCTTTAAAGAACATATTTCTATAGTATTAGTCTATCTTTTCATATCTGTTGAAAATGTGCCTATGTAAAATATTCTTTGTACAGTCTCTACTTGGGAAGTGTAGAGTTTCTTGATCTGTGACTTGATGTCATTGTTTTAAAAAGTTTTCCAGCAGTACTTTTTCAAAATGTGCTTTCCTGCCATTTTTTGTCTTCTTTATTTTGAGACTCCAATTCCATGTATGTTTGAACACTTGAGTGTATTGCACGTCTGTTTATGTTCTATTCTTGCTTCATTTTATCAGTCATTTGAGTTTTTTATATTGTCTTCAAATACATTAGTTAGATCTTTGTCTTATCTTTAAGGTATCATTTGAAATCTTAATTTGGGTTATTGTATTATCTATTTATAGCTGTTCTCTTTGGCTCTTTTAAAAATAGATTCCAGTTCTATAGTGATCTTTTCTCTATTTTCTGGAATATATTAATCACAGTATGGTTACTATCTTTCTTATAATTTTAATATCTGGATTATTATTCTGTTCTCTGTTTTTCCTATTCTTTTTCAGTTATTTGCTATTTTTTCTTCAAATGACATTATTTTTAACTGAATGTAAGATATTGTATATGTCAATTTGAGAAGACTGAATGATGTTATCTTCCTCTGAAGACGTTTAAGTTGTGGTATTGTTGGTGTTTTTGTATTTTGTTTCTCTGGCCAGCTGATACAGTACTGGCAGATAAGGCCAGTTAATAGTGGAAGATGGCTTTTAGGTTTGGGAGTCCTTTTCTCTATCTGATGGTCCATATTCCCAGTGTATAGTTTTCCTCCTAGTGTATACATATTTTAGGGTCTTATCTGAACATTGTGGGTATTTGTCATCACCCTCTTAACTCTCTTAACTTGCTAGTCCCTGAAATGAAAAGTCTTTCCTTCTTTGCATTGAAAAACTGCTGAAATCTTAACTTTTTAGTCTCTGTCATCGACTGAATTTGGTTCCCCCAAAATCATATGTTGAATCCCTAGCCCTTAATACTTTAGAATGTGAATAATGACATGGGGTTTTTTAAGAAGTAATTAAGGTTAGATGAGCGCATAAGTCTGGGGCCACAATTTACTATGACTGGTGTCCTTACAAGTAGAAGAGGCACCAAGAGGAAAGGTCCTGTAAGGAAGCAGTGAGAAAGCAGCCTTCTGCAACCCAAGGAGAGAGGCCTCAGTAGAAACCAAGCCTGAGGACACCTTAATCTTGGACTTCGAACCTCCAAAATGGTGAGAAAATAAATTTCTGTAGTTTAAGCCATCTAATCTGTGGTATTTTCTTATGGCAGCTTTAGAAAACAAATATAGCCTCTAATTTTCTTGTATTTCATTAATTTTTAGAAGTTTCACCTTTCTCATGCTCAGCTTTCAATTAGTAAATTGCTGATGGTGGGGGTAGGGGGGAAATTATGTGCAAAATTTTGATGTAATTGGCTTGGTATCTTGGTCCAATATTTGGCAAATTATTGGTCAGATATTGGCAAATTATCTGAGAAAAAAAAGATGTATGTGAATGTAGTGCTCACCCACGGTCATCTTTTTTATCTTTAGAGATTTTTCTCCTCAAATTATATTGTGAGTTTGTAGCTCTGCTATGTCTGCAAACAGTTGTCTTATATATATATATATGAAAACCATAAAACTTTATGGAGATAATTTTAAGTCAAATATACAAACGTAAGAACAGCTTGCATTTTTTTCCACTTTGTCTTCACTTAAACCTGTGATTGCCCTTCGCCTGCTTTTGGCACTTAAGCAAGGCTCTAGATTTGATAGATCTCCCCCTTGACATAAGGATCATCTCCTCATTTACCTCTAGTTTTTGCCTGAGACACTTCCTGAATATCAGCTTCCAGGCCAGGACCTTGACTCTTGGGTGCCCCCTCATCTCTCTCCTGACCGGGTATAACATCCTCACTTTCAGTCAGTGGCTCCTCTTTTTGAGGCTGTTCATCACTGGGCTGCTGGACAATCACAGGCCCAACTGGCTCAGAAGTTTCTTGTACATTTTGTCTTCCGCTAGCCTAAATATTAATCTTCTTCCCCCACTCATATTTCACACGGCTGTTTCAGCGAGAAAGAATGAAGATGGAAGGGACACAAGAGCCTGTAGCACTTGCTTTATATTTTTTATGACTTTTACTTTTCTTGGGAGGGCTTCTGTGATACCAATTTTTGACCAGAAATGGAAATCTTTAGCTACTCTTGTAAAAGTATTGATTATTGAAATGTCAATAACTTTTACTTCCCTCTGAAAATTTATCTCACAAAGATCAGTGCTAGTGATGTTGATTCCTTTCTGCATTGCGCGGTTTCTTTACTCACCTGCCCCCTTCAATCCACTGTTTTTAGATCCATGTAAATAGCATCTCAAAAAAATCCAATCCAATAGTTGAAAAAGATTATTTAATTTCTCAAATTAATAACAGCTCACACATCAATTAATAATTACAGCTCATATGTCCTCCATTTTTCCACATTTTTGTTGTACTTTATTATTATCATTATTGAGACGGAGTCTCGCTCTGTCACCCAGGCTGAAGTGTGCAGTGGTGCGATCTTGGCTCACTGCCACCTCTGCCTTCCAGGTTCAAGCAATTCTCCTGCCTTAGCCTTCAGAGTAGCTGGGATTACAGGCACACGCCACCACGCATGCCTAATTTTTGTATTTTTAGTAGAGACTGGGTTTCGCCATGTTGGGCAGGCTGGTGTTGCACTTTAAACAATTCTGGAGGTTGTGTTCTTCGGTTTCTGGTGACTTGAGCTCTCTCCGGGATGACTGAGGTTGTCTGCAGTGACAACTTTCAAAGAAGGTCCGTAGAAAATCACTAATGACACTATCAGCAACCTTAAGCAGCTGACGGTAGCCCAAACTGGGACACATTAACAAGATTGTTCCGAAGTAATGGTACATGATTTTTATGGATGATGTGTCTCTCAGGATGACTACTAAATCTATGATGGGGTGAACCTGGAGCTTTATTATTAATTGAACAGAATTCCTTCCTCATGTCTTGTCCTCCCTTCCTCTCTTCACCTTCCCATACTGGTATCGATGCTTGTCTTTTAAAACTTTAAATTTTAATTTTAAAACATTATTTTAAAAGTAATACAAACTTATTTTTTTCAAATGAAACTTGTTTACTCAATATACCATTGAAAAGTATATTAAATTAAAAATGGGCAACATGATCGTTCGTTTGAAGATTAGATCAAAGGATTTATTAGGAAACATCAAAAGAAGATTATTTAGTAATATTGGATTTCAGTTTTTAGTGCTATCTCTAATCTTCACTAGTTTATTTATAATCCACTACAAACTTGAAAAAATGAGGTGTTTATTGTTCCTATGCACAACTCGTAATATAAATTCATGAATTAGTTTCTAAAAGCAGAGGTAGATTTTAAGTAGAGAACATATAGTTAATAATCTTTCACTGTATTGTTATGTGGATTCATTAAATATCAGCCACAAATGTAGGCCAGTGAAAAATTAAGCTCTCATACATATAGTGTAGAATAAAAATCTAAGTTGATTTTAGTGGAATTAATTTATATGAATTCAAGATAGTATTTAATTTTAGTAAATTAGTTAAACAGAATATAATAAAGATAAAATTCTATAATAACACTTGATAAATAGGCAAAAAACCATTTATCATGACCTAATTCTTACCTTTAAATCTGATGATTTTCTTAATAAGTTCAACTGAAGATCTAGCATAAAAAAATCTGTAAGAGTTCTCTAGGGTTATAGTGGTAAAACTCATGCAAATGAACTATAGAATGCATACAAAAATTTTCATTTTTAGAATTATCATTTCCCATTTGAACTCCCGTATGATCTTAATTCTTTACAAATAAGGTATGCAAATATGCATAATGCCAGTTTCACAAATCCTTTTCTTTATAGCATGAAACACATCTGGAATGCACTTATTTGAAATTATGTTTTTTTTAAATACTATTTCAGTGGCCAGTTTAATAGTTACAGTGAAAAAAAAACTTCATTAAAACATCTTATAGAAAGATGATTGTTGTGCTTTTTTTTTAATTTGAAAATGCTTTGTTAAAAGATATTGTAGCCTGCTTTACTCTTTCATGAAACAGTGGAACAGTGAGTGAGTGACAGAAGGGTTCAGATCAGAAGAACATAGAAATACTCCCATGGGTTACATAGCTAATTTTATCCCAGAAAAAAATGACAGTATACACTATAAATCATTCTCCATTAATTATCAGAGCTTTTTAGTTGAAAAAGCTGAAAAGATTTACTTGATGTTTAAGCATGTATCTGATTGCAGAAAACAGATTCTGAGTTGATTCTCTTTGTTGCTATGACATTGAGTGTAAGATCAATATACTTCTACTTCACTGATAGTATCATATGCTTCTTTTTTTCTTATTTTCTACAATTTAGGAAACTTTACTGTCAGTATGGAAAGACACACAAGTCATAAAAGAAAAAAAGCCAATTAAGATTCATGCTCTCAAAGCTAGAAAATAAACCCACACTTTCAAATCTGGTATGTTTCCAGAAAGGATGCAGATTTAAAAAGCAGGTGATTATAGAAGCATATACAACTTTTTGATTATAACTAGTACATTCTGTCATTTTATTTAAAATAAATGGTGACATGATAAATATAGGCTTTTAATATATTTGGTACAGTCAGAAAACACAAAATTTATAACATGAATTTTTGAGTATATACAAGTATTCAGTCCATAACAGAGTATGATTAAACTGAAAATTTCTAAAAAGTTTTGGTTATAAAGGTTCTGAATATACAAATTAGCCCAGTTCTCAAGTAAGTTAAGAAGTTGAGAAAAGCCTGAAAGTCCTTTAGAATTTTTAAAAATTTATCCCCCATACCGTGTGTTCTTTCTGTGTTTTTGTGATTAATGGTGTAATTCCTTGGTTCAGTTGCAAATGGCAGTTTACAACTCAGGTACTTACTAAAAATATGAACACTGGGAAGTTACTTTACCTTCTTATGCCTTCTTTTCTTCATACTATCACAGGACCAACAGGTTCATAAGCCCACTACACAGTAAAAGATCAGTGCACTGAAACAGCAGGGTTTGCAGCAGAGAAAAAGTTTAATAACTGCAGGGCAGCCAGGTGAAGAGATGGGAAGAGGCCCTCAAATCCATCTCCTCCAGGAGTTCAGGGCTGGAGTTCATAAGTGGATCATGGTGGGTGAAGGATTGCAAAAGTGGGGCCATAGATTGGTCAAGGTAAGGGAGATGAAATCATCAGGCTGTGGAAACTGCATTCTTTGGTGTGTCAGCTCCTCATGGGGTCCATTAGACTAGCTGGTGTTGGTAGTTTCACTAGTTTGCAGCATCTGAAAGAATATCTCAAATGGAAAACTTAATGTTTCACAATGCTTAAGTTGTTATCTATAGAGCACTTGAGCAGAGCTATAATCTTGTGGCAGAGTTTCCATGTTTCTGGGGCAATAAGCAAAAAAATATGAGGAAGTGGGTCAGAGAGCAAGCTGATCTAATGATTAATGCCAAGTGTGCTGTAAGCTTGGTTTATTTTCATTTCTTCCCCCCCCTTCTTTCCTGACTCATTTTTTACAGTTTATAGAGATGGTTTCAATACCAAAAAGAAGGACAATAATATTTATTTAATAAGGAGGTTATGAGAATAAAAGGACATAAGTGAGAGCACAGAACAATTTCTCATTTTTAGTACATACTGAAGAATTGCAAGGTATTATAGTGACTATTACTAGGTAGCAGCTATTACTTTCCCATTCCCAATTCAATTAATATTGGTTATACCATGTTACTTCTTCAGTTTGAGCAACAAATATAAGGACATTGTCGTTAAAAAGGCACCCCAATATATTTACCTTTACCAAAAAAAGCTGAGGAACAGTCCTGGGCATTCTTTTTCAAATGTCTTTTTAAGTGATACTGTCTGATTATATCCATGGATCTCATCCTGAGATGGTTTTTTTGCTTAGGAGAGTTTTCATGAAACGTAAAATTTTATTGTGGATACCTGAAATGTGGCAAAACAAAATTCTGACTTTAGGGACAATATGGAGTATTAGAGGATGATTACTTACAGAACTAACTCGGTAGAGTTCTTAAAGATAGAAGACAGAAAAAGAAATGGATACAGAAACTATTTTTTCCTATTTCATAATTAAATTTCTTTTTTCACAATTTCCTTTTAAAAATTAAATTAATATTTTAATGTCATCCAAATTCATAAGATGCTTACTTGACTTATACAGTCCTTGAAACAGAATAAAGTTAACTAAAAATGTAATTAGAACAAGTAGTAAGAAGATTTAACACACCAAAAAAATTAACCCCTCTTACCTAAGAACAAGAAGTAAATTTGAAGATTGCACAGTTCTATCTTCTTACTGTAATGATGAGAATGCTGAGGTTCTCCATGACAGGTTGTATAATTATTCTTGGGTAGAGATAGTAACAAACGTGTTACCAAACTATCAGTGAAGGTTTCCTTTTGCTACACCATTCCTGGAAAACTTTGTAAACAAAGTCAAACTTTATCTTCAGTTGATAATTCACATAGTTACAATTTAGTTGGGTGCTCTGAATTATAGAATTATTATTATTATTATTATTGAGATGGAGTCTCACTCTTTCACCCAGGCTGGAGCGCAGTGGTGCAATCTTGGCTCATTGTAACCTCCGCCACCTGGGTTCAAGCCATTGTCCTGTCTCAGCCTCCTGAATAGCTGGGATTACAGGCACCCACCACCACATCCAGCTAATTGAATTATAGAAATCTTGTTGGCTACTAATGGGGAATAGATTTTCTTGAAGAGTGAATCAGAAATAAAGAGAAATTTTATTTTAGCTAGAAAGAGATGATAATTTTTTTTTTCTGAAAGCTTCCTTATTTCTTTATTTCAACCATTTTCTAACTTTAATAAGATAGTTACCGTGGAGATAAATAAATTAAGCCATCTAAAATACCAGCGTTCATCTGTTAAACGTTATCTTTTGCTGATTAAATGAATTGTTTGATACTCAACTTGGATTTTATACTGTAGACTTAAAATAATCATTGATTTCTGAAAAGTTAAAAATAATTGAATTACTTAGGTGTTTTGGAAATGATTCTCTTAATGACATTAAGTCTCTCACTATACTTATTTACAAAAGAAATACATCTCTCTGACTATAATAACTATTTCTAATATTTATATAACAATAATGACATGTTATTAATTACCATATTTTAAATAATTTTAAATTGTATTAAGGAAAACTATGCCTTATTTCAACTTATGGGCTAATAGAAAATATTATTATTAAGATTTATAGTATTTTATAACAAGTGGCATCATTTATTTCATGTTGAGTTAGAAAAATAATGTATTTTTCCTTTTTAAAAATTAAATTAATATTTTTTATTATGTGACAAAGCCTCAGGAATTCCTGAGAACATGTGACTGCATTTTTCCTCTCACATATATTCAGTATTACCAAAAAGTGTATTTCCAAAGCTATTCATCAGTTTTAAATAAAATAACTGGCCCAAGTGTGCCTATTCTTGATAATGTATGCTTAGTTTATCATTTTTTATTTTATTTTAATGAACTTTAAAGAATAATTGTAGCTACACATACGTTGAGTTGCAAATAACACCGTTTTTAGCACTTATAGGAAGAAACAATCATACAGTCATAAACTTCTGTCTAAGCCGAATAGTTACAACTTAATTGTATTGTGTAATATTATATAGTAAGACTGAAAAATGTAGTTATCTTTATAAAAATTGTACAAGTGCCTAGATACATATAGTTGCGTAGCATTGTCTATAACACATGCAATTTCATGTATTTTATATATTAAATTTTAATATTAATTTAAATATGTAATATATACTGTATAACATGTAATATTTATATAAATATATTTATACTACTTTTCAAATAACAATATATAATATTATAAATAAATATATGTTACAACATATGTTGAAATTATGCATATAGTTTTATCACTACCCTCATGCCTCTACCCTCGTCTCTGCCACTATCATTTCTCCACTGATCGTTACCTGGACACTTGCAATATCCTTCTTACTGGTCTCCAATTTTTCACTCCTATCACTCCCACTGCCAACATGCAAGTCAGTTAATGCTCTGTTCATGGAAGCTTCCATCACATTTACATTAAAAGCTGAAGTTGGCTGGGAACGGTGGCTCACACCTATAATCCTAACACTTTGGGAGGCTGAGGCAGGCGGATCACCTGAGATCAGGAATTCAAGTCCAGTCTGCCCATCATGGTGAAACCCTGTCTCTACCAAAAATACAAAAAATTAGCCAGGCATGGTGGAGGGCACCTGTAATCCTAGCTACTCAGGAGGCTGAGGCAGGAGAATCGCTTGAACCCAGGAGGCAGAGGTTGCAGTGAGCTGAGATTGTGCCACTGCACTCCAGCCTGGGCAACAACAGCAAAACTCCATCTCAAAAAAAAAAAAAGAAAAAAAGCCAAAGTCTTTACCCTTGTTCTACAGCTCCACTTGCCCTGCCTGTGACTACATCTAAAGTTATCTGCACCCACTGGCTTCCTTTTAAAGAAGCAATTTGGTCTCTCAGGCTGCTGTGTTATTATTCAACCAGTAAAAAATATTTTATCTTCTTGGCTTTGCTCTTGCTATAAACTCTGCCTAAAATACTCTCTTATAAAGCCTCTGCTCAAATATCACTTTGCTAATGTTCTTTTCCTTGATCACCCACTAGGAGCACCCACCTAGCTACATACCTTTAATCTGCTTTACCATGAAACCACTGGTATTTAATACATTAATGTCTATACTTATACATATCACTGTTTGTTTAACTTATTGATATTTATGTACATATATTCACATGTATATATTAGGTTGGTGCAGAAGCAATTTAAATTATTTCCATTATTTTTAATGGCAAAGCTGCAATTACTTTTCCACCAACCTATAATTATATATTTATATATCTTTTATATATATATTCATATGTACTTATTTTTTTTCCTATATAACTGGTGCTTAGCATGGTAAAGTAAGCACAATGATGTAGGCTTTCAATAAATCCATACATATGTAGTGCATAGAAAATGGCCATGGAGTTATTTGGCACTCAAAAATTTTTAAGGAATGAATAATTAGATACTAGACAGTATTTTAGGTAGAGATTAAAAAATTATTAGAGCATTATTAGGACATCCACAGGCCTCAGGCTTGTTAGCACAAAGCCAATATATAATAAGAGAAATACATATGGTGAATTAGGAGCAAAGAGAAGGGTACCTTTTTACAAGGCCAAGTGTAATCAGACACAGGTTCAACTGCTCACTGTACATAAGTCAGACATGAGAGGGGAGGGTTGGTGGAAGGAATAGCAGGTTTTGATCAGAGAGCCAACAAACCAAGAAGATGTGGAATTATTGTTCTAAAATACTGTCTTAAAATTTAAAATTTACTATAGGGTTTTTAAAGGGAAACTTGTTATGGGAGACATGTGTGAGTGGTGCAGGGTCTGGGTCTTGTTCTGATGGCTATCTTGAGTAATTACCAGTACAGAGGTCTGGTTGTTGTTATGGTGACTTCTGCCAGTGGTGGTGGACTATTTATTTATGACTCCCCATAAGTGAGAGGATTCTGGAGGGGTTCAATGCCTGATTTGCTTCAAGATTAGCCTCTGGAATTTCTTAAGCAAGAGCATAAGTGATATGGATTGGCTCTGTGTCCCCACCCAAATCTCATTTTGAATTGTAATTCCCAATGATGGGAGAGAGATTTGGTGGAAGGTGATTGGATCATGGGGGTAGATATCCCCCTTGCTGTTCTCATGATAGTGAGTGAGTTCTCATGAGAGTTGGTTGTTTAAAAGTGTGTAGCACTTCCCCCTTTGCTCTCTTCCTCCTTCTCTGGCCATGTGAAGATGTGTATTGCTTTCGCCTGGCCTTCTGCCATGATTATAATTTTCCTGAGGCCTCCTCAGCCATGCAGAACTCTGAGTCAATTAAAACTCTTTTCTTTGTGAATTACCCGGTCTCAGAAATGTCTTTATGGCAGCGTGAGACTAGTACAGAAAATTAGTACCGAGAGAGGGGCATTGCTATCAAGATGCCTGAAAATGTGGAAGCAACTTTGGAACTGGGTAACAGGCAGAGGTTGGAAGAATTTGGAGGGCTCATAAGAAGACAGGAAGATGAGGGAAAGGTTGGGACTCCCTGCAGGCCTGTTGAATGGTTTTGAACAAAATGCTGACAGTGATATGGACGATGAAGTACAGGCTGAGGAGGTCTCAGATGAAGATGAGAAAATTATTGGGAACTGGAGTAAAGGTCACTGTTGCTATGCTTTAGCAAAGAGACTGGTGGCATTGTGCCCCAGCTGTAGGGATCTGTGGAACTTTGAACTTGAGAGAGATGATTTTGGGTATCTGGCAGAACAAATTTCTAAGTAACAAAGAGATCAAGATGTGGACTGAATGCTTTTAAAGGCCTACACTTATTTCCATAAACAAAGAAATGAGCTCAAACTGGAACTTATATTTAAGAGAGAAGCAGAGAATAAAAGTTTGGAAAATTTGCAGTCTAGCTATGTGGTAGAAAAGAAAAACTTATTTTCTGAGGAGGAATTCAAGAAGGCTGCAGAAATTTTCCATAAGTAAAGAGGAGTTGAATTTTAATAACCAAGACAATGGGGAAAATGTCACCAAATATTTTAGAGACCTTCATGACAGCCCCTCCCATCATAGGCCTGGAGGCCTAGAATAAAAATATGGTTTCATGAGCCAGGCCCAGGGCCCCACTTCTCTGTGCAGCCTTGAGACACGACACCCTGCATCATAGTCACTCTAGCTCCAGCCATGGCTAAAAGCAGCCAAGGTACAGCTCAGGCCATTGCTTCAGATGGTACAAGCCACAAGCTTTTGTGGCTTCCACATGGTGTTAGGCCTGTGAGTATGCAGAAAGCAAGAGTTGAGGTTTGGGAGCCTCCACCTAGATTTCAGAGGATGTATGGAAACAACTGTATGTCCAGGTAGATGTTTGCTGCACAGGCAGAGCCCTCATGAAGAATGTCTACTAGAGCATCGTGAAGGGGAAATGTGAGGTGAGAGCCCCCATGCAGATCCCCCACTGGGGCACTCCCTAGGGGAGCTGTGAGAAGAGGACTACCATCCTCCAGATCTCAGAATGGTAGATCCACCAACATCTTACATCGTGCACCTGGAAAAGCTGAATGCACTCAATGTCAACCCATGAAAGCAGCCACGGGGACACTGCAGAGCCACAGGGGCAGAGCTGCGCAAGGCCTTGGGAGCCCACCCCCTGCATCAGCATGCCCTGGATATGAGACATGGAGACAAAGTGGACTAGTTTGGATCTTTAAGATTTAATGGCTGCACTGCTGGGTTTTAGACTTTCATGGGGCCTGTAGCCTCTTTGTTTTGGCCAATTTCTTCCTTTTGGAATGGAGCATTTACCCAATCCAGGACCCCCACTGTATCTTGGAAGTAACTAACTTGTTTTTATTATTATTATTATCATCTTACAGGCTTGTAGGCATCTGGAACTTGCCTTGTCTCAGATGAGATTGCAGACTTGGACTTTTGAATTAAGGCTGGAATTAGTTAAGGCTTGTGGGGCGGTGGACTGTTGGGAAGGCATGATTGTGTTTTGAAACATGAGAAGGCCATGAGATTTTGGAGGATTCAGGGGAGTAGTGATATGGTTAGACTTTGTGTCCCCACTCAAATCTCATCTCAAATTGTAATCCCCATGTGTTGAGGGAGGGCTTGATGGGAGGTAACTGGATCATGGGGGCAGGTATCCCCCTTCCTGTTCTCATGATAGTGAATTCTTATGAGATCTGGTTGTTTAAAAGTGTGTAGCACTTCCTCCTTTGCTGTTTTCCTCCTTCCCTGGCCATGTGAAGACATGTCTTGCTTCCTTTTCACCTTCTGCCATAATTGTAAGTTACCTGTACCCAGCCATGCAGAACTATGAGTTGATTAAACTCCTTTTCTTTATAAATTACCCAGTCTCAGGTCTGTCTTTATAGAAGTGTGAAAATGGACTACTACAATAAGTAAATAAGAATGCATTGCCAGAGGGGAGTGTCTCGACAGGGAAGGAAAAAAGAAGTGAGAGGGAAGGGAAGGAAGAAGATAGTAGATGACTTCTAAAACCAAGGTCCCCAGTTACAAAAAGAATTAGAGATTGGAAAAAAGAGAGGAAGATTCAAAAGTTTGGAGATATGAACCATCAAAGATTTCAAGTTGATAAGGCAAAAAAGGCATTTCAAACACTGAAAATAACCTTTGAAAAATCAAGAATCTGTGAGAACACTTGCACCTTACTATGGCAAAATATAGAATATATAGATTGAGGAGAAAGAGGGAAAATGGGACCAAAGATATGTTAAGCCTCTACTCTTCTTGGTACTTCTGTCTCATATTATGACCACTCAGCCTAAAACCTCATTCAGTTCGTGCCATTTTGTTACTCTAGATTTTGGAATGGAGTGTATACACTGAGACTTTTGTTGAGGGTTGGGGGTGATGAACTAAAACAGGTTAATTATCTCCGAAGGTCACACAGCTGAACAATTTGGAGACAGAGCAAGTTCAAAGCTAGTCTATTTAAATTACATGCACCTGCTATTTTCACTATGTGCTGGTGTAATTATAAGAGGTATGCTTTCGCTTGTGGGCATTTAGTGCTATAAATTTCCCTCTACACACTGCTTTAAATGTGTCCCAGAGATTCTGGTATGTTGTGTCTTTGTTCTCGTTGGTTTCAAAGAACATCTTTATTTCTGCCTTCATTTCGTTATGTACCCAGTAGTCATTCAGGAGCAGACTGTTCGGTTTCCATGTGGTTGAATGGTTTTGAGTGAGTTTCTTAATCCTGAGCTCTAGTTTGATTGCACTGTGGTCTGAGAGACAGTTTGTTATAATTTCTGTTCTTTTACATTTGCTGATGAGTGCTTTACTTCCAACTATGTGGTCAATTTTGGAATAGGTGTGGTGTGGTGCTGAGAAGAAGGTATATTCTGTTGATTTGGGGTGGAGAGTTCTGCAGATGTCTATTAAGTCTGCTTGGTGCAGAGCTCAGTTCAATCCCTGGATATCCTTGTTAACCTTCTGTCTCGTTGATCTGTCTAACGTTCACAGTGGGGTGTTAAAGTCTCCCATTATTGTATGGGAGTCTAAGTCTCTTTGTAGGTCTCTAGGGGCTTGCTTTATGAATCTGGGTGCTCCTGTACTGGGTGCATATATGTTTAGGATAGTTAGCTCTTCTTGTTGAATGGATCCCTTTACCATTATGTAATGGCCTTCTTTGTCTCTTTTGATCTTTGTTGGTTTAAAGTCTGTTTTATCAGAGACTAGGATTGCAACCCGCCCCTTTTTTTGTTTTCCATTTGCTTGGTAGATCTTCCTCCATCCCTTTATTTTGAGCCTATGTATGTCTGCACGTGAGATGTGTTTCCTGAATACAGCACACTGATGGGTCTTGACTCTTTATCCAATTTTCCAGTCTGTGTCTTTTAATTGGAGCATTTAGCCCATTTACATTTAAGGTTAATATTGTTATGTGTGAATTCAATCCTGTCATTATGATGTTAGCTGGTTATTTTGCTTGATAGTTGATGCAGTTTCTTCCTAGCATCGATGGTCTTTACAATTTGGCATGTTTTTGCAGTGGCTGGTACCGTTGTTTTTCCATGTTTAGTGCTTCTTTCAGGAGCTCTTTTAGGGCAAGCCTGGTGTTGACAAAATCTCTCTGCATTTGCTTGTCTGTAAAGGATTTTATTTCTCCTTCACTTATGAAGCTTAGTTTGGCTGGATATGAAATTCTGGATTGAAAATTATTTTCTTTAAGAACGTTGAATATTGACCCTCACCCTCTTCTGGCTTGTAGAGTTTCTGCCGAGAGATCAGCTGTATTTATACCACTAAATCCCCACAAGAGAAACCTGGAAAGATCTAAAATTGACACCCTAACATCACAATTAAAAGAACTAGAGAAGCAAGTACAAACAAATTCAAAAGCTAGCAGAAGGCAAGAAATAACTAAGATCAGAGCAGAACTGAAGTAGATAGAGACACCAAAAACCCTTCAAAAAATCAATGAATCCAGGAGCTGGTTTTCTGAAAAGATCAACAAAATTGATAGACAGCTAGCAAGACTAATAAGGAAGAAAAGAGAGAAGAATCAAATAGAGGCAATAAAAAATGATAAAGAGGATATCACCACCGATCCCACAGAAATACAAACTACCATCAGAGAATACTATAAACACCTCTACACAAATAAACTAGAAAATCTAGAAGAAATGGATAAATTCCTCAACACATACACCCTCCCAAGACTTAACCAGGAAGAAGTTGAATCTCTGAATAGACCAATATCAGGCTCTGAAATTGAGGCAATAATTAACAGCTTACCAACCAAAAAAAGTCCAGGATCAGACGGATTCACAGCTGAATACTACCAGAGGTACAAGGAGGAGCTGGTACCATTCCTTCTGAAACTATTCCAATCAATAGAAAAAGTGGGAATCCTCCCCAACTCATTTTATGAGGCCAGCATCATCCTGACACCAAAGCCTGGCAGAGACACAACAAAAAAAGAGAATTTTAGACCAATATCCCTGACGAACATCCATGCAAATATCCTCAATAAAATACTGGCAAACAGAATCCAGCAGCACATCAAAAAGTTTATCTACCATGATCAAGTGGGCTTCATCCCTGGGATGCAAGGCTGGTTCAACACACACAAATCAATAAACGTAATCCAGCATATAAACAGAACCAATGACAAAAACCACATGATTATCTCAATAGATGCAGAAAAGGCCTTTGACAAAATTCAACAACCCTTCATGCTAAAAACTCTCAATAAATTAGGTATTGATGGGACATATCTCAAAATAATAAGAGCTATCTATGACAAACCCACAGCCAATGTCACAATGAATGGGCAAAAACTGGAAGCATTCCATTTGAAAAGTGGCACAAGACAGGGATGCCCTCTCTCACCACTCCAATTCAACATAGTGTTGGAAGTTCTGGCCAGGGCAATCAGGCAGGAGAAGGAAATAAAGAGTATTCAATTAGGAAAAGAGGAAATCAAATTGTCCCTGTTTGCAGACGACATGATTGTATATCCAGAAAACCCCATCGTCTCAGCCTAAAATCTCCTTAAGCGGATAAGCAACTTCAGCAAAGTCTCAGGATATAAAATCAATGTGCAAAAATCACAAGCATTCTTATACACCAATAACAAACAGCCAAATCATGAGTGAACTCCCATACACAATTGTTTCAAAGAGAATAAAATACCTAGGAATCCAACTTACAAGGGAGGTGAAGGACCTCTTTAAGGAGAACTACAAACCACTGCTCAATGAAGTAAAAGAGGATACAAAGAAATGGAAGAACATTCCATGCTCATGGGTAGGAAGAATCAATATCGTGAAAATGGCCACACTGCCCAAGGTAATTTATGGATTCAATGCCATCCCCATCAAGCTACCAATGACTTTCTTCACAGAATTGGAAAAAACTACTTTAAAGTTCATATGGAACCAAAAAAGAGCCCGCATTGCCAAGTCAATCCTAAGCCAAAAGAACAAAGCTGGAGGCATCATGCTACCTGACTTCAAACTATACTACAAGGCTACGGTAACCAAAACAGCACGGTACTGGTACCAAAACAGAGATCTAGACCAATGGAACAGAACAGAGCCCTCAGAAATAATGCCACATATCTACAACTATCTGATCTTTGACAAACCTGACAAAAACAAGAAATGGGGAAAGAATTCCCTATTTAATAAATGGTGCTGGGAAAACTGGCTAGCCATATGTAGAAAGCTGAAACTGGATCCCTTCCTTACACCTTATAGAAAAATTAATTCAAGATGGATTAAAGACTTACATGTTAGACCTAAAACCATAAAAACCCTAGAAGAAAACCTAGGCAATACCATTCAGGACATAGGCATGGGCAAGGACTTCATGTCTAAAACACCAAAAGCAATGGCAACAAATGTCAAAATGGACAATTGCAATTTAATTAAACTAAAGAGCTTCTGCACAGCAGAAGAAACTACCATCAGAGTGAACAGGCAACCTAGAGAATGAGAGAAAATTTTTGCAATCTACTCATCTGACAAAGGGCTAATATCCAGAATCTACAAAGAACTCAAACAAATTTACAAGAAAAAAACAACCCCATCAACATGTGGGCGAGGATATGAACAAACTCTTCTCAAAAGAAGATATTTATGCAGCCAAAAGACCCATGAAAAAATGCTCATCATCACTGGCCATCAGAGAAATGCAAATCAAAACCACAATGAGATACCGTCTCACACCAGTTTGAATGGCGATCATTAAAAAGTCAGGAAACTACAGATGCTGGAGAGGATGTGGAGAAACAGGAACATTTTTACACTGTTGGTAGGACTGTAAACTAGTTCAACCATTGTGGAAGTCAGTGTGGCGATTCCTCAGGGATCTAGAACTAGAAACACCATTTGACCCAGCCATCCCATTACTGGGTATATACCTAAAGGATTATAAATCATGCTGCTATAAAGACACATGCACACGTATGTTTATTGAGGCACTATTCACAATAGCAAAGACTTGGAACCCTCCCAAATGTCCAACAACGATAGACTGGATTAAGAAAATGTGGCACATATACACCATGGAATACTATGCAGCCATAAAAAATGATGAGTTCATGTCCTTTGT
This sequence comes from Pongo pygmaeus, assembly GCF_028885625.2. Lineage (NCBI taxonomy): Eukaryota > Metazoa > Chordata > Mammalia > Primates > Hominidae > Pongo > Pongo pygmaeus. The sequence continues at coordinate 58,304,792 of NC_072383.2, read as the reverse complement.
AGGAACATGGATGAAACTGGAAACCATTATTCTCAGCAAACTATCGCAACGACAAAAAACCAAACACCGCATGTTCTCATTCATAGGTGGGAATTGAACAATGAGAACACATGGACGCAGCAAGGGGAACATCATACACTGGGGTCTGTTGTTGGGTGGGGGAAGGGGGGAGGGATAGCATTAGGAGATATACCTAATGTTAAATGACGAGTTAATGGGTACAGCACGCCAACATGGCACATGTATACATATGTAACAAACCTGCACGCTGTGCACATGTACCCTAAAGCTTAAAGTATAATAATAATAAAAAAAGAAATGCTAAATATCCATTAGAGGCTGGCGAAAATAAAGTTGTAATCTTTTTCCCTCCAAATAAAAGAGGTATGCAAAAACCAGAAACTGGGGAACTTTTACATATATTCTAAAGCTGGGAATACTTACTGTCACCTTATTGCATGTTTTACGTCTAATTGACAATATATATTTAAATCTTCTCTGAAGAAATTCCAAAATATCTAACTTAATCAGTTTTGAAACATAAGGAATCTCCCTATATCCCCTTTCCCAAACAATATGTGTCTGTTTGTCCTGCCATCTAAGGAAGACTACTTTAATACAAGGAGGGAATTTAACAGATTCAAAATACAAAACTTAACAGCTACAAAATACAAAAAAATCTGTATGCAACTCCTGCAAAAATCTGTATGCAATTCCTTCTTAAACAGTAACCTATTTATTCAATTAGGCTTTCAAAGGCCCAATATGCAGACAGACTTATATCTAGTATTTCAAAATTGATGTACTATCTTAAGCATTATTAAAGTTGATGTCAAAATGTATGTCTAAAGAAAAAGAAAGCATGCACATACAAATGCATCTGGTAATTCTCAATTATAGCATCTTGCTCAGCACTGGAGGCTGATAAAATACAGTATTTTATCCTTTAGATGTGAAAAACCCAACCAACTATACAAACCAAAGAGCTTGGGATTAAAGTTTCTGTTTTATACAAGTCCTCTGGTAAGCAGTGTGAAGCAGAGATGTGACAGGCAAAATATCGGAAGTGAGGGCCAGGTAGGTAGATCACAGTTGTGACGAGATGCTCTAAGTGTTTAAATAAGACATGCAGTATTTGAAGAGGGGCTAAATTTAAGAGATATTTAATGGTAAATAAATAGATGGTTCCTGATTAAATTTGTACGGTATGTTAAAGCATTACATGTCTTTACTTAAAGCCTGATGATCTATATTTTCCAATTCATTGTCTCATTTATTTTAATTTCTCTTTCCAAAAAATTACATTATTTAATTTAGTAGCTTTTCAACTATTAAAGTTTGTGTTTCCATACACACAAAATGTATAAGCAGGCAGATGTATTATTATGGTAGTTTTCACTCTACATTTTCCACTTTAACCAAAGTTATTTTTAGGGATTTAAAAACAATGTTCATTAGTTCAGTTTATTTTTAAAAATAGGATTTTTTCTTTATTTGTTATATATCATAATTTGCCAATATATCTTTATGTACTCCTACTTTCTTCAGATGTTACATGCAGAATTCAAGAAAAAAAGCATGTGCTTAATAGAACTTTAAAATATATATTTATTGCCAGCAAAGAATTAGCATAAGTTTTGATCAAACTTCAAGCTGCTTTTTTTTTCTTTGATGTCTTTGCTCTCTTAATTTAATCTCATGGATTTTCCTCAATGACAGCTAGAGCTGGTTATGAAAGGAGCCAGATATAGATTAAGAAGAAATGATGCTCCTGGATGAAATTTGACTCATTCCCTTTGCATTTGTTTCCTAATCCTCATCCTTTTTCATGTAATGTTTATGATATTATGTATATATAGTATGATAAATAGTATAGAAAGACATTATGATACTTAAAATAAATAGTATAGAAATACATCATTTATTTAATAAAATATTTTTAGAGGGAGACTTAAAGACATTTTATTGGCTTTGTATGTAACATTAAGAATTTACTTCACCCAGAATTTACTTCACAGGTAATTGTTCAATTAACCTCTATGTTTCATAATATTGTCAAGAGAAACTTAAGTACTATCTCAGGTAATACAAAGCTTAAGTAATACACCTTACCATTTAAATAATTTGAAGTAAAATATTTGTTTTTGTTTTTGTTCTTTATTCTTCAGTCATGTTTGAGGAGTGCCAAAAAATGAACCAAAGTGAAAAAATGCATGATTGAGATAATATAAATTTGACAGATTGATTGAGAAGTAATGTAATTGAGCAGTTAGAAAATATGAAGTCTTTTAAGATAAAATTTTTATAATTTAGACAACTTGAATATGAATGAAATTGACAAGCAGGTTCTTTTGTTAGTATCTTCTTTGATGCTAAGAATAAAACACTTTACAAAGGCAGGTACTGATTGACCTTACTAACTACAAAGTAATAATGCAATATTTTATTTGAAAAGCTGAAATGAATCCAAGGGATCTGTTTACTTTGTGAACAGCATATTAAACATGTGCATTTCAACCCTTTTTACCAATAAAATAAAATGCCTTTTTGTCATCTCACATCTCATTATATCTCCAAATGACTTGACATTTAACAGCGTAAAATGCAGTGCTTATCAATAAATATTAAGCAGCTATCAAAACCTAAAGTATAATAATAATAATAATAATAATAATAATAATTACAATAAAAGAAAAAAAAAATTTAGATCAATTTTTATATTCCCCATTTTAAAAGAAAAAAATGTTAATAGCACTCTATCAGTGATCTCATTTATTTTAGGAAATAAAAGTTCATTTGGGCATTTAGTATTTATAAAACATGTTTACATTTTCATCCAGAATCATTTCTTCTACCTGCTTGATGACCAGAAGGGTAAGTTCCCCAAAGTAGAATTCTCACTCTGTCCAATTCTGTTACTCAACCTCACACGTGTGGGAAGAGGAAGTGGAAGAAATACGCATTTGTTTCAAATTTAGTTTTAAAAATAGTTTTATGTTCTTGGTTTTATAATACACTGGTTAAGACTTCGTATTTGTAAGCCTTCTAGACCTGAGTTTCTGGAAAATTCTAGCTCACTCACTGTAAGTATAGTGAAATTGAACATTTCATATAAAATCAATGATTCTCAGTTTTCTCATATGTAAATGTTAATGGTGATACTTACTTTGGGTCTTGTCCTACTGTAGTGGTTACTTATGTCAATTTGGCTACTCTATCATCCCAGTAATTTAAACAAAAACTAACCTACGTGTTGCTGTGAAGGAATTTTGTAGACGACGTTATTAATTACAATCAATTCAGTTTAAATAAAAGAAACTACCCTTTAATATTGTTGACAGGCCGCTAACAATCAGTCCAAAGACCTTAAAAGGAAAAACTGAGCTTTCTGAAGGAAGAAATGCTGCCTCCAGGTTGCAAATCAATTCCTGTATGGGTTTCCAAGCTGCCAGCCTGCCTTACAAACTTGTCAGCTCCCACGAACATGGGAGTCACTTTCTTCAAATAAATCTTTCAGTATATATATACTCCCAGTGGACAGGATGTATTCCCCCATTTTTTTTTCAAGGCAAAAACTTTATTAGAAAAGAAAATTTGAATTCATGTTGCTAAGAGACAATCTACCAGCAAAATAAAAATGATGAAATCTTATGCTCTTAACATAGTTTCAAAATATTTAACACAAAAACTGATAGAACTATAAAGAGAAATGGACAATTTTACAATTAGAGTGAGAGACCTTAATATATTTTTCTCAGAAATTGACAGATGTAATACAATTTCTTTTTCAAACTGTTCAAATCTATATAGGTCCTATAGGATTTTTGTCTAGGGAGACGCCTGAATAGGTGAATTTAACCCATTCACATTTATTACATGAGATTATTGAAATGTTTGAATTTATTCCTTTTGTATAAGTTTTTGTTTTCTGCTTCCCACATTTTGTTTTTCTTCCCTTTCCTGATATTTGTTAGTTGATTTCATTTTTCCCATTTCAGTTTTCCCTCTAATACTTTACAAGTTATACATTCTGTTTCCATTTTTCTGGAGATTTCCCTTAACATTTTCTTAATATTCTTTTCTTTTCTTTTTTTTTAATTTTATTATTATTATACTTTAAGTTTTAGGGTACATGTGCACAATGTGCAGGTTTGTTACATATGTATACATGTGTCATGTTGGTGTGCTGTACCCATTAACTCGTCATTTAACATTAGGTATATCTCCTAATGCTATCCCTCCCCCCTCCCCCCACCCAACAACAGTCCCCAGTGTGTGATGTTCCCCTTCCTGTGTCCATGTGTTCTCATTGTTCAATTCCCACCTATGAATGAGAACATGTGGTGCTTGGTTTTTTGTCCTTGGGATAGTTTGCTGAGAATGATGGTTTCCAGTTTCATCCATGTCCCTACAAAAGACATGAACTCATCATTTTTTATGGCTGCATAGTATTCCATGGTGTATATGTGCCACATTTTCTTAATCCAGTCTATTGCTGTTGGACATTTGGGTTGGTTCCAAGTCTTTGCTATTGTGAATAGTGCCGCAATAAACATACGTGTGCATGTGTCTTTATAGCAGCATGATTTATAATCCTTTGGGTATATACCCAGTAATGGGATGGCTGGGTCAAATGGTATTTCTAGTTCTAGATCCCTGAGGAATCACCACACTGACTTCCACAATGGTTGAACTAGTTTACAGTCCCACCAACAGTGTAAAAGTGTTCCTGTTTCTCCACATCCTCTCCAGCACCTGTTGTTTCCTGACTTTTTAATGATTGCCATTCTAACTGGTGTGAGATGGTATCTCATTGTGGTTTTGATTTGCATTTCTCTGATGGCCAGTGGTGATGAGCATTCTTTCATGTGTTTTTTGGCTGCATAATTGTCTTCTTTTGAGAAGTGTCTGTTCATAACCTTTGCCCACTTTTTGATGGGGTTATTTGTTTTTTCTTGTAAATTTGTTTGAGTTCATTGTAGATTCTGGATATTAGTCCTTTGTCAGATGAGTAGATTGCTAAAATTTTCTCTCATTCTCTAGGTTACCTGTTCACTCTGATGGTCATTTCTTTTGCTGTGCAGAAGCTCTTTAGTTTAATTAGATCCCATTTGTCAATTTTGGCTTTTGTTGCCATTGCTTTTGGTGTTTTAGACATGAAGTCCTTGCCCATTCCTATGTCCTGAATGGTATTGCCTAGGTTTTCTTCTAGGGATTTTATGGTTTTAGGTCTAACATTTAAGTCTTTAATCCATCTTGAATTAATTTTTGTATAAGGTGTAAGGAAGGGATCTAGTTTCGGCTTTCTACATATGGTTAGCCAGTTTTCCCAGCACCATTTGTTAAATAGGGAGTCCTTTCCCCATTTCTTGTTTTTGTCAGGTTTGTCAAAGATCAGATAGTTGTAGATATGTGGCATTATTTCTGAGGGCTCTGTTCTGTTCCATTGGTCTAGATCTCTGTTTTGGTACCAGTACCATGCTGTTTTGGTTACTGTGGCCTTGTAGTATAGTTTGAAGTCAGGTAGCATGATGCCTCCAGCTTTGTTCTTTTGTCTTAGCATTGACTTGGCAATGCGGGCTCTTTTTTGGTTCCATATGAACTTTAAAGTAGTTTTTCCAATTCTGTGAAGAAAGTCATTGGTAGCTTGATGGGGATGGCATTGAATCCATAAATTACCTTGGGCAGTGTGGCCATTTTCACGATATTGATTCTTCCTACCCATGAGCATGGAATGTTCTTCCATTTGTTTGTATCCTCTTTTATTTCATTGAGCAGTGGTTTGTAGTTCTCCTTGAAGAGGTCCTTCACCTCCCTTGTAAGTTGGATTCCTAGGTATTTTATTCTCTTTGAAACAATTGTGTATGGGAGTTCACTCATGATTTGGCTCTCTGTTTGTCTGTTATTGGTGTATAAGAATGCTTGTGATTTTTGTACATTGATTTTGTATCCTGAGACTTTGCTGAAGTTGCTTATCCGCTTAAGGAGATTTTGGGCTGAGATGATGGGGTTTTCTACATATAGAATCATGGCATCTGCAAGCAGGGACAATTTGACTTCCTCTTTTCCTAATTGAGTACCCTTTATTTCCTTCTCCTGCCTGATTGCCCTGGCCAGAACTTCCAACACTATGTTGAATAGGAGTGGTGAGAGAGGGCATCCCTGTCTTGTGCCGGTTTTCAAAGGGAATGCTTCCAGTTTTTGCCCATTCAGTATGATATTGGCTGTGGGTTTGTCATAGATAGCTCTTATTATTTTGAGATATGTCCCATCAATACCTAATTTATTGAGAGTTTTTAGCATGAAGGGTTGTTGAATTTTGTCAAAGGCCTTTTCTGCATCTATTGAGATAATTATGTCGTTTTTGTCATTGGTTCTGTTTATATGCTGGATTACATTTATTGATTTGCATATGTTGAACCAGCCTTGCATCCCAGGGATGAAGCCCACTTGATCATGGTGGATAAGCTTTTTGATGTGCTGCTGGATTTGGTTTTCCAGTATTTTATTGAGGATTTTTCCTCCATTTTTGAGTTTGCTCTGAAAAATATTTTGTATTTTTCTTTTTGAAGGTATTAATAATTGAAATGAAATCTATCCCTAAATATTTGTTATTTTTGAATAATTTTAAAAATTGTTTATATATTATTGTTTTCCATTGGTCAGTTTGTTTTTATATTTTGACCTCGCATCTATCAAGCTTATAAAATATTTATCTTTGTATTTATTTAGATATGCTAGTTAAAAATTATATCTTCTGGGAAAAGTGAAATTTTTGTTGCATCTTACCTAGTATTTACATTTTAATTAGTTTTCTTTTATATCACTCTAATACCTCTAGTACAATAATAGAAGTGATTGTAAGCATCTTGCCTTATTTTTTATAATAAAGAGAAAACTTTCAATATTTCACCATCTTGTATGATTTTTAATGAAGTTTGTGTTATAGAAAATTCAACATCTTCATTTTTTTCTATTTTTTCATTTGCTAAAAATGCTAACAAGAATTTTAATTGCATAGTTACTTTAGCTTATCTTTTTTTCTGACTTTATTAAGAAAAATGTGTAGATTTTTTTATCCTGCTAATAGCGTGAATTATATTGATATCTAAATTTGAAAGCCAGTTTTAAAAGCCAGATTGCATTTCTAGAAGAAAACCAATCTTGATTGCTATGTCTAATCCTTTTCAAATATTCTTTAGTTGGGTTTGTTACTATTTTCTTACCATTTTAAATTCTATGTTCATCAGTAAGTTTATCCTGTGTTTTTTCTTTCTTAATATTCTTGTCTTTTCATTGTCAAAATTAGTTTTCATAAAGTTAAATATGTATGAAAGGATTTATGTAAGATTTGCTTAACTTTTTCCTGAAATATTTAGATTTCATTAATAAAATTATCTCGGCCTAAGTTATAATTAGTGATATTAAAATATAGATATTTCACTTATTTATATAGCAATTGAGATTTTTTATTTCTTCATCATTAAGGTTGTGTAAGTTATGCTTTCTTGAAATTGATTCATTTAATCTAGAGTGCAATAATTTTTTATGATATTCTCATATTTGTATGATATTTAATTATTTTTTTTCATTTCTGATATTGGCTGGTTGTTTATTTTCTTGAGGAAACTTGCCAAATATTTATTAATTTTATTAAAATTTCCATGAAAGTCTTTAGGATGTTATTTTTATTTTGATTATTGTATTGTCTTCTTTTATTAATTTGTATTTTTCCATTATCTAATTTTTTTCTACTTTCTTTGATTTGAATTAGCTACTCTTCAGTATTCTTTAGATGCATGCTTACTCTTGAGCACATGCTCTCTCTCTTGTCTCCCTCCCTTCCTCCCGCCTTAGCCCCCATGTTATCTCTTTGGTAGTGCATAATAGGCTATTATATCTATTCAATGGATTTTTAATTTCGGTTATTATGTATTTCAGTTATGAAAGTAACTGGTTTTCTGTCAACTATTTAAAACTTTTGTATTTTAATGATAGTTTAAATCTGAGTCTCATAATTACATTATCTAAAGCTACTATGAATCTGTTTTCATTACCTGTAATTTTCTCTTTCTTTTGGTCATATTGTTTTTTCTCCTATTCTGGCCGGTTGCTTTTGATTGAGTCCCAGATATTTGTAAAATGTTGGAAATAATTTGAATTATAATTTTAATTCTTAAGGAACTTGTTTCTGCCAGGTATCTGGGCCACTTTAAATCTGCAATCACTTAATCCAATTTTAGAAATTGAGATTATTTATGGTGCTAACCCCAAGCAGATGGGGTTCACCAGGGTTCCTCCTTGTGTCCTTGACACCAATACCTGCTTCCTTAGCTTCACACATATGGTAAAAGTTCAGTTTAGTTTTTAGCCTACTGAACTCATCCCTCACCTCTAAAAAATTGATTTTAAAAACTGGGGCAAAAAAGGCATCAAATGTTGGTCTCATTTCATTTTACTTCCATTTTCTCCAGATCTGGCTTATATTTTTCCACTATTTTCTTAGGTATCTGGTGCCTTTAAGCATATATGTTGTACATTCTGAGAGTGGATACTTAGACTAAATTATGTATTGTTCCATTGCCCAAAGTCTGTGCATTGCCTTTGACTCTCCAAAGAGATTTTGAAATTAATTGAGAACATGGTTATATTTTATTTTTGGATAAAGTTGGTTACAAAATTTAGCATTTCATTTAAGTAACTATGCATAGTTGATCACTATCTTCTCTTGGAAACATTTTGTTCACTTGGCTACCAGTACACCTCATTTCTCTTCTGATTATCCACCTGCTCTGAAGGCTTCTTCTCAGTCTTCTTTGATATTTTCTGTTTACATCTTACCATTGTAATTTTTCAGGCCTCCTCTCTGGAGTTCTCTTCTATATTTATGGCCACTTAATTGATGAGCTCAATCAGTCACATGCCTTTATTTTTTGCTACTATTATGTATATTGATACATATTTCAAGTTTATGTCTTTAGTCAGAATTCTCCTCTGAGTTCTAAGAAGATTAATTTATCCAATTGCCTACTACACATTTCCAAACTTATCCAATTTTCTACTTGACATAAACTCAACATGGCCTGAACTGAACTACTGCTCTTCCATCCTCAAACCTACTTTATACAAAACTTTACTTTTCTCAATTCTGAAAAACCTCATCTCCAAGTAAAAACTTTAGCAATATGATCAACTACAGTCTTTTGGTTTCAACTGGAATGTACTGAGTCAGCATATCCTTTAGCTTATGTCTAGAAAACTAAAGCACCAATTCCTTCTTACTATGTCCACTGCTATTTGCCTCGTGCAAGACACCATCATTTTTATTTGTTGACATTACAATTAATTAATTTATTTGGATGCAATACATACACATACAGAATCCCGTGTTCCCTCTATATTCACATCCTGTGGAATATTTAATTTTATCAATTGACAGAAGAGGTGTCCTCCCAGAGTAAGTTTGGAAATTGGTTATTTAAGATAAGTCTATGTCAGGTAGAAATCTAGTTGATATTAGAACTCTAGAAGATGCCTGCTTTTGCTTTATATAAAAACTATAAAATTGGTATCAATTACATTACCAAATTGAATCATATTGAAAAAATATAAAATCACTATATTAGCATCAATCAGCCATATTTACTGGGGTTATGCCTGGTATTTGTCATATGTGTCATTCCAAATTCTTACGACAACTTAAATAGTACATATTATTATTCCTGTTTTACAGAAAAAGTCTTGGGGGCAGAAAACCCAAATCTTGCCTCTAGTGACACAGTATTGAAATATGAATCTCTGTTTTTTTGTTAAACCACAATGTTAGGGCTGCCTTTTCCACACTATGCCTTCATAGACCTGTTATGAGATTATTTATGTACTTATATTCATGGGGTACAAGAGCAATTTTGCTACATTGTTATATTGCATTGTGATGAAGTCAGGGCCTTCAGTGCACAATTCCTAGCATGTAGTAGATGATCAATTTTGTTTCATTGTTGTTAATATTTTTCTTTCTTATATCTAAAATAAGCACATTTGGGTTATGAAAGCATGCACTATTTTAAGAATATATGTCTTCATATCTTTGAATCTGCCTTCCTAAGTGCCTTTAGTGACTTTACACAGTATTGAACAATTTTCTAAAACTGTGTGATTTTTCGATACCACCTTTTAACCTAAATTAGCTGCCAGCAAAGAAAATACTTCCTATGATTTTTTTTTTTTTTTTTTTTGGGATGGAGTCTTGCTCTGTCACCCAGGCTGGAGTGCAATGGCGTGGTCTCGGCTCATTGCAACCTCCGCCTCCCAGGTTCAAGTGATTCTCCCACCTCAGCCTCCCGAGTAGCTGGGAGTACAGGCGCGTGCCACCATACCCGGCTAATTTTTGTATTTTTGGTAGAGACGGGGTTTCATTATGTTGCCCAGGCTGGCCTCAAACTCCTGACTTTGTGATCTGCCCACCCCAGCCTCCCAAAGTGCTGGGATTATAGGCGTGAGCCACCATGCCCAGCCCCTGTGATTTTTTTATTTAAAGCACATAAACTTGTTAAGCTCTTCAGTGTGTCTATGTTGCTTACTTCAATGTCCACATTAAAAACTATTGACATATTGTTAAAGAATTTGTGATTTCTACTAATCACTATTAAAACAAATCTATCTGTAAATACTCAGTGCAGTTATTCATCAATGTGTCCTTATACAGAGTCCATTACCTGACCATGTTTTGACCCTAAAAGAGGTTTGCTTCAAAGATGAATACTAGGTTTCCATTTATGATTGACTCAGCAATATAACGTATTACTACCCCTGTGAGCATTCAGCCATTGACAATGACCTTCCAGGTATCACTCCTTTTGCAAGAATTTTACCAGCATATTTGGACATGGGTTTTACAAAGAAATCTTGAAGGGTTTAGGTTAAATTTCATCTAATATTATATCATTGGTATTATAAAAAAACATTAACTTATCACTTCATTTATTATAAAAGATAGTTTGGGTTGTGTTCACCAAGTTACACTGTGTCCTTAACTTGAGAGCCCAGAAATATTATATTTGGTCACAGTAACACAATTTGTTGTGCTTCTCATGAGCACTTTTATTCTTAAAAAAATTATATATGTTTGTATCTAAACAATGGGTTCACATGGTCATAAAGATGGAAATACTAGACACTGGGGACTCCAAAGAAGGGAGTGTGGTGGGAGGTTGATGAGAGCTGAAAAATTGTACCTGTTGTGTACAGTGTTCACTATTTGGGTATTGGGTACACTGGAAGCTTGATTTCTGCCAGTATGCTATGTACCCATAAAAACAAGCATATGCACCCCCTGAATCAGATATAAATTAAAATGTAAAAAAGAGATGAAAGACATTAGGAATGCTTGCCCACTGAGAAAAAGGCCATGTTTAAGACAGAAATGAGAGAAGGCAGTTGTCTGCAAGTCAAGGAGAGAGGCCTTAGGAGAATCAAAGCTGCCAGCACCTTGATCTCAAATTTCCAGACTCCAAAACTGAGAGAAATAAAGTTTCTGTTGTTTAAGCCATACCCTAAAATTTATAATTAATATTATTTTGATTGAAAAAACAATTGTATACATTTATGGTTTGCAAGTTGATGTTTTGATTATATACACACACACATAAACACACACACACACACACACGCACACACACGCACACACACACACACAATGGTGAATGACAAGGTCAATTTACTTAACATATCTATCTCCTTGATTATTTTCCATTTTTTTTTTTAGGATGAGATATCTGAAGCTGACTCTCATACTTATGTACAAACATGCAATCCATTATTATTGTCACTATAGTCACCTTGCTGTGCAATAGATCCCAATGCCTATTCTTCCAATCTGTCTTAAATGTTGTATCGTTTGATCAATAATTCCTCATTCCCTGTCTTCCCTTCCCACCCCCAGGCTCTGCTAACCATCATTTTACCCTCACCTTTTTTTTTAACTCTCACTTTTATGAGGAAAAATGTTTTAAAGTGGTATGAGTATTGATAAACAGATGACAGTACAAGCTTCTTTTTTAGTATCAATTGCTAGAAAACTCAGTCGAAGTTTTAACTCATCTCTCAGAGGTTATTTTTCTAAAGAAAGCTAACAGAAACTGCCACAATATTACATTTCTTATATTTCTTTATCTTCTCAGCAATTCTATCACTTTTTCTATTTTAAATTGCATTGTGTTGCCGTTTCCACCTTTTGTGGGCATAAAAATTTCATTTCCTTCAAAAATATATTAGCTAATACTTGCAGATCACTTCCTTGAAACACCCAATAATAAATGTTGTATGTATGAACATATTCAAACTTGTCAATTGATTATGGTGATGCTTTCTTTGAAGTAGATTCTGTTACTGTTAAGATAAAACATAATTTTTGTGGTTCTAAAACTGTCAAGTGATACCTTACTTATAGATATTTTAGTATTCACTACTAGAAAATCATGTAGCCTGCAAATAAAATGTTTTAATTCTTTATTTCCAAACTATTTTTCTTTCATTTAATGTCCTTACATACTGCATTATCTAAGATCTGTAGCATAATGTTGAATAGAAGTGATTAGATTAGGAATCTGTGCCTGTTTCCTGACGGCAAGGGGAAGACAATCCGTCTTTCACTCTTAAGTGTGATGATAGCTGTGTCTTACAAAGATGTCCTTTAACAGGTTGGGAGTTTTTATCAGAAGGCTGAATTTTTCTAAATTTTTGTATGTAGCTGTGAAGGCAATCATATAGTTTTTCTTCTTTAGTCTGAGAATACAGTAAAATATATTGATTGATTTTTAGATATTGAAATAATCTGATGTTGTTGGAATATTCCTTACTTGGTCATAATGTATTAATCTTTTAATATAGTATGGAATTTGATATGCAGTCTTTTTGTTAAGGAGTTTTGTGCATGGGTCCAGAGAAAATATTGTTCTTACTTAGTATTTTTTGGTAATATTTTCATCTAGTTTAGATATCAGTAATACTGGTCTCATAAAATACATTGTGCGGTATTCTTTTCTCTTTGGTTCTCCAGAAGTTTTATGTAGAATCGATAGGTATTACTTACACATTTTATATAATCATCTATAAAGTCATGGGAGTGTGAAGTTCTTTTTAATGAAAGTTTTTCTATGTCAGCAATTTAATATATACAGGACTATTCAGTATATCTAATTTTTCTTGAATAAGTTTGGGTAGATTTTTTCTTTCAAGAAATTTTCTGATTTTATTTAATTAAGCAGATTTCTTGGTGTTAATATTCCCTACTTATATTTTGTGTGTCTGTGTATGTTTGCATGTGTGTGTGTGTGTATATAGGATTTTCAGTAACGTCACCTTTGTATTCTTGATATTAGAAATTTGTGTTGTCTCTCTGTTTCCTAATTTTACAGGTTATTTTAAACAGTCATTTCATTGATTTTCTCAATTGTTTTCTGTATGCAAGTGTTTATGGCAAATATGTACATGATCACCTACAACAGAAAAAAAGCAAATAGTCATCAACAGTTGAATAAACTAGTTGTAGAATGTTCAAACAATGAAATAGTAGTTAGTGACAATGTTTTTCTTCTTTTTGAGACAAGATCTTGTTCTGTCTCCCAAGCTGGAATGCAGTGGTGCAATCATGGCTCACTGCAGCCTCCAACTCCCAGCCTCAAGCAATCCTGCCACCTTGACCTTTGAAAGTCCTGGGATTACAGGCGGGAGCTGCTGCACTCAGCCAGTAATGATTTTTGATACATGCAAAAACATGAATGAATCTCGAAATAACTACGCTAAAAACTATACAAAAGGAGCATATATTATAATTATTTCACTCATTAAAAAAAATTCTAGTAAAATCAAGCTAATCTGTAGTGGCAGAGGGAAAGTCAGTGCTTTCCTGGAGCAAAGAGGTAGGGAAACTTGGATTAAAAAGGGGCACAAGAAAATTTTGGGGTGACTACTATGTTCATGTATTGATTATGGCAGTATTAATAGGTTCTTAGGTATATATATTTATGGAAACTCATCAAATTGTGCACTGTGTGTGTAGTTTATTGTAATTATACCTCAATTAAGCTGTAAAAATAGCCAAATATAACCATTTCATATGGATCAACCTAATATCTCCATTTTACAGAAAAAGAACTCAAAGAACAAGGATGTAACATAGTCCCATAGAGGCACAAAGCTAGTTAGTTCGAGGGGCAGAACTTGAAGCCATAGAATACGTATTCAGAGAATCAACACATAAACACGATTTTATACTGTGTTTTTTTAATTACATTCCTCTCACCTTCCTTCTCTAAGCTATATATATATATATGTGTGTGTGTGTTACTAGCATTCAAAATAAATATATTTGCTTATATTTAAATCAATATTTTAATTTAATTTTGTTTTTATTAATTGGTACTATTGAACTGTAACATTATTTTCAGTGTACTGAAAGTATCTTATAGATCAAATAATTTTTCTAAGTTTATTTAAGAACACTAATTGCCAAGTAAACTCACAAATCGACATCTTTATCTGTGGAACAAAATGTAACTGTTCCATCTCACTTTATAGGTGATATATCTGAGGGGAAATTGTCATCAGAAGAATATTTAAGGGGAAATTGTCTGTATCTGAGAGGAAATTGTCATAAGAAGAGTAAGAACATATAACCATAAACACATTCTCATATATATGATTTGTATATAGCCATAGAAGGGATTCCATGCTCCTCTCATGTGTGCCCAAAGGGCTGGGGCCTACCCCTCTTGTAATATTTATCCCACTTTATTATAATTAGTGACATATTAGACAATATCTTACATTATTAGACAAAGACTCTATTAAGAAGAGTTGTTACATTGATCTTTTTTCCCCAGAGCAAGAACATAAAAAGTGTTCAGTAAGAATTTGTACAGCTCATTAATGTAAAAGATGCGTATTTTAGAGATAAGCCAGGTAGATGCACAGTAAAGGTTACTAAGTCAAGTCGATAACATGCTTTAGTTGGAATGTAAGAGCTATCAGAAACTGATTTTAATTTCAGTAGATGAAACAAACAGGTTGAGTAGGATGATGTAGCTGCATACTGGGGAGGTATTTGTCCATTCTCCCAAGTGCAACAGCAACAAAAAAAATATGAAAAATTTCCAAAGAACAATCTTATTATGAATTCATTGTGGCACATGTGTCCACATTCTGCATATAATGCTTCTAAAAATGTACTCCAAAAATTACATAGAATTTTAAAGCAATAATCTGAAGGTTTTTATGCACTGTCATACCACAACTTTTACACATAAAAGTAACTTGAGAAATTCTGTGTAATACTTCAAATATTTATCTAATATAAAACAATTAATTAGATTAATTGTGAGGGTTTTGTACTTCAGAATTCCTCGGGCCAATATATACCTATATGGCACTAGATTTAAAAGTCTGAAATATCACCATATTATTAAGGAAGTGCAGTAAAAATCTTTAAATTTTTGAGGGATTTTATTCAAAAGCAAAAGTATTCTTTAAAATTTGGAAATTTCCATGTTTTATGATTAATAATCTGCAACTATTCTCATAATTGTATTTAATTTTTCTTCTTTTAATTCAACTTAATTTTATTTTTTCCTCATTTTGTCTTTTTTAAAAATTAATACCCAGTCCTTAATGGGATCCAAATAGTTCCAAAATACTCTGCTCGTGAAACTTCAAAATGATTAAATGTAATTTTAATTTTGATTACCTGGCATAGGTAAAATATTCATTGTGACGGGACTGTATTAATTCAATTAACACATCTAAAAAACTATTTTTGAGTCAAATATTTACCTGTTACCCTGTACTTCTATTTCTAAAACCTAGTCACCCAGCAAAATATTCCTAAGTAAGTATTTTTAGCAATTTTCAGTGTATATGCGAGAAGAAACTCCAAACACCACATCTTCAATCTGTTGCTTACTCTCTATTTTCAGGTGTTTTAATTATGTGTAAGTGATTATAGTTATATATTTATTATAAATGTAACAGATTTCCAAAATGATATAAAGAATAATAGTATGATAAATGTTAAATTTGGATGTGAGGGGAAAAATAATCTCTTAGAAATTTTCAAATAAGTTATTTGATAAATATTTTTATAACTAATAGCCCCCTAAGTCCAAAACAGACAGAAAATAGGAAGATTGTGGGGAAAGAAAAGTGTACTGAGAACTCTTTGATGAGAGCTCTTGCAATCTGTGAGAACCATCAAAAGAGAGGATAGGCTGCCTCCTTCGCTTCAAACCTAGAAGGGTAGTTGGAAGTGATTTCCTTCTAATTCTCTGCAGAGTAAGTCAAAGAGTATAGACAGCCTGAGAGCTGGCTGCATTAGGGTACTTTTGACATTCGTCAGGAAATATCAGTATTCCCTGTAAACCAGGTGTCAGCCACACAAGTGAGAAAGAAGCAGTGTGTATTGTCTATCAACGCTGACTAGAAGGGTGGAGAAATACCAGTATAGAGAAAGTAGGGTGATGCAGAATTCCTAAGAGCTGTGACAAATCGGATTTGCTTAGGTCAAAGAAACTGTACAAGAGAGGGGACTAGCCGGGAACTTTTGAATGTGCCCCCAAAAGAATCCGTAACAGAGTCAGCTTTAAGCAACCATCAATTCCAGAGAGAGAGAAGCTAGTTCCCAATAATACATCATTTCTCCTTACCTATTCTCTTCATTCCCTCTCCATATTCTCTGGACTGAGTAATAAGATTACAGAGGGAGAGAGAAGAGAAATAGCACAATAAGGAGAAAAAGAGGAAAATCCAGCTTTAGGTGTCATGCCAATGAAGGCTTCTCTCAATACCAGGAATGAGATGGGGGAGAGGAGGTTTGCCATTAAATCAGTCTCAGAGTTATGAGTTTGGACTCAAGTTATCAGTTTGGACTCACACTTAGTACTCAAAATTTTATTTTCTTAACTGATTATGTTTATAATTTTTTTTAAAAAGTATTGAGTTACTTTGGATATTCAAGGAAGCATACACCAAGATGGGATTAGATATACAAGATAGTTATTGGAGAAATTCTCAATGGAAAAAAAAGAGAGAGAACCAGAGAATGCAGGGACAGCCTTCAGACCACAAAAGCAGGTCCTATTCCTGTCTCTCTAAAGGAGATGAGGTGGTTGAGACATACTGGGGAGACGTGTATCAGATTGCAGATATCTCTAAGAAACCTTTCTCTTGGCAGGTGGAAAGTCTTTGAGTCAAAGTTGTCTATCAGAGGAGTCTCATATGCTAATAAACACAAATGGCCCTTTCAAGTATCCCTGATGTGCTCAGATATTGACCATGAGCAGCTCATGAGATTCAGCAATGAACCCAAAAGGACTACAGCTTTG
This sequence comes from Pongo pygmaeus, assembly GCF_028885625.2. Taxonomy (NCBI): domain Eukaryota; kingdom Metazoa; phylum Chordata; class Mammalia; order Primates; family Hominidae; genus Pongo; species Pongo pygmaeus. The sequence goes on along the minus strand of NC_072383.2, from coordinate 58,287,417 downwards.
GAGATCAAAATACTAAGCTGTCTGCCACAGTAAGAGATATGAATGACACATTTTTATGACTAACATAGTCATATGCTTGCTTAGGTTTTCACATAGGGCACAGGAAATGACTCGTGTTAAGTAGATGCTAAAAGAATGATTGCTGATAAAACTAAGTATTTTTATTGCATTGGAAATCATGTTTAATTCAAATATCTGTGGCCTAGAGAGCTACAGGTCCCCCAGCAAGCTGTGGTCACTATTATATTTAACAGAAAAATGAAGTGACACAAGACCCATTCCACATACTAGCTATGTGCTATTAGCTGCAACCTGTTCCCCTCATCTCTCACCATTGCAGTAATGGTCATTTTCCTTGGTCAATTTTATGAAAATGAGTTTGCTTCATATGTATCCCTGAGTCCTATATACTGATTTTAAGGGATCATATGGCTTTCATTTGTGGTTTTTGCTTCTTGGGATTCCTAGGACATGATAATTTATAATAATGTATCAGAGCAATTTATTTTTAAAATTTAAAAATAATTAATGTCAATGCAATAGTAGAAACTTCAGGTATCTCGAAATTAGTAGATATGTTTGGGAAACTGGGTCCTGACTAGATAACTAAACTGTTTGTTTGCCACAGAACTGCTATGGCTTGATGGAGGGACATACAATACTTGTTTTTCTCTACCCCATCCTATTGTCATAAAATTACTGGATCTAGAACACAGGTTATAGAACAAAGTAAAATAAACCAAGTTTTTTGACTTGATGTTCTCTTTCTTTTGCTTTTCTTTTACATTGACCTGTTCATTTTCTTCAAGCTTCCCTCTGGTTTTCAATTAAGAGTCAGAAATGAACCCTTGATCTATAAAAATCTAAAAGGTCTTGTAATCTCCACTCATTAATTTTCAAACTGAAAAATCTTCTAAGTAATAGATGCCATTTTCTCTAATTTGAAATAATCTTTTGAGATAAAGACAAAGTTCAATTAAATGAGAGGATGTGCATGTATTTTAACTTTTAACATCTCACAGCTGGGCTGGGTGCGGTGGTTCACACCTGTAATCCCAGCACTTTGGGAGGCCGAGGCTGGAGGATCACGAGGTCAGGAGATTGAGACCATCCTGGCTAACGCGGTGAAACCCCATCTCTACTAAAAATACAAAAAATTAGCCGGGCGTGGTGGTGGGCACCTGTAGTTCCAGCTACTCAGGAGGCTGAGGCAGGAGAATGGTGTGAACCAAGGAGAAGGAGCTTGCAGTGAGCCGAGATGGCACCATCGCACTCCAGCCTGGGGGGCAGAGCAAGACTCTATCTCAAAAAGAAGAAAAAAAAATATCTCACAGCAAAAACCAACCTTATAAGTTAGAGGGATATAAATCAGCATTGTGCAATTCTCAGGCAATGATTTTGTTTGCTCTCCTATATTGGATAATATAGAATGATCTTTAATACATACAATTCTACTTTATTCATACATTTTTATAATATTCTTTCTGAACTTATACAGAGAAGGCCTGGACCTAAATACTGTCACAGGATCCTTGGGGTATCACTTCTCCAGCTGGAAACGTTTGTGGCCAGTGGTGCCTTTGCCTGAGTTTTGCTTGGGCTTGTGGGCTCAATCGGCCTGGCAGCCTGCATTTGGCTTGCACTGCAGGATGGATCCCATGCCTGCCCAGGGCGAGTGGAGTGGTGAAGGGGGTGTGAGCGAGTGAGCATGGGGTCCAGCTACTCTGCAAAGCCAGGTATACTGGCTGCAGTTGGGCAGGCAGCTCCAGGTGCTGGCATGGGGGCTGGCTCCCTGTGAGGCTACAGCTGGACCAGGTATACTGCAAGCAGCTTCCACAACTTGCACTAGAAAACATAGTGGCTCCGGAAGCTTGGAGACGCCAGAAACTGCAGAGCCCCAGAGAGGGTGTCACAGCCCTGGCTTGGGGAGCTCCTAGGTCTGGGGTCCCCACAGAGCTACAGCTCTTCTCTCCCTTTCTCTCTTTCTTGTCACACGTTATATGGTGAGAGAGGTATGTGTTTTAGTCCTGTTTGTGTTACAGCTCTATTATTAGGCCTGCCATTCAACAGGTCCCAAGTTCTCATCCTACATCCAGGAAGAATGAGGTATGTGAACAAGTGGAGGGTGGGCAACATGAAGAGGAGCTTTACTGAGTGACAGAACAGCTCAGAGAAGACCCACATTAGGTACCTCCTCTCTGCAGGCAGGGTGTCCCAATGAGTGTTCAGCTATCAGCAGAGAGGACACTGTGGAGTGGGTAGCTTCTCTCCACAGCTGGTAGTCCTGATATCTGCTCAGTACTCAGTAGAGAGGAGACCCTAGAGTGGTAGCTCCTCTCTGCGGGCAGGACATGCCATTATCTGGCTGATTCCCAGGCTTTTATGAACCTCAGGAGGGAGGAAGTGCATGCCAATTTGTCCATAGGCAGCCATGGGTGGACCCAGAAAAAGCACCACAAGTTCCCACTTTAGTCCATAGGACCCACAACCCAGCCCCTAGACTTCAGGCCTTCCCCGTCTTGAAGGTGGGGCTTCACTGGGGACCCATCCTCTTCCAGCCAGCAGCCTGTCTGCCTCCTGCCACTGTTCATGGCACCCAGGCTGTTTGTGCTGAGGGGTACCTGCACATCAGCACCAAGCTTTTCTCAGTGCCACCTCAGGCTCCCTCCTATGCTTGTTGGCACCCAATGTAAGGAGGGGGCCAAGGTGGCAGGGGGCTAGCATGTCAGTACTTCCCCAGTCATGTAAACACCCAGCTGAGTTGCAACGGCATTCAAGCTTGGCCTCAACTTTTCTCTGATATGAGAGCAGGTGCTGAGAGCAAAGAGAGGCCAGGCAGCAGGACCAGGCACTTCTGAGTCTGCAGAGGGAGGAATTCTTCCTGGACCCCTGAGAGGGCAGAGATGCCTGGGTCCACAATTGAGGCTTGGGTGGCTGCAGCTGTGCCTCAGAGGGTAGGGCTCCTGCCTGCTCCCAGCTCCTTCCTGCTCCCAGCTCCTTCCATTCCCATGCAGCATGCAGTCCCATGCTCCTCCCTGACTGCAGCTGGCACCATGGCAGCGGCCACTCCTGATAGGCCACCACTAGCAAGCAAAAACCAAGTAACACTCCTTTTATTCTCTTATGCTTACATTTGATGTAGGGACAAAAAAAATCATTAAATCACATAAATAAAATTATGAAAAGACATTTATTGTTATATGTATAATTTCTACACATACATATATACACATATTTATATACACATATATATGTAAACTATTAATCTTTTGGACTTTGGGAAACAAACTTTAATGTTGTTGGATAGATAGAAAGGTATAATTGAAAAAACTAGGAAACATTTACATGATAATTAGGAATATAGGTTTTACTATAGCAGGATAGATAAAACCATTTTAAGTACATACAATTTTTAAATTAAAAATTTGTTTGAAAACATAAACTTTTCTTCCTTGAAAAACAAGGCTTATTAAATAAAAATTAATTATTGATATTAATATATTATTTGGCATAAAACGCAGAGTCTTCTGTAAGGACTGTTGGACAAGGGCAATATTCATCACTAAAAAAGCAGTAGTCTGGGTTAACCCCAGATTAAAGTCTAGAGGAACTCTTTAGTTAGAGAATGTAATACTTATTTCTTGAGTTTATAAAGTTTTTAGTGCAAAGAAAGCTCTTTCCTCTATTTTTAAAGTTTTTGCCATGATTGGTAATGCCTGGAGACATATGGAACTAACCATACCCTTAACTAAGAACGCAAACCTTGGCTGCAGTTACCACACAATTAAAGCAACGTACCAAGTTTTACTTTAAAGTTAAAAATTGCTAGGTGTTCATTGAAACTACTAGAAATAGATTCGCATGCAAGGTGTGTAAGAACAGTAAAATGTATTTTTTAGTAAAAGGTTATAAGAAGGCATGGAAATGTAAACTTTTGCCCAGGATTAAAGGATTGTTTTGAGTTAAATTATGAAAAAGCTGAAGGTTCAAAGAAGGGGTGAAGGAATTGTGGAAATTAATCTTGCAGAACAGGTTCTCTGTGAGAACATATTAACTAAATTCAAAAAAAGGGTATTATATGTTTTTTCTGTAAATTGAGCATAGACATAAAATCATAACAAAGTTTTCCTAAGGTGGTAATCTGCTCTTTGGCAAAATTTGTAAAGGGATATAAAAGGTTTTTTCTTTTTTAAAATTTCTGAGTCATCATTTTGGCAAAATAAATAACTTATGGTAATCTGGAATTCTATTCCATAATATCAAGTGTTTTAAACCTCAAACATTTAACAGCTTTCCCAAAATCAAACTTCAGTTTCAAAATTGTCTTCCCTGGCCTCTGCCTTTTTGAATACTCAGAGGGCTCCCAAAGTGTCCAGAAAACAGAGGTAAACAGGATTATTTGACATGTTTAGGTACATGAGATTGCCAAAATAATGCTCAATCTTCTTTAGCTTTTATTTTTGTGAATAATGCTAATATATGTTTCAAAATTGTATGGGCTTTCTAAAATTCTAATGTCTAAGTATATGCTCTGAATCAAAATTAAGGTTTCTATGTTAAGTTATTATAAACCACAGAGATAACCAAACTTCTCTGTCAATTCTCTGGACATTTTGCTATTCACAGATAATTGTTGTCTTGTTTAAGTTCTTTTCAAAAGATGGTTTATAATAAGCTATAGAACAGTAACTGGTGCTCTCAAATACAGGATGCTGATGATTTTGAAGACCGTAACATTGGAATAAAGGAAAATGTACAGGACTCATGAAGAGCTGAAATGTTCATGAATATCATGCAAAACCAGAGTTAACTAAATGGACGGAACTCAGAAAGCTGAAGCAACCTTTTTGACTTTTTCCTTGGAATATTGCTGATCCCTGTTTTGTTTTTTTTCAGAGCCAAGGAAACTTATTTTGAACTATTTATAGCCTTTAATAATTGAGTAAGGTATATTTCTATGAACAAAATTTGGAGCATGCTAGTTTCTCTCTCCCTGGTTCCTCTAGAATTTGGAAACTCTGTGAGTATTCTTAACTTATGACAATATAGTTGTTTGCATCAGGGCAATAAGAATCCATTTTTCTTTTGCAACAGAACACAATTGGAGAAAGTGGTTATTTTACCAAGGCTTTGACTGGAAGGGTATGCTTCCCTGTAAGGAGTCAAGCTTGACTTACAGAGCTAATTAATGCCCAGTGGGGAAACTGGCCTCATACCCTGTCTACATAGTCCCTGTACAGGGTTCCTGACCTCTGGCCAGTAAAGAACGTCACTCTCCAACTATCTTGGGACCTTAAGAAGAGAGGATCACCCAACTCACAGGTGTTTGAGGCTACAAATCCGTAGTTGGGCCTGGCTTTAAAAAAGTCTTATCTGAGATTCCTTGTGGAACAGAATTCCATCAAAGCCTATCCAAAAGGCCTATGTAGAAATATTATTCTTGCTGCACTTTATGTGAATAACCAGGCCAAGTATAAGACCAAAATCTATTTAAACAACTCAGTCCTATGACAATTTGTTCCTTCATAGAAATGAAGACTGGAGAGAGAGAAATTATGTTCCAAAAATTATCATACATTTGTCACTAAATTCTAAACTTATTATATTTAAGTTTTTGTCTACATTTTAGACTAACCCTGCTTGTTTCTGTGAACTTACCAGCAATCTCTGATTGCAGCTCAGAAAAAAACAAAACGGATAGGTAATATAGAATCCTAGATCAATATTCTATTTCTTAGCAATTATCCTGTAAATCTTGCCAAGTGATGGAATAAACAGGGAATAAATAAACTGCCCATCACCCAGCAGTTTCCTTTTGGGAAAGTAAAAGCAATGAGCTAACCAAAGCCAAGCACCATGAATCTGAATTCTAGTAAGCATAACTATAGCTACCAGTTATCTGGGTTTGTCACAAGACATCCTTTCCTCTCCCTTGTTGGAGGAGGACTCATTTCCACAGTTTCACGTTAGCATTTGGCTTATGATAAGGAGTCCATGCAACCTCCACCCTGAAATATATTCTTGTATCAGACTCGATTCCAAGCTTTGGGACAAAGCTTAAGGATCCAGAGGCAGATGAAAACAAAGGTTAAAATGCACAGCACAGGTGAGCGTGGCTGATTCCTGCCAATTAAGCTATCTTCAAGCTTCCTGTTTTATGGATAAAGGCCACCTTAATATCCATGGCATAAATGAGGTCTAGGGAACTCCAAGGCTACTGACAGTAGAGGGGATAGAGGTATAGATGAGAGTGGATAATTCCTGTTTTCTGGGCCCTCCCTGCTTTATGGGTGCAAGCCACTTTGACACTCATGTTGGGACCTGCCAAGGTTACTGGGACTCAGGATCCAAGGATGGAAGAGGAAAAGAGGATGCTCTTCTCTCTCTCCCTCATGTACCCCGGGTATCTGCTAGGAAGAGATGGAAACCAGGGACATCTTCTCTCCTCTTTCTAGATGGGTAGCCATTCATCTTCAGTCTGTACCCCTTGTGAATGCATCCTGAACCTCTGGGACTCCTTTAAATCGTGGCTTCTTTTTTCCTTTCTTCTCCTCTGTTCTGTCTTTACTAATAGGTATTTGTGTCTCCTTACTATGAGACGCTCCCCTCAGCTGCATCCTCCAAACTGGAAAGAGTTTATTTCCCAAACCTTAAACTGGTTAGCTTAGTATTGGGCTCAGGGGAAGGGAACGCAGAAGCCCAACATGCCAGCAAAAGGGTAAAGCTTTTTTGCTAGTTGGGCCTTTGGCCTCCCTCTTCCTGTGCAAACTGGTAAAAGACCTCAGAATTTCTGAGCGGTCTTTACCCCTCTCCTTGTTTCATTTTGATACATATTTTCTAATAACATGGTTTGTCTGTTCTTGCCTTCAGGTCATCTAACTCTAAACTCTGACCATGGCTGCTTCTGCTGGCAACCCTTAGGCCTCTGAAGGAGCTCTGACAGCTGTTTCTCCAAAACAGCGCCCCCTTTCTTGCAGGAACCAGTTAAAATGGGTTTTCATTCTTTTTTTTTTTTTTCTTTTTTGAGACGGAGTCTCACTTTGTCGCCCTGGCTGGAGTGCAGTGGCGCGACCTCAGCTCAATGCAAGCTCCGCCTCCCAGGTCCATGCCATTCTCCTGTCTCAGCCTCCCGAGTAGCTGGGACTACAGGCACCCGCCACCACGCCCGGCTAATTTTTGTATTTTTAGTAGAGATGGAGTTTCACCGTGTTAGCCAGGATGGTCTCGATCTCCTGACCTTGTGATCCGCCCGCCTCGGCCTCCCAAAGTGCTGAGATTACAGGCATGAGCCACTGGGCCCGGCCCTGGGTTTTCATTCTTATTCTTAATCTAATGTCATTTAGATTCTTAATCTAATGTCATTTAGATGCACCTCTTTAGAGGTGGGAATAAGACAGCCAGATGAGATAGGCTCCCCCAAAAACTCCAACTAGCCTGCGCACTGGGGTGGAGCCACAGAGCTTTGAGCTATTTGCAGCAGGGAGGAGCCTGGACCCTCCTCTTGCTGTGTGGAATCCGGGATTCCAGTGGCTGTGTGAGAAGCACTCTAGCAGGGACTCTGGCCTTGAGAGATTCCCTGTTTCCCCCTTTTCTGTTTTTTTAACCCAATAAAACCCTGCTTTACTCACCCCTTAAACCATCTGCAAGCCTAAATTTTCATGGCTGTTGGATGGACAAGAACCTCGTCTTTAGCTGAACAGAGCAAAAGTCCTGCAACAATCGTGCTATGAATACATGCATTGAAACATCACATTGTACCCCATAAATAAGTATAATTATTATGTGTTAATTATAAATTTAAAAATAAATTAAAAGCCAGATATGTTTACACTCAGTATGTCTACTTTCTCTCTTTCCATTATCTTTTAACCCCACTTGGCTGTTATTATATGTGTTTTCTTAAACTCAAATATAAAAATGAATTTTAAGAGGGTAAGCCCTTCATAGTGGAACTATGAAGGTATGAGCATATTTAACTTTATTAAACATATTAAATATTTCTTCAAAGTGATTACAACAATTTATATTTCTAATAATAGTGGAATATGGATTGTGGTATTCTATATCCATGTGTACACTTGATGCTATGAAGTTTTTTTTCTTTGTAGTTGTGTGTTGAGTGTGTTTATGTCTGAATGTATTTGTGTGATTATTTTTGGTCCTAATGATGGAATGATAACCTTATAATTTTGAGTTTCTGCTGATTACTAGATTGAGAATAATTTTAGTACTATTTCTGTGTATTGATTTTGTATATTCTTTTTTAAATTCTGTATTCATTATTTTATTATTGATTTATAGAATATCTTAAAATATTTTAGGTACCATCGGTTACATGCATTCAACCATGTTTTATCTGCGAGTGGCTTTTATTTTCCTATCATGTATTTTGATGCAAAGAAGACTTTAATATAAGCAATCCAACTTATTAGCTTTTTTATGATGTATGCTTTCATGTTCTTGTTTAAGAAACCCTCCTTCTTCTGAGATCATAAAGCTATTTTTATATGAAAGCTTTTAAAACTTTCAAAGTATTACATTTCACATTTAAAATTTTAATACACCTAGTATTGACTTTTAGTGGGGAATTTAACTTAAAATTCCCTTTCTTTGGTAAAATAACTTTTGTGAAACTATTTATTGACTTGTCCATTCCTTCTGCATCAACCAGCACTGTATCTTTTGTCATATATTCGGTGCCAATATATTTCTGCATTCTCAATTTTATTCTATTGACCCTTTTTTATACTTGAAACAGTACTGCACTATCTGACATAGTATAATTCTAACTAGCAGTAAATTATTTCATGTGAAGAAAAAAATGTAAAGATTACAAAATAAATACACCAAGCCTCAGAAAACTTTGGACAAACACTGGATTTACAAAAGTATGTTTAATCAGAGTTCTAAGGAACTGGAGAGGGAGAGCAGAAAAATATTTGATAAATAATTTAAAACTTCCCAAATTTTATGCAAGCTGAGTCTGCATATCCAAGAGTTTCAGCACATTTCAAATAAGATAAACAAAATAAATCCACTTCTAGAAATTTACAATCAAACTGTTGGAAAACAAAGACAAAGTGAAAATTTTGAATGCAGCAACAGAAAATGATTCATTGGGAGCTTCAATTCTCTTGAAGGCTGTTTTATATTAGAAATAATAGCAGACAGAAGAAAGAAGTGGAAGAACCCACTTAAGGCTCAGAACGAACAATTTCTTCTAAGAATCCTATATCCAGATAATAATACTCCAAAAATAAAAACTGAGTTAATACCATGTAAACAAACACTATTAGAATTTGTTGCTAGCAGATTCACCTTACAAGAAATACTAAAGGAAGTTCTTTAGCCTGAAATAAAATAACACTATGCCACAAATTAAATCAATAGAAAGATACAAAGAATATCAGAAATGTTAAATATGTGGATTGCTTAAGTATGGGGAAGATTGCATAGGCTGAAAAGGAGACAAAAGAATAATCGTGAACTGGCACAAAGGCTAGTTTGGATGATGGTAATCTTCTGAAACAGGATTGCAGTAATGGTTGTACACCCATATATATTTTCTGAAATCATTGATTTGTGTACTTAAGTGAAAGATAAATTTTATGGTAACTAACTTATATCTCAATAAAGCTATTTAAAAATTAATCAATGCAGTCTATGATATTTACAGAATAAAGAAGAAAACACAAGTGATTATGCTAAAGATGCATAAAGGCATTTGACATAATTTAATATCCATTAATGATAAAATATCTCAGCAATTGAAGAAACTAAGAAAACATCCTTAACCTGGCAAACAGCAGAAACAGATTTCTCTGATGTCATATTACAATGTGGAAGATCTTTTCTTATCCTTATTTGCCATCTGTATATCTTCTATGATGAGGTGTCTGTTGTGGTCTTTGGTCCATTTTTTAAATTAGGTTATTTTAGTATTGTTGAGTTTTAAGAGTTTTTTGTATATTTTGGAAAAGAGTTCTTTATCAGATGTATCTTCTGCAAATATATTCTCCCAGACTGTGGCTTACCTTGCTTTGGCAGTGTCTTATAAGAAAATAAATTTTTAATTTTAATGAAGTTCAGTTTATCAATTAATTTTTCATAGATCATGTTTTTGGTGTTGAATCTAAAAAGTCATCACCATATACAAGATGATGTATGTTTTCCCTATGTTATCTTCTAAAAATTTTATATTTTTGAGCTTTACATTTAGGTTTATAATTTATTTTGATTTAATTTTGTAAAGTGTGTAAGGTCTGGTACCACACTTATTTATTTGTATGTAGATTTCTAGTTGAGCCAGGAACATTTGTTAGAAAGACCAGCTTTTTTTAAATTTTAAGTTCTGGGATACATGTGCAGGATGTGCAGGTTTGTTACGTAGATAAATGTGTGCTGTGGTGGTTTGCTGCACCTATCAACACATCATCTGGGTATTAAGGCCAGCATGCATTAGGTATTTTTCCTGATTCTCTCCCTCCCAACAGGCCCTAGTGTGTGTTTTTTCCCTCCCTTTGTCCATGTGTTCTCATCATTCAACTCCCACTTATAAATGAGAATGTGGGGTGTGCAGTTTTCTATGCCTGCATTAATTTGCTGAGGCTAATGGCTTCCAGCTCCATCTATGTCCCTGCAGAAAACCAATCTCATTCCTTTTCATGGCTACACAGTATCTCATGGTGTATACATACCATATTTTCTTTATCCAGACTATCGCTGATGGGCATTCGAGTTGATTCCATGTCTTTGCTATTGTGAATAGTGCTGCAAGAAACATATGCATGCATGTATCTTTATAATAAACTTATTTACATTCGTTTGGGTATATATCCATTAAAAGGATTGCTAGGTCAAATGTATTTCTGGTTCTAGATCTTTATGGAATCATCACACTTTCTTCCACAGTAAATGACCTCATTTACATTACCACCAACAGTGTAAAAGCATTCCTATTTATCCAAAACCTCACTGGCATCTGTTATTTATTGACTCTTTAATAATCGCCATTTTGACTGACTTGAGATGACATTTCATTGTGGTTTGTGTTTGCATTTCAAAACCCTCCAAAAAATCACTGAATCCAGGAGCTGGTTACTTGAAAAAATTAACAAAATGGATAGACCACTAGCTAGACTAATAAGAAGAGAGAGAAGAATCAAATAGACACAATAAAAAATGACAAAGGGGATATCGCCACTGACCCGACAGAAACACAAACTACCATCAGATGATACTATAAACACCTCTATGCAAATAAACTAGAAAATCTAAAGAAATGGATAATTTCCTGGATGCATACACCCTACCAAGACTAAACCAGGAAGAAGTCAAATCCCTGAATAGACCAATAACGAGCTCTGAAATTGAGGCAGTAATCACCTACCAACCAAAAAAATCCCAGGACCAGATGGATTCAAAGCTCAATTCTACCAGAAATAGAAGAGCTTGTACCATTCCTTCTAAAACTATTCCCAACAATTGAAAAAGGAGATACTCTTCCCTAACCCATTTTATGAAGCCAGCATCAGCTTGATACCAAAACTGGGAAAAGACACAACAACAACAGAAAAGAAAACTTCAGGCCAATATCCCTGATAAACATCAAGGTGAATATCCTCAATAAAATACTGGCAAGCCAAATCCAGCAGCACATCGAAAAACTTATCCCATGATCAAGTTGGCTTCATCCCTTGTATGTAAGGCTTGTTCAGCTTATGCAAATAAATAAACATAATCCATCACATAAACAGAACCAAAGACAATAACCACATGATTTTCTCAATAGATGCATTAAAAGGCCTTTGATAAAATTCAACATCCCTTTATGTTAAAAACTCTCAGTAAACTAGGTATTGATGGACCATATCTCAAATAATAAGAGCTATTTGTGACAAACCCAAAGCCAATACCATATTGAATGAGCAAGAGCTGGAAGCATTCCCTTTGAAAATTGGTACAAGAAAAGGATGTCCTCTCTCTTCGCTCCTATTCAACAAAGTATTGGAGGTTCTGGCCAGGCAATTGGGAAGACAAAGAAATAAGGGGTATTCAAATAGGAAGAGAGGAAATCAAGTTGTCTCTGTTTACAGATGAAAAATTTTATACTTAGAGACTCTATTAACCCACAAATTTCTTGAACTGATAATCAACTTTAGCTGTCTCAGGATATAAAATCAGTGCACAAAAATCACAAGCATTACTTTACACCAACAATACACAAGCAGACAGCCAAATCATGAATGAACTCCCACTCATAATTGCTAAAAAGAGAATAAAATAACTCAGAATACAGCTAACAAGGGATGTGAAGGACCTCTTCAAGGAGAACTACAAACCACTGCCCAAGGAAATAAGAGAGGACACAAACAAATGGAAAAACATGCCATCCTCATTGATGGGAAGAATCAATATCATGAAAATGGCCATACTGCCCAAAGTAATGCATAGATTTAATGCTATTCCCATCAAACTACCATTGAAATTCTTCACAGAATTAGAAAAAACAATTTTAAATTTGATATGAAATCAAAAAAGACCCCATATAGCCAAGACAATCCTAGGCAAAAAGAACAAAGCTGTAAGTATCATGCTATCTGATTTCAAACTGTACTACAAGGCTACAGTAACCAAAACAGCATGGTACTGATACCAAAAGAGACATATACACCAATGCAGCAGAATACAGACCTCAGAAATAATACCACACCTCTACAACCATCTGATCTCTGACAAACCTGACAAAAACAAGCAATGGGGAAAGGATCTCCTATTCAGTAAATGGGACTGGGAAAACTGGCTAGCCATATGCAGAAAACTGAAACTGGACCCCTTCCTTACACTTTATACAAAAATGAACCTGAGATGGATTAAAGACTTAAAAGTAAAACCCCAAACCATTAAAACCCTAGAAGAAAACCTTGGCAATATCATTCAGGACATAGGCATGGGCAAAGACTTCATGACAAAAGCATCAAAAGCAATTGCAACAAAAGCCAAAATTGATAAATGGGATCTAATTAAACTAAAGAGCTTCTGCACAGCAAAATAAACTATCATCAGAGCAAACAGGCAATCTACAGAATGGGAGAAATTTTTTGCAATCTATCCATCTCACAAAGGTCTAATACCCACAAGGTACAAGAAACTTAAAATTATTTACAAGACAAAGACAACCCCATCAAAAAGTGGGCAAAGGATATGAACAGACACTTCTCAAAAGAAGACATTTATGTGGCCAACAAACATGAAAAAAAGCTCAACCTCACTGATCATCAGAGAAATGCAAATGAAAACCACAATGAGATACTATCTCATGTCAGTCAGAATGGCAATTATTAAAAAGTCAGGAAACAATAGATGCTGGCTAGGCTGTGGAGAAATAGGAACACTTTTACACCGTTGATGGGAATATAAATTAGTTAAATCATTGTTGAAGACAGTATGGTGATTCTTCAGGGATCTAGAACCAGAAATACTATTTGACCCAGAAATCCCATTACTGGGTATATACCCAAGGCATATAAATCTTTCTACTATAAAGACACATGGACATGTATGTTTATTGAAGCACTATTTACAATAGAAAAGATATGGAACCAACCCAAATGCCCATCGGTGATAGATTGGGTGAAGAAAATGTGGTGCATAGACACCATTGAATACTATGCACCCAAAAGGGAAAGAGATCATGTCCTTTGCAGTGACATGGATGAAGCTGGAGGCCATCATCCTCAGCAAACTAACACAGGAATGGAAAACCAAACACTTCATGTTCTCATTAATAAGTGGGAGTTGAACATTGAGAACACATGGACACAGAGAGGGAAACAACACACACAAAGGCCTGTTGCAGGATGTGGGGTAAGGAGAGACAGCTTAGAGAATGGGTGAATAGGTGCAGCAAACCGCTATGGCATATACCATACATACACCTATGTAACAAACCTGCACGTTCTGCACATGTATCCCATTTTTTTTTACAAGAAGAAATTAAAAAAAAGAAATCATTTGCATTTATCTAATGATGAGTGATGTTGAGCTTCTTTTTATATGTTTATTTGCTGCATATATGTCTTGTTTTAAGAAGAGTCTGTTCATGTCCTTTGCCTAATTTTCAATGGAATTGTTTGTTTTTTTCTTGTAAATTTGTTTAAGTTCTTTGTGGACTCTGGATACTAAACCTTTGTCAGATGGATAGATTGCAAACATTTTCTCCCATTTTGTAGGTTGTCTCTTTGTTCTGATAATCATTTATTTTGCTGTGCAAAAAACTCTTTAGTTTCATTAGATCTCATTTGCCAATTTTTGCTTTTGTTTTAATTGCTTTTGGTGTTTCCGCATGAAATCCTTGCCCATGCCTATGTCCTGCTTAATACTGCCTGAATTTTCTTCTAGGATTTTTACAGTTTTTGGTTTTACATTTAAGCCTTTAATCCATCTGTAGTTAATTTTTGTACAAGGTGTAAGGAAAGAGTCCAGTTTCAATTTTCTACATATGGCTAGTTAGTTTACCCAGCACCATTTATTAAATAGGGACTAACTTCCCTGTTGCTTGTTTTTGTCAGGTTTGTTTCAGATTAGATGGTTGTAGATGTGAGTTCTTATTTCTGACTTCTCTATTCTGTTTCATTGGTTTATGTGTCTGTTTTGTACCAATACCGTGCTGTTTTGGTTACTGTAGCCTTGTAATATAATTTGAGATCAGGTAGCATGATGCTTCCAGCTTTGTTCTTTTTGCTTAGAATTGTCTTGACTCTACAGGCTTTTTTTGGTTCCATGGGAATTTTAAAATAGTTTTTTACAATTCTTTGAAGAATATCAATGGTAGTTTAACGGGAATAGCATTGAATCTAAAAATTACTTTGGGCAGTATGTCCATTTTCACAATATTGATATTTCCTATCATGAGCATTGAAGGTTTTTCCATTTGTTTGATCCTCCCTGATTTTCTTCAGCAGTGGTTGGTAGTTCTTCTTGAAGAGGTCCTTCACTTCCCTTGTTAGCTGTATTCTGAGGTATTTTATTCTCTTTGTAGCAATTGGGAATGGGAGTTCATTCATAATTTGTCTCTCTGCTTGTCTGTTGTTGGTATATTGGACTACTTGTAATTCTTACACATTGATTTTATATCATGAGATTTTGCTGAAGTTACTTATCAGCTTAAGAAGCTTTTAGGCTGAGACAATGGGGTTTTCTAGATATAGGCTCATGTCATCTACAAACAAAGACAATTTGACTTCTTCACTTCTTATTTGAATACCCTTTATTTCTTTCTTTTACCTGATTCCCCTGGCTCAAACATCCAACACTATGTTAAATAAGAGTGGTCAGAGAGGGAATACTTGTCTTGTACCAGTTTTCAGTGGGAATGCTCCCAGCTTTTGTCCATGCACTAAGATATTGGCTGTGAGCTTGTCATAAATGACTCATTATTTTGATGTATGTTCCTTCAATACCTAGATTATTGAGAGTTTTTAACATGAAGGGATGTTGAATTTATTGAAGACCTTTTCTGCATTTGTTGATATAGTCATGTGGTTTGGTCTTTAGTTCTGTTTATGTGATAAATTATATTTATTGATTTGCATATGTTGAACCAACCTTGCATCCCAGGAATGAAGCTGACTTGATCATGGTGGATAATCTTTTGGATTTGCTGCTGGATTCAGTTTGCCAGTATTTTATTGAGGATTTTTGCATTGAAGTTCATCAGGGATGTTGGCATGAAGTTTTATTTTTTGGTTTTATCTATGTCAGGTTTTGGTATCAGGATGATGCTGGCCTCATGTATTAGTCCATTTTCACACTGCTGATAAAGACATGCATAAGAATGGGAAATTTAGAAAAGAAAGAGGTTTACAGACTCACAGTTTCATGTGGATGAGGAGGCCTCACAGTCATGGCAGAAGGTGAAAGGCATATCTCACATGGTGGCAGACAAGAGAAGATAATTTGTGCAGGGAAACTCTCCTTTAAAAAACCATCAGATATTGTGAGACTAATTCATTTTCACGATAGCAGCATGGAAAATCCCTGCCCCTATGATTCAATTACCCCCCACCAGGTCCATCCCACAACATGTGGTAACTGTGGAAGCTACAATTTAAGATGAGATTTGGGTGGGGCCAAACCACATTATTCTACCCCCAGCCCCTCCCAAATCTCATGTCCTCACATTTCAAAACAAATCATGCCTTCCCAACAGTCCCTCAAAATCTGAATTCATTTCAGCATTAACTCAAAAGTCCACAGTCCAATGTCTCATCTGAGTCAAGGCAAGTCTCTTCCACCTGTAAGCCTGTAAAAATCAAAAGCAAGTTAGTTACTTTATAGATACAGAGGGTGTACAGACATTGGGTAAATACAGCCATTCCAAATGGCAGAAATTGGCTAAACAAAGGTGCTACAGGCCCCGTGCAAGTCTGAAATCCAGCAGGGCAGTCAAGTCTTAAAGCTGTAAAACGAGCTTTTTCTCCTTGTACTCCATGTGTTGCATCTGTGCCTTGCTGATGCAAGAGGTGGGTTCCCATGGTCTTGGGAAGCTCCACCCTGGTGGCTTTGCAGGACACAGCCTCCTTCCCAGCTGCTTTCACAGGTTGGTGTTGAGTGTGTTCAGCTTTTCTAGTTGCACAGTGCAAGCTGTCTGTGGATCTACCATTCTGAGGTCTGAAGGATAGTGGCCCTCTTCTCACAGCTCCACTAGGCAGCATCCCAGTGGGAACTTTGTGTTGGGTCACCCACCCCACATTTCCCTTCTGCACTGCCCTAGCAAAAGTTCTTCACAAGGCCCTAACCCCTGCAGTAGACTTCTGCCTGGACATCTAGGCATATCCATAGATCCTCTGAATTCTAGGCAGAGGTTCCCAAACCTCGATTCTTGACTTCTATGCACCCTCAGGTTCAACAACATGTGGAAGCTGATAAGACTTGGGGCTTACACCCTCTCAAGCCATGGCCCAAGCTGTATTTTGGCCCCTTTTATTAATGTCTGAAGTGGCTGGGACAAAGAGCACCAAGTCCCTAACTGCACACAGCAGAGGAACCCAGGGCCTGGCCCAATAAACCATTTTTTTCCTCCTAGGATTCTGGGCCTGTGATGGGAGGGGCTGCTGTCAAGACCTCTGACATGCCCTGGACACTTCTTCATTGTCTTGGTGATTAACCTTAGGCTCCTCATTACTTTTGCAAATTTCTGTAGCCAATTGTACTTCTCCTCAGAAAATGGGATTTTGTTTTGTTTCGCATTGTCAGGATGGAAATTTTCTGAACTTTTAAAACTGAATGTCTTTAACAGCAACCAAATTACCTCTTGAATGCTTTGCTGCTTAGAAATTTCTTCCAGCAGATACCCTAAATCATATTTCTCAAGTTCAAAGTTCCACAAATCTCTAGGGCAGGGGCAACATGCCCCAGTCTCTTTGCTAAAACATAGCAAGAATCATCTTTACTCCAGTTCCCAGCAAGTTCCTCATCTCCATCTGAGACCACCTCTGCCTGGATTTCATTGTTCATATCATTATCAGCATTTTGTTCAAAGCCATTCAACAACTCTCTAGGGAGTTCCAAACTTTCCCATATTTTTCTGTCTTCTTTTGAGTCCTCCAAACTGCTCCAATTTATGCCTTTTACCCAATTCCAAAGTTGCTTCCACATTTTGGGGTATCTTCAGCAGTGCCCCCACTCTACTGCTACCAATTTACTGTATTAATCCACTTTCATGCTGCTGATAAAGACATAGCTAAGACTGGGCAATTTATGAAAGAAAGAGGTTTAATGGACTCACAGTTCCCTATGGGTGGGGAGGCCTCACAATCTTGGTGTAAAGTGAAAAGCACGTCTCACACGGTGGCAGACAAGAGAAGAGAGCGTGTGCTGGAAAACTCCCCTTTATAAAACCATCAGATCTCATGAGACTTATTCACAATTATGAGAATAGCACAGGAAAGACTTACCCCCATGATTCAATTACTACCCACTGGGTCCCTCCCACAACACATGGAATTGTGTGAGCTACAATTCAAGATGAGATTTGGGTGGGGACACAGGCAAGCATATCACCCTATAAAATGAGTTAGAGAGGAGTCCCTCCTTTTTAATTGTTTGGAATAGTTTCTAAAGAAATGGTACCAGCTTCTCTTTTTACTTCTGGTAAAATTCAGCTGTAAATCCATCTGGTCCTGGGCTTTTTTTGCTTGGTAGGCTATTTACTACTGCCTTAATATCAGATTTTGTTATTGGTCTATTCAGGGATTCAACTTCTTCCTGGTTCAGTCTTGGGTGGATGTATGCCTACAAGAATGTATCCATTTCTTCTAGTTTTTTTTACTTCATTTTCATTGAGGTGTTTATAATATTCTCTGATGGTTGTTTGTATTTCTTTGGAGTCAGGGGTGATATCCCCTTTATCATTTCTGATTGGTGTATATTTGATTCTTCTCTCTTTTCTTCTTTATTAGTCTAGCTAGTGGTCTATCTATTTTGTTAATTTTTCAAAAGAAAAAGCTCCTGGATTTATTGATATTTGAAGGGTTTTTCATGTCTCTATCTGCTTCAGTTCTGCTCTGATCTTGGTTATTTCTTTTCTTCTGCTAGTTTTGTGGTTTGTTTGCTTTTGGTTTTCTAGTTCTTTTAGTTGTGATTTTAGGATGTCAATTTGAGATCTTTCTGGGTTTTTGATAGGGCATTTCATGATATAAATTTCCCTGTTAACACTGCTTTAGCTGCATCCCTGAGATTCTCACATGTTGTCTCTTCTCATTAGTTTCAAAAAACTTTTTGACATCTACCTTAATTTTATTATTTACCATGATTCATTCAGGAGCCGGTTGTTCAATTTCCATGTAGTTGTGTGGTTTGGAGTGGGTTTCTTAATCTCGAGTTTTAATTTAATTGCGATGTAATATGAGAGACTGTTCATTATGATTTCATTTCTATTGCATTTGCTGAGGAGTGATTTACTTCCAATTATATAATCACTTTTACAGTGAGTGCCATGTGGTGATGAGAACAATGTATATTCTGTTGTTTTGGGGCGAAGAGTTTCGTAGATACCTATGAGGTTCACTTGATCCAGAGCTGAGTTCAGATACTTAATATCTTTGTTTATTTTCTGTCTTAATGATCTGTCTAATATTTACAGTTGAAGTCTCTCACTATTATTGTGTGGGAGTCTAAGTCTCTTTCTTGGTCTCTCAGAACTCATTTATAAATCTGGGTTCACCTGTAGTGGGTGTATATATACTTAGGATATTTAGCTCTTCTTGTTGAATCAAACACTTTACCATTTTGTATTCCCTTTTTTTGTATTTTTTGATCTTTGTTAGTTTAAAGTCTGTTTTGTCAGAAACTAGGATTCCAACCCTTACTTTTTTTCTGTTTTCCATTTTCTTAGTAAATTTTCCTCCATTACTTTTTTTTCAGGCTATTTGTGTCTTTTTACATGAAATGGGTTTCTTGAACACAGCACACCAATGGGATTTTATCCAGTCTGCCATTCTGTGTCTTATAATCGGAGCATTTAGTCCATTTACATTTAAGGTTAATATTGTTATGTATGAATTTGGTCCTGTCATGATGATGCTAGCTTGTTATTTTGTAGACTTGTTGATGTAACTCCTTCATAGTGTGATTGGTCTGTGAACTTCAGTGTGTTTTTGTAGTGTCTGGTAACAGTTTTTCCTTTCTGTATTTAGTGCTTCCTTTAGGAGCTCTTGCAAGGCAGGCCTGGTGGTGATGAATTCCCTTAGCATTTGCTTGTCCGTAAAGGATCTTATTTTCTTTTGCTGTGGAGCTTAATTTGGCCAGAAATGAAATTCTGGGGTGGTAATTCTTTCGTTTAAGAATGTTGAATATTTGTCCCAAACTCTTTTGGCTTGTAGGGTTTCTGCTGAGAGAGCCATCATTAGTCTAATGAGCTTTTCTTTGTCGGTGACCTGTCCTTTCCCTCTGGCTGATCTTAACATTTTTCTTTCCTTTCAACCTTGGAGAATCTAATGATTATTTGTTTTGAGGTTGATTTTCTTGTGGAGAATCCCACTGGGATTCTTTGGATTTCCTAAATTCAAATGTTGGCCTGCCTTGCTAGGTTGGGGATATTCTTCTGGATGATAATTCTGAGGTATCATTTCCAATGTAGTTCCATTCTCCCCATCTCTTTCAGGTACCCCAATCAGTTATAGGTTTAGTCTTTTTACATAATCCCACATTTCTCAAGGGTTTTGTTTCTTTTTTTTCTTTTTTTTTTTTTTTTTTTTGAGACAGAGTCTCGCTCTGTTGCCCAGGCTGGAGTGCAGTGGTGCGATCTCTGCTCACTGCAAGCTCCGCCTCCTGGGTTCACGCCATTCTCCTGCCTCAGCCTCCTGAGTAGCTGGGACTACAGGTGCCCACCACCACGCCTGGCTAATTTCGTTTTTGTATTTTTAGTAGAGACGGGGTTTCACCGTGTTAGCCAGGATGATCTCGATATCCTGACCTCGTGATCCACCTGCCTAAGGGTTTTGTTTCTTTCAATTTTTTTCTCTAATCTTGTCTGCCTGTCTTATTTCAGTAAGATAATCTTTAAGTTCTGAAATTCTGTCCTCTGCTTGATCTATTCAACTACTGCCATTTGTGGTCGCATTGTGAAGTTCTCGTGTTGTGTTTTTCAGCTCCATCAGGTAATTTAATGTTCCTCTCTAAACTGTTTATTCTGGTTATCAGCTCCTGTAATGTTTTATCGTGGTTCTTAGCTTCTTTGCATTGTGTTAGAACATGTTGCTTTAGTTCAGCAAAGTCTGTTATTACCCACCTTCTGAAGCCTGCATCTTTCATTCATCCTTCTCACCCTCAGACCAGTTCTGTGCCCTTGCTGGAGAGGTGTTGCAATCATTTGGAGTAGACAAGGCACTCTGGCTTTTTGAATTTTCTGCATTTTTGCACAGATTCTTTATCATCTTTGTGGGTTTATCTAGCTTTGTTGTTTGAGGCTGCTGACCTTTGGATGGGGTTTTTTTGTGGGGTCTTTTTGTTGATGTTGTTATTTTTGTTACTTTCTGTTTTTTATTTTAAATCTGGCCTCTCTTCCATAGGGCTGCTGGCTCCTTTTATGGGAGCTCCATTCCAGAGAGCACTAACCTGATGCTGGCTGGAATGTTCCTGTATAAGGCGTCTGGCAACCCCTGTTGGGAAGTCTCACTCAGACAGAAGAAAAGGGATCAGAGACTCACTTTAAAAAGCAGTCTTGCTGCCCCTTGGTGGAGCGGGTATACTGTGCTGGGGCAAATCACCTGTGTTCGGGCTGTCTGGACTCTTCTGAGCCAGCTGTCAGGAAAGACTAAGTAGACTGAACTGCAAAGACCATGCCTGCCCCTCCCCACAGATTAGAGTTCTGTTCGTAAACCCTTGGCTGGAGTTGCCGAAATTCCCATGGGGAGGCTCTGCCTGATGTTGAGGGATGGATTGGGGTTCCACTTAAAGAAGCAGTCTGGCCATGATCTGCCACAACTGCTTGGTACGCTGTGGGGAATTCCTCCTGGTCCTAACCACCCAGTCTCCCCAGCACCGACAGGGGAAAACAGCTGACTGGAACCTCAGAGACAGTGGTGGCTGCCCCTCTTCCTGGGAACTCAGCCGTTTTCGGAAGTCTCCAGCCTGCTGCCACTGTCTGGCAAGCTTTCCAAGCCAGCGGGTCTTAGTTGGTAAGGTTTCGTGGGATTGGGGCCGGCTGAATGATGTCACTTGGCTCCCTGGCTTCAGCCCTCTTCCTAAAGGAGTGAACAATCTCCTGCCTCACTGGAATTCCTGAGGACAAAGTATGCAAAAGAACGCCTGCGTCTCAGTGCCCGCCAGAGCGACTGCCGAACAGAGTCTGGGGAGTCTGCACAGCTCTGTGGTTTGGGCCAAAGGCCCTGGTGACGTGGGCTCACAAGGGGAATCTCCTATTTTCTGAGTTGCAAAAGTCCACGGCAAAAGCATGGTTTCCCAGGGGGCGTAGCGCAATCACTTACCGCCTCTCTCGGCTGGCGGTAGAAGGGAGCTCCCCTTACCCCGTAGAGCTCCTAGGTGGGCTGTTGCCCCACCCTGCTTTTCCTTGCTCTCCGTGGGTCACAACAACTGCCTAGTCATGATTAGAGAACCTGAATACCTCAGTTGAAGGTACAGAATTAACTTGTGATTTTCATTTTTTTTGGCAAGAGCCACACACCGCAGCTGCTTCTGATCAGCCATCTTGGCCAGAAAAACTATCTTTTCTTTATTATATTGCATTTGCTCCTTTGTCAAAGATCAGTTGACTATATTTGTGTGGGTCTATCACTGGACTTTCTATTCTATTCCATTGACCCATTTGTTTATTAATTCATCAATACTACAGTCTTGATTATTGTAGCTTTATAGTAACTGTGGAACATAAATAGTATCAGTCCTATAACTTTGTTCTTCTTTAAAATTATGTTGGCTATTCTGGATCTTTTTCCTCCTCAAATAAACTTTAGAATTAGTTTTTTGATATTGACGAAGTAATTTTCTGTGATTTTTATTGGGGTTGCATTTAATGTATAGACAAAGTTGGTAACAACTCACGTCTTGACAATATTGTCTTTTAATCTATGAATACAGACTATCTCTTCATCTATTTAGTTCTTTGATTTCTTTATTCAAAGTTTTATAGTTTTTATCAAATAGATCTTACTATATTTTGCATATATTGTTAGATTTATACCTATGTATTTCATTTTTGTTGTGATAATGTAAATGGTATTATGTTTTAAATTTCATAGTCCCCTTGTTTGTTGCTATTATATAGGGAAATGTTTGATTTCTGTATATTAACCTTGTATCCAGCAACCATTTTATAATTACTTATTAGTTCCAGGTGTTCTTTCTTATTTTTTTGTTCCAATTTTGTTGAATGTTCTACATAGATAATCATATCATCTGAAAACAAAAAGTTTTATTTCTCTTCTCTCAATCTTTACACCTTTTTCTCTTTTTTTAATTTCATTAGCTAGGACTTCCAATATAATGTTGAAAAAGAGTTCCAAGAGGGTGCATTCTTGCCTTCCTCCCAATCTTATTTTAAAAGTTTCTAGTTTCTTGCTATTGAGTATTATGTTCTCTCCATAGTTTTGTAGATATTCTTCATGAAATGAGGAAGATCCCTTTTATTCCTAGTTTATTGAGCATTTTTATAATAAATGGATATTAGACTTTGTCAAATACATTTTCTACATTTATTTATATGATCATTTTTCTTTTTTAGTTTGCTGATATTATTGATTACATTAATTGATTATTGAATATTGAACCAGCTTTGCATAACAGGAATAAAACTTACTTGGTTGTGATGTTTAATTATTTTTGTATATTGTTGGATTCAGTCTGCTAATACTTTGTTGAGGATTTTTGCTTTTATTTTCATGAGGAATAATAACCTTTTCTTGTAATGACTTTGATTGTAATGTGTTTGACTATTTTTGTATAAGTATCATTTATATAATACGAGTTAGGATGCATTTTTACTGCTTCCATCTTCTGAAAGAGATTGTAAAGAATTGGTATAATTTATTGCTTAAAACTTGTGTAAAATTTACCAATGAACCCATCTGGGTCTGGTGATTTCTCTTTTGAAAGGTCATTAATTATTGATTCAATTTCTTAATAGATATAGCCTAATTAGATTGTCTATTTCTTATTGTGTGAGTTTTGGTGGGCCCTGTCTTTCAGGAAATTGGTCATTTAATCTGGGTTAGTAACCTTGAGGGCATAAAGCTGTTCATATTATTTATTTATTATCTTTTTAATGTCCATGGAATCTTCAGTGATGTCTCCCTTTTGTTTCTGACACTAGTAAGTTGTGTCATCTCTCTTTTTTTCCTAGTTATAATGGGAGCATATTATCAATTTTATTTGTCATTTTAAAAACCAGCTTTGGATTTCATTGATTTGTTCCATTGGTTTTATGTTTTCCATTTTATTAATTTCTGCTCCAATTTTTTATTTTTTTCTTCTGCCTACTTTGAATTCAATTTGCTATTATTTCCCTACTTTCTTAGTTAGAGGCTTAGATGACTGATTTTTCAATCTTTCTTCTCTTTACTATACACATTCAATATTATAAATTTTTATCTAAGCATTGCTTTTGCTGCATCCCATAAATTTTGACAAGTTGTTTTATGTTCATAATATTTTTTAAAATTTTACTGAGATATAATATGTGTATATATTTAGCGGGTATATATGATATTTGTTACATGTATAGAATGTGTAATGTGTAATGATCAACTCAGAGTACTTAGGGTATCTCTCACCTCAAGCATTTACTATTTCTGTGTGTTTCAGAAATTTAAAGTCTTCTCTTGTAGCTATTTTGAAATATATTAAATATTGTTGTTAACTATAGTCACCTTACTCTGCTAGAAGACATTAGACCGTATTCCTTCTTTCTAACTCTATGTTTCTATCCATTAGCCAATGTATTTTTGTTCCCTACACCTACACACCCTTTCCAGCCTCTGGTAATCATTCTAATCTCTACCTTCATGAGATTAACTTTTTTACCCCCTACATATGTGTGAGAACATGCGATGTTTGGCTTTCTGTGTCTGGCTTATTTCACCTAATATATTAGTCTCCTGTTCTATCCCTGTCATTGCAGATGACTGAATTTATTTATGGCCAAACTGTTTTCTACTGCATACAGGGAAACACTCAAAATGTTCCAGAGAAACACATATTATGAATAAAATCTGCATAATTTTAAAATTTTATTGCATCTAATTAAATTTGTAATAAGTTATATAACATATCTGAGTAGGACCTAGTTTCAAGCACTAAGAAGGATAAAACATGAGGCCAGATCAGAGCAGCATAAATTTTGCTAAAATTGAAGCAAGAACAAACATGAAATTTATAGTGACTCTTGTGTAAAAGAAAGGTGAAATCATCATGCTTTATCAAAAGTTTATAGGAATACTACTCCAAAGAAACCAGAAGTTTACAAATGGATAATGCATTTTAGGAAGGGATAAGATGATGTCCAAGATGAAACCCATAGCAGCTGACCACCTATATCAATTTGTGAGGAAAAAATTCATCTTGTTTATGCCCTAAGTGAAGAGGACAAACAAGTAACAGAAGAGATAACAACCAAAATTATAGACATCTCAATTAAATTTGGCTTAAACAATCCTGGCTGAAAAAATAAAGTTGAAAAACTTTCTGTGCAATGAGTGCCAAATTCATTGTAGTCAGATCAGCTGCAGCTAAGAGCAGAGCTTTCAATGTTGATTTTAAAGAGAGATCAAGATCCTGAAGCATTTTCTGAAAGAATTGTAACAGGAGATAAAACATGGCTTCACCGGTATGATCCTGATGACAAAGCACAATTAAAGCAATAGCTACTAAGAGGTGAAAGTGGTCCAGTCAAAGCAAAAGTGGACTGGTCAGGAGAAAAGTTTATGGCAACAATTTATTGGAACGATCAAGGCATGTTTCTGTTAACTTTCTTGAGGGCTAAACGATGAATACTTCTCCTTATGATGACAATGTTTTTAAAAAGTTATGCGAAGCTCTAGCAGAAAAATACCCAGGAAAACTTTACCAGAGTATTCTTCCCACCATGACAATGCTTCTGTTCATTCCTCTCACCAAACAAGCGCAATTTTGTGAGAGCTTTCATGGAAATTCATTAGACATTTACCTTAAAGTCCTGATTTGGCTCCTTATAGTCCTGATTTGCCTCCATTTTTTGTCTCCTAATCTTAAAATTCTGTAAAGGGCACCCATGTTTTTGAGTTTACAATTTAAAAAGGACTACATTGACATGATTAAGTTCCCAAGACTCTCAGTTCTTTATGAATGGACTAGATGGCTATTGTCATTGCTTACAAAAGTGTCTTGACCTTGATGAAGTCTGTGTTAGAAATAAAGTTTTTTTAATTTTTATATTTTAATTCAATTTTCAATAAACTTTTTAAAGTCCTCTCATAAATAGGGTACATTTTCTTTATTCTTTTATTCATTAATGAACAGTTACATTGATTCCATGTTTTTGCTATTGTGAATGGTGCTGCAATAAACATGGGTTTGCAGGTATCCCTTGGATATATTGATTTCTTTTTCTTTGGATAAATACCTAGTAGTAGAATTTCTAGATTTTATTATAGTTCTATTTTTAATGTAGTTTTTTTTTTTTTTTTTTTAGAAACTAACACTCTTTTCCATAATGACTGAACTAATACTCATTTTAACCAACAATGTATAAGTTTTCTTCTGTTCACATCCTCACTAGCATTTGCTATTTTTGTCTTTCTGATAATATTAATAGCTATATTAACTAAGATGAGGTATCTTATTGTGGTTTTGATTTCCACTTCTTTGCTGATTAGTCATGTTGAGCATTTTTTAATAAACTCATTGGTACCATTTTATGTTTTCTTTTGAGAAATGTCTATTTAGATCCCTTACCTACTTTATAATTTTTTTTCTGTTGAGTTGTTTGAGTTCCTTGTATATTCTGGGTCCATTGTTGGATGTCTAGTTTGCAAATATTCTCTCTCTTTTAACAGGTGGCGTCTTCACTCTGTTTATGGTTTCCTTTGCTGTATAAGAGCTTTTCCATTTAATATAATCCCCTTTGTCTATTTTTTGTTTTGTTGCTGTGTTTTTGAGGTCTTATCCATAAAATCTTTCCCCACATCTATGTATTAGAGGGTTTCCCCTATGTTTCCTCCTGACAGTTTTATAATTTTGAGTCTTATATTTAAGTCTTTGCTCCATTTTGAGTTGATTATATGGTAAAAAATAGAAGTTTAGCTGCATTCTTCTGCATATGGAAATCCAGTTTTCTTGGCATAATTTATTGAAGAGAATGTCCTTTCCTTAATGCATGTTCTTGGCCTTTGCTAAAAATCAATTAGCTGTAAATATGTGGTTTTAAATCTGGGTTTTCTATTCTGTTTCATCAGCCTATGTGTCTGTTTTTATACCAATACCATGCTATTTGTTTACTATAACCTTGTAATATATTTGTAATCAGGTAATGTGATGCCTCCAGCTTTGGTCTTTTTACTCATAATTGCTTTGGGTATTGAGGCTTTTTTTGTGTCTCATACCTATTTTAAGATTTTTTTTTTTATATTTCTGTGAAAAACATCATTGGTATTTTGATAGAGATTGCATTGAATCTGTAAATTGCTTTGGGTAGTTTGGTCGTTTTAACAATATTAATCCTTTTGATCCATGACCATGAGATGCCAATACATTTGTTTGTCTTCCATTATTTTCATCAGTATGTCTAATTTTCCTTGTAGAAGTCATTCATTTCCTTGATTAAATTTAGCTATTGTAAATGGAATTGCTAGTTGAATACTTTTTCAGGTAGTTCATTATTACTATAAATAAACTCTACTAATTTTTGTATGTTGATTTTGTACC